>NC_141689.1:708368007-709568007 GCF_964263255.1 Lissotriton vulgaris | reverse complement strand
CGCATACCATTACAACGCATAGCGCTTTGGGGTGCTGGATAGTGGTAAGTATAATTTACTATTCTAACTCCAGTCCCCGTGGACCCTAGGGAAGGTGTTGGATAGTAAATTATACTTATTCCCTATCCTATAGCGCCCCCCAGCGCAATGCGTTGTAATGGTATGCGTTGTAAAAGTCGCGTTGTAATGGTAGTGCGGAGTAACGAATGCGTTGTAACAGGTGCATACCCAATCAATCCAATACCACCAATACCAATACCTCCAGCAAAAACAACCTATCTGTCGCTATCTTACTTTCTATATATTCTGTGCAGCTCTCACAACTATCTACTAGCCATGCCACATAATTCCATTACACAAATATACTCCACCCCACAAAATTCCACCCCACACAATTCCACAACTAACAAGTCCAATACAACTTGCATGATTCCACTTCACACCACATATATCCACTACACTCCAAACCAAAACACATAGGTAAAAGACATTGTCATCTAGAACGCCAATTGCTCTGACTCTTGCAAATGCGAGACAGGTTGCATTGCAATTGCAAATGCTTGCTTCTCTCTATGATTGCCTAAGAGCTTCCTACCTGTGTTGAGGTGCCTGAGGCTAATTTTCTTCCTTGTCGCCTAAGTGTGGTGCTCCGTACAGATCATAAGACAGGATCCACGGCGAGAAGAGACTTTATCCCAGGCACCTGAGCCACCACCAACTAACAGTCTTCCTTCAATTGTCCTCCCACTACATTGCCTCATAATATTCTTATTGCTATTCTAACATTAGTGTACATAATAACATCACAGTTCAGCAATGTGCATAATATATGGCAGATAGCCCTATCAGAAGCCCTACGGTAATGTGAGGACCAATGACAGGCAGGTAGTATGGAAGAATAGGCAATCGGCCGTTGTGCTGCTCAGTCTTTCAGTTCTCCTGTGCAGGTGGATAGTGTATAGCTCCAGTCCGACCACACCTACTCTTCCATTCACTCCTCTGGACTTACCGGAACCAGGGGCTCCGCTTATCTCCTCTCCCGGGGGTACAGGGGTAGGACAACCTCCGGTCTGCAGCGGGGAGCGCTCTCCCAAATACAGGTTGCGGCTCCCGGGTATGTCCGGAGGGCTGTTCAGCCAGGGCACTTCGGGGGCAGGAAATGACCTTGCGCCCATATCCTCGGCCGCTTCACGTCCTCCCCGGTACCCCACTCCATCGAAGCCATCCGGCCGCCGCGGCTGCATCAGGAGGCCGGGCAGGCACTGCCAAGCGCAGAGAAAGCTGCTGCACAGAGCACGGACTAGTACGGAAGCAAACACAAACGCACTCTGACACTGACAAGCCCTCCCATGGAAATAGAAAAAGGACACCACTGGTACAGCTCACGCGCTCGATCTTTCTATGTAGCGAGAACGTCTGGCGGCCATATTGAATTGAAGTTTAAATTGTTGATGCAAGAAATCCTTGAAAATGTACGTTTCTTTGAAAAGTCGAAAACGTTGCAGTTCTCTGTATTATTAATAAACACTATTTATAATTGCTTGAAGTTAGTTGGCCACCTGATTTGCATTCCTTTGTTTTTGGTTGGTCGTTTGTAGTAGTGGGTCAATCAATCACGTTATTGAATGTCCATCTAATGGAATATGGATTACAGTAGAAGAGCTAGAATGTTGCTGTCGTTCTTATAGATACGTACTATAAAGAACTGGGGTGTTGCTGCATTCCACATTTGGAATGCATAGCTGCAAAGGTTTCAGATTGCTTATGTGTGACATTTTCATAATTTAAGTGTACTTATGAGTGACATTAAACGACTATGAGTGACACTTTCTTGCAAGCAAAAATCGAGAAATAAAGACGAGGGAACATATAAATATCAGAAATAACACCCATTTGAGCAACGAGAAACTCCAAGAAGATCTTAAAATTTCTGCAAAGTGTAGTAATTAGTCCAAGGAAGCAGAAGAAAGTTGGAAGTAGTTTATTCTGAGAAGACAGCTTAACAACCACCTCCAGCATAACACCAGTAGTAACTGACCAGCTAGTACAGATTAGAATGTTAAGCCAAGAATGTACAATAACAATTCTGAGAAGGAATGGTGCACTAAGATAGGATAACATGGGATACTACACACCTTCCCCCCTAAAAAAAATAAAAAAAACACAAAAAAAAAAAGAATTCAACAAAGCAAAGAAATTCAACATAAGTAATCATGTAGCTTTACAGGTAATTGCTTGACGCGAGAACTTTTCCTTTGCGCTGTGGAAGGAACAACACTGTGTTTGAGAGAAGCACTTAAGGAATCAGGAACACTTTCCAGAGCATTGGAATTATTGACAACACAATCATCAGAGGACGGGGAGGATTGAGGAAGCGAAACATATGCAGGAACACTGGGAACCGGACTTTCCGGTGCAAAGGTGTCAACCATGGCAGAATAAGAGGTGTCATCTTCAACTGTGGGATGACTAGGTACAGAGATAGGAGGACACAGGCTGTTATCTTCGAAGCTGGGGTTCTTGCATAGAGACACTCTCCTGAAATTCCATACCTTCCCCCCTTCAACACGAATAGCTTTAGAGAAAATTTCAGTCACCCTACAAGGATCAGACCATTTGTTCCATTTGTTCCCAACAGACCTACCCAACTTGACTCGTACAAAATCGCCAACTTTGATTTTAGTACTTTGTCTATTTAATGATAAAAAACTGTTTTTCATCTTCTCTTGATATTTCAAAACCCTGTCTTTGACTTCATTACAATCAAAAGAAGATTCAAATGGGAGTTTAGATTTTAACCACCAAGGGAGCAGCTTGGAACCAGGTTTCCTACCCCTGAGCATTTCAAAAGGAGATAGACCAGTGACGGAATTAGGAGAGGTACGGTAAGACAAAAGCATAGCACGTAAGGATTTCTTCCAATCAAGGTTACTCTTAATGGCCAATTGGATAGATTCTTTGACGACCTTGTTAAAGCGTTCTGTTTGACCATTGGCCTGAGGGTTATAGTTGGACACCCTCTTATGCACAATTCCACACCTAGCAAGAAAAGATTCAAATTCCCTACTCACAAATTGTGGCCCATTGTCAGACACAATTTCGGCTGGTATTCCTTCCTTGCAAAAAACTTCATCCAGAAACTGAATAACCTGTGTGGAACCAACCTTATCCACAACTTTAAGTTCAGGCCACTTAGAAAAATAGTCGATGAGCACTAAAGCAAAGACCTCCTTGTTGGGAGACAAAGATAAGGGACCAATAATGTCAATGCCTAATTTTTTCCAAGGACAAGCTACAAATTCAATAGGAGAAACACCCGTAGACAAAGGTTTGACAGTCTTGTCGCTTTTAGCACACGGGGAGCAGGAACTAACCCACTTATCCACCATCCTGTCAACCCCGGGCCACCAGTAGAATTCACGGATGCGCCTCTTGGTGCTGGACATGCCCATGTGGCCTTCATGTGCCATCGAAACAATTCTTTCTCTCAAAGTAAGGGGAGGAATAATTTTGTCACCTCTGATTAGAAAACCTTGGTCAAACATAAGTTCGTCCTGAATTTTAAAAAATGAGAGGATGTCACCGGAAAGATACCTTTCTTGAGGCCAACCATGTTGTAAATGATCCACTACACTTGACAAACACGTGTCCTTGGTCATGGCTTCTCTCCAAACAGTCTCAGATATGCTATCAGCAGAGCAAACAGTGGCACATTCGTTAACATCATCGATGTTGAACACAACATCAGAATCACACTGTTCACACCAAATGGCATTAACTAATGGTAACCTGGACATGCAATCAGCGTGCACGTTAAGACGACCAGGAATATACTCTACAATGCACTGAAATTCTTGTAGTTTTGCTGCAAGACGGGCTAGACGTGCAGTTAACGTTCTACCGCCACCAGCTGCCAACATATTTATCAAGGGCTTATGATCAGTTCTTAAACGGAATCTGGTTCCCCAAATAAATTGCCTAAAGTGTTCACAGGCCCAGGTGCATGCTAAGAGTTCCTTTTCTATAGTAGAATAGTTATATTCAGCGCCACGTAGTGTCCTAGAAGCATATGAGACTACACATTCATCCCCTTTGTCTTTCTGGATTAGGACGGCACCCAAGCCCACATTGCTTGCGTCCACACAAACTATGCATTCATTACCCAAGGTGAATGGTTTGAGAAACGGGGCATTTGCTACTTCCTGTTTCATCAAATCGAAAGCTAGTTGTTGTTCGTGACTCCAAACAAACTTTATATCTTTCTTTAGCAAAGATCTTAATGGATGTACCTTTGATGCATAACCCTGGACAAACTTACTGTAGAATTCAGTTAAGCCCAGGAAAGACACAAGTTGTTCTTTATTCAACGGTGCTGGTGCCTTTAAAATACTCTGTATATGATTGAATTTAGGCTTAATGCCTTCTGAGGATATTTCGTGACCCAGGTACTCGACCTTGTTTTGCCTAAACTTGCATTTAGATAATTTTAAAGTTAGACCTTTCTCTTGTACACATTTTAAAACATTTTCTAAGTTAATATCATGTTCTTCATAACTTTTCCCGTAGATAAGGATATCGTCTTGGAAGGCGATAGCCCCAAAACAACCCTCAAGAACAGTCTTCATTAGTCTTTGGAAGACCGAAGCCGCACTGGCTAGGCCGAAGGGCATCCTGCAATACTGGAACATGCCTTCTGGCGTAATAAATGTCGTCAAAAACTTTGACTCTTCATGGAGCAACACTTGGTGGTATGCACTGGTTAGATCTAGAGTTGAGAACACAGTAGCTCCTGATAAAGTGGAAATGAGTTCATGGATATGGGGTAAGGGGTGTCTATCAATCCAAATTTCCTTATTTAAACTCCGAAGGTCAACACATAAACGGAGTTCGCCGTTACTTTTGAGCGACAAAACTACTGGCGAAACCCACGGGGATGATTCTACTGGTTCAATGATCTTTTTGTCAACTAAATCTGCTAAAATACCCTTTAATTTTTCACGGTAGGCTAAGGGGACGTTCCTTACTCTGTGTCTGATGGGAATAGCTGAATCTTTGAGTATTATGCGGTGTTTAAAATTTGTGAAGGTTCCCAAACTGTCCGAAAAAATAGATGAAAATTTTTGCTTCAACTGAAGGATGAAGTCATTTTCAGGAGGAACAACATAGACAGGGGGTGAAGCATTTGGATCAAGCTTAATACCAAGGTCATGTTGGTGAGGCCAACATAACAATGACGCACCCTTAGATGAAACATAAACTTTCCCTTTTATGGACCGGTCTTTAAATTTGATGTCTGCCCACATGTAACCTTCCATGTCAATCTTCTTGCCCGTATACCCACCTGGATTTACGTCAGGTGGTAGTAATTTAGTAGAAGGCCAGTGGCGATCAAAAACATTTTTGCCAATTAGAGTGTACCAAGCACAGGAATCTATTAGCATAGAAATATCCTTACCATTGATATTGATGATATCAGAGGGAAACCCTTCACATTTTGTGTCACTTACACATAACAAAGTGTTAATTTCAGAAGGTTGTTCGACCTCTTCACAATCTTCATAGGGCAAAAAGTTAACTTTTTGAGGAGACCTACACATTTTACTGAAGTGCCCGGATTTTTTACACTTGACACAAATTTTGTTCCACGCAGGACAACCTCTATAATTGCCTACGTGGTCATTTGCCCCACATCTATAACAAATAATTTGACTTTTCCTAATAGGAGGTCTATTCTCCCTTCCTGCAAAATCTTTTCTGAAAGGGACGGTAGTTTTCTTAAAATTGTTGACATTTTTGACCAGAGAGACTTCAGGAATGACTACTTTACTTTTAACATCCTGGTTTCTAATTTCGTTTACAAATAGTTCAGACTGTTCGATGCCCTTTGCAATGTTCAAAACAGCACTGAGAGAGGAATCCGTCCCCATCCAGAGACGTTCTTGAATTTTTTTACTTTTAGTGCGCATCATAATTTGATCTCTAAGAACCTGGTCAAAATTTATAGTTTCAAAAGCACAGGATCCAGCTAAAGTGCGTAAAGCAGCTACGTAATTTTCTATGGACTCATCATCCTTTTGTATTCGAGAGTAAAATTTGAATCTCTCCATAACAATGTTGATCCTTCTTCCAAATCTAGTGCTAAGCTGTTTTATGACTAAATCAAATACATTTACATCACCAGAACCAACATTTTCAATGGGAGGTAAGTTTTCCAATTCTTTAAGTCCTGCACCGCCTAAACAGTTTTTTAATAGTGCTAGCTTCCTTTTTGGGGAACAACCATCTTCTTCAATAACATCGACATAAGCAAGGAAAGTGGGATACCAAAGATCCCATTCTACCTTTGGATCTCCAGCAGTAGGTAAAAAGTGAGCAGGGGAGATAATGTTATTAGACATACTAAGTTATAAGGTACTTAAATTAAGGTAAAAGACAAGATAAGGTTAGTAGAAATATGCCAAAACAAAAAAAGTAGTCACCGTTGTCTTGTAGTGAAGAATGAGAGAGAAGAAAAAAAAAATATCCACAGCGAAGTCTTCAAGCTTTGTTCTTCTTTTTTTTTTTTAAAAAAAATGAGAAAAGATAAATAACTGTTAATAGTGTGGTCCTTGCGAAGAGCGGAGGTTGAACGCAGTGAGAACGAGCAAAAATGGTGAAGTAATCATGGAGAAATGCTTTGAAAACAAGATCGTGGTTCTGTAGTCATGGAAACGAGGAGTTGATTACAAATAAAATGGCCGCTGGAACGCACACGTTGTAGCGTGATGCGTGGTGACGTCGGAATGACGTGTGAAGTATTCCTTCCTTCGTTCGGAGAGGACACGGGACAGTGCAGGCGCGCGTTGGTGAGTTTATCTTTGTATTTTTTGAAAGATGCTGTGTAGTAACAACAGCATGAGTGGCGCGCGCTGGGGAAAGGTTAGCGAGTCCGCTTCAACAAGAAAGTCAAATGTTTTAAAAATACCCAGATCGAAGTGGCGCGAAGGAATAGTAAATGAAGCGCACTCCACCAAACGCGCTCAATGGTTAAAATAAACAATGAAGGTCTTTAAATAAGACGCATTTGAAGATAGCGGTGCAGAGAAAAATTATAATAAAACTCCCGCTGGTGCAATCAAGGCACTTAACATGGAAAACAGCCGCTGGTGCAATCTTACACACTTGAACATATATAAAAAAAAAATACCTGGAAACTTTTAGCTGTAGAGGCGAACGCTGTCAATTTTTCAGAATTTTCCAAATGTCTTTAAAGGTGGAGATTCTTCTCTTGAAGTAGGGTAGAAGCAGGGTAGTGAATCCCGTTCGTCGCCAAATTTATGTAGTAATTAGTCCAAGGAAGCAGAAGAAAGTTGGAAGTAGTTTATTCTGAGAAGACAGCTTAACAACCACCTCCAGCATAACACCAGTAGTAACTGACCAGCTAGTACAGATTAGAATGTTAAGCCAAGAATGTACAATAACAATTCTGAGAAGGAATGGTGCACTAAGATAGGATAACATGGGATACTACACAAAGCACCAGAAATGAAAGGGCGCTGACCTAGTACCCTTGTAAGCTGATAGTACTGTTAAACAAATGTGTAAGCAATAACTGTAGAGCTTGTTAACTCACCAATAAAGACGCTGGAGCCTATAAACCTTTAACTGTATTTATTCAGTTGATATCCATAAAGAGCGCCGAGCCTCTGCCTTTCATTCCGGCTCTTGCGCTGCTTTCGCGCCTCTGCCAGCGCTGTGCCAGCGCTGTGCGCGCGCAGCCAATCCTGGCCGCCGGCACGTCACGTCGACGTGACGTGCAACACTAGACCGTCACTACAATAACAACTAAACAGATCCTGCCTTAGCCAGCCTGCGCCGACTGGGCCTCCTGGCTTCTCCCTGGCAATTAATCAAATTACTGCACATGTCATGCAACTAAAAAAAGTAGGTGCAGTAATTGAAATACTTCAGACATGCAGGTTACTCTGACTTCTGTATCGTTTGTGCTGGGCTAGCGCTATGTGAGCGGCCGCGTTACGCTAATTAACACAGGAGCCAGGATTGCTGTCTACACGTGGCTCCGACTGACCGCCGTAGCCACGCCTCTTTATTTTATATACTCCCGCGTCCTTCGTCACGCGTCAGCGCAGGGACGCTCCGTTGGCGCGGGTCAGCTGGACTGCTGCCCTTGCGCCCCGGAACACTACATTCCTTCTAACCTTTATCAAAACAGAACATTTTCAAGATTACAGTAAATTATAAAACGAGGGATCTGTTACCAGTCTGTTAGTGTTCATTCAGGGCGTCAGTCCACCAGGTAGTCAGCTAGCTGGGAGGAGGGGGCTGGATTACGCCGCAGTCCATATCTATACTGGCCCCCCTGGGTACCATCACCCTCGGGGTCCCCGGAATTGGGGTACTGTTTCCTCCAGCCGGAGGAAGCGGGCTTGACATCCTGCTTTCAGGGGTGGCTGGAAACTGAGAGGTGTCTTGGTCCCTCGGGCCTTCTTCCTCCGAGATGTATGGATCAGTCTCTGGCTCCTCTTCCTGCTGTGGACTCGGGCTGGACGGTGTTGCTTCCGGTGAATTGCTCTGGTGTGCTTTCTTGAAGAATGATATGTCTCTGGTGACTGTTTCGGCTCCTCTCTGGGCTGTCACCATGGTGCTGTTCCGGCGAGTGACTGTCCAAGGTTGATGTTCGAACGGGAGTCGGAATTTGCTTCCGGGGTAACGGTCCTTGACATAGACCTGGTCACTCGGTTGAATCATGGATTCGCGGGCTCCTTGTCGTTTGCTGGCTTGTTCATTGGAGTGAGTTCGATTTGCCAAGGCCTTTTCTTTGCTGGCTCGTTCGGGAACCCACATGGGGTGGTTCGGGAGAGTATCCTTCACTATCCAGCCCATGGTCGACGCACTAGGTGCCGCCTCTATTGTGACGTGTGGGGTCATGCGATATTCTCTCAGGAAGCTGTAAATGGCCTTTTCTAGAGGTGAGCCGTCTGCGATGGCTATGCAAATGGTCTTGTTGAGCGTGTGCATGAACCTCTCGACTTCCCCATTGGCCTGGGACCAGCGAGGGGTTATTTTGCGGTGATGGATTCCCCAGCTCTTGAGGTACTCGGCAAACTCTTGTCCTTGGAAGGGCGGTCCGTTGTCAGTCTTGACTACTCCAAAGATGCCATGAGTGGCGATAGTCTTCTCGAATTTGGCGATGACTTCCGTGGCCGTTTGGCTTCCTACTATCTCTATCTCCGGATAGTTGGTAAAGTAGGAGGCATCCTTGGCTGTCGAGGGACAGTTCTTCGTTGATTCTCAGGATGGATTCCAGGGTTGCTTGGGCATGTGGTGTCCTCTTGCTCAGGGAGTATTGGATAGGGCGCCAGTTTCCTGACTGGATTGCATCGGCTACCAGTTGGAGGCATTCATTGTTCTGTGAGGCTTCAATGATGGACTCCAAGCTCATGGGCAGTGGTCGGGACCTTTCTGTCACCAACCGGACGTACTCCTCTGTGTCTTCCACTTCTTCCCTCTCCTTCATGGTGGCTTCTCGGGGGTGTCTCGACAGGTAATCCGCGGAGTTTGTTGACCCTGGCTTGTACTCCACCCTGTAGTCGCACCCTTGTAGCTGAAGTTTCCACTTCTCGATTCTCGGAGGTGGCTTTGATACTGTGCCTTGGAACAGGGGTAAGAGAGGCTTGTGGTCCGTGGTCACTGTGAAGTGGCCTGGGACCAGCGAGGGGTTATTTTGCGGTGATGGATTCCCCAGCTCTTGAGGTACTCGGCAAACTCTTGTCCTTGGAAGGGCGGTCCGTTGTCAGTCTTGACTACTCCAAAGATGCCATGAGTGGCGATAGTCTTCTCGAATTTGGCGATGACTTCCGTGGCCGTTTGGCTTCCTACTATCTCTATCTCCGGATAGTTGGTAAAGTAGGAGGCATCCTTGGCTGTCGAGGGACAGTTCTTCGTTGATTCTCAGGATGGATTCCAGGGTTGCTTGGGCATGTGGTGTCCTTTTGCTCAGGGAGTCCTGGATAGGGCGCCAGTTTCCTGACTGGATTGCATCGGCGACCAGTTGGAGGCATTCATTGTTCTGTGAGGCTTCAATGATGGACTCCAAGCTCATGGGCAGTGGTCGGGACCTTTCTGTCACCAACCGGACGTACTCCTCTGTGTCTTCCACTTCTTCCCTCTCCTTCATGGTGGCTTCTCGGGGGTGTCTCGACAGGTAATCCGCGGAGTTTGTTGACCCTGGCTTGTACTCCACCCTGTAGTCGCACCCTTGTAGCTGAAGTTTCCACTTCTCGATTCTCGGAGGTGGCTTTGATACTGTGCCTTGGAACAGGGGTAAGAGAGGCTTGTGGTCCGTGGTCACTGTGAAGGAGTGGCCGTACACGTAGACATGAAAGTGTCGGCAGGCCCAATGGATGACTATGGCCTCTCTCTCAATCTGCGAGTACCTCTGCTCCGTGTCTGTCAATGAGCGGCTGGCGTAGGCGATGGGTGCCCACTCCCCGTTGCTCTGAAGCTGCGTTAGCACTGCCCCTAGACCGAAGGGGCTAGCGTCTACGGCCACATTGGTGGGCTTGGAGGGATCAAAGTATGAGAGGGTGGTGTCCGCTGACAACGCTGCCTTTGTGTCTCGGAAAGCTTTCTCTTGTTCTGGGCCCCATTGCCACGTGGTGGCTGATTTGGTCAGTTCTCGAAGTGGCTTGGTGAGGTTGGAGAGATCAGGGATGAAACGCCTACAGAAGTTCACCATCCCCAGGGAACTCCTTGCTTCTGAGACGTTCGTTGGGGCCGGGGCCTCTTGGACATCCTTTACCTTGTCTGGGTCCGGCGCTACTCCGTGGTCCGAGAAGGTATACCCAAAGAAACTGATTTTGCGCTGCAGGAACGGGCACTTTTCTCGGCATAGGGTTAAACCTGACTCTTTGATTCTTTGTAGAACCCCTCATAGTCTTTGAAGGTGGTGTTCTTCAATGGAGGTCGCATAGATGAGTAGGTCATCGCTCACGTTTAGAACCCCCGGGAGTCCACTGAGGATCTCGCGGATGGTGTTCTGGAACACTTCAGCTGCACTCGAGATCCCGAAGTTGAGGCGCCAATATCGCCTTAGTCCTACATGAGAGGAAAAAGTGGTTATGTACCTTGAATCCAGGTGGAGCGGTAGCTGGTGATAGCTTGATCGAAGATCTACCTTGGAGAACCACTTCCCGCCATTGAGTTCCCCTAGGATATCATCTATCGTGGGGGTTAGGTGGCGTACTCTCTTCACCGCTGCGTTCGGGAGGCGCATGTCCACACAGATGCGGACTTGTCCGGGTTGCTTGGGTTTTCGGGCTACTACGATTGGGGATACCCATGGGGTGGGTCCACTGACATTTTCTATGATCCCTTGTTTTTCTAGCATTTTGAGTTCCTCTTCCACTTTCTTTCTTAGGAGGAACGCAATGCACCGATGCCTCAGTGCAACCGGTTGGACTGATGGGTCGATGTGGAGAGACACTTCCTTCTCTTTTAGGCATCCGATGCCTTTGAACACATCCTCAAATTCTTCCATGATGGTGCCTAGTTCTTCTTCTAGTACTGCCAGAGCATAAGATATAAGTTTTAGATCTTCTTCCGACTGTCCACTTAGCAGCATGCCACTGCCTTCCTTTGTGACATAGATCGTTGTGGGCACCGTTGCCTCTTGGTGTTGTAGTTCTGTTTTGAAACACCCGATCAGAGGGATAGGCGTTTTCTGGCCATATGCGAACACTCAGACTTTTGCCTCTCGTAGTGGGGGCTTTGCCTGCAGTTGGTTGTACACGTTCGCCGCCATCAGTTCAATAGACGCCCCCGTGTCAATGGTGGCTCTCACCTCTTGCTGGTGAATCTTAATGCTGCATTTTGGAAGCCGGCGTTTCTTTCTTTTAGGTTAGTAGATGGCATAAACATAGTGGACTTGATAGTCTTCTGCGTCATCGTCCATGTCTTCACTGTCTCCTCCTTCTCTCACCACATGTGCGGCCTCCTTCTTGGCTCTCGTGGACCTGCATACCGCCTCAAAGTGGTTCATCCACCCGCATGCGCTACATTTCTTTCCTCTTGCGGGATAGTCTTGCATGCGGTGTGGCTGGCCTCCGCAATATCCACACTCCTTCTTTTTATCAGGTTGCTTTCTTCCACTCGTTTGTCTCTCCTTTGGTCTTACCACGTTCACCTTTTCTGCCGTGTGAACTTGTTCGAGTTTGACAGGCTGGTGTAGGGCCGACTCCATGTGGGATGCTCTCGCTTGAGACAGTTCTTTAGACCGACCAAGTTTGAGTATGTCGGCGAGGGGTTTGTCGTCTTCTTGGAGTATGGCGACTCGGAGTTTGGACAAGAAACAGCCTTGGATGATCTGTCCTCGGATTTCCTCCTGTTCATCCCGGAATCTGCACAAGTTCCTTTAACCTGCAGTGGAAAGCGTCCAGCGACTCGTCGGCCTCCTGTTTTGCTTGGCGGAAGATGAACTGCTCGTAATCCTTGCTCGCCATAGGTTCAAAGTAGGTGGTCAGTGCTGCGAGGAGTGTTTGGTATGTCTTCGGTGTGGCCTCCTTCAACGTTTTGTAGATGCGATGTATGTCCTTGCCACAGAGGTGTAGGAGTAGGGCTCTGCGCCTTTCTCTAGAAATCCCCGCTCCTTCAAAGTAGATTTGGAGGCGGTCTGTCCAATCCCTCCAGCATGGGGCGAGGGAGGAAGGAGCTCCGTCAACCACGAAGGGTTCCAGGGCGGGAATGGACGCCATTTTGGCACGTGCGCAGTACGCCGCTCTCTTTTCCTGCGCTTATGGGAGGCGGCAGGGACCTAGGGATTAATAGTTGGCCCTCCTGCGGGATGAATGTATTGTCTCCCTCAGCACTGGGCGCGCTCTCACGACCTGGCTCTGAGGCCTCGGTGGCGATGCGTGTACCTGCTGTTTGTGGGTTGACTCTTGGCTCCAGGTGGGGGCGTGGTGTACTGGCCTTACCCACTCTGTCGACGTGGGAGGCGCCGTGTCCGCTCAATGGGCCTTGCCCTCGCCTCCTTTCTCCGTTCGCCGGCTGTGTTGCAAGCGAGGCCACTGTGCACGTGGCCGGGGTCTAGTTGCTGTATACCCAACTTGTTGCTCGAAATCGGAGCTTGCTGCTTGGAGAAATGGCAGGGTGATGAGGGCGTCGTGTTGGTAATGAGGTGGGTTCTGTGGGACCCTCGTCGCCAGTGTAGCGTTTATGCTGGGCTAGCGCTATGTGAGCGGCCGCATTACACTAATTAACACAGGAGCCAGGATTGCTGTCTACACGTGGCTCCGACTGACCGCCGTAGCCACGCCTCTTTATTTTATATACTCCCGCGTCTGACGTCCCGCGTTAGCGCAGGGACGCTCCGTTGGTGCGGGTCAGCTAGACTGCTGCCCTTGCGCCCCGGAACACTACAACTTCTTCACCGAAACGAGAACATAACATTCACTTGCCTCATGTTAATGACATGCACTAAAAACGTGGTTGCATCCAGTGGAGCGTGAATGACAGAGAATTAAAGAAGCACATGAACACCATGCATTGGAACCTGAATGGCATGCAACTAAACCTATGAAAGGTGTGTACTGAAATGCGAATGTTCCATATATTGAAACGCGACTGCCATGCATTGAAAGTTCAGAATGGTAGGCAATGAAACATGAACAGCGACACATGGAATGAAACATGCACGAGACCCCAGTGAGGCGCCTGAGCCAGCCTCACCAACTCATGCTGAACTCAATTTAGTGAAGATTGGTAGGGACTGTAAATATGCAGAGGATCTCAGCTGTATCTTTACTTACAGTAAAGGCTGAATGATGACACACACTCCTCAAGAACTAGAATAATTAATATGGAAGAAGATGGCTCAGTGACACTAACGTACAACTTTGTGCAGACTTCAGACAAATTAGTAGTGACTGCAGAGCACAATATGGGGATCGAGTGGGAAGAAACTGACAGATGTTAAGACAATGCCAGGAGGTTTGGGAGGAAGGGGAAACGTGCCAAATGTGAGGAAGGGGGAGCCAAAGGAAAATATAGAATCAGGAGAGGGGCGGAAAGGAACAGCGATCAAAGAGGAGCGAGCAGGAGAGGCAGAGAGACCAATGAGAACATCGAGGGAATGGGTGAGAGAGACGGGTAGCAGAAGAACAATAGAGATAGGGCAAAAAAGAGAAGAGGAGACAAAAGATGAGGAGAGAAAGTGAAAGAAGAAAGAGAATAAAAATAAGTGTCACTGGAGCAAGACGTCAAAAGAGACAGGAGCGGAATTGATATGATGTAGTATTAACAGAAACGATTACACAAAAAATATGCACAGAGGCAAAGAGAAAGATTAAAGGTAGGTGAGAGGGTGGAGAGTCCGTAATCTGTCGCAGAAGAAGACGGGTGTCCGCTCTGGGGAGGGAAACTGTAGGGAAGAAAGCACGACGGTGTGGGGACGGCGAGTGAGAAAGGTGTTCGTGAGGAAAGGAAGGGAGTGAGCGTCTGAGACTGCGCAGTACTGCAAATATGCAGAGGTCAGCATCTATAATTTTACTTACAGTAATAGGCTGAATGATGAATGATGGACGTAGTATGGAAGCTGATATGTATGATGGCTTAGCAGTCAACCATTTTAAAAGTTCTTATGAAGAAGGTAAACGGTCACAAGTCAGAGTGGCACTTACTTTGAGTCAGGACTGAGAGCCTGACGGAATTGTAAGAGCAGGCCACGATGTGCTCCGGGCGCTGGGCAGCGCGATCGCCGTCCAGAAGAGGGGGACTAAACTTGCGCTGCGGCATCATATTCATGCCGCTGGCCGCGCGACCCGAAGGGGAGATAACGCGAGACAGCGTCTTAGTGACACATGCCTCGCGAACATAACGTCAGCAGCGCGACAGTCAGGGTGCCGCCCCCTTTGGGGGGTGGCCAATGCAGGACAAGCATGTAAGGTGGTGGGCGGTCCTAGGGCCTTTATCTAGGCCAGCCTGTTGCAGTACTTCCTCTTTGCCGCCGCGTTTCATCGGGACTACTCTGCGCTGTTGTGACCTAATGTAACTGGTGTTCATTTAAAGAGCGCTAAATGAAACATCCAGAAAAGAGCATGGAGGTAAAAGTAACGCCTTGAAATAGTGAAATACAAAGAATACCGATTGACTGGCCGGTTTGTGAAAGTGAAACGAGAAAAAATGCTTAATTATGTGCTGGCGCACAGTGTTCTTCATTATCGCATGCATATGAAAGCACGTTGAAAGGTGGGTTCAGATTACAAGTTGTACAAACACCTGTTTGTGACTAGATAAAACTGCGTTTCAATTTCTGTAAAGACTGGGTACAAGGGACCATGTTACAGAAACATTTCTCCGTTGCAAATGAGAAGAGGGAACATTTTGTTGCTTGTCTCTTAGCAAATGGTATTTTCCCGGTGCAAACCATAGCCAAACTAGTTTTAGGCTGTTCTTGCTGTTTCTACATAAGACAAATGTAGGCATATATCTTTATTCACTTTGCTTCATTTTCTTATTCTATGAGTAGCAAACCTAGTGCAAATTTGGTTTTCCCTGCTTTTAGAAATGGTTACTTCTGGACTAGCACGTGTCTTAATCTGTTTTACTGATTGTTAATGATTTATAAGCAATACATGTATTACATATGCTTTTTACAATTCGTTTTCCTCCATTTTTACGTGGTGCAACATTTTTTCTGTAGAAAGAACTAGAGCAAAAACTGTTGGCTCCATTCCTTATTAGAAAAGCAACTAATACTGTGAAATTGATTTGAGTTCGTTGCACCAGTGCACCGCGTCAGAAACATGGCCCCCTATAACATACAGCGTTTCTACTTCAAGCTTGGTGAAGTTCAACGTGTGGATTGATAGGATCCTTTGGACTATTTCTGCATGAGCTTAGACTACCTGTGTCCTGTGAGTGATAGGAGTACCATGGAGATGTACATAATATTTGTGAGGCTATCCTATGCAGGAGATTATACAAATGCGAATTTTGTGTACTTCTGGTCCTGTGTCTGTATCGCAATATGGAGAATGGTTTGTCTTGCCCTAAGCTCATTTAGGATAGGATCGCTATTTTGCACGAGGTTGTTGATTTTTTAAAAAAGAGTCCCTCGCCCCACCAAAGATATAATGAAATATAGTTTTTGTGGTGTGTTCAATACATGCCAGAGAAACTTGAAAGAGTGGTATCATTATATATTTAAATCATACTGTTGTTAGATTTAAATATCTCCTTGTGTGGATCGCGAGCGCGCAATAAACGACATCTTCCTGTTCATAGCCGCTTTGTGACTCCAGTCAGTTTCAGGCGCATTTGGGCTTTGGGGGGCGTCGGGTGTAAGTCTCTGCAGGCGACTAAGTTAATGTCATTCACCTCCCGGGCACTCCAGCACAATCGGGCTCTTGTCGGGTTTGTTTCTCAGAGCTTAGGCACCGTGAATTTACCGCTCTTAAATTGGGTGTTATTTCCGGGCCGCTGTAGCGCCGGCGTGTTACGTTCACACACTTCTGAGTGCTTGAAGGCTCCGGGGTAAGACGAGCGCTTCTTAGGCAGCAGGTGCTACAATGCATGCTCGTGTTTTTAAACCGCGTGCACATTGCATCTAGTTCAATGCAACGGCAACCCTGAGGGGCAAACGTTACCCTGCCTGCATCTTTCACCACAAAGCTCTTGCGGTTTGCGGGGTGTCCAACGGGCGTGACACAAGCACATCCTAGCACGTCCCCACTTTACAGAGATTCAGCATCTTATTCATTTAGCAATTTTAGGGTGATCATAAGCAGAGGCACTTGTGCTTGACAGACAACTACAAAAGCATACTCCTAGCAGAACACTGGAACGCTACCTATTCATGCAAGAACACATTAGCACGCGCCGGGGATGTTGCAGTAGGTTGGTTGTACGATACAGCATCATTTAAAATTGAGGTTGGAGGGTTGAACTGAGAGTTTGTGATTAGAAACTTTTTGAAACGAGTTCAAGGTTTGTATTAGTTTTGAGGAGCTAGGTTCAGCCGCAACCAGTGGTCGGTTTTGTCTCACTTTTATTTCGTATTCGAAGAGAGTGTAGATGGTATTGTAACAGCTACCATTTGCCGCAGTTTACACACTTTTTATTCCTATAAAATAGGGTTGTGAAACAGCAGCTTACTGGTTTGCCTTGTACAGGGACGGTTTTGGTTTTCAAGAACATTGTAGCGCATTTGCCGTATAATAGAGGTACATGCATGTACTGTGGAGCCCGGTTTGGAAAACAAATGACAGTTCGGCGTTTGGAGGTCAGGGAGCAGCCAAGTACAGGTATGAGGCTAGTTCAGGCAGCAGCAGTCTTAGCAAAACTGGTAAGTAATGCCTTGCCCTTTCATGGATACGGGTTTCAATGAGGCTGCTAGTGTTTATGAAAGTATGTTTAGTGATGCATGCAGTTGATAAGTGCACGTTGTATGTGATCGCCAACACAAAGGGGAACACTATTATGGTGCACATATTGATTGAAATGTGCATCAATAGCACGACAATTTGCGAAATTTACTGGCCTAGTCAGTGCCAGCTCCTGCAAGGGAACATTCGAGCAGCTGTACTGTGCTACTGTGTACAATTGCATTTTGCTCAATCAGGCATGTGGGCCATGCGCACATCCGCTGCATCGTAGTGAGGGAGAGTGGACTGCCTGAGCGTTAAAACTGATGGGCTTTCACGGTGACCTATCTCCAAAGGTTCTTATTCGTATTCGTTTCCGGTTATCTGTTAAAGTTAATCGACAAACGAACAACACGGTAGCAGCGCGGTGCTACGATATGTGTGCGGTTACCCAGTGAACAGGTCTTGGGTTGGCGCCATCCAAGATGTTGTAATGAATTCTAATGATACTTGTAACTCACAAACTTGAGTTGCACGGTGTTGGGAGGGCGGCAATGCCAGCTGATGCGTGCATCAGCAATTTTCCCGAGGTCGCAAAATCAAGAGTGGCCCCTGCTTTACTAGTATGTAAGACAACAGTCAGCCCATACTGTAGCAGACACGTTCTTGCCCTAGCGTTACCGATGCTTAGAATTTTAGGTAAATACATTACAGCGCAGCGCTGTTGTGCACAGTGAACAACACTTTCCACGTTTCAGGTAGAAAAGAAGGCGGAGGACATTATGTGAAAGACGGGGTGGGGTATAAGCAAAGTATTATTCTCATGGAGCGCATTAAGGGAGCATTGGAACTAGGTCAGCGTCGTGTTTGGTAACAGTAATGCTTGGCGATGGTGGTGCCCAATTATTCTGGCACTCAGGAGGTCAATGGAACTAGGTATGTGTCGCACATAGGAACACAAAAAATTTGGCACGGAACGGACTCGCCTGTCGAATCCGACCCCGGGTGCCAAGGATGTAGGGCAGAGGTGAATATTCTTCCAGCACGCCTTGTTTGCAGCTACGCGCGCGACCCCAGCGGGAGGCATACGATTTCACCCTGATGTTGTACATACGCATACTGAGGGGGGCATGCGTGGACACACACACACACACACACACGCTTGGGTGCATCATTTTCATTAGTTGAAGTGTTTTCGGCACTTCACGATAATTCTACCACTATTGCACGCTTTTGAGCTTAAACTTGGGTGTGTGTTGGGTTAGGGGCTTCGGGGAGTTTGAAACGGGAGGGGTTTATTCAGAAGGGGTGTCTCCTAGTCGACGAATAACACGGATTGGGATGAATTTTAACAACATGTTGAATTCCGTGCGGTCAACCCCTTCATTAGCAAAAACACAGCACCTCTTCCCCTAAAAATGCAATAATGCAGCACTTCGCGCTCTACTACAGGAGCCGAGCAGCCTCCATTCCAGCCCTAGGATATAGCACTGCCAGTGTCTTTCCACTATTTGTGATCACCAGGGATTGTGTAAGTAAAAACAGTAGCGTGGGGTACATATGCTCTCGAACACGGATCCTGCCGTGTTTTATAAGCAAGATTGAAGGATAAGCCATGCTCCTAAAACACGAAACTGGTAAAGTCATAACGGCATAGCAAGTGGCTCACCATAGTGTTGATTCAACAACAATAGCTGCTTGTACAACTTGGGTTGATTCTTGTGCGATGAACTCCCTATAGTAGCCTTGTGACAACTTAGCTTGCCAACGGAAGATACCTGACATGCAATTTTCATGGCAACCAGAGGCTGCTGCAATTCTATCAATAAAGCAGAGCGACAAGGGGAGAAAGCAGTGATACAATAGTACTGCAAAGGTGGGTGGCTGGAGGAAGAGGCATGCGTTGGCATCAATAGTAGAGAGAGCATAGGTATTCAGCAAACCAAGCATTCAGCGGCACTGGTAGCAGGCTTCTACAGGGACTACGGGGCTCTCTGCACGTATTTACAGATTCCTGTTGGAATGCCAAATATCCCATGGGTGGTTTCATCGGGTAGAACAGTTGACCGGATACACCAAAGCCAAATAGGGTATTTAATCACTACCAAAATGCGAGGTTGACATTTATGCACCAAGGTACATTCACACTACAGAGGCCTTTTGATTATGAGGAGAGCAGTTTCCACACGGTGTAGACTCAGGTAACATGAGATAGGTGGGGTACTATAGTCACCACATAAGTGTTGCGGTACATCCATGGAACGTGATCCCTGTAATGGTCAAAGGGTGGAGAAAGGAGTGTTATTGGTGTAGTTGCCCTAAATAACGGGGAATAAGCACAGATTTAATGTTACTATGACACGTGCCCCAAGTGTGCCCAAGTACTGTAGGCAGCTGCTGACATCGGCTCGCAGGTAACAGGGGAGTAACCACAAGGGTAGGTTGTTTCCCTAAATGCTGGATATATGTCTGCGCCACGCATACGCACTCTGGGATTGGGATTATTCCAAGGGCTGTCCCAAACCATGGTCTCCTTAGAGTCATTGAGGGTCAAATGGGAGTAATTGCTGGAATGGGTCCCCTCAGCCTCATGTTTAGAGCCAAAGAATTGTACTGTCTTGGTGGTCTCAGAGATTGCCGGAGATACTGTGTGAGGAGAGACATCAGGACCAGCTTTAGAAGTGGTGGTGCCCAGTGTGACCATCTTCATTGGGTCCTTCCAGACGCGAACCCTCAATTTACCGGTGCTCACCCAGTGGTAGCTTGACAAACTTAAAGGTAATGGTTAAGTTAACTTACCCATTGCAGACATTTTCGGCGTTCCTTCGGTCCTATACAAATGCACTCGAGAGAATCATGTTATGGTCATTGTTGCCTTGCCGTTCCTAGGAATCTTCAGGCAGTTTGCAAAGCGCCACAGTTTGAGTTTTAAATGCAAGCACAAATCCAAATGTGTCCATACTAGCACATGTATCCTAGAAGGCACGGCTGGACTGGGCAGTAACGCACAACACTTCAGGGGCACACACAGGACGTTTTGACATGTTAATGCAATGTCATTCAACCAAACGGGCAGCAGTCCGAGATAGCACCCCTCCTTAGAGTATATTTGCCCTGATTTAGTCCGGGTCCGATGTCACTGTAAGTACGAGTTTATGTATACATTGAGAATGCATCCATTGGAGCAAGCTGGTGGGACATACATGGCAGAGTGTGCAGTAGGTGACATCGAGGCACAGTGATTGGTACGTTATGTGGCAGGTCAGGCTCAGGCAGAGCTGTAAGTATGGCAAATTGGAATTGTCATTAGGACGCCAGTCGAAACTGCCCATGAGCAGGTTTCATCAAGGAAGCAATAGATGATAGTAAAGATTCTGGACACCGAGTGCTTGAGCAGGCGGCACAGCCCCCTGTCCTGTCCCACGATAAAAATCATTATGCAATGGCGGTTTTAACAAGCACGCCATCCTGTGTAAGGAATGGGAATTATGATAGAGGTACCCAAAAAGGCTTAGTAGTGAGGAGAGACTAATTCAATCACCCAAATGCAAAGGTCACTGTCAGGCTCTAGCAGCTGCATAAGGGGTAATTAAGGGTTACAACGGCCCTTAGGTTGGGTACACTTGTCGGGGTTGGTGTGAACATGTCCCCCTCGATAGTATAAGGGGAGCGACAGAGAGCGAGATGAAGTAGCTAAGTGGGTGGGGGGGCTCTGTCATCGACGGGGGCCTCCTCCAGAGCTGTGGCGGAGTACAGGGCGATCTGGAAGCAGATGGACAGTAAGGGTACCTCTGCGGCAGAAGGAGACAGCAATACCTCTGCCTGGCACAGTAGGGGTGCCCGAGCCAAGAACCTGGAGCCGAGGGGGTTCCAGGAAACAACGTCGGCGCCCCGTTAGTCCTTCGGGCGGTCGGGGGGCCTAAACCGACCGGGGGTGTGCCTCATCGCTCCGCCCCGACAGGGGGGGCGGGAGTAAACGAGAACTATTAAAGTATTGCACCGTCAAGAGCATCGACTTACTGTGCAAATTGGCTAATTAGGCAGGCGGGTCAGCGAGGGGCTGCCGTCTTGGATCGCCTGTAAGATGACCCACCTATCTGCTATTTGTATGCAAATAAACCTGCATCACCGTTTTCCCACAATTATGTCTCATGAGTCTTCTTGGTTGTGAATGTATTGGGTACAAGTGGAGCGAGCGATGGCGGTGTGGGCACTATGCCGCTGGCCGCGCGACCCGAAGGGGAGATAACGCGAGACAGCGTCTTAGTGACACATGCCTCGCGAACATAACGTCAGCAGCGCGACAGTCAGGGTGCCGCCCCCTTTGGGGGGTGGCCAATGCAGGACAAGCATGTAAGGTGGTGGGCGGTCCTAGGGCCTTTATCTAGGCCAGCCTGTTGCAGTACTTCCTCTTTGCCGCCGCGTTTCATCGGGACTACTCTGCGCTGTTCCCGCCCTGGCCCAGACCCAGCGGCAGAGCAGCGGGTTGGTGTGAACAATTAATGGTCTGTTTTGTGTTGCAGGCGGAGTCACAGGGCGATCTGGAAGCAGATGGACAGTAAGGGTACCTCTGCGGCAGAAGGAGACAGCAATACCTCTGCCTGGCACAGTAGGGGTGCCCGAGCCAAGAACCTGGAGCCGAGGGGGTTCCAGGAAACAACGTCGGCGCCCCGTTAGTCCTTCGGGCGGTCGGGGGGCCTAAACCGACCGGGGGTGTGCCTCATCGCTCCGCCCCGACAGGGGGGGCGGGAGTAAACGAGAACTATTAAAGTATTGCACCGTCAAGAGCATCGACTTACCGTGCAAATTGGCTAATTAGGCAGGCGGGTCAGCGAGGGGCTGCCGTCTTGGATCGCCTGTAAGATGACCCACCTATCTGCTATTTGTATGCAAATAAACCTGCATCACCGTTTTCCCACAATTATGTCTCATGAGTCTTCTTGGTTGTGAATGTATTGGGTACAAGTGGAGCGAGCGATGGCGGTGTGGGCACTATGACTCCTGTCTGCACTGGACTGCACAATGTAGAGCGATCAGGTACCTGAGGGTGAGTCACCCATTATACCCGCTAGGCCCCGATTTGGGTGGCACGACACAACGTGGTGCGAGCAGCAGGCTCCTGGCGGCTGCACAGTGGCTCAGACTGCTAAACTTTTAAACTGTGCCCACGCCCTCAAGCTGCAATTGAACAAATTAGTGCTCGAGTTTACTGACTCTCGTGATGTTGTCAATCAGTGAATCTCGACTTGCCGTGCCGAGATGACGTGAAAGTTACATTTGTAGCAGGTCCAGACCGCGCTGAGCAAGCCAGCCCCCAACCAACCCTGCTGCAAGCAGTGCATAGACGCGCTGCCAGTTAAGAGCTTTACTCTCCATGTGGTGCTCATTTAGCAGGCTTCGTCATAGAGAAGAGGCGCTATAAATGCATGACAATGCATTTCAGTGCGGTGATGCAGTCCACCACACTGTAATGCGTTAGAGTCACACCTGAAGCGTGATACTTGACAGGACTGGGAATGCATTCTACATCTTTGTGAGGTACGTTGGACTTCAGGGTTGTGGGAGTTCTTGGGGCGGCAGTTGGGATGTAGCTTTGTCATGTTAAGCTGTACTTGCTGTCCTGTGCTGGCAGAGTTACTAATAAAGGAAGTTACTATTAATACTTTGAGTTGTACTTTACAAGTTGTCGACGAGTGGCACCTCTGCTGAAACCTATGCTTCTGACACAGTTGGGTGGAAGAGGAGTAAAGGAAAAAAAATTTGAAGAAAAGCGCAAGGTTGGAAAAAAAATGAACTGAGGATCGGAAGGTGAGCTTAGGAGTGGATAAAGCGCAGCGTTTGGTGGTTGCGAGCTCTGATGTGGTTAAAGCATTGACGCCCAGCTGTGTGTGTTGCATGACAAAGCACGAGCGAGGCAAGTGATGTAATTGACTCGGCGAAAAGGAGAGGTTGAGGGAGCGCGCAGGCAGTCTTGCAAGAAGAGTGTGATTTGACGTCTGGCGGCCATCATTGATTGGGAAGTGAACAGCGGGTTGGACGTGTAGCGTGGTGACATCACATGTAGGAAGCGGCCATTTTGAGGAAAAAAAAACTGAAAGAAGTGAAATGTACATCGTGATGAGGACAGTGTGTTTGTTAATAGTTTGTATCATATGTTGCACATAGGTGATGTGCACACCGGATCCTTTGAAATCATGGAAGTTCTCATCATTATTTTTGGTGATACGCACATCGTGAGCATTGGAGTGCGTTCAGTCATGGTGATCCGCACACCTGTGGCAATTATTTTCATCTTGTAAGCTTTACAAAAATAGCTCGATATACATGAGTATTGGTGTGTGTTCATTCACAGTGATGCCCACACCTGTGACAATTATATTCTGATTGTGAACTTTACAATATTAGCTCATTGTGCATTATACAGTTTGTAAAGAACATTTTGGGGGTGTTGTCAAGGAGCAATTTTAAAATACTTTTATTTATAAAAATTTGATTTGAAGAATTTGTGCAGCACAGACATTCACATTAACACATGTGCTCTTAGCCTGTTGCTTGTTCTGGGACGCCATCTTGGGTGTGGACGAGCCGTTCTAGAGTTTCCTGACCGAGCGCTCTAGTCTTGCGGCTCTCCTCCGCCCGCCCTTCTTAAACCTTCCCTCTAGCGCGCAGCGGTGACGCGCAGCGGTCGCGCCTTCACTGCGCCTGAGTCGTGCCAGAGTCCTGCCCGTCTGCGCCCATCAGCGCTTAGGAAGTGCTAGGGCAGGGCTCCACAGCTCTTATTATTCTGCGTCGTTTTCCCCTTTGTTGTAAGTATGTACTCCAGAGCTGAGCTGCTTTGCCTACGTCCGACTCTGTCCCCCTGCTCTGATGTTTCTCTACATCCTCTGTGTGGCCCTTTTCGCTACCCCGGGTGTGCTTTTTCTCTTTCATCCCCTGTTCCAATTTCTGTACATAGCTTAGTCTCCTTAAGAGCGTCTAACAACATTAGCTCTTCTCAGGAGCAAGACTCCTCTGTTTTTAAAGTATGCCATCTTAATGTTAGATCCTTGGTTAAGCATCATTTAGATATCCATGACCTATTATTAGAGGAGACTCCTGACATTCTTTTCATGTCAGAAACATGGCTCCATGACGTTGCTTTGGCGGCGGTTAATCTGGCACTCCCTCCTGAGTATATCATTTACACCCTCAATCGTAACTCCAGAGGTGGTGGCATTGCGGCGGCTGTTAAATCTTGTTAGCCGTGTATCTGGAAGGCCATAGATATAGCTGGCTGCGAAAGCGCCCACTTTTCCGTCTCTGTTAACCATCATTTTACTTTCTCTGGCCTGCTCATTTACCGGCCCCCGGGTCCGGATGCTGCCTTCAGGGCTGCTCTTCCTGACGTAGTTAGTTCTTCGGCCCTAAAAGCTGCTTATTTTAGCATTATCGGTGATCTAAATCTCCATTTTGACTCTCCATGCCCTCCGGCGGTTAGCAGCACTCTTGCCGATCTGGAGGCTCTTCAGCTATTTCAACTAGTCGAACATCACACACATGTTGGCGGTCATATTCTGGTCCCCTTTTTTACTAACCTTACAAGGGTTAAGGTATTGTCTCCGAGGCCTATGGCCTGGACGGACCACCATTTAATTGAATTACATCTTATGTTAAATGATCCACCTCTCAAAGCCCCTACTCCTACTATTCTCAGACGCCCTTGGAAAAAATTGAAATTGAATGACTTCCATCAGCTTCTCGGTGCTCTCCCCTTGGGCCCTTTTACCGATGTGGAGTCTGGCTATGATCTTTATTGCAACTGGCTGACTAAAGCCTTGGATAGGCTGATCCCTATCGCTGAGAGCAAACAGCGGCGTACCGATTCCAGCCCCTGGTATGATGATTCGCTTGGGCTCTTAAAAAAATCTTGCAAACAAGCCGAAAGAGCCTGGCGTAAATCATACCAACCTGAAAGAAAAACACTGTACCTTGCTGCTATCAAGAAGTATCATAGAGCGATCTGCAGGGCTCGGGCCGGCTACTTCTCTCGTGAATTTAGTGCCAGTGCCAATCCGACCAAACTCATTTTCAAGGTGCTTAAGGATCTCACTACTAGCAGAGGATCAGCTGCTGAGATCTGCTCCTCCTCCCATTGTGAGGATTTAGCTGCTTTTTTTATCGGTAAGGTGGAGGGTATCTACCGTGCTTTTTCCAGCTCTACAGGGTCTTCGCAGAAACTGACACCTGCATCGAAAGCTACTTTATCTCTATCTCACCTGCCTGAGCTTTCTATGGAGGATTTCAACAAACTTGTAGCGAAAGTTAAATCAGGTTCTCCTAAGGATCTGCTACGACCTGCTCAATTTAGAGAATCTGCCTCCCTCTGTTTTCCTCCTTTATGTGAGCTCATTAATTTGTCCCTATCCTCAGGCTCAGTCCCTGGCACTTGGAAACAGGCCCAGGTGATTCCCATTTAAAAAAAACCTGCCCGGGACCCACAAAAATTGGAGAATTACCGTCCCATTTCCCTCCTTCCGTGGGCAGCTAAATTGACCGAGGCCCATGTTAACACCATCTTAGCTAACCATCTCCATTCTGCCAATATTTTAGATCCATCGCAGAGTGGCTTTCGGCCCGGTCATAGTACCGAGACTGCGTTTCGCTCTATGGCTGAACACCTTTGCATGCTGGTTGATTCTGATTACACTGCGGCACTGGTTCTTCTTGATCTCAGTGCCGCTTTCGACACGGTCTCCCACGATATTTTACTTCAGCGTTTGGTTGAGGAGGGTGTCGACAATATGGCATTTGAGTGGTTTCGATCTTTTCTATCTGGTCGTACCTTCAAGGCTGCCACTCCACCTTTTGAATCTAAACCTTATTCGATTGACCAGGGAGTCCCGCAGGGATCGGCTCTTAGCCCCACTTTGTTCAACCTCTATGTGCAGCCACTGGCTGCTGTCGCCAAGCGTGGGAACCTGACTATGGTGTCCTACGCTGACGACACGCAGCTGGCGGTTGCAATAAGCGGGGCTTCCGATCTTGAGGCTGCCAAGTTCCGTGAGGGGCTTATTTCGGTGGCTCGTTGGATGACTGATAATTTCCTTCAACTGAACGCCAAGAAAACCGAGGTGCTCATTGTTGGGAAACAGACTCACCTATGGGGCGACAATTGGTGGCCATCTGAGCTCAGTCCTACTCCTATCTCTGTCACTGAGGTTAAAAATCTAGGGGTCTGGTTCGATTCCAAACTCAGTTTCTCCACCCACACTAAAAAGGTTGCTGCCATGTGTTTCGGGACTCTGCGTAAGCTTAAATCTATTTTTAAATTCTTTGATGCGCCGACTAGACAGCTTATTGTACAAGCTATGATTCTGTCTAAGATAGATTATGCCAGTTCTCTTCTTTTGGGAGCTAATCAGGCTGAACTCTCTAGACTCCAACGCGTTCAGAACGCCGCTGCCAGGGCTCTGGTTGGCTTACCCAGATTCTGCTCAGCCAAAAAAACTATTCACAAGCTCCACTGGCTCCCTGTTGCTCAGAAAATTAAGTTCAAGTCTCTTTGTCTTTCGTTCAAAATCCTTAAACACTCTTCCCCTCAGATTTTGAAGCACCTCATCTCTTCATATGTTCCATCATGGTCTCTGAGGTCCTCTGGTCTCCACTTGGCTATAGTACCGCGTTTCAAGAGGTCTAGGATTGGCGGCCGCTCCTTTAGAGTTTTTGCTGCCAAGTTATGGAACTCCCTTCCTGTCCATATGCGTGCGATTGACGGACTTCTGTCTTTCAGGGAGGCTGTAAAACTTTCCTTTTTCCTCTAGACCCCTAGTGTTGTTGTGTTTTGAGTTCCTGTTATCGCTTTTGCCCGGTTTTTCTGCTCTGTTAGCGCCAGGACGCCCCTTTGCTGGGGCATCTGTGCGCTCTACAAATCCGGCTAACGTAACATAATATAACATAACACATCTGATTCCATTTTTACCAGATCCCTGTGAGCCACGCATGAAGTGGCAAGAATGGAAATACTACCTTATAAATTATATGGTTACCATTAACAATGAGAGTCTAACACCTGACATTAACAACGGTAAAGCACCAGCCCCCGATCAAATCCCTGGTGATTTATTGAAGCATGATACAGCAGTATGGGACCCATATATTGATCTTCTATGCAATGCTGTGGCGGCAGAAGCGCCACTATCAGAATCTTGGAAGGGGGCTGAAATTATCCCAATCTTCAAAAAGGGGTGCATCAAAAACCAGCAAACTATCGCTTCATAAGTCTCATCGATACTCTACAAATGATCTATGCAAGACAGCTCCTATCAAAACTGAATAATTGGATAGAGAGAAATAGTATTTTAACACAATACCAGGCTGGGTTCAGAGCTAGAACTAGCACAATTGATCAGGTTCTTAGACTTCTCTGTTTGGGCTAGAAATACACAGTTCTTTAGAAAATACTTCTGTGCATAGCTTTTATTGATCTGAAGGCGGCCTTCGATTTGATTCCCCAAAACACGCTCTGGAAATCCTTAAAAGTACTAGGCGCACCAGAGGACCTACTTACCCAAATAATGAGATTTCATGAAGATAATTTCGCAAAAAAGTTAGGTGGGGACCAAGGGGAGAACTAACAGATGCAACCCCATTAAGGAGGGGTTTAAGGCAGGGTTGCATGTTGGCATCCATCCATTTCTCATTATTTGTAAATGACGCGCCTAAATATTTATTAGGATGCAGCCATAACTCTCCAAAGCTAACAGGGGTTCCTGTTCCGGCTCATTTATTTGCCGATGATACAATTTTAGTTTTACAAACTCCAAAAGGCCTCCAAAATTTGCTAAACACATTTAGTAATTACTGTGCTACTTAGAAATAACCTCCAATAAAACAAAATACATGGCAGTAAAACTACACAAATCATTTAAGAAGAATATCACCCTTTTAGAACAGAGGTTAGAGTGTGTGCCGAATTTGAACTATCTAGGTATTACATTAGAAACACATTTGATGTGGTTTTCCCAATTGCAAAAAAGTAGATCTATTCTGATTCAAAATGCAGTCCTGATACTAAAAAAACACAAGAACAGCATCACTAAAGCTGTTTCCCCTGCATGAGAAGTCTACAAACACAGGGCTCAATCTGCTGCCCTATATGGAGCTGAACTATGGGATTCTCTTGTAAGAACACATTCTTGGGGGCAGAAAACAAGTTTCTTGGAAGCTTACTATGCCTCCCTGTAAGGACGCCCTTGATCCCCATTACTATTGATCTAAACTTAGGGCGCCTAAATCATCAAGCAATCTTAAGACCGCTGCTATTTTTGGTGCTCCCCAGAGTTAATTAGGTATGGGGAGGATTAGAAGAGATGCTAGGACTAGATAATCTGCTTCTCTACCGAGGGTCAAACACATACGTACATGGTTTTGCAGATTGGGGCTGAAACACCTCTGGGAAACTCTGTCTATAATGATAACATCCATGAAAAAGACGCTTAAAAGTAGTCTCTGGGCGTTAATGCAAAATAGCATTTCCGAAAGCTCTACAAACAGCAGGCTGACACACCAGTTTATTTTAACAAATCATCTCCTGTTATACGAACAATTTCTGGATGAAGTTCAACCCCAAGTAGCAAAATCCTTATACATGAAACTTTGGTATAACATTCTACATTACCAAAGATAACATAAGATGGATGGACAGTACAAGACATGTGGAGTGGTCACTTGAAGTTGTCAAGGGCAACATCATTAAAGCACAGCAAGTGTACAAAAGGAACTATGATAAAAGGAATGCTACTAAGGGTGAGACATTAAGAGTAGGAGATTCGGTAAAAAAAAAAATGGGGTAAAGTGCCTAAAGGGCAGAGCGTATTTTCAGAAGCGTTAAGAGATGTGGAATGTTTGAGGAACTCGGCGAGATTGAGTGATAATCAGGTGTGGCACATAAGTCCCTAAGCATCTTGTGAACAAAGCATGGAAGCGTGCCTCGAATAACAACCGCGAGGCACTAATTGAAAAACGCCCATCCAAACCACCAATTGAGCGCCTGACATTTGTCAGTACATTCAATACAATGTCTAACTCTGTCCAGAAACTGGTTCGCAAACACTGGACGATTTTGAATAGTACTGATGCAAACCTTCCGTTACCATTGTTTTCATTTAAAAGGGCACCTAGTCTTCGAGACACTCTTGTCCATACAAGACCCAGGACAACCAGGACTGACAGCTGAACAACCCTATGGAACCTTCCTCCGGTTTCTGGTCATTACCCTTGTGGGTCATGTAGTGTCTGCCCCCAGACTGAGAAAACCACTACAGTCGACATAGGGACAGGGAGGACATGGTTGCTCAAAAAACATACTAATTGCAACACTGACAATGTCATCTATATGATAACCTGTCCTTGTTCCCTTAGATATGTCGGCTACACCACCCGCAAGATCAAAACAAGAATAGGGGAGCATAAAAGCACTATTAGGTGTCGCAAACAGGCCACTAAATTAACAAATCACTTTTTAGATCAAGGACATACTGCTGATGAAATGAAATGGGTCATTCTAGAACGGCCATTTATTCCATCTCACATCAGTGACGTGGCCAAATTTCTGTTCAAGAAGGAGCAGAAATGGATTTTTCTTCTGAAAAGTCACATTCAAGGTTTAAATGATGACATACCATGGACATCGCTGTAATCAACAAGTCCTGAGTTCTTGTCATCTCCTCATTACATTAATTCATTTTGTTATCATCCCTGTGGTCATCCAAGATACTTCATCTCTGACTAATCATGTCATTCTGCCCTTGATGCAGTACTCCACACTTATATCTGCTTTGCTTTAGCACATATAGTCTAATTATGGTCACTACCTATAGTCATCAGGAGTATACATATTGTTGCTCCAACTCTGGATCAATCACTGTACACAATATTTACTTTTTCCTGTATTGGCTTTAGTGATCGGATATTAGCACATGCGCTGCTTTTTCAACCACACCTTCCAGCGCATGCCCTTAGAATTGACCACATTTGTATGCCCTTGATGCTGCTTTGTGTTTATATGACGCCAGCAGTGCTCCTTTTATTATAACGGTGGCACGCAACTTACACTCGCAATGTGATCGGCATCATACGTGAGTGATCCAATATCCGTGCCTGCGTAGTATACTTTAGCAGATCCTATAGCGCATGCGCAGTTCGATATAAACAAACTTGATGTCCACGCATGCGTATTCCAGCCGGGATACTGAACGCATGCGCATAACAACTTACGCTCTCAGTCTACTCATGCGCAGTCTTGCCGGGATGCCTAGCGCATGCGTACAATAGCGCGGGCATCCTGTTACTGAAGCGTTTTTCCTGAATATCGGACACAGCTGCAGCCCATTGCCCAATTAACTTGGGTATAAATAGACATGCGCGCTGAGTGTCGGTACCTCCGTTCCTTCTCGGACGCTGGTGTCGAGGTACCGACGGACAGGTAGGGCAGTACACCACTCTCTGTTCCTCCTTTAGTGTTAGTTCCTTTTTAAGTCATCTCAGCGCCAGAAAGAGTCCTCTAAGTAGTGGCTCTACTCTTAGACCTTGGTTAACTAATTCCTGCAGAGTTTTTAGCCATTTGCCTCATATTAGGTTGAGTCTTTTTTCTGTTTATAGCTAGGTTTTGTTAGGAAAATTGTTGGAAATGACAACAATTATTGTTTTAGTCCCTTTGCTATTTCTCAGAGGTTCTTTTCTCCATTTCCATCCTTAACTAGAGCGGCGCCTCCCTTTTTCCCGAGTGGGTACCGGTTGAGGTGAGGCGTACTCCCACATAATGCTGGGTAAGTTATCACATCTATTCTCACATGCGTGATTTTATACACGGATTAAAATACAGTAGTCTAACTAGCGGTGAGAGACTGTCTCCATCGCACTGTTCGTGTGCTTAGCAACTTGTTCTTGTTTCCCTAATTCTGTTGTACACTATATGGTTTTTGATTCACGCTTACGTCTCTTTCTTAGGAGATACATAAAGTTCTGGACTTCCTACAGTATTCATCTGGGCTCAGAGGAACTGGTAGGACTTATCCAATGTACATAAGCGTGTATTATTATTTTGATTTGCAGTCGCAGTTTCCCAATGGTCCTGAAGAAAGCTAAGACCAACAGTCAATACAGCTGAAACATGTCGACCTTCACTCACTTTGCCCATATATAGTTATTATTTCAAACTATTTTGGCAATTTTTAATCTTGACCCGAGCGCCATACTGATTAAAATTAATTTTGGCCCTTGGAGTCAATTTTACCTTCACGTTTTTCACTTTAATTTTTCCACTTGCACTGCACCCCATTAGCATCACCAGTGAAGCCCAGTGGTCTGTATTCACACCATGATAATCCATCTCTGCACCATGACTGGGTGCACTGTCTGAGATCTGGATTGGTGACATCTCCCACATGACGACATTCCACCAAATGGGTGGGCTGATGGGAATTTCCTTATCAGACCTGGGTCATCACTTCTAGTGTTACTAATGGCCTTGGGGTTATAGTTCAGTTGCGGCACACTTACAGTTTCCTGACCAGGCCACTTCTTCGTGTGTTGATAGTCATTATTAGGGCGTGAGTGGTCTTGGTCGTTAAATATAGCCCTTTTTGACCCTCCCCACGTTTATCTTTTGTGGCACATAAGTCGTCTTGCTACATGCAAGGTGTTAGACCTGTCTGCCTTTGGGTAGCCCCTCCTATTAATTATTTATTTTGTCCCCTTTTTGCCCCTCAAACCCTTTTTACCTTTTTTTATGTCCACTGGATTTTTATGGTATTGACTAGGGGTTAGATGCTCTTTTTGCCTCACAGTCCTTTTTCCTGAGGCCTAGGTGCCTTTTCTGACTAGAAAGTTTAGGTCACGCAAAATGGTGGCTATTAACTGCCACAACTGCCAACTCAGGGACTGGGCCCATAGGGTAGAATAGGAATTTTCCAGAACCTTCTGGCCTGTTCTGGACCCTTGGAACTAGGGGTATAAATAGGACAACTGTAGGGCGAACATTTTGTCTTGTCAGTGAAGGACAGCTGGAGTACAGGCTGTGGGTCTGGAAGGGGTAGGGCCTTCAGAGGGTGGACTACTTTTCAAGGGTTGCCTCCCTACTGGGATCTCCACCCCCATTCCTGTTGACCAGACGTAGTTAGTACCGTCCTGCTGACCCTGGACAGGAAGTTACCTCAAGTTGGGAGTAGGAACTGACCCTAGCTAGAGGTGAGGCGCAGGAGATCTCTGCTGAGGTGAGGGAATTGAGAAGCAGACCCCCTTCTCCCCCTGTCCAGTATTGAGGGCTAGTTCGACCCTTGAAGAAGTTGGAGGACTGGGGCCCAAAAGCGAGGGATTTCATCACTACCCCCCTTCTCTGACTGTTGTGCTATCTGCTGCCTTCGCTTAGCTCCTGACCTCTCACTTGTGTCGAGAGGCGCAGCCAGGGATTACACCCCTCCACCTATGGAGCCCGGGGTGAGGAGAGTCAGGGCTCCGGTGGGGTGTTCCGCTCGTCATGTGGTCCATTGTTGACGGGCCAGGCTGGGGACCGTTGGCGCTGCAGTGGTAGCGTGGCTGAGCAGAGCGGGTGGTCAATCGAGCCTGAGGCAGCGCGCTTCTGCGCATTCTCCAAACGGAGACTACTTTCCCTGTCAGGAGGGGCCTAGGATCGCGGAGGCCCAAAGGAAAGCCACTTCCTGCGCAAGTTGTTCGGAGCAGCCTCCGTTCGGGGCCGCTACTCTCCCGCGCCTGCGCAGGAGCGCCGCCTGTGAGGAAAACGACGAAGGCGGCCTGAGGCGGGATTTCGGGAGGAGCGGGCTTCGGAGGCCGTCCTAGTGCGACCTCTCCTCGGGGCTGGCTTGGGTAATTTACAGCCTGGCCCTCGAGGGAGGCGCTGCTGGGAAAGACGGAGCCTACTGAGGAGAGCTGAACCTCTGGGCTGGAACAGTGTTCAGGGACAGACTTTATGACTGTCTATAACAAGTAAGGAGTGAATCGGGAGCTGTTGGGGGGTCTGAGGTCTTCCACCTAAGAGGTTCCAGAAAGGAGAGTCTTCCCCCATTTCTCCTGATCCCTGACTGGAAGCAGAGAGAATAGAGGCGGGAGAAAGTTCTTGGCACGCAGTGGAGAATGGTTGTATAACTTTTGCTTTGCAGAGTCAGAGGGGGAGTTCTTCAACCTAACTGATGTATTGATGCCCTGGTTCAAGTTACAAATGAAATGTCTTCCAATCTGTGCCTCGCATAATAACCAGAAATCGCCTAACAAGGGAATTTCAGTATAGTTGTTAATCCTTTGATTCTTGGAAACCTGGTACAAGAAAACCTCCTCTTGTAAGTGCAATCCATTGTTGTAGGAGGTGCCGATTCTGAGTATTAAGACAGTGCATCCTATGTAAAATCATTGTAGGAAGTTGAAATGCTAAGAGATCGCTGAACTGAGCACTACTGATGTTACAGGATATGTTTGGAGAGAACAGGTCAAGATGTACAGTGTATTAAATTGTTGAACTACTGAAGAGAGAGAAAATTTAACAAAGTATTTTTATAAAACAGCTCTTATTTTCCTACAAAAGAATTGGTGTAGTGTCATTTTGAGTGGATTGACGTTTGATTACTGAAGGGTGTGACACAAACTTAGCACATGTACTTTGGGATTAGGCCTTCCTACTTAGTGCAAAGCTACCCTTGTGACTTAAGTGTTCCCTAAGTCCAACACAAGGGTTATGGAAAAGGAGAAGGAGAAGATGTTGGTGGTTCTCTTGATTTGAATGATTGGTTGTGGGAAGATGAAGTGGATGAGGAAATTGGGCAGATGCTGCGTGAAGCAGCATGTGCGCAGGAGGTGTTGGATGGATCAGTGGTTGAACAGGAGTGTGTGGATACCAGTACAAGGAGGTTGGGAAGGATGGGTAGAGTAATTCGTATTCATTACAAGCTTAAAGATGTTGTGCTGTGTTAGCCTTTATCTTTAAAATATACTTTTTTTTCTTCGTCATGTGTATAGTATTAGTTGTACTGTAAATAGTTGTTTTGTTTTCTTTCACTAGTTGCTAACTGTATGCAGGAGGGGGATGTGTGGTGTTGCTGCATTCCACATTTGGAATGCATTCTGCATCTTTGTGAGGTATGTTGGAATTAAGGGTTGTGGGAGTTCTGGGGCCGGCAGTTAGGATGTAGCTTTGTCGTGTTACGCTGTACTTGCTGTCCTGTGCTGGCAGAGTTGTTAATAAAGAAAGTTACACTTAATACTTGGAGTTGTACTTTACAAGAACTTATGAATTGATGTTTGTGTACAACTTTACGACAGCGTTGGCATAATTGATCACTGCACTACATTGCACCCATCCTCAATCTGCAAAGAATGGCCAGTGACACTCAAGCCCCCTTCCAAAAAGCCAGTTCCACCCACCAGCATGACGCATCAAAATGGTTCTCCGAAGAGCTAAAGACAGCTAAACTAAAAAATGACAGGCAAAACAGAAATGACGAAGTTCTTACTTGCCAGAAAACAAAGAACTCTTCATACAAAGTATGAAAGATTATAAAAAAGCTATCCTTCAAGCCACAACTACTTTCTTCTCAACCAAAGTATTAAACTCCAACAATAGAACAAAAGACATATTCAAATTAATGGGAGAATTATCTGCCCCAGATCGACTAATACTACTGGTCATTCCAACACAGAAATTATGTGATGACCTAAACCTTTTCTTCGTAGACAAAATAAAGAAAATACAAGCTATTGTTCCCCTAGCAAATCAGACACGAAGTCCCGCTCAGGAAATAGGAACCAAACATCCATTTCTACTTTTCCCTACATCAGCAAAGACCACCTGGCAGAACTAATAATACAAATAAAATATGTCTCTCCCAAAGACATATGCCCGTCAAATACAAAAAATCATCCTCTCATCCTTCCCAGAAGTGATTCTTTCAAATTTAAAGTAATCTCTCTCACAAGGCTATGTTCCCCAATCGTTCAAAGAAGCCGTAATAATCCTGCTACAGAAAACACATGGAGAGGACCCACAGCTGTTAAAAAATTACAGACCTGTCTCCCTCCTCCCCTAACCCAGCTAAAGTCTTAGAAGCACATGTTGCAAAACACCTGTGTTCTTTTGTAGAAGAGAAATTACCTCGACCCCCACCAGGGGGGTTTGCGCCTTTCCCACTCTACCGAATAAGTCATTCTTTCAGTGGTTGACAATATGAGGAATGGGACGGATGACAGCAGTACTCAAGCACTGGTCCTGCTGGATCTATCTGTGGCTTTTGACGCTATATCATAGCATTCTGATGGACTGAATTGCCAAAGCAGGCTTAAAAGGCTTAGCCCTACAATGGATGAAATCATTCCTGAAAGACAGCACCCTGTCATTTCTTCTCTCCTTATATTGCTCATCTAAAGCCCACGTGAATTGTGGAGTACATCAGGGTTCTTCCCTATCCCCCTCACCTGTTTAACCTTTATATCTGCCCCTTGATAAACAATCCCCAGCAGAAGAATGTTAAAATATATAATTATGTTGATGACATGCAACTGATCTTCACCATTGATGGAGCATGATTATTCAATAAATGTTTGCTCGATCAATTCCTGATCATTCGTATGACTCTAAATTGCATACTGTAATTGCAATGTGTTTTTCTCTCTCCCTCTTCCCTTTTCACCATGTACTCAATTTGTGAAGTATTTGCTCCGAACTGTGATGTTTTGTGATTTTACCTGCATACAAATAAATAACTGTTATTAAATGAATCTGATGTAAATTTATACTTTGATCATTTATCTTGAAATTTGATAAAGGTATATTGATAACTTATCCATGTGTTTGTCCTTACTTATTGATGATTTATTGATATTGTATGATTATTGTTATTAGATTGGCACTTCTTTATTACGGTCCTCATGAAGGAGTGGCTTTCCGTATCTAGTTATCTTAGTCCCTTTTAGCTCACGCAAAGATCTATCAGAGGACCTAATGGTTATGTTTTATTGTAGAGTTTTTATTGGCCAAACTGAGTGTTACAGTGAATTGTCAAGCTCTGAATAGAGTTCAGGGTGTGGTGGGAAACTCATTGTCTTAGCCTACAAAATTTACACCGCTTCCGTTGGATCAGTTTTCTGGTAGCAGAGGGTGGTTATTTTTGACTAAAAATATTAGGTAATGAAGACACGGAGTTAAGAGACATTGATGGAGTTAAGATACATTGACAGACTATAGAAAATGTGTTCTTATGTATTTGATGTTGTGGTCCATCATTGACTTTAATGGAAAGTAAATGGGTCCGTCGTGGCCTAAGATCCGGGGATAAAGCCTAAGGGCGGTCTTAGTGTGGCATAAACTACGCATGTTTTGTCTTCTGGGGAAGTAGTACTGTGCATAGGCCTTGCTGGTGCTAGCATAGGGAACTTGAATTGTGACAAGTGGAGATTTTTTAGGTTTATTTAAAAGAGCCCATTTGGAGAGATCTTGAAAGTTTCATTAAGTGAGGGTGAAATCGCGCAGGTCGAGATTTTGCTGGAAGCAAAGGAAATTCTCAGATTGTGTGGTTCTATCGTTTTCCTTTTAGATAAGCAGACACATTGTTTTATGTCATTTGTTTGTGAAAGACTTTGTAAAGATGACAATGACTTTGTAAAGGGAGGGTCAGTCGCAGGAGTTAAACTGATGTCACTAGATGACGCGCTGGTATTGATTGGCCGGCAGGAGATCGTCATCAGGTGCCACGTTGGTATTGGTTGGTTAGTGTGGAGCCACGCTAATATTGGACAGTGTGATCAGTTTTGATTGGTGGCAAAAAATCGTAACACTGAAAAGAAAATTCTTGAAGATTTTCCTTGTAAAGATTTGACATTTAGAGCATAGAATAATTAAGTTTTTTAACTTGATAAAAACCTTGTTTAGTAAAGATGAGCCAATGCCAATTAGAGGAGGAGCTCCCCTGGCTCCGGAAGGCACCTCTGCTACATTTATGGCATTTGAGAAGAGCTATCACACATGTACATGGTTGGAGAACTGGATGAAATATAATGAGCAAGATGGTAGTTTAGCATTTCCAGAGAATGGGACTTTTAATACTAGAATTTTAGAAAATGTATGGACCGGCTGGTAGCGGGGATTTAGCCATGGCCGAAATCTCCACCTCCGGGCCGGAAGTCCCACCTCCGGTCCGGAAGTCCCACCTACGGGCCGGAATCTCGGCCTCCGGGCCAGAATCTCTGGCCTGAGTGCGGACGTAAAGTTAGTAGTTGTAAATCCATTCTGTGAATACCAAAAGTAGTAAGTGCATTCTGTGAATACCAAAAGTAGTAAGTGCATTCTGTGAATACCGAAAGTAGGACGTTTAGGATTTTGTCTTAAGTTAGTTCTGTGAATCGGGCCCAATATATCTTGCAAGTAAACATTGCAATACCACCTCAGCATCAGTACAGAACCATTTCAGCGCCAGTCAGCATTACTCTGCACCACGTCAGCAGCACTGCTACAGCAAAATCTGAGTATCACTCAGCAGCACCCGAGCCCCACCACAACGCCAGCACAGCACCACCTCATCATCACTCACCCCACGCAGAGCACCACTTCAGCACCAGCGCACCACCTCCGCACAAGCACGGCACCACTTCTGCACCAGTGCAGTACCACCTTACTACCAGCACAGCACTACTTCAGCATCAGTGCATCACCACCACCTTAACATCAGCACAGCATCACACTGTACCACTACAGCATCACTCAGCACTACCTCAGTATCAGAGAAGCACCACTACCTCAGCCTCAGCACATCACCAGCACAGCATCACTCAGTGCCACAACAGCATCACTCAACGCCACCACAGCACCACCTAAGCATCAGCGCAGCACCACCTCAGCATCAGCACAGCACCACCTCAGCATTAGCACAACACCGCCTCAGCATCAGCACAGTACCACCACAGCACCACCTCAGCATCAACACCCCACCTTCTGAGCACAGCACCACCTCCACTTCAATGCACCAGCAACAGTGCAGCACCAACTCAGCATCAGCGCAAAACAACCTCAACACCAACGTAGCACCACCTCATCCCCTGCACAGCACCACCTCAACATCAGCATAGCACCATCTCAACATCAGCAGAGCACTACCTCTGCATCAGTGCACCACCACTAGCACAGCCCCATGCCAGTACCAGCACAGCCCCACCTCATGAGCAATTCAGCAGCAGCGCAGCACCACTTCAGCATCAGTGCAGCATCACCTCAGCATCAGCGCAGCATAAACTCAGCACAGCAACAACTCAGCATTACCTAGCAACACATGAGCTCAGTCTCAGCACCACCTGAGCCCTAGTGCAGCACCACCACCTCAGCATGATTCGGCATCACCTCAGCATCACCCAGGACCACCTCAGCATCACTCAGCGCCACCTTAGTATCACTCAGCATCACCTGTGCACCACTACAGGCCCACCTCAGGATCGGCACTGTCTCAGCATCAGCACAGCATCATCTAAGAACAGCACCAACTCAGCATCACTCAGCACCACCTAAGAACCAGCACAGCATCACTTGAGCACCAACACAGCACTGTCTCAGCATCAGCACAGCAGCATCTCCTCATCAGTGCACCACCACCAGGGCAACACCAACTCAGCATCAGCACAGCACCACCTCAGCACTAGCACAGTACCACATCAACACAAGCGCAGCACCACCTCAAAATCAGCACAGCAACACCTCATCGTCAGTGCAGCATCATCTCAGAACAGCACCAACTCAGCATCACCTGAGCACCAGCGTAGCACTACCAAGACAGCATCACTCAGCGGAACCTCAGCATCACTCAGCATCACCTCAATACAGCACCACCTGAGCACCACCACAGCACCACCTGAGCATCAGCACAACACCATCTCCTCATCAGTGCACCACCACCAGTGTGGCACCCAGCCGCGGCCGCTTCAGGTAAGAGCAGTTGGGCAGGAGGCCAGGTGAGGGGGATTTTGAGAGACGACCACAAAATCCCCCCTCACCTGTCCCAACCGTCCCACTGCTCTTACCTGCAGTGGCCATGGCTGGTGACACCACCTCAGCACAAACGCATCACCACCTGAGAACCGGCGCAGCACCACCTCAGCAGCAGCAGCACAGCAACACCTCAACATCAGCACATCTCAGCATCAATGCACCACCACCAGCGCAGTCCCACTTCAGCAGCAACTCAGCACCAACGCAGCACCCCCTAGCATCAGCTCAGCACCACCTGATCACCAGCGCAGCACCACCACCTCGGCATGACTCAGCACCAGCACAGCATAACTCAGCACCACCACAGCATCACTCAGCACCAATACAGCATCACTCAGCACCAATACAGCATCACTCAGCATCGCCCCAGCACTAACACAGCATCTCCTCAGTATCACTCAAAACCAAGCGTGGGCGTAAAATCCGCTTCGCGGGTGAATTTGCGAATTTTTGACGATTTTGCGATCCGCGAATCGCGCGAATTTACCCAATAATTCGCAAATTCGCAAGCTACGAATTATTTTGCTTGGTCGCGCTTGAAAAATACAATATCGCACGCGGGGCGTTGACTCTGAGCCTGCTGAGTTGTTTTTCTCCCGGTTTTGCGTGGTCTGCGCCATATTCAATCTTGCTGCGTGATCGCACAAGAGTTTTTTGAACGCAATTACGTCATCGCGGCTTGCCATCTTGCACGGCGAACGTGAGTACGTCATAAATGCCCGCGACGGCGGCAGCTGACTTCCGATGGGAGGTTTGAACAGCTCGCGTTCCCGAAATTGCAAAAATTGCAATTCTGCACAAGAAATCCACACAAGGACGCATAAACCTTGTGAAAATGATGATTTTGATCAGAATAACTCCTCAGATTGACATTTGACTGCACTTTTTGGTGCAGGAGTCCATTTTTTGGGGTGGGGTGGGAGGAAGGAAGTGCCTCAGAGTCTCCAACTTCCTGTTCCTGTCCAGCAGGCTCTTCCTAGTGCTTTGTGCATGTACTGGTCACTTTTCATTTGGCGGTTGAGCTGGAAGAATTACTTTCTGTGACTGCTGCTGGATTTGTATTTGAGAACTTTTTGGACTTTGGAGTTTGGATCACTTTTGGACTTGAGATTTTACAAGTAAGTTGGTGTTGTTTGTTTGGAGCATTGCAGTTGAGGCAACTACAGTTCTAAAACTTTTTTCACAACTTTAACAAAATATATATTGTGGTGGGCAGCCACAACATCCAGTAGGCCCAGGGTTAGTCATGGGTGCATGATACAACTGTTTCTGTGATTTTTTAAAACTTAATTCTCATTTATGTCATGGAATTTTAGCTCGCTGTTATATGTTGATTTTTTTTTTCATTTTGGGTTGCCTGTAAAGCCTCACTAGCCAGTAGGCCCAGGTGTAGTGAGTGGTGCATGGGCCTAGTCTTTCAGTGGGGTGTCTTGAATTTAACATCATTGAGGGCATGATGGCATGGGATTGTGGTGATTTTTGATTGTTTTTCGACTTTTTGGGGTGTTGTTGGGGACTGGCCATGTGGGTGGGGGCCATTTTGAGGGCTGGTACAGGCAGGGCCTGGCCATGTGCTGGGGGTCAAGGGGCCATTTTGAAGGCAGGCAGTGTGCACAGGCCTGCACCCAGTTTGCCTTGCTTTCAACCATTATGCCCAGGGGTACTCAGTCGTGCATGGGCCTAGTCTTTCTGTGGGGTGTCTTGAATGTAAACATCATCGAGGGCATGGATGGCATGGGATTGTGGTGATTTTTATGTGTTTTACGATTTTTTGGGGTGTTGTTGGGGACGGGCCATGTGAGTGGAGGCCATTTTGAGGACTGGTACAGGCAGGGCCTGGCCATGTGCTGAGGGTCAAGGGGCCATTTTGAAGGCAGGCAGTGTGCTCAGGCCTGCACCCAGTTTGCCTAGCTTTCATCCATTATGCCCAGGGGTACTCAGTGGTGCATGGGCCTAGTCTTTCTGTGGGGTGTCTTGAATTTAAACATCATTGAGGGCATGGACAGCATGGGATTGTGGTGATTTGTATGTGTTTTTTGATTTTTTTGGGGTGTTGTTGGAGACTGGCCATGTGGGTGGGGGCCATTTTGAGGGCTGGTACAGGCAGGGCCTGGCCATGTGCTGTGGGTCATGGACCATTTTGAAGGCAGGCAGTGTGCTCAGGCCTGCACCTAGTTTGCCTAGCTTTCATCCATTATGCCCAGGGGTACTAAGTGGTACATGGGCCTAGTCTTTCTGTGGGGTTTTCTTAAATGTAAACATCATTGAGGGCATGGATGGCATGGGATTGTAGTGATTTTTGAGTGTTTTTCGACTTTTTGGGGTGTTGTTGGGGCCTGGCCATGTGGGTGGGGGACATTTTGAGGCCTGGTACAGGCAGGGTCTGGCCATGTGGTGGCGGTCAAAGGCCATTTTGAAGCCAGGCAGTGTGTTCAGGCCTGCACCCAGTTTGCCTTGCTTTCAACCATTATGCCCAGGGGTAATCAGTGGTGCATGGGCCTAATCTTTCTGTGGGGTGTCTTGAATTTAATCATCATTGAGGGCATGGATGGCATGGGATTGTGGTGATTTTTGAGTGTTTTTCGACTTTTTGGGGTGTTGTTGGGGCCTGGCCATGTGGGTGGGGGGCATTTTGAGGCCTGGTACAGGCAGGGCCTGGCAATGTGGTAGGGGTCAAGGGGCCATTTTGAAGCCAGGCAGGGTGCTCAGGCCTGCACCCAGTTTGCCTTGCTTTTAACCATTATGCCCAGGGGTACTCAGTGGTGCATGGGCCTAGTCTTTCTGCGGGGTGTCTTGAATTTAAGCATCATTGAGGGCATGGATGGCAAGGGAATTGTTGTGATTTTTGAGTGTTTTTCGACTTTTGGGGGTGTATAACTTATGTTCCTCTGGCTTCCATTGCCTTTAGGTGCACAAGAGAACCACCCGTGCCAGGAAGAAGACCTGCAGCGGTGTGTGCAGCACAACGTCACGTGATGTCACGTGTGGCCACCGACAAGACAACTCTGCAACTCGTGCAACTGCGGCCTGCTGTTCTGACATCACAAGAGGATGGCCCCAAAGAAAGTCGGCCATAGCGCCTCAGCGAAAAAACTTGCCAGTGCCACTGCCAGTAAGAAGGAGCTGAAGAAGCAAGTGGCACCCCCTACCAAGGAGACTGGTGTGCCTACCGACACCTTTTTTGGGAGAAAAAAAACTACGCCTGCAGCAGCAGCGGGGCCTGCCGGGGACCAAGCTGGAAGCACCTCTGCTTCATTGGGCTCAGTGCCACCACGCCAACTTAGGTCCAAGACCATGAGTGCTGCTGAGGCAGCCACTTTACTTTCTCAATCACCATCGACCAGTTATGTTGGCTCATCACAAGAAAGTACCATCCAATCAACGCGGGGTGTAACTCAGCTGTCAAGTGTTCAACAACCACAGCCTCAACGACAACCACAAGTGCAACTAGTACAAGCGCAAGTACATGGGCAAGGAGAGGCGCAAGTACATGGGCAAGGAGAGGCGCAAGTACATGGGCAAGGAGAGGCGCAAGTACATGGGCAAGGAGAGGCGCAAGTACATGCACAAGGAGAGGCGCAAGTAGAGGTGCATGGAGAGGTGCAAGTAGAGGTTCATGGTGCGGCACAACTTCCTACAACGCTTGTTCCTCCAGAAGTAGGGGCACATCAGGAAATTGATATTGAAGCAGAGGTATCATCCGAGGGAGGCACTCCTCCAGATGATGATCCACCATTGTCTACCAGATCCCCAGCAAGAAAAAGGTCATGGAGGGCTACTACTACTACAAGTTCTTCTTCAAGCCCCCTTCATTCTGATGACCTTGATCTTGATTGGAACCCACAAATTCAGTCTGAGAGTGAGGCAAGCCATGGGCCGACAAAGGTAGCTAAGCCTAAAAGGAAGGTTCCCGCAAGGCTTCGACTTATGGGTGATGACGACGAACAAGAAGTGGTGTCTTGTGCTGCTGATGAACAGTCTGATGATGACCCAGACATCACAGACGTCACTCCAGCCCCAGCGGGCATGCAGCAGACTTACATTTTCACCCTATTCCGAATGGCTGCTGAGCGGGATGATCATGTGGGCGGTGTGGCACTGGTACCACCACCAACGCAGTTAACTACAACACCAAAACGACCTACAGCTTCCATATTTTCTCGTCAGAAGGGCTGGCAGGGACCTCCATCCAGCTCGACCTCCATTACCTCAAGCAGTGGTGCTGTAAGTCAAGTACAGAAACAAATTCAGCCCAACCCATTTTCCACTTCATCTGGCATTGAAAGTCAAAGTAGCTCCTCCACCACCAGCAGACATCTCCAGTCCCCAGTTTGGGACTTCTTTACTGTCAGCAAAAAGGCGGAAAGCATGGTCGTTTGTTCGATTTGTAAAGTATTAGTTAGTCGGGGTAAGCTTGGTACCGGAGGCCAGAGAGGTCATCTCAAACAACACCACCCTATCTAGTGGTATAAGCACCTAAGTGACATTGAGGAAGCCAAAACAAATCCAAATGTATCCCTTGATATTGCATCTGATGATGATGAGAGGCTGATCGTGCAGGGGGGAAGTGAAGAAGCGACAGCCATTTTTTCTGGTACACCCAGTACCCCTGGCAGCAGCACTGCAGTGGTAGCGCCCACACCCTCTACCCCTGCAACATGTATGAGGAACACTAAGAGTTTGGGACAGACACCAATGCCAAAAACGAAATCACTGAGCCTAACTGGTTTGACGTCTGCATCATCATTATCATCATCATCATCATCACGTAAAATGGTCCAGCCCACCATTACCAGCATGTTTTGGTCGGAACCGCCATTTGAAAGCAACCACCCAACGGTGCGTCTGTATAATGCCAAGCTGGCTAAAATGCTAGCCCTGGACCTTCTCCCTTTCTCTTTCGTGGAAGGGGTGGGTTTTCGTGAATTGGTGGCAACAGTCCGCCCTAAATGGAAGGTTCCTAGCCGGTCCTATTTTGCAAGGGTTGCTGTTCCAGCACTACATCAAGATGTGCTGGAGGTGATTGGCGCAGCTATTCTGAAGAGTGCTGTTCACACTATCCACATGACAACAGACATGTGGACCAGTTGCCAAGCCCTTGATTACATGTGCATCACTGCACACTGGGTCTCTTTTGCAGGAGTCGAAAAACCGTTAAAACACAAAGATGTTGACACAAAGGAAGTTTTTCAAGCTACTCGCAAACATGCAACAGTAGGCATATTTGGCATGGAGAAATCTCACACTGAATCACTACTTGTGTCTTTAATGGGACACTAAAGACATCCCTTTGGGCACACCTTTTCTCCTCAATATAAAAAGAGGATTCCAGACAATTATTCCTTTTGTTGTGTACGTTTTTTTATTATTCTTCTTTCATTTCTCTTTTGATGCATTTAACATTTTGATTATTGTATGTCTTTTATCGTGTTTATATCGGCGACACAGTTATATTTCAAATCCAATGCATTTCGGGCGTGTTTATACCACCCTTCATCAGGGAATCAACACTACAAACAAAATATGAAAACCATGAGTAAATGTACTGTGTGTGCATCACGTTCAACTAAGCAGTGTCCAATTCAAAAAGCGAAACAAAACTAAGCCTGTGTGTATTTTACCGACTTCACCATGAAAACCTTAAATGCCCGTGACGACAGAACCGAATATTGCCTCTTTAAATATCACTTACGTGTCGCATATGTACATGTTCATACTCCATACTTAAATCGCTGCAACGAAAACCAATACAAACTATAAGGCTCCAAGTTAGATGTTGGATCACATCTCACAAGCTTTACACCACATAATTTAACTTCCTTTTGTGAACTAACCTGAATTGCGGTATAATGGCATCTCATCGCCTCCTTCCCGCCAAGCTTACAACAACCTCCTTTCGGATCATTCACCATATTGACAACCAACGCGGTCCGCTATAGGTTAGTGTTCCGATCACGTGCTCATTAAACTCGATGAAATACTACGGACTCCGTACCTGCGTGTCCAACCTAAAACTTCACCTCTAGACTACGTGCCTGTGTCTTCTACCATAAAGCTAAGAATAACCGGTCCTAATTACGGGAGGTGAAACATTAATTAATGGTTCAATTCCAAAAGTTTCTAAAACAAACCTTGGGGGAATAGAACCCCACCGTACCAAGGTGTCAAAAACAATAACTATACTAGTGTGCTATCTCTATTGAGGAGAGAATGTGTGTAATGTGAAGTGACATGGTTACACAGTGAATGCTTTTTTACTCATTCATCAACAATTAAAATTCAACCTCACAGGTTTCCCCTATCTGAATAAGGAAACACAAAACATAAAGTCTATTAAAGGTAACAAGACAGTTCCATACGTTCATTGAGCCCATTCGGACTCTGGGTATTCAGTTTGTGAATCCAGAAATTCTCTTGTTGCAATAAAATTTGGGGTTGTCCCTTCCTTCAGTTTTTTCCACCGTCTCCAGTCCCATATATTTTAATTGGGAGATGTTATGCTGCGCCTCCATAAAATGTGTGGCTACTGATGATTTAGTGTTCTTCATACGGATATTTGACTTGTGCTCGGTTAATCTTGTCTTTACACTTCTTTTCTGTTTTACCAATATATAATTTTCCACATGGACATTTCAATGCGTAAATTACATTTTTGGTTTCACATGTCGCATTGACCCTCACTTTAATCTCATGTCCTTTCATGGGGTGGTTTATTTTATTGCCTTTGATGATACTGTTGCAATTCCCACAGTTTAGACATGGTTTCGTACCCTTGTATGTTCTGATTTCAGGTTGACGTTGTTTCAAGATTTCTCCCAAGTTTTGGGCTCTGGTGTAAGCAAATAACGGTATTTGATCAAAAGATTTTTGAAAATCTGGTTCGAGCTTGAGCATCTTCCAATGTTTGGTGATGATTTTCTTGAAGTTATGGCTTTGTGTCGAATACTTGGATACCGCTACAATCCGAGCTTCTTCATGTTTTGGTGTTGATTTTAAAAGTTCCCTTCTCTCAGTGGCATCGACCCTTCATTTTGCATTCTCTATAACTTCTTTTGGATAATCTCTGTTCAAAAATCTTGTTGACATTTCTTCCAATGTTACATCCACTTTAGTGCTATCAGACGTGATTCTCTTGACTCTTGTCATCTGTGAATAGGGTAAGTGCTTTTTAAGACTGGGTTGATGAAAACTTGCAAAATGCAACATGTTGTTCCTATCCGTTTCTTTTCGGTACATGCTGGTTTCAAATCCTTCTTCCGTGATTGTTATTCTGACATCCAAAAAGGTTACTGTTGTGTCCGAAATATCCCATGTTAGTTGTATCCGGCTGTCCGTTTAGTTGAATTCACATAGAGCAGACTCCAACAACTCTTTTGATGATTTCCAAATGATGAATATATCATCAATGTATCGTACAATAAATTTGATGTTATCTTTCCATACTGCTTTAGAGAAAATATTAGTTTCTTCGTAGTCCTGCATAAAGATGTTGACGTATACCGGCGCCGCCGAATTTCCCATGGCCGTTCCTGTGAGTTGTTGATACCATGAGTCTTTATATCTAAAATAACTTTGGTACAATGTAAATGTCATAAGCTCCATTAGAAATGTTTGTAGATCATGGCTCAAATCCGTGTTTAATAGAGCTTTCTCTATTGCTTCCATTCCCACAGATGTGGTATCGAGGTATATAAGGAATGTACATCAGCTGTACACATAATGAGAGGTTCTTCCGGCTCTATGGTCATGGTCTCCAGTTTTAATAAGAAATCCGTGGTATCTTTGACATAAGTTCTCATGTTTTTTACCGTGGGTTGTAGATGTCTGTCTAATAGTTGACCGATGGGTTCATGGATACTTCCTCGTGTCGAGACGATTGGGCGTAAAGGTGGATCCATTAGGTTCTTATGTATTTTCGGTATCATATAAAGTACCGGGCTCTTGGGATTTGGTTTAGTGAGAACGATTTTTGTCTTCATGTTGATGGAACGCATTTCATACGCTCTTTCAATGATAGTTACTAAGGTCTTTGAGAATTCCATTGTGGGATTTCCACTTAACTGCATGTAGTTGTTTCCATCTGAGATATGCTCCAAAACATTCATCTCGTACATAGAGTTATTCATGATGACTAAGGCTCCACCCTTGCCTGCTTTGGTGAACCTTAGGTCTGGGTTAGAAGCCAATTTCTTCAAGCAGTTCAATTCCTTCTGGGTGATGTTTTTCTTGATACGCTTGTCACATTTTAAATGGGATAGGTCTTGTTTCACCATTTTAAAAAAAATATCCAACGTCTTGTGGCTCACTGGAGCTTGGAAGGTACTTGTGGCTCGTAGTCCACATTGTTGGTCTTCAGGTTCTTTATCTAGTTGGGGAAGAATATTGTCAAAGAAATGACGTAGTCTTATTTTTCGCATGAGTTTAAAAAAACTCACCTCAAGTTCCAATATATCCGTGTTGGTCGTTGGTACAAATGATGTTCCTCTTTGCAACAGATTAAGTTCATATTTGCTAAGTTGATAGTCACTGATGTTTATGACCAGTTGGTTTAGATTTGAGTATTTTTCTTGTCCTTGTCTTTCCTCGGTATCGTGGTGCTCCTCGTAATGGGATATTCCTTCTCTTAGTCTTTTTCTTTTGTTCTTTCATCTCCGGGGTCTCCTTTTTGGGCTTGGCCTTGTTCTAAAAAAGGATTGACTGTTACTGGAATACTCATGGTAGGCTGTTCAGTTTGAGTGTTATCCTGTAATCTTCCTTCTGATTGAGACCTTTGATCTGTCCGGGTAGGATCCTGTTGTTTTGAACTTGGTTGTGGTCTTTGGGTTCTCTGTGAAGTGTCACTTCCTGAGGATGACGTGTCTGTGTTGGGAGAATATGGACGAAGGAAGGGACAACACCAAATTTATGCTGCAACGAGAGAATTTCTGGATTCACAAACTGAATACCAAGAGTCCGAATGGGCTCAATGAACGTATGGAACTGTCTTGTTACCTTTAATAGACTTTATGTTTTGTGTTTCCTTATTCAGATAGGGGAAACCTGTGAGGTTGAATTTTAATTGTTGATGCATGAGTAAAAAAGCATTCACTGTGTAACCATGTCACTTCACATTACACACACTCTCTCCTCAATAGAGATAGCACACTAGTGTGGTTATCGTTTTTGACACCTTGGTACGGTGGGGTTCTATTCCCCCAAGGTTTGTTTTAGAAACTTTTGGAATTGAACCATTAATTAATGTTTCATCTCCCGTAATTAGGACCGGTTATTCTTAGCTTTATGGTAGAAGACACAGGCACGTAGTCTAGAGGTGAAGGTTTAGCTTGGATGCGCAGGTACGGAGGCCGTAGTATTTCATCGAGTTTAATGAGCACGTGATCGGAACACTAACCTATAGCGGAACACGTTGGTTGTCAATATGGTGAACGATCCAAAAGGAGGTTGTTTTAAGCTTGGCGGGAAGGAGGCGATGAGATGCCATTATACCGCAATTCAGGTTAGTTCACAAAAGGAAGTTAAATTATGTGGTGTAAAGCTTGTAAGATGTGATCCAACATCTAACTTGGAGCCTTATAGTTTGTATTGGTTTTCGTTGCAGCGATTTAAGTACGGAGTATGAACATGTACATATGCGACACGTAAGTGATATTTAAAGAGGCAATACTCAATTCTGTTGTCACGGGCATTTAAGGTTTTCATGGTGAAGTCGGTAAAATACACACAGGCTTAGTTTTGTTTCGTTTTTTGAATTGGACACTGCTTAGTTGAACATGATGCACACACAGTACATTTACTCATGGTTTTCATATTTTGTTTGTAGTGTTGATTCCCTGATGAAGGGCGGTATAAACACGCCCGAAATGCATTGGATTTGAAATATAACTGTGTCACCGATTTAAACACGATAAAAGACTTACAATGATCAAAATGTTAAATGCATCAAAAGAGAAATTAAAGTAGAATAATAAAAAAACGTACACAACAAAAGGAATAATTGTCTGGAATCCTCTTTTTATATTGAGGAGAAAAGGTGTGCCCAAAGGGATGTCTTTAGTGTCCCCTTAAAGACACAAGTAGTGATTCAGAATCAGGTGCCCAGGGACGTTGGTCGCCACCTACGGAGCACCCACAACGGATACTAACTTTCATATAATAATTGTCAGAGCTGTGCACTAATCCCTATCTGAAGTATTGAAATCTCACACTGCACCTAACCTTTTGGAGGAGTTTAACAGGAAGGTCAATGAATGGCTGTATCCAAGAAATAGCACAGTTGGTTATGTTTCCACGGATAATGGCAGTAATATAGTTAAGGCCATGGAGCACGGCGGCTATTTCAGAGTGCCGTGTTTGGCACACAGTATTAACATCGTGGTGCAAGCCTTCTTGAAAACAGAAGCGCCAGTCGTCAAATTACTGACCATCTGCCAAAGAATCTGCACACATTTCAGCCATTCTTTTAAGGCCCGGAAGCAGCTGAGGAGCCTTCAATATGAACGTAAACTGCCAGTCAAAGGACTAATCCAGGAGGTGGCAATACGTTGAACTCAACCTTTTACATGCTTGAGCGTCTGTCTGAGCAGTGGGAGGTAATACATGAGTTTGTCTTTAAACTGGGTTCTACTCATAAAGACATGAGGCTAGAGTTGGAGGAATGGAAGCTAATTGCAAGCCTGACAGACATGCTTCGTCCTTTTGAGCTATTCACGCGTGAAGTCAGCAGGGAGGACTGTTCTTTGAGCAAAGCTATCCCATTGTTGCACATGCTAGAGCACCAACTGAAGGAGGTGTGTTCAATGTTCCGAGATGATGGTGCAAAGCGAGAAGCATATTATTTGGCGGAGAAGTTATTAAGGCGCCTATTTGACAATAAAAGACTTAAAAAGATACATACAGAACAACATTACATTTGTGCCACTATTCTTGATCCACGGTACAAAAAGGCAGTGGCTAGCAAAGCATTCATTCCTTTTGATGAAGCAGATGTTTCAAAGTACAAACATTGGCTCGCTTTGTCAGCCACTCGGTTCGAATGAGAGCGGCAGAACCTTCAAGGAGGCAGCACAAGTACAACTGAATCAGCAGGCTATCAGGCATCAAGTTCCACTTCTCAATCCGTGGCCGAAGGGAGTCACTTTCCCTCACAGCCGTTAACGACACCAGCAACCATATCATCATCCTCACCTGCACCAGGCCGCAAACAAATATTGTCGGAAGGGGATTGGCTAACTCAGCAAGGGTTAGCTCGGTCCACTGATGAAAAGGTCGCAGATGGTACGCAAAGTGGATCAACCCTGGAGAACCTTCAGTCGGTGGTGCAGGCCTATCTGGATGACCCAACAGAGGTCTGTCATAATGAGAACCCATTGGGATATTGGTATACGAAAAGCTCTGTATGGCGACTGATCACCAACCTGGCTCTAAATTAATTGTCTTGCTCACTCGCAAGAGTGTCTTCTGAACGTGTTTTCAGTGCTGCTGGTGCCATTGTTACTTCAAAAAGGACCCGCCTTTTGCCCACAAATGTGTAGAGGTTAACAATAATCAAGATGAATCAGCACTTCATACCAACCGATTACAAAATACGTGAATGCACGCAGGAAGAAGAGGACACCAACTTAGGTGAAGCCGACGGAAGTTCTTCTCAGTCACCAGACCTACTCCCGTCTCAATTCGTAGACTTGGAGGACGAGCTCCGTTTCCCTGACACAGAGGCCTGAAAATTACTTCCTTTTTTTCCGTACTCATTCACTTTTATTCCTGTGTGTCTTTCTTTGTTTTGCTACTTTTACCACAACAAAACTCTAATCACCTAATCACAATAAGTCCATCATCAGCACTGTCTTCATCTTATTTTCCTTATTGATTTGAAGGTGCCGCAGTCTGCATTCAGATGTTCACAAGTTCACAACTCAATCATGCTCCTCTAACCTCCTCCTCCAGACTCCCCCTATCCATTTCCCTCAAGGCAGATGGATGGATTATGGAGAAAAAACAAACTTTGTCTTCGTAGACGAGTCCCCTCAAGTGGGACTGAAATAACTGATTGACTACATGGTTGCTGATTGTTGACAGACCTACTTCTGAAATTTAAAGGAGAGGCTGCCCTAAGGGACCTCACTTTCCAAAGAAGATGCTGACAAAAAGTAGAACAGGTAATGAATAATGAGAAGATGGCATGCAGTGGACAGCAATGTTTGTCTGTCTCTATTGAAACCAATTGCTGTTTGTTTTTTGTGAACAGCGCAATTTGCCATGTTTTGAATATACCAGTATTGCAGGTTTTTTGGGGTTTCTTTGGGGGTGTTCTAGATTTGCGGTGCTGGGTCGGGGTATCTGGGAGCACTGCTTGCACAGTCTAATGTTGATTGCATTTCTTTTTCAGGAAATCCATGGTGGAAAAGGGGAGTTAGGGCCTAGCTGCACAGCGTATTTGGACTGAATTGAAGGTAGTAGGCCCATTTTTGCTTTGGCCTGTTTGGGGGTGTTCTGCTTTTTTGCGGGTGGCTGCAGGGTCTGGGGGTATAGCTCGGAACGTCTAATATCGGAATCAAGTGTTTTGGACAAAATCCATGTTGAATTTTTTTTGCGTTTTTGCTCACTTGCCTATGTTTGAGTGCAGTTTGGGGGGCTTCCAGGTTTTTGTGGGTGGGTTTTGGGGTCTGGGAGCACTGCTGGCACAGTCTAATGTTGATTGCATTTGTTTTTCAGGAAATCCATGGTGGACAAGGGGAGTTAGGGCCTAGCTGCACAGCGTATTTGGACTGAATTGAAGGTAGTAGGCCCATTTTTGCTTTTTGCCTTTTTGGGGGTGTTCAGCTTTTTTGAGGGTGGCTGCAGGGGTCTGGGGGCATAGCTCAGAAGGTCTAATATTGGATTCAAGTGTTTTGGACCAAATCCATGGTGAAATGTTTTTTGCGTTTTTGCTCACTTGCCTGTGTTTGGGGTGCTGTTTGGGGGGCTTCCAGGTTGTTGTGGGTGGGTTTGAGGGTCTGGGAGCACTGATGGCACAGTCTAATGTTGATTGCATTTGTTTTTCAGGAAATCCATATTGGAAAAGGGGAGTTAGGGCCTAGCTGCAGAGCGCGCGCGGAGTGATTTTGGACATTTGCCTCAAAATTTCTAAGTCCCCATTTTTGTATTTTTGCTTTTTGGCTGTTTGGGGGTCTTCTACTTGTTTCCGCCTGGGTTGACGGGTCTGGGGCCATTGCTGGGAATGTCTAATACCGGATAAAAGTGTTTGGATAAAATATATGGTGAAAAAGTTTTTCACTTTTTAGAGTTTTCGCTCGCTTTCGTGTTTTTGGGGGCATGTTTGTGGGGGGTTCCTGGTGGTTGGGGGTGGGTTTTGGGGTCTTGGAGCAATGCTGGGTATGGATAATTGTCATTGCAAGAGGTTTCAAGCAAATCCATGGTGGCAATGGAGAGTTAGGGCCTAGCTGCTGAGCGCGCGCGGAGTGATTTTGGAAATTTGCCTCAAAATTCCCCCATTTTTTTATTTTTGCTTTTTGGCTGTTTGGGGGTCTTCTACTTGTTTCCGCCTGGGTTGACGTGTCTGGGGCCATTGCTGGGAATGTCTAATACCGGATAAAAATGTTTTGGAGAAAATCTGAGGAGAAAAAGTTTTTGCGTTTTTGCTCACTTGCTTGTCTTTGGGGTGCTGTTTGGGGGGGTTCCTGGTGTTTGGGGGTGGGTTTTGGGGTCTGGGAGCAACGCTGGGTATGGATACTTTTGATTGCAAGAGGTTTGAAGCAAATCCATGGTGGCTTGTCCTTCCACACTTACTTACACCCTTCTTTCCCTTTTCGTTCATCCCATCCATTAAATTCATCTCTGATCTGACTTGGATTCTCATAAAAACTTTCACAGCTGAGTTGAAGTCAATTAGAGGAGGCTACTACCTGGTTAATAAAAACTTAGTTCTAAATTTGTAAGTCTTCTTAACAGTATAGTATACTTGTACTGTACAATATACACCCGTGCAGAGAGCACACTCTGCAGTCTGCTATCTCAATAAGTAAGGAATATAATAGCTTACCACTGTCCGCCACTACCGTGGCATCCCCCACAGCATCTTCCGCTGGCTGTTGCACCGCCTCCGCCCCAGGAGTGCCCACCTCCGCACTGGCCCCGGCACCGGTGGATGGTTCTGCCGATGTTCCGCCTAGAAAATACATTTCAGATTCTTAGATGCCATATACACCACTCCCTAGTATTTTGTCTAGGAATGAAAAAATGTCACTACGACTACACAAAGAAATGTAATAATTTGTGACTGTCTAGTCAAAACTAAAAATTGCACTTTTTTTTCAGGGAAGGGTGTTGCTTGTCTTGCTACAGTTTTTGGCACAGCTGACGAATTCTTGCTTTTTAACATGCACCGTTTTTCTCATAACAAACAGAAGCTTCCTTTCTAAGAACAAGAGCAACATCAGATCATCATCACTAGGACGCAGTGAGCAACAATTCAGCACCACAAAGAAGATTTGAAGTTCCAACCAGGTGAGGGCTCGCCCACAATTAATGTGTGAGATCACTAAGCACTTTTCCATTTTCAATCCACCGTTTATGTTGTATGATGAACTTGGTTTTAATAAATGTTTTTACTTTTAATAAAGCTTTAAAACTTACATAGACTCTGTGGTTTTTAGTCATGAGTGAGTGAGCGAAAGGGTTTGCAATTTGCAAGCATGAGTCCGTGGCTCTGACAATTCTGGACTCTGAATCCGTAGTCTTATGTCCTGGGTTGGATAATCATCATTGGGGATCAATCACAATGAATTAGGGAGCTAAATGACTCTGTCACACTAGCTAGTCAGTGAGGAGATGGGGGGTTCAAATTCTGTTATGACTGAGGTATGTGGAAAGTCTAACTGCGCCTATTATAAATTGATAAACAATGCACTATTTAGTGTCCATAGTTCTGTTTGTGAAGAATTGTCCCTGCAACAATAGTAGTATGGATTGTCCTCCTATCCAATCAAAAAGTAAACTAGTATCTTATTCTTTCTTGGTGGTCATTGACAGTTTGTTGTTGGGAATTGTCAAAGCATAAACATTTAGAAGACTTCAAAATACATTATGGACAACCCAGAGGACTGCACTCAGTGCATAGAGCTATTGATGAATAGAATGGGAGTTTCGTTTAACACCTTTTGCCAACTGTGCAAGCTTAGTTAGCTACACAGACAGACTAATAATAATAATCTAGTAGTACCACAGGGAGTCATAGTAGAGGCAGGATAAGAATTTTGAAACAGTCTACAAGAAGATCAAAGATGATGTAGGAAAAATCGAATAAGGAACGTCAGTAAAAAATAGGTACTCTAAAAGGTAGGGAAGTATAATTATTAATATAAACATGAAAACTTACTGGGGCCAGCAGAGGAGCCCTCGCGGGACCGATCCTGGCCTTCTTGGTCCTCGTCCACCGGCGCCGCTACCTCCTCCTCCTCTGTCCTCTTGCCCATGGGGGGAGCTGATGTACAACATGAAAGAAAGACCCAAACATGGGTGATTGTTGTCAACCAAATCAAACATTTCAAAAGACCAATAACAAATTATTTCGGGGAAATAGCAAATAGACAACAATTGCACTACATTTATTGACCTATCTGGTGTGGTCTACTAGGATATTAGTATTGCTGGATTCGCGGACCGTCGACTTGGAAAGTTATGTAACTCACTAAACCAACTGCAAAAAGGTTCGTCTAGGACTGGCAGGCAGCACTCCGCAGCACGCGAAGTGACAGACAAAGTTCATTGTGATTGCAGACCAGTGATAACACTAAAAAGTAAGTTTCCTACTACATAACCAGTCATTAAAATACTCAAACTATCAATCCACCACCACTCTTATTAGTGGCAGGTGTACAAAGGAAGGACTGGACTTGAGTCTCTATTGGCAGATTTACAAGTCCCTTGCGGCTCTTTTGCTCCGTCTTTGCGTGACTTTTGTGATGCAGCGGCAGCGCAAAAGAGGTGCCATGGTGCGGGATATATTAACAACGTGACGCATCTGGGAGATGCATCACATTGTAAAGCCCTGCGCCATCAGGGGGCGTTCCGGCGCAAGGGTGGGCGTTCCTGCGCAGGAACGCATCCTAAAAGTGGCTGAGTGAAATCTACAAGATTTCACTCAGTCACTTTTAGTCCAATGCTGCGTCACTCTAAACCCTGCGGCTGCTTGAAGCAGACGTATGGCTTGACGCAGCATTGGGGAGATAGGGCACCCAAGAGCATTGCTGGAGCTGCGTTGTGGTTGCGACGCAACTCTGGCAATGCGCTGACTTTAGGGCACAGATGCGTGACGCTTCTGTGTCGTTTTTGCCCCATGGTGCACCGCATTGTAAATGCGGCGCACCATGGATGGTGGAGGCGTGGCACACAATTACGGGCGCATCCCTGATAATTTGCAGGGATGCGCCAGTAATTGTAAATCTGCCCCTTGGTGTCTAGCATTACGCAGTTCTGTAAAGTACACTCCTACATAATTACTCAGGCCAATGAAATTAACACAAAAAATAAAAAACAAATAAGCATAGTAGCACCGCCACTGAGCAGGAGAGCAGTGCACCTGAAATGCAATCACAGAACATTTTGAAACATAATTTACCTACAATGTAATCGGCAGCATTATTGCTCTTCGGAAACAAAATTTGCAATATGATAACACATAGAGCAGGAGAAAACAGAGTAGTGATTAAATAGCTACTACTACTCACCAAGCCCGGGGATCTCGACGCCTAGCTGATCGAGCAGGTCGCGTTCACGGTCCAGGATGTTGGACCACCGGTGCGTGGCCTGGTTGTAGGTGCGCCAGACCCGAGAGTGTTGAAACATGGCCCGGCACACCTTCTCCCACCGCTTCCGACGCTCCCGGAGCCCGTACCCGCCAGCAATCCTGCTGCCTGCCGCAATGGTTTTGGGGAGGTAGCGCTGGACATAAAAAAACAGTGCGGCCACCTCCTCTGTACTAAAGATCTCCCGGACTGTGACGTTCTCCCCCCGCAATCGCCCGCATGGGAGCCAGGTACGGGGTGCGGGACCCTTGCCCTTATCCTTCCCGGCTCCCTTTGCCATAGTCCTGTACAGCAGGAAGAAAAAAAAAAGGAAAGAATAGGGAACAAGTAAAGTAAAAATCTTCTTTTAAAAAGTAGCTTTAAAAGTAACGAAAAGTTGAAAAAAACACAAAATATAGATCTAGAAAAAAAAAGGGATAGATATAGAGTAGAAAAGATAAAAAAAGTCCAAAGAAACAAAGGATTGCACAGATGAAAGAAGGATTAGAAAGCATGCACAGAACCATAACAATGAATGAAAAACAAGATGGCCGTGCCCATTGAGGACCGCGTGGGTAAGTTTGCGCGATATTTCCCTTGCGAGCACGCGAAAACGCCCGCGAATACTAATCGCGCGCCGCATACGACGTGAGCATGCAACTAGAGGCCGGAAACGGAAACACGTTACGCAAACAAGATGGCCGCGCCCATACACGACCGCATGGGCAATCTCGGGGTCGGTGCACTGCAAGCGGTCCGTGAATAAGCAAAAAAAGCGCGAACACTCAAAAAAAAAGAAATCCGCAAATTCGCACGAATTCTCGGATTGCAAGTTCAATTTCGCACCAATTTGCGCCCCACGAATCTCGCGAAATGGCAGAAAAACGAATTTTGGAAAACTGAAAGCACTTAGCAGGTGCAAAAGTTTGTAACCATTCCCTGTTGTGCTTCCTGAGGGGCCCCTCCAGAGTTCAGTTGCCTATTTTCAACTATTCTCTGACCCTGCTCTGACCCTCAAAGCAGGGTTAGAGAATAGTTACAAGTATGGCACAATGCTCTTGTAAAAATGTTTTAACTGCAACAGGAAGCTCTTACAGCTAAGGAAGCAGGTGCCAGACTTGAAGCTCAAAATCAGTGACACAGTAACCAGCCCCAAATTAATTCATCTCAGTTGAGGCTGGGCAGGTGTGTTTTCCCCCCATGATCTACAGTGGTGAACCAGAGGGTGCTGTGATGAACCAGAGGGTGGCAGTGCTGAACCAGAGGGTTCGTATGACTCTAAATTGCATACTGTAATTGCAATGTGTTTTTCTCTCTCCCTCTTCCCTTTTCACCATGTACTCAATTTGTGAAGTATTTGCTCCGAACTGTGATGTTTTGTGATTTTACCTGCATACAAATAAATAACTGTTATTAAATGAATCTGATGTAAATTTATACTTTGATCATTTATCTTGAAATTTGATAAAGGTATATTGATAACTTATCCATGTGTTTGTCCTTACTTATTGATGATTTATTGATATTGTATGATTATTGTTATTAGATTGGCACTTCTTTATTACGGTCCTCATGAAGGAGTGGCTTTCCGTATCTAGTTATCTTAGTCCCTTTTAGCTCACGCAAAGATCTATCAGAGGACCTAATGGTTATGTTTTATTGTAGAGTTTTTATTGGCCAAACTGAGTGTTACAGTGAATTGTCAAGCTCTGAATAGAGTTCAGGGTGTGGTGGGAAACTCATTGTCTTAGCCTACAAAATTTACACCGCTTCCGTTGGATCAGTTTTCTGGTAGCAGAGGGTGGTTATTTTTGACTAAAAATATTAGGTAATGAAGACACGGAGTTAAGAGACATTGATGGAGTTAAGATACATTGACAGACTATAGAAAATGTGTTCTTATGTATTTGATGTTGTGGTCCATCATTGACTTTAATGGAAAGTAAATGGGTCCGTCGTGGCCTAAGATCCGGGGATAAAGCCTAAGGGCGGTCTTAGTGTGGCATAAACTACGCATGTTTTGTCTTCTGGGGAAGTAGTACTGTGCATAGGCCTTGCTGGTGCTAGCATAGGGAACTTGAATTGTGACAAGTGGAGATTTTTTAGGTTTATTTAAAAGAGCCCATTTGGAGAGATCTTGAAAGTTTCATTAAGTGAGGGTGAAATCGCGCAGGTCGAGATTTTGCTGGAAGCAAAGGAAATTCTCAGATTGTGTGGTTCTATTGTTTTCCTTTTAGATAAGCAGACACATTGTTTTATGTCATTTGTTTGTGAAAGACTTTGTAAAGATGACAATGACTTTGTAAAGGGAGGGTCAGTCGCAGGAGTTAAACTGATGTCACTAGATGACGCGCTGGTATTGATTGGCCGGCAGGAGATCGTCATCAGGTGCCACGTTGGTATTGGTTGGTTAGTGTGGAGCCACGCTAATATTGGACAGTGTGATCAGTTTTGATTGGTGGCAAAAAATCGTAACACTGAAAAGAAAAATCTTGAAGATTTTCCTTGTAAAGATTTGACATTTAGAGCATAGAATAATTAAGTTTTTTAACTTGATAAAAACCTTGTTTAGTAAAGATGAGCCAATGCCAATTAGAGGAGGAGCTCCCCTGGCTCCGGAAGGCACCTCTGCTACATTTATGGCATTTGAGAAGAGCTATCACACATGTACATGGTTGGAGAACTGGATGAAATATAATGAGCAAGATGGTAGTTTAGCATTTCCAGAGAATGGGACTTTTAATACTAGAATTTTAGAAAATGTACGGACCGGCTGGTAGCGGGGATTTAGCCATGGCCGAAATCTCCACCTCCGGGCCGGAAGTCCCACCTCCGGTCCGGAAGTCCCACCTACGGGCCGGAATCTCGGCCTCCGGGCCAGAATCTCTGGCCTGAGTGCGGACGTAAAGTTAGTAGTTGTAAATCCATTCTGTGAATACCAAAAGTAGTAAGTGCATTCTGTGAATACCAAAAGTAGTAAGTGCATTCTGTGAATACCGAAAGTAGGACGTTTAGGATTTTGTCTTAAGTTAGTTCTGTGAATCGGGCCCAATATATCTTGCAAGTAAACATTGCAATACCACCTCAGCATCAGTACAGAACCATTTCAGCGCCAGTCAGCATTACTCTGCACCACGTCAGCAGCACTGCTACAGCAAAATCTGAGTATCACTCAGCAGCACCCGAGCCCCACCACAACGCCAGCACAGCACCACCTCATCATCACTCACCCCACGCAGAGCACCACTTCAGCACCAGCGCACCACCTCCGCACAAGCACGGCACCACTTCTGCACCAGTGCAGTACCACCTTACTACCAGCACAGCACTACTTCAGCATCAGTGCATCACCACCACCTTAACATCAGCACAGCATCACACTGTACCACTACAGCATCACTCAGCACTACCTCAGTATCAGAGAAGCACCACTACCTCAGCCTCAGCACATCACCAGCACAGCATCACTCAGTGCCACAACAGCATCACTCAACGCCACCACAGCACCACCTAAGCATCAGCGCAGCACCACCTCAGCATCAGCACAGCACCACCTCAGCATTAGCACAACACCGCCTCAGCATCAGCACAGTACCACCACAGCACCACCTCAGCATCAACACCCCACCTTCTGAGCACAGCACCACCTCCACTTCAATGCACCAGCAACAGTGCAGCACCAACTCAGCATCAGCGCAAAACAACCTCAACACCAACGTAGCACCACCTCATCCCCTGCACAGCACCACCTCAACATCAGCATAGCACCATCACAACATCAGCAGAGCACTACCTCTGCATCAGTGCACCACCACTAGCACAGCCCCATGCCAGTACCAGCACAGCCCCACCTCATGAGCAATTCAGCAGCAGCGCAGCACCACTTCAGCATCAGTGCAGCATCACCTCAGCATCAGCGCAGCATAAACTCAGCACAGCAACAACTCAGCATTACCTAGCAACACATGAGCTCAGTCTCAGCACCACCTGAGCCCTAGTGCAGCACCACCACCTCAGCATGATTCGGCATCACCTCAGCATCACCCAGGACCACCTCAGCATCACTCAGCGCCACCTTAGTATCACTCAGCATCACCTGTGCACCACTACAGGCCCACCTCAGGATCGGCACCGTCTCAGCATCAGCACAGCATCATCTAAGAACAGCACCAACTCAGCATCACTCAGCACCACCTAAGAACCAGCACAGCATCACTTGAGCACCAACACAGCACTGTCTCAGCATCAGCACAGCAGCATCTCCTCATCAGTGCACCACCACCAGGGCAACACCAACTCAGCATCAGCACAGCACCACCTCAGCACTAGCACAGTACCACATCAACACAAGCGCAGCACCACCTCAAAATCAGCACAGCAACACCTCATCGTCAGTGCAGCATCATCTCAGAACAGCACCAACTCAGCATCACCTGAGCACCAGCGTAGCACTACCAAGACAGCATCACTCAGCGGAACCTCAGCATCACTCAGCATCACCTCAATACAGCACCACCTGAGCACCACCACAGCACCACCTGAGCATCAGCACAACACCATCTCCTCATCAGTGCACCACCACCAGTGTGGCACCCAGCCGCGGCCGCTTCAGGTAAGAGCAGTTGGGCAGGAGGCCAGGTGAGGGGGATTTTGAGAGACGACCACAAAATCCCCCCTCACCTGTCCCAACCGTCCCACTGCTCTTACCTGCAGTGGCCATGGCTGGTGACACCACCTCAGCACAAACGCATCACCACCTGAGAACCGGCGCAGCACCACCTCAGCAGCAGCAGCACAGCAACACCTCAACATCAGCACATCTCAGCATCAATGCCCCACCACCATCGCAGTCCCACTTCAGCAGCAACTCAGCACCAACGCAGCACCCCCTAGCATCAGCTCAGCACCACCTGATCACCAGCGCAGCACCACCACCTCGGCATGACTCAGCACCAGCACAGCATAACTCAGCACCACCACAGCATCACTCAGCACCAATACAGCATCACTCAGCATCGCCCCAGCACTAACACAGCATCTCCTCAGTATCACTCAAAACCAAGCGTGGGCGTAAAATCCGCTTCGCGGGTGAATTTGCGAATTTTTGACGATTTTGCGATCCGCGAATCGTGCGAATTTACCCAATAATTCGCAAATTCGCAAGCTACGAATTATTTTGCTTGGTCGCGCTTGAAAAATACAATATCGCACGCGGGGGGTTGACTCTGAGCCTGCTGAGTTGTTTTTCTCCCGGTTTTGCGTGGTCTGCGCCATATTCGATCTTGCTGCGTGATCGCACAGGAGTTTTTTGAACGCAATTACGTCATCGCGGCTTGCCATCTTGCACGGCGAACGTGAGTACGTCATAAATGCCCGCGACGGCGGCAGCTGACTTCCGATGGGAGGTTTGAACAGCTCGCGTTCCCGAAATTGCAAAAATTGCAATTCTGCACAAGAAATCCACACAAGGACGCATAAACCTTGTGAAAATGATGATTTTGATCAGAATAACTCCTCAGATTGACATTTGACTGCACTTTTTGGTGCAGGAGTCCATTTTTTGGGGTGGGGTGGGAGGAAGGAAGTGCCTCAGAGTCTCCAACTTCCTGTTCCTGTCCAGCAGGCTCCTCCTAGTGCTTTGTGCATGTACTGGTCACTTTTCATTTGGCGGTTGAGCTGGAAGAATTACTTTCTGTGACTGCTGCTGGATTTGTATTTGAGAACTTTTTGGACTTTGGAGTTTGGATCACTTTTGGACTTGAGATTTTACAAGTAAGTTGGTGTTGTTTGTTTGGAGCATTGCAGTTGAGGCAACTACAGTTCTAAAACTTTTTTCACAACTTTAACAAAATATATATTGTGGTGGGCAGCCACAACATCCAGTAGGCCCAGGGTTAGTCATGGGTGCATGATACAACTGTTTCTGTGATTTTTTAAAACTTAATTCTCATTTATGTCATGGAATTTTAGCTCGCTGTTATATGTTGATTTTTTTTTTCATTTTGGGTTGCCTGTAAAGCCTCACTAGCCAGTAGGCCCAGGTGTAGTGAGTGGTGCATGGGCCTAGTCTTTCAGTGGGGTGTCTTGAATTTAACATCATTGAGGGCATGATGGCATGGGATTGTGGTGATTTTTGATTGTTTTTCGACTTTTTGGGGTGTTGTTGGGGACTGGCCATGTGGGTGGGGGCCATTTTGAGGGCTGGTACAGGCAGGGCCTGGCCATGTGCTGGGGGTCAAGGGGCCATTTTGAAGGCAGGCAGTGTGCACAGGCCTGCACCCAGTTTGCCTTGCTTTCAACCATTATGCCCAGGGGTACTCAGTCGTGCATGGGCCTAGTCTTTCTGTGGGGTGTCTTGAATTTAAACATCATTGAGGGCATGGACAGCATGGGATTGTGGTGATTTGTATGTGTTTTTCGATTTTTTGGGGTGTTGTTGGGGACTGGCCATGTGAGTGGAGGCCATTTTGAGGACTGGTACAGGCAGGGCCTGGCCATGTGCTGAGGGTCAAGGGGCCATTTTGAAGGCAGGCAGTGTGCTCAGGCCTGCACCCAGTTTGCCTAGCTTTCATCCATTATGCCCAGGGGTACTCAGTGGTGCATGGGCCTAGTCTTTCTGTGGGGTGTCTTGAATTTAAACATCATTGAGGGCATGGACAGCATGGGATTGTGGTGATTTGTATGTGTTTTTTGATTTTTTTTGGGGTGTTGTTGGAGACTGGCCATGTGGGTGGGGGCCATTTTGAGGGCTGGTACAGGCAGGGCCTGGCCATGTGCTGTGGGTCATGGGCCATTTTGAAGGCAGGCAGTGTGCTCAGGCCTGCACCTAGTTTGCCTAGCTTTCATCCATTATGCCCAGGGGTACTAAGTGGTATGTGGGCCTAGTCTTTCTGTGGGGTTTTCTTAAATGTAAACATCATTGAGGGCATGGATGGCATGGGATTGTAGTGATTTTTGAGTGTTTTTCGACTTTTTGGGGTGTTGTTGGGGCCTGGCCATGTGGGTGGGGGACATTTTGAGGCCTGGTACAGGCAGGGTCTGGCCATGTGGTGGCGGTCAAAGGCCATTTTGAAGCCAGGCAGTGTGTTCAGGCCTGCACCCAGTTTGCCTTGCTTTCAACCATTATGCCCAGGGGTAATCAGTGGTGCATGGGCCTAATCTTTCTGTGGGGTGTCTTGAATTTAATCATCATTGAGGGCATGGATGGCATGGGATTGTGGTGATTTTTGAGTGTTTTTCGACTTTTTGGGGTGTTGTTGGGGCCTGGCCATGTGGGTGGGGGGCATTTTGAGGCCTGGTACAGGCAGGGCCTGGCAATGTGGTAGGGGTCAAGGGGCCATTTTGAAGCCAGGCAGGGTGCTCAGGCCTGCACCCAGTTTGCCTTGCTTTTAACCATTATGCCCAGGGGTACTCAGTGGTGCATGGGCCTAGTCTTTCTGCGGGGTGTCTTGAATTTAAGCATCATTGAGGGCATGGATGGCAAGGGAATTGTTGTGATTTTTGAGTGTTTTTCGACTTTTGGGGGTGTATAACTGATGTTCCTCTGGCTTCCATTGCTTTTAGGTGCACAAGAGAACCACCCGTGCCAGGAAGAAGACCTGCAGCGGTGTGTGCAGCACAACGTCACGTGATGTCACGTGTGGCCACCGACAAGACAACTCTGCAACTCGTGCAACTGCGGCCTGCTGTTCTGACATCACAAGAGGATGGCCCCAAAGAAAGTCGGCCATAGCGCCTCAGCGAAAAAACTTGCCAGTGCCACTGCCAGTAAGAAGGAGCTGAAGAAGCAAGTGGCACCCCCTACCAAGGAGACTGGTGTGCCTACCGACACCTTTTTTGGGAGAAAAAAAACTACGCCTGCAGCAGCAGCGGGGCCTGCCGGGGACCAAGCTGGAAGCACCTCTGCTTCATTGGGCTCAGTGCCACCACACCAACTTAGGTCCAAGACCATGAGTGCTGCTGAGGCAGCCACTTTACTTTCTCAATCACCATCGACCAGTTATGTTGGCTCATCACAAGAAAGTACCATCCAATCAACGCGGGGTGTAACTCAGCTGTCAAGTGTTCAACAACCACAGCCTCAACGACAACCACAAGTGCAACTAGTACAAGCGCAAGTACATGGGCAAGGAGAGGCGCAAGTACATGGGCAAGGAGAGGCGCAAGTACATGGGCAAGGAGAGGCGCAAGTACATGGGCAAGGAGAGGCGCAAGTACATGCACAAGGAGAGGCGCAAGTAGAGGTGCATGGAGAGGTGCAAGTAGAGGTTCATGGTGCGGCACAACTTCCTACAACGCTTGTTCCTCCAGAAGTAGGGGCACATCAGGAAATTGATATTGAAGCAGAGGTATCATCCGAGGAAGGCACTCCTCCAGATGATGATCCACCATTGTCTACCAGATCCCCAGCAAGAAAAAGGTCAAGGAGGGCTACTACTACTACAAGTTCTTCTTCAAGCCCCCTTCATTCTGATGACCTTGATCTTGATTGGAACCCACAAATGCAGTCTGAGAGTGAGGCAAGCCATGGGCCGACAAAGGTAGCTAAGCCTAAAAGGAAGGTTCCCGCAAGGCTTCGACTTATGGGTGATGACGACGAACAAGAAGTGGTGTCTTGTGCTGCTGATGAACAGTCTGATGATGACCCAGACATCACAGACGTCACTCCAGCCCCAGCGGGCATGCAGCAGACTTACATTTTCACCCTATTCCGAATGGCTGCTGAGCGGGATGATCATGTGGGCGGTGTGGCACTGGTACCACCACCAACGCAGTTAACTACAACACCAAAACGACCTACAGCTTCCATATTTTCTCGTCAGAAGGGCTGGCAGGGACCTCCATCCAGCTCGACCTCCATTACCTCAAGTAGTGGTGCTGTAAGTCAAGTACAGAAACAAATTCAGCCCAACCCATTTTCCACTTCATCTGGCATTGAAAGTCAAAGTAGCTCCTCCACCACCAGCAGACATCTCCAGTCCCCAGTTTGGGACTTCTTTACTGTCAGCAAAAAGGCGGAAAGCATGGTCGTTTGTTCGATTTGTAAAGTATTAGTTAGTCGGGGTAAGCTTGGTACCGGAGGCCAGAGAGGTCATCTCAAACAACACCACCCTATCTAGTGGTATAAGCACCTAAGTGACATTGAGGAAGCCAAAACAAATCCAAATGTATCCCTTGATATTGCATCTGATGATGATGAGAGGCTGATCGTGCAGGGGGGAAGTGAAGAAGCGACAGCCATTTTTTCTGGTACACCCAGTACCCCTGGCAGCAGCACTGCAGTGGTAGCGCCCACACCCTCTACCCCTGCAACATGTATGAGGAACACTAAGAGTTTGGGACAGACACCAATGCCAAAAACGAAATCACTGAGCCTAACTGGTTTGACGTCTGCATCATCATTATCATCATCATCATCATCACGTAAAATGGTCCAGCCCACCATTACCAGCATGTTTTGGTCGGAACCGCCATTTGAAAGCAACCACCCAACGGTGCGTCTGTATAATGCCAAGCTGGCTAAAATGCTAGCCCTGGACCTTCTCCCTTTCTCTTTCGTGGAAGGGGTGGGTTTTCGTGAATTGGTGGCAACAGTCCGCCCTAAATGGAAGGTTCCTAGCCGGTCCTATTTTGCAAGGGTTGCTGTTCCAGCACTACATCAAGATGTGCTGGAGGTGATTGGCGCAGCTATTCTGAAGAGTGCTGTGCACACTATCCACATGACAACAGACATGTGGACCAGTTGCCAAGCCCTTGATTACATGTGCATCACTGCACACTGGGTCTCTTTTGCAGGAGTCGAAAAACCGTTAAAACACAAAGATGTTGACACAAAGGAAGTTTTTCAAGCTACTCGCAAACATGCAACAGTAGGCATATTTGGCATGGAGAAATCTCACACTGAATCACTACTTGTGTCTTTAATGGGACACTAAAGACATCCCTTTGGGCACACCTTTTCTCCTCAATATAAAAAGAGGATTCCAGACAATTATTCCTTTTGTTGTGTACGTTTTTTTATTATTCTTCTTTCATTTCTCTTTTGATGCATTTAACATTTTGATTATTGTATGTCTTTTATCGTGTTTATATCGGCGACACAGTTATATTTCAAATCCAATGCATTTCGGGCGTGTTTATACCACCCTTCATCAGGGAATCAACACTACAAACAAAATATGAAAACCATGAGTAAATGTACTGTGTGTGCATCACGTTCAACTAAGCAGTGTCCAATTCAAAAAGCGAAACAAAACTAAGCCTGTGTGTATTTTACCGACTTCACCATGAAAACCTTAAATGCCCGTGACGACAGAACCGAATATTGCCTCTTTAAATATCACTTACGTGTCGCATATGTACATGTTCATACTCCATACTTAAATCGCTGCAACGAAAACCAATACAAACTATAAGGCTCCAAGTTAGATGTTGGATCACATCTCACAAGCTTTACACCACATAATTTAACTTCCTTTTGTGAACTAACCTGAATTGCGGTATAATGGCATCTCATCGCCTCCTTCCCGCCAAGCTTACAACAACCTCCTTTCGGATCATTCACCATATTGACAACCAACGGGGTCCGCTATAGGTTAGTGTTCCGATCACGTGCTCATTAAACTCGATGAAATACTACGGACTCCGTACCTGCGTGTCCAACCTAAAACTTCACCTCTAGACTACGTGCCTGTGTCTTCTACCATAAAGCTAAGAATAACCGGTCCTAATTACGGGAGGTGAAACATTAATTAATGGTTCAATTCCAAAAGTTTCTAAAACAAACCTTGGGGGAATAGAACCCCACCGTACCAAGGTGTCAAAAACAATAACTATACTAGTGTGCTATCTCTATTGAGGAGAGAATGTGTGTAATGTGAAGTGACATGGTTACACAGTGAATGCTTTTTTACTCATTCATCAACAATTAAAATTCAACCTCACAGGTTTCCCCTATCTGAATAAGGAAACACAAAACATAAAGTCTATTAAAGGTAACAAGACAGTTCCATACGTTCATTGAGCCCATTCGGACTCTGGGTATTCAGTTTGTGAATCCAGAAATTCTCTTGTTGCAATAAAATTTGGGGTTGTCCCTTCCTTCAGTTTTTTCCACCGTCTCCAGTCCCATATATTTTAATTGGGAGATGTTATGCTGTGCCTCCATAAAATGTGTGGCTACTGATGATTTAGTGTTCTTCATACGGATATTTGACTTGTGCTCGGTTAATCTTGTCTTTACACTTCTTTTCTGTTTTACCAATATATAATTTTCCACATGGACATTTCAATGCGTAAATTACATTTTTGGTTTCACATGTCGCATTGACCCTCACTTTAATCTCATGTCCTTTCATGGGGTGGTTTATTTTATTGCCTTTGATGATACTGTTGCAATTCCCACAGTTTAGACATGGTTTCGTACCCTTGTATGTTCTGATTTCAGGTTGACGTTGTTTCAAGATTTCTCCCAAGTTTTGGGCTCTGGTGTAAGCAAATAACGGTATTTGATCAAAAGATTTTTGAAAATCTGGTTCGAGCTTGAGCATCTTCCAATGTTTGGTGATGATTTTCTTGAAGTTATGGCTTTGTGTCGAATACTTGGATACCGCTACAATCCGAGCTTCTTCATGTTTTGGTGTTGATTTTAAAAGTTCCCTTCTCTCAGTGGCATCGACCCTTCATTTTGCATTCTCTATAACTTCTTTTGGATAATCTCTGTTCAAAAATCTTGTTGACATTTCTTCCAATGTTACATCCACTTTAGTGCTATCAGACGTGATTCTCTTGACTCTTGTCATCTGTGAATAGGGTAAGTGCTTTTTAAGACTGGGTTGATGAAAACTTGCAAAATGCAACATGTTGTTCCTATCCGTTTCTTTTCGGTACATGCTGGTTTCAAATCCTTCTTCCGTGATTGTTATTCTGACATCCAAAAAGGTTACTGTTGTGTCCGAAATATCCCATGTTAGTTGTATCCGGCTGTCCGTTTAGTTGAATTCACATAGAGCAGACTCCAACAACTCTTTTGATGATTTCCAAATGATGAATATATCATCAATGTATCGTACAATAAATTTGATGTTATCTTTCCATACTGCTTTAGAGAAAATATTAGTTTCTTCGTAGTCCTGCATAAAGATGTTGGCGTATACCGGCGCCGCCGAATTTCCCATGGCCGTTCCTGTGAGTTGTTGATACCATGAGTCTTTATATCTAAAATAACTTTGGTACAATGTAAATGTCATAAGCTCCATTAGAAATGTTTGTAGATCATGGCTCAAATCCGTGTTTAATAGAGCTTTCTCTATTGCTTCCATTCCCACAGATGTGGTATCGAGGTATATAAGGAATGTACATCAGCTGTACACATAATGAGAGGTTCTTCCGGCTCTATGGTCATGGTCTCCAGTTTTAATAAGAAATCCGTGGTATCTTTGACATAAGTTCTCATGTTTTTTACCGTGGGTTGTAGATGTCTGTCTAATAGTTGACCGATGGGTTCATGGATACTTCCTCGTGTCGAGACGATTGGGCGTAAAGGTGGATCCATTAGGTTCTTATGTATTTTCGGTATCATATAAAGTACCGGCCTCTTGGGATTTGGTTTAGTGAGAACGTTTTTTGTCTTCATGTTGATGGAACCCATTTCATACGCTCTTTCAATGATAGTTACTAAGGTCTTTGAGAATTCCATTGTGGGATTTCCACTTAACTGCATGTAGTTGTTTCCATCTGAGATATGCTCCAAAACATTCATCTTGTACATAGAGTTATTCATGATGACTAAGGCTCCACCCTTGCCTGCTTTGGTGAACCTTAGGTCTGGGTTAGAAGCCAATTTCTTCAAGCAGTTCAATTCCTTCTGGGTGATGTTTTTCTTGATACGCTTGTCACATTTTAAATGGGATAGGTCTTGTTTCACCATTTTTTTAAAAATATCCAACGTCTTGTGGCTCACTGGAGCTTGGAAGGTACTTGTGGCTCGTAGTCCACATTGTTGGTCTTCAGGTTCTTTATCTAGTTGGGGAAGAATATTGTCAAAGAAATGACGTAGTCTTATTTTTCGCATGAGTTTAAAAAAACTCACCTCAAGTTCCAATATATCCGTGTTGGTCGTTGGTACAAATGATGTTCCTCTTTGCAACAGATTAAGTTCATATTTGCTAAGTTGATAGTCACTGATGTTTATGACCAGTTGGTTTAGATTTGAGTATTTTTCTTGTCCTTGTCTTTCCTCGGTATCGTGGTGCTCCTCGTAATGGGATATTCCTTCTCTTAGTCTTTTTCTTTTGTTCTTTCATCTCCGGGGTCTCCTTTTTGGGCTTGGCCTTGTTCTAAAAAAGGATTGACTGTTACTGGAATACTCATGGTAGGCTGTTCAGTTTGAGTGTTATCCTGTAATCTTCCTTCTGATTGAGACCTTTGATCTGTCCGGGTAGGATCCTGTTGTTTTGAACTTGGTTGTGGTCTTTGGGTTCTCTGTGAAGTGTCACTTCCTGAGGATGACGTGTCTGTGTTGGGAGAATATGGACGAAGGAAGGGACAACACCAAATTTATGCTGCAACGAGAGAATTTCTGGATTCACAAACTGAATACCAAGAGTCCGAATGGGCTCAATGAACGTATGGAACTGTCTTGTTACCTTTAATAGACTTTATGTTTTGTGTTTCCTTATTCAGATAGGGGAAACCTGTGAGGTTGAATTTTAATTGTTGATGCATGAGTAAAAAAGCATTCACTGTGTAACCATGTCACTTCACATTACACACACTCTCTCCTCAATAGAGATAGCACACTAGTGTGGTTATCGTTTTTGACACCTTGGTACGGTGGGGTTCTATTCCCCCAAGGTTTGTTTTAGAAACTTTTGGAATTGAACCATTAATTAATGTTTCATCTCCCGTAATTAGGACCGGTTATTCTTAGCTTTATGGTAGAAGACACAGGCACTTAGTCTAGAGGTGAAGTTTTAGCTTGGATGCGCAGGTACGGAGGCCGTAGTATTTCATCGAGTTTAATGAGCACGTGATCGGAACACTAACCTATAGCGGAACACGTTGGTTGTCAATATGGTGAACGATCCAAAAGGAGGTTGTTTTAAGCTTGGCGGGAAGGAGGCGATGAGATGCCATTATACCGCAATTCAGGTTAGTTCACAAAAGGAAGTTAAATTATGTGGTGTAAAGCTTGTAAGATGTGATCCAACATCTAACTTGGAGCCTTATAGTTTGTATTGGTTTTCGTTGCAGCGATTTAAGTACGGAGTATGAACATGTACATATGCGACACGTAAGTGATATTTAAAGAGGCAATACTCAATTCTGTTGTCACGGGCATTTAAGGTTTTCATGGTGAAGTCGGTAAAATACACACAGGCTTAGTTTTGTTTCGTTTTTTGAATTGGACACTGCTTAGTTGAACATGATGCACACACAGTACATTTACTCATGGTTTTCATATTTTGTTTGTAGTGTTGATTCCCTGATGAAGGGCGGTATAAACACGCCCGAAATGCATTGGATTTGAAATATAACTGTGTCACCGATTTAAACACGATAAAAGACTTACAATGATCAAAATGTTAAATGCATCAAAAGAGAAATTAAAGTAGAATAATAAAAAAACGTACACAACAAAAGGAATAATTGTCTGGAATCCTCTTTTTATATTGAGGAGAAAAGGTGTGCCCAAAGGGATGTCTTTAGTGTCCCCTTAAAGACACAAGTAGTGATTCAGAATCAGGTGCCCAGGGACGTTGGTCGCCACCTACGGAGCACCCACAACGGATACTAACTTTCATATAATAATTGTCAGAGCTGTGCACTAATCCCTATCTGAAGTATTGAAATCTCACACTGCACCTAACCTTTTGGAGGAGTTTAACAGGAAGGTCAATGAATGGCTGTATCCAAGAAATAGCACAGTTGGTTATGTTTCCACGGATAATGGCAGTAATATAGTTAAGGCCATGGAGCACAGCGGCTATTTCAGAGTGCCGTGTTTGGCACACAGTATTAACATCGTGGTGCAAGCCTTCTTGAAAACAGAAGCGCCAGTCGTCAAATTACTGACCATCTGCCAAAGAATCTGCACACATTTCAGCCATTCTTTTAAGGCCCGGAAGCAGCTGAGGAGCCTTCAATATGAACGTAAACTGCCAGTCAAAGGACTAATCCAGGAGGTGGCAATACGTTGAACTCAACCTTTTACATGCTTGAGCGTCTGTCTGAGCAGTGGGAGGTAATACATGAGTTTGTCTTTAAACTGGGTTCTACTCATAAAGACATGAGGCTAGAGTTGGAGGAATGGAAGCTAATTGCAAGCCTGACAGACATGCTTCGTCCTTTTGAGCTATTCACGCGTGAAGTCAGCAGGGAGGACTGTTCTTTGAGCAAAGCTATCCCATTGTTGCACATGCTAGAGCACCAACTGAAGGAGGTGTGTTCAATGTTCCGAGATGATGGTGCAAAGCGAGAAGCATATTATTTGGCGGAGAAGTTATTAAGGCGCCTATTTGACAATAAAAGACTTAAAAAGATACATACAGAACAACATTACATTTGTGCCACTATTCTTGATCCACGGTACAAAAAGGCAGTGGCTAGCAAAGCATTCATTCCTTTTGATGAAGCAGATGTTTCAAAGTACAAACATTGGCTAGCTTTGTCAGCCACTCGGTTCGAATGAGAGCGGCAGAACCTTCAAGGAGGCAGCACAAGTACAACTGAATCAGCAGGCTATCAGGCATCAAGTTCCACTTCTCAATCCGTGGCCGAAGGGAGTCACTTTCCCTCACAGCCGTTAACGACACCAGCAACCATATCATCATCCTCACCTGCACCAGGCCGCAAACAAATATTGTCGGAAGGGGATTGGCTAACTCAGCAAGGGTTAGCTCGGTCCACTGATGAAAAGGTCGCAGATGGTACGCAAAGTGGATCAACCCTGGAGAACCTTCAGTCGGTGGTGCAGGCCTATCTGGATGACCCAACAGAGGTCTGTCATAATGAGAACCCATTGGGATATTGGTATACGAAAAGCTCTGTATGGCGACTGATCACCAACCTGGCTCTAAATTAATTGTCTTGCTCACTCGCAAGAGTGTCTTCTGAACGTGTTTTCAGTGCTGCTGGTGCCATTGTTACTTCAAAAAGGACCCGCCTTTTGCCCACAAATGTGTAGAGGTTAACAATAATCAAGATGAATCAGCACTTCATACCAACCGATTACAAAATACGTGAATGCACGCAGGAAGAAGAGGACACCAACTTAGGTGAAGCCGACGGAAGTTCTTCTCAGTCACCAGACCTACTCCCGTCTCAATTCGTAGACTTGGAGGACGAGCTCCGTTTCCCTGACACCGAGGCCTGAAAATTACTTCCTTTTTTTCCGTACTCATTCACTTTTATTCCTGTGTGTCTTTCTTTGTTTTGCTACTTTTACCACAACAAAACTCTAATCACCTAATCACAATAAGTCCATCATCAGCACTGTCTTCATCTTATTTTCCTTATTGATTTGAAGGTGCCGCAGTCTGCATTCAGATGTTCACAAGTTCACAACTCAATCATGCTCCTCTAACCTCCTCCTCCAGACTCCCCCTATCCATTTCCCTCAAGGCAGATGGATGGATTATGGAGAAAAAACAAACTTTGTCTTCGTAGACGAGTCCCCTCAAGTGGGACTGAAATAACTGATTGACTACATGGTTGCTGATTGTTGACAGACCTACTTCTGAAATTTAAAGGAGAGGCTGCCCTAAGGGACCTCACTTTCCAAAGAAGATGCTGACAAAAAGTAGAACAGGTAATGAATAATGAGAAGATGGCATGCAGTGGACAGCAATGTTTGTCTGTCTCTATTGAAACCAATTGCTGTTTGTTTTTTGTGAACAGCGCAATTTGCCATGTTTTGAATATACCAGTATTGCAGGTTTTTTGGGGTTTCTTTGGGGGTGTTCTAGATTTGCGGTGCTGGGTCGGGGTATCTGGGAGCACTGCTTGCACAGTCTAATGTTGATTGCATTTCTTTTTCAGGAAATCCATGGTGGAAAAGGGGAGTTAGGGCCTAGCTGCACAGCGTATTTGGACTGAATTGAAGGTAGTAGGCCCATTTTTGCTTTGGCCTGTTTGGGGGTGTTCTGCTTTTTTGCGGGTGGCTGCAGGGTCTGGGGGTATAGCTCGGAACGTCTAATATCGGAATCAAGTGTTTTGGACAAAATCCATGTTGAATTTTTTTTGCGTTTTTGCTCACTTGCCTATGTTTGGAGTGCAGTTTGGGGGGCTTCCAGGTTTTTGTGGGTGGGTTTTGGGGTCTGGGAGCACTGCTGGCACAGTCTAATGTTGATTGCATTTGTTTTTCAGGAAATCCATGGTGGACAAGGGGAGTTAGGGCCTAGCTGCACAGCGTATTTGGACTGAATTGAAGGTAGTAGGCCCATTTTTGCTTTTTGCCTTTTTGGGGGTGTTCAGCTTTTTTGAGGGTGGCTGCAGGGGTCTGGGGGCATAGCTCAGAAGGTCTAATATTGGATTCAAGTGTTTTGGACCAAATCCATGGTGAAATGTTTTTTGCGTTTTTGCTCACTTGCCTGTGTTTGGGGTGCTGTTTGGGGGGCTTCCAGGTTTTTGTGGGTGGGTTTGAGGGTCTGGGAGCACTGATGGCACAGTCTAATGTTGATTGCATTTGTTTTTCAGGAAATCCATGGTGGAAAAGGGGAGTTAGGGCCTAGCTGCACAGCGTATTTGGACTGAATTGAAGGTAGTAGGCCCATTTTTGCTTTTTGCCTGTTTGGGGTGTTCTGCTTTTTTGCGGGGGGCTGCAGGGGTCTGGGGGCATAGCTCGGAAGGTCTAATATCGGTGTAAAGTGTTTTGGACCAAATTCAAGGTGAAATGTTTTTTGAGTTTTTGCTCACTTGCCTGTGCTTGGGGTGCTGTTTGGGGGGCTTCCAGGTTTTTGTGGGTGGGTTTTGGGGTCTGGGAGCACTGCTGGCACAGTCTAATGTTGATTGCATTTGTTTTTCAGGAAATCCATATTGGAAAAGGGGAGTTAGGGCCTAGCTGCAGAGCGCGCGCGGAGTGATTTTGGACATTTGCCTCAAAATTTCTAAGTCCCCATTTTTGTATTTTTGCTTTTTGGCTGTTTGGGGGTCTTCTACTTGTTTCCGCCTGGGTTGACGGGTCTGGGGCCATTGCTGGGAATGTCTAATACCGGATAAAAGTGTTTGGATAAAATATATGGTGAAAAAGTTTTTCACTTTTTAGAGTTTTCGCTCGCTTTCGTGTTTTTGGGGGCATGTTTGTGGGGGGTTCCTGGTGGTTGGGGGTGGGTTTTGGGGTCTTGGAGCAATGCTGGGTATGGATAATTTTCATTGCAAGAGGTTTCAAGCAAATCCATGGTGGCAATGGAGAGTTAGGGCCTAGCTGCTGAGCGCGCGCGGAGTGATTTTGGAAATTTGCCTCAAAATTCCCCCATTTTTTTATTTTTGCTTTTTGGCTGTTTGGGGGTCTTCTACTTGTTTCCGCCTGGGTTGACGTGTCTGGGGCCATTGCTGAGAATGTCTAATACCGGATAAAAATGTTTTGGAGAAAATCTGAGGAGAAAAAGTTTTTGCGTTTTTGCTCACTTGCTTGTCTTTGGGGTGCTGTTTGTGGGGGTTCCTGGTGTTTGGGGGTGGGTTTTGGGGTCTGGGAGCAACGCTGGGTATGGATACTTTTGATTGCAAGAGGTTTGAAGCAAATCCATGGTGGCTTGTCCTTCCACACTTACTTACACCCTTCTTTCCCTTTTCGTTCATCCCATCCATTAAATTCATCTCTGATCTGACTTGGATTCTCATAAAAACTTTCACAGCTGAGTTGAAGTCAATTAGAGGAGGCTACTACCTGGTTAATAAAAACTTAGTTCTAAATTTGTAAGTCTTCTTAACAGTATAGTATACTTGTACTGTACAATATACACCCGTGCAGAGAGCACACTCTGCAGTCTGCTATCTCAATAAGTAAGGAATATAATAGCTTACCACTGTCCGCCACTACCGTGGCATCCCCCACAGCATCTTCCGCTGGCTGTTGCACCGCCTCCGCCCCAGGAGTGCCCACCTCCGCACTGGCCCCGGCACCGGTGGATGGTTCTGCCGATGTTCCGCCTAGAAAATACATTTCAGATTCTTAGATGCCATATACACCACTCCCTAGTATTTTGTCTAGGAATGAAAAAATGTCACTACGACTACACAAAGAAATGTAATAATTTGTGACTGTCTAGTCAAAACTAAAAATTGCACTTTTTTTTCAGGGAAGGGTGTTGCTTGTCTTGCTACAGTTTTTGGCACAGCTGACGAATTCTTGCTTTTTAACATGCACCGTTTTTCTCATAACAAACAGAAGCTTCCTTTCTAAGAACAAGAGCAACATCAGATCATCATCACTAGGACGCAGTGAGCAACAATTCAGCACCACAAAGAAGATTTGAAGTTCCAACCAGGTGAGGGCTCGCCCACAATTAATGTGTGAGATCACTAAGCACTTTTCCATTTTCAATCCACCGTTTATGTTGTATGATGAACTTGGTTTTAATAAATGTTTTTACTTTTAATAAAGCTTTAAAACTTACATAGACTCTGTGGTTTTTAGTCATGAGTGAGTGAGCGAAAGGGTTTGCAATTTGCAAGCATGAGTCCGTGGCTCTGACAATTCTGGACTCTGAATCCGTAGTCTTATGTCCTGGGTTGGATAATCATCATTGGGGATCAATCACGATGAATTAGGGAGCTAAATGACTCTGTCACACTAGCTAGTCAGTGAGGAGATGGGGGGTTCAAATTCTGTTATGACTGAGGTATGTGGAAAGTCTAACTGCGCCTATTATAAATTGATAAACAATGCACTATTTAGTGTCCATAGTTCTGTTTGTGAAGAATTGTCCCTGCAACAATAGTAGTATGGATTGTCCTCCTATCCAATCAAAAAGTAAACTAGTATCTTATTCTTTCTTGGTGGTCATTGACAGTTTGTTGTTGGGAATTGTCAAAGCATAAACATTTAGAAGACTTCAAAATACATTATGGACAACCCAGAGGACTGCACTCAGTGCATAGAGCTATTGATGAATAGAATGGGAGTTTCGTTTAACACCTTTTGCCAACTGTGCAAGCTTAGTTAGCTACACAGACAGACTAATAATAATAATCTAGTAGTACCACAGGGAGTCATAGTAGAGGCAGGATAAGAATTTTGAAACAGTCTACAAGAAGATCAAAGATGATGTAGGAAAAATCGAATAAGGAACGTCAGTAAAAAATAGGTACTCTAAAAGGTAGGGAAGTATAATTATTAATATAAACATGAAAACTTACTGGGGCCAGCAGAGGAGCCCTCGCGGGACCGATCCTGGCCTTCTTGGTCCTCGTCCACCGGCGCCGCTACCTCCTCCTCCTCTGTCCTCTTGCCCATGGGGGGAGCTGATGTACAACATGAAAGAAAGACCCAAACATGGGTGATTGTTGTCAACCAAATCAAACATTTCAAAAGACCAATAACAAATTATTTCGGGGAAATAGCAAATAGACAACAATTGCACTACATTTATTGACCTATCTGGTGTGGTCTACTAGGATATTAGTATTGCTGGATTCGCGGACCGTCGACTTGGAAAGTTATGTAACTCACTAAACCAACTGCAAAAAGGTTCGTCTAGGACTGGCAGGCAGCACTCCGCAGCACGCGAAGTGACAGACAAAGTTCATTGTGATTGCAGACCAGTGATAACACTAAAAAGTAAGTTTCCTACTACATAACCAGTCATTAAAATACTCAAACTATCAATCCACCACCACTCTTATTAGTGGCAGGTGTACAAAGGAAGGACTGGACTTGAGTCTCTATTGGCAGATTTACAAGTCCCTTGCGGCTCTTTTGCTCCGTCTTTGCGTGACTTTTGTGATGCAGCGGCAGCGCAAAAGAGGTGCCATGGTGCGGGATATATTAACAACGTGACGCATCTGGGAGATGCATCACATTGTAAAGCCCTGCGCCATCAGGGGGCGTTCCGGCGCAAGGGTGGGCGTTCCTGCGCAGGAACGCATCCTAAAAGTGGCTGAGTGAAATCTACAAGATTTCACTCAGTCACTTTTAGTCCAATGCTGCGTCACTCTAAACCCTGCGGCTGCTTGAAGCAGACGTATGGCTTGACGCAGCATTGGGGAGATAGGGCACCCAAGAGCATTGCTGGAGCTGCGTTGTGGTTGCGACGCAACTCTGGCAATGCGCTGACTTTAGGGCACAGATGCGTGACGCTTCTGTGTCGTTTTTGCCCCATGGTGCACCGCATTGTAAATGCGGCGCACCATGGATGGTGGAGGCGTGGCACACAATTACGGGCGCATCCCTGATAATTTGCAGGGATGCGCCAGTAATTGTAAATCTGCCCCTTGGTGTCTAGCATTACGCAGTTCTGTAAAGTACACTCCTACATAATTACTCAGGCCAATGAAATTAACACAAAAAATAAAAAACAAATAAGCATAGTAGCACCGCCACTGAGCAGGAGAGCAGTGCACCTGAAATGCAATCACAGAACATTTTGAAACATAATTTACCTACAATGTAATCGGCAGCATTATTGCTCTTCGGAAACAAAATTTGCAATATGATAACACATAGAGCAGGAGAAAACAGAGTAGTGATTAAATAGCTACTACTACTCACCAAGCCCGGGGATCTCGACACCTAGCTGATCGAGCAGGTCGCGTTCACGGTCCAGGATGTTGGACCACCGGTGCGTGGCCTGGTTGTAGGTGCGCCAGACCCGAGAGTGTTGAAACATGGCCCGGCACACCTTCTCCCACCGCTTCCGACGCTCCCGGAGCCCGTACCCGCCAGCGATCCTGCTGCCTGCCGCAATGGTTTTGGGGAGGTAGCGCTGGACATAAAAAAACAGTGCGGCCACCTCCTCTGTGCTAAAGATCTCCCGGACTGTGACGTTCTCCCCCCGCAATCGCCCGCATGGGAGCCAGGTACGGGGTGCGGGACCCTTGCCCTTATCCTTCCCGGCTCCCTTTGCCATAGTCCTGTACAGCAGGAAGAAAAAAAAAAGGAAAGAATAGGGAACAAGTAAAGTAAAAATCTTCTTTTAAAAAGTAGCTTTAAAAGTAACGAAAAGTTGAAAAAAACACAAAATATAGATCTAGAAAAAAAAAGGGATAGATATAGAGTAGAAAAGATAAAAAAAGTCCAAAGAAACAAAGGATTGCACAGATGAAAGAAGGATTAGAAAGCATGCACAGAACCATAACAATGAATGAAAAACAAGATGGCCGTGCCCATTGAGGACCGCGTGGGTAAGTTCGCGCGATATTTCCCTTGCGAGCACGCGAAAACGCCCGCGAATACTAATCGCGCGCCGCATACGACGTGAGCATGCAACTAGAGGCCGGAAACGGAAACACGTTACGCAAACAAGATGGCCGCGCCCATACACGACCGCATGGGCAATCTCGGGGTCGGTGCACTGCAAGCGGGCCGTGAATAAGCAAAAAAAGCGCGAACACTCAAAAAAAAAGAAATCCGCAAATTCGCACGAATTCTCGGATTGCAAGTTCAATTTCGCACCAATTTGCGCCCCACGAATCTCGCGAAATGGCAGAAAAACGAATGTTGGAAAACTGAAAGCACTTAGCAGGTGCAAAAGTTTGTAACCATTCCCTGTAGTGCTTCCTGAGGGGCCCCTCCAGAGTTCAGTTGCCTATTTGCAACTATTCTCTGACCCTGCTCTGACCCTCAAAGCAGGGTTAGAGAATAGTTACAAGTATGGCACAATGCTCTTGTAAAAATGTTTTAACTGCAACAGGAAGCTCTTACAGCTAAGGAAGCAGGTGCCAGACTTGAAGCTCAAAATCAGTGACACAGTAACCAGCCCCAAATTAATTCATCTCAGTTGAGGCTGGGCAGGTGTGTTTTCCCCCCATGATCTACAGTGGTGAACCAGAGGGTGCTGTGATGAACCAGAGGGTGGCAGTGCTGAACCAGAGGGTGACAGTGCTGAACCAGAGGGTGGCAGTGGTGAGTGCTGAAACAGAGGGTGGCAGCAGGGGTGAACCAGAGAGTGCTGTGATGAACCAGAGGGTGGCAGTTATGAACCAGGGGGGACAGTGATGATCCAGAGGGTGGCACTGGTGAACCAGAGGGTGCTGTGATGAGCCAGAGGGTGGCAGGGATGAACCAGAGGGTGGCAGTGATCAACCAGAGGGTGGAAGCCTTGAACCAGAGGGTGGCAGTGATGAACCAGAGGGTGGCAGTGATGATCCAGAGGGTGGCAGTGGTGAACCAGAGGGTGGCAGTGATGAACCAGAGGGTGGCAGTGATGAACCAGAGGGTGGCAGTGGTGAACCACAAGGTGATGAACCAGATGATAGCAGTGATGAACCAGAGGGTGGCAGTGGTGAACCAGAGGGTGGCAGTGATGATCCAGAGGGTGGCAGTGGCAAACCAGAGGGTGGCAGTGATGAAACAGAGGGTGGCAGTGATGATCCAGAGGGTGGCAGTGGCGAACCAGAGGGTGGCAGTAATGAACCAGAGGGTGGCAGTGATGAACCAGAGGTTGGCAGTGGTGAACCACAAGGTGATGAACCAGAGGATAGCAGTGATGAACCAGAGGGTGGCAGTGATGAACCAGAGGGTGGCCGCGATGAACCACATGGTCGCAAACAGGCTGGACACGTAGAAGCAACATGGTCGCGACCGTTGCGACCACATAAGTAAGTTTGCGTTCCTGAACTTGTACAAAACCCTCGCGAACTGGCAAAAACAGCAAATTCACAAATTTGCACGAATTCGCAAATTTTGTGAATTGCGAGTTCACTTTCGCGCAAATACGCAGATCGCAAATTCACAAATTTCACCCATGATTACTCAAAACCACCACACCACCACCTCTGCATCAGTACACCACCACCAGCGCAGCACCAATTCAGCCCCAGCGCAGCTCCACCACTACCAAACTATTACCCAGCACCACCTCAGGATCACTCAGCAGCACCTCAGTATAACTTAGCACCACGTGAGCAGCCCCAGAACAAGCACACCACCACCTCAGTATCACCCAGCGCCACCTCAGTACTAGTGCTGCACCACCTCAGCATCACTGCAGCACCACCTCAGTATCAGCACAGCACTACCTCAGCATCAGCACAGCACCACCTCGGCATCATCACATCACCACAACTTTATCAGTGTACCAGTGCGGCACCAACTCAGCTTCAGCACATCACCACCTCAGCTCTAGCACACATCACCACCTCAACATCTGCGCAGCACCACTATCAGCGCAGCTCCACCTCAGCATGAGCGCAGCCCCAACTAAGTGCCAGAGTTGCCCCACCTGAGCAGCAATTCAGCACCAATGCAGCACCACTTCAGCATCAGTGAAGCTCCACCTCAGCGTCAGCAAACCATCACCTCAGCACAGCACCAACTCAGCATCACCTGAGCACCATTGCAGCATCACCACCTCTGCATCACTCAGCACCACCTCAGTGTCACTCAGCTTCACCTGAGCATCACCTCTGCACCAGCACACCACCGCCTCAGCATCACTAAGTACCACCTGAGTTTCATTCAGCATCACCTGAGCATCACCTGAGCATCAGCATCCCTCAGCACCTCCTAATTCTGACCTCAGAATCTAGAATTTGTTTATTCTCTCCTAGTGCCCATCCTCTGCCCGTGTTGAAATTGAGGTACTATTTCCCAACCTTACCTCCCAATGTTGATATTCCCCCACCCCATGACAAAAAAAATGCTTTAAAAAGTTTCCAGCATTGCAAGGACCCAAAAACTAGAAGACCTTTTTTATGGTAATTATTTTTTTATAGATTCGTTCAGCTGTACACAATGTACATTATAATGTTTCAACATGCTGCACAACCACCACACTGCTTACAACATAGATTAAAGATATTGGTAAAGCCAATAGCGTTGGCTAAGTACGTATAAGGTCCCAAAGCAAGACCTAATGGTTATGCCAATGCTTGTTTATTTTACGTTATTGTGTGAAGAAGGGGCCCAAGAAAGGTAAACAAGGCAGATAATTACACTATTCTTGAAGAAGAAGAGTGTAGAGGGACCATAAAGCTTAAAGCAACTTAGAAGAGACAGTAAATAACTATACTAATATTTCTTCCTTAAACATGCATTGTCCAACCATGACCAGTAATGAATGAATCTGTCTGCTGCATGCTTCCATGTGCTGCAGAAGTTCAGGAGCTGGTACTCTTGACACTATCATTAAAGGAGTGATTGGATGATCTGTGAGGGAAATACAGTTGCTAAGTTACAAAGTCTGTCAGCCCTAGCTATTGAACTGACAGCACTTTGCATGTTAAGAGTTTCAACACCTATTGACATGGTAAAACTATTAGTCCCAGAATGCAAAATGCTGCAGGTTCATAGCCAAGAGTGCCAGAAGTTGCCACACTTGATATTCAGCTATACCAATAGTCTGCCTTGAAAGAAGGGCTCAGGAGCACAGGAAGAAGGTCTTGGATAACAAAGGAAATGGTACTAGTACACAGTGCGAAGGGGGATGTGCTAGAATGAATGCTTCTGGAGGAGTGTTGCGAGAAAGACGGGGCCGGCATTGGCCACCCCACAAGTATGGCGGGCACATCGGCCCCCACCTCACGATCACGGAGGCGAGCCTGTCGCGCAGTGATGACGCGACAGGCGAGCCTCGACGCTGGTTGGTCTACGGTCCGGAGCGTGACCCGTAAGTGCTAGAATCACTTCCGGGTCACGCGATGGGCGAAAGTCAGGCCGGTTAGAACCGGCCTGGTAGGTGAGGTTTAAAAGGCTGGGGAATGCGGGAGTCTGTCTCTTGACTTGTCTCAGGCTGCGGCAGGCTTCACAGCCTGCCGCACCAGCCTCGCTAGGAGGCTATAACTGTTTTCTCTATTTTTCTCTTTCAGGTGATTTGGATGTCCTTACAGAAATCGCATCCGAGGCGGCGGAGGAAAGAGTTGCAGCAATGTGGGAGAACCGGCTTTGCTTTTTCTCCCTTTTGTCGTCCCTTTGCAGGCGCGGCATTGAAGATACGGGCGGCAGCTGTGAAAGGCATCGAGGGATATCAGCGTGTTTGTTGAGGAGAGGCGCATACAGCGCTTCTCAAAGGTACCGCGGGGCTGTGTTGGAAGGAGCTTGTTCGAGCCACACGTTGGGCAAAAGCGAGTTACTTTGATAGCGCAAAAGGGAAGTATTGTACCTTTGGTGGTGCCAGCCCTCAGAGGCCAGGGTTCGAATCCGGTCAATACATAAAAGTATCCCCAGGTGGAAAAAATTTTGCACAGTGAATCTATAATAGTGCTGGGGTATAATAGCCCGTATTGTGGGGAGTTTTCAAATGACAGATAGACTGTTTTAAGTGTGAGGCATAGTGCAACAAAAGCACAGTTAGAGAGTGGTGTGTAACTTTGGCTGAGCGCTGTATTACGGGGACAAGCACATTTACATAAATTGTGGATTACTTTAGGGACAAGTATTGTTCTTTGCCCAGGTGCATTAGTAGAGTGGCTTACATCAGCACACTCAATTGATGATCAATTCTGCAGGCAACTGTTTTAACAGAGTGTGTGGGCCCAAGTGCAAGTACATTTATATAGCAGTGTGTAACCTTTCCTTGCTTGCCGGGGCTGACCTTTATGGGAGTGTACAATAAGCAAAACAGAATACATTTTGAGGTGTTGTCAGTGAACTAATCTTCTGCTTCTCCCGATTACAGAGTCCAAATACAAAGAGTCTCACCGGGGTAGCGCATCTGAAGCGACACGAGAGGCATTGGTTAAAGAGAACACAGACAGGCCTGCATTTTCACCACTTCTGTGGGCCGCATGGGATTGAGATTACTCGCCTAACCCCCAGGTTAGCTGGTGTGGCGCAGCTCCAGTTGCGTGAGTTCTTACGGCCGGTTTGTGTACCTCTAACAGTACTAAGGTAAGGACCTGGACAAGGTACCAGGCCTGTAAAATATTGTGGGGTCTCTCTCAGTAAGAGTAAATACTTAAGTGCAGATAGCATTGTGTACGTGGTGTTATTGTTTAACATTTTATAAGTGACCCTGCAAGTTGGTGTAGAAGCTATGGCCAGTAAGGCAAAGCGTGGCAAGAAGCGCTCCCGCATGGAGCACATGATGGAGACAATGATGCGCAAGATGGTGACTATGGATAGAAGGTGGAAAAGGTTGATAAAATAGGGCAGAGCCTTGCAGATCTCAGAGAGAGATTTGAGGGTCAGGGTGAGGCGGTTGAGATGCCTAAGCAAACCATAGTGCCCCCCAAGCTCAGGGGAGAATTAGATTCACTCCCCAGGCGGGCTAGGCCCAGGAAAGAGAACAGTCTGCCAAAAGCACCCATGCCAGTCCCCCATCTCGGTGGAGATGGGGAAATTCCTGGTGCATCGGGTGTGGTTCCTCTGGAGGAGTCCTTTGGGGTCCCGGTGGTCCCTGTGAGGGGAGTCCTGCAGGGGGGGTTGCACCAGTCCCAGTGGTCCCTGCACCTGTCTCAGTGGTCCCTGTGGGGGGGCCCCGCAGGGTGGGGTTCCATTAGGTGCCCCTAAAAGGCATGGTTCAAGCAGGTAGCTGCGCCCAGGATCCATTAGCCACAGGGGGCAGGGATCAAAAGGATGTTCCTGCGGGTGCCAATCAGGTCCTACACGACTTAGTGGCACAGTTAACAGCAGTTCGCCCTTGGTTAGGGAGGGCGGGGATGTTGTCAACATCAGTTGGGGCAAAAGAAATAGGGGAAGACCCTTTGGCTGAGGCAAAAAAGATGGTGGCACAGTTTGTAGCAACACCGGGGGTGTGCCAGACAAAGGGTCGGGTACTCCTTCTCTTTCCCCACATGGAATCAACAAAGAAGTGCCAGTAAGCAGCCTGGCGAAGTAGAAGTTGACGGAGCCAGCTGGAGTGGCTTCAATAGGTAAGGGAGTGACATTGCCATTGTTGGGCGTCGGTGAATCACGCACCAGGAGGGAACATTTGGCCAGGCATGTAACACGAGAAGGGAAAGAAATGATATGGTCTGGTAGTTACGTTAACATGTTCTCTCTGCTCCTGGATGAAAGAGAAAGGGAGGAAGCAAGGAAACAGAAGGATTGGATGCTTCTTAGGGAATAGCATAGTGAATTGTTGAAATTTAGGATTTTCAGGGAACACCTACCCTCTGCAGAAGCTCCCCCAACATCCTTCCCGGAAGTACTTTGGCAGATTGAGTCCCCCAGCTACAGAACCTCGTGGCTGCTAGCCTAGCTCCCAAGACCAAGAAAGCTTATGAAGGGGCATTTTGGGCATACTGTGCATTTTTGGGGAAGGATTGGGCTGAAAGATGGCATGACACAGGGGCACTCCTGCTTTACTTAAATGCATTGAATAAGGAGGGACGCTCAGCGGCGGCAGCCAAGCGACATGTTGCAGCAATCTCCTTCTTCACTCAAACTAGGGGCAGGAAGACCCCGCCAACAGTTTCATTGTTAGGAAGGCCTTGAAAGGGTGGCAACGCCTACAGGGGTCAGCATCAGACACGAGAAGTCCAATTGGGGTAGAGCTGCTAACATCTCTACTGGCGGCTCTGGACGTCAGATGCAGAACTACAGGGGAAGCTTTGCTATTCAAAACCACCTTTTCACTGGCTTTTTATGGGGCTTTTAGGATAGGGGAGTTGGTGGTGCAGAATAAGCAGTATGTGCAAGGGGGTCTGCAGTTTGAACATGCATAGGTGCACCGTAGTATGTCTCAAATGGTACCCAGATTTAAATGGAGGGGTGGAGATTCTGTGAAGGCGTTGAAAAAGAAGGATCAACAATAAAATAGAAAAGTTGTTCAGGTCTCCTCAATTACAGACGATCGCCCATGGGTGTATCAGGGGGGAGCCGTGCTTCTTAAAATACGGTGTCCACTTGTCTAAGGTAGGGAATGAATGAGAATCTATTGGCTTGGTTAGGGGGTTTCAGAGGCAGGGCATGACCTTTCAGTGAGCAATTTGGGTTGGCCAGATAGTTGGCTGGCCTGTGGCGGTAAGGTCATGATTGGTGAGCAGTAAATTTAAGGTCCTTAGAGGGCAGCGTCATTCTTGGATGGGGTCGCCCAAGGGAAGGGACAAGTGGTCTCTCCTAGAACTCCAGGGGCAGTTACAGACGGTTGGCTGGATGAGTGCGGGGGAGGGGGAAGTCACGCTTTCTCTAGGCTGGTTGGCCACTCCGAACTTGCACAATGATGCCAGTAAACTGCGCAGAACTGCAAGGGCTCCCTTTATGGAGTTAATAGAGCATACGGGGGAAGTACCCTCACGGTAAACGGGCCCTCTGCCCATGTGCACTTCGGCTGCAAGGCGTGGTTAATTGATAAGGATCTGACACCAGTTAGGGACTTTTCCGTAGGCCCAAATAGGATACACAGAAAAGTAAATGCTGTATGATTATGGATGATGTGTTAGATTTGGATAGGAAATACCTTTGTACTAGAACTATGTTAAGGTTAGCCATCTGACATCTGTACTTATCAATTGTAATCAATGTAATGCAAATGTGTTCTGCGTAATCATGTAAATATTTGTTATCATACATTTTTTGTTTATTTTTATGTTTAATAAATACGGCCGGGGGTTGTACGACCCCTGCTTCCAAAGAATTCTTGTCATATCATTAAATAAGGTTTGATAAGGGAGGAGGGGGTATAGGAAGTCCCTGGCCATATAGAACCTGGAACCCTGGAAAATAATTGAGATACTGCCCTTCTGGCCTGTATACATTGAGCATGGGCGTAAAATCCGTTCCGCTCACGGAATTTGCGGATTTTTTGCAAATTCGTAATCCGCGAACTCTTGCGAATTTGCCGAAAATTCGCACGCAGCGGTTTTTTTTGAATGGTTATACAATATTGCGGCGCGCGGCGCTCACTTACCGTCATTTAGCGTTTGCAGAGTTGTTTTTTCTCCATATTTTGCGTGTGGTGCACCATTTTGGATCTTGCTGCGGGATTCCACGGGAGTTTGGCGACCGCGATTACGTCATCGCGGCTTGCCACTTTGCACAGCATGCATCGCGAGAGCTCGCAATTGCGAACACGTAGATGCGGCGGGCAGCAATAATCTCGCACTCGCGAAATGGGAATTTGCAATTCTACACAACAAATCCACCAGCAAGCAGCATAAACCTTCTGAAAATGATGATTTTTATCAGAATAACTTCTCAGGTTGACATTTGCCTGCACTTGTTTTTGCAAGGAGTCCATTTTTGGGGGGGGGGGGGGTGGGAGGAAGGAAATGCCCCACAGTCTCCAACTTCCTGTTCCTGTCCAGCAGGCTCCTCCCAGTGCTTTCTTCATGTGCTGGTCACTTTGATTTGGATCTTGACCTGTAAGGATTACTTTTTGTGGATGCTGCTGGATATTTGGATTTGAGGCCTTTTTGACTTTCTTTGGATCACTTTTGGATTAGAAATTTCACAAGTAAGTTTGTTTGGGGTATTACAGTTGCTGCAACTACAATTTTGGAATTTTCGATTTTTGGGCTGTTGTTGGGGCCTTTTGTCCAAGGGTACTCAGTGGTGGATGGACTGAGTCTTTCTGTGGGGTCTCTTTAATGTAAACATCATTGAGGGCATGGATGGCATGGGATTGTGCTGATTTTTGTGTGTTTTTCAATTTTTGGGGTGTTGATGGGGACTGGCCATGTGGGTGGGGGCCATTTTGAGTGCTGGTACAGGCAGGCCCTGGCCATGTGCTGGGGGGCAAGGGGCCATTTTGAATGCAGGCAGTGTTCTCAGGCCTGCACCCATTTTGCCTAGCTTTCATCCATTATGCCCAGGGATAGTGAGTGGTGCATGGGCCTAGTCTTTCTGTGGGGTGTCTTGAATTTAAACATCATTGAGGGCATGGATGGCATGGGATTGTGCTGATTTTTGTGTGTTTTTCGATTTTTTTGGCTGCTGTTAGGGCCTTTTGCCCAGGGCTAGTGAGTGGTGCATGGACTGAGTCTTTCTGTGGGGTTTCTGTCTTTAATGTAAACATCATGGAGGGCATGGATGGCATGGGATTGTGCTGATTTGTGTGTGTTTTTCGACTTTTTGGGGTGTGTAACTGATGTTCCTCTGTCTTCCAATGCTTTTAGGTGCACAAGAGAACCACCAGTGCCAGGAAGAAGTCCTGCAGCGGTGTGTGCAGCATAACGTCACAGACGTCACGTGTGGCCACAGTCAAGACAACTCTGCAACTACGGCCTGCTGTTCTGACATCTGAAGAAGATGGCCCCAAAAAAAGTTCCCCGTAGCTCCTCTAGCAAGAAAGTTGCCAGTAAGGAGCAGAAGAAGCAAGTGGCGCCACTGTCATGATTCTTCACTTGGTTCCATGCCTATTTAGGAGGCAGAACCAATTATCTTTAAAAATCCCGCCCCATTCCCGTGCACCTGCACGTCCTGAGTGTGAACTGTATTTATTGCTTGTTTTTGTGCTTAAAGGACAAATACGTGACATTTTGTTTCATTTCGTTTTCTAATGTCTAATTTCACTGTCATTCTTTGATGTCTGGCATGATGGTATTGTACGCTGTAATGGTTGAAGTATAGACCTGGTTTGTTTGAAAAGCCTTTCAGAGAATTCGGGGAACATTTGCTTAGCAGCTGCTTCGAGCGCATTCTGCTAGCAGCAGCCTTGCGCGCTAACGTGCGCACTATTTCTTCTGGGTGCGGTCTACTATTTAAACCGCACCCAGGCTTCTGGAAGACGCTTTGCCTTCCAGATTTCATCACAGAAGGATCGCATCTGGGGGTTCCTTCTGCAAACCCACCTGGGACTCTGAATTCTTCAGCAGGACGACCTCGTTTTGGCTAATCCTAGCTTCCTGTACCTGTAAAGACAAAGGACAAGGACATTCAAGATAAGTACATTTGTGTTTAAAAGGGACAGGCGCTCAACGCAAGCAAGTCCTTTGGAAACATTTTCGTTTTTACAGAAAATAAGGAAAAAACGTTTGAAATCATTTAAAGACAAAGAAACCTTTTAAAGAATCGTTTTTTGATTGTGATTTAAGGATATTATGTGGAAAAGACATTGCAAGAGTATATTGTGATGCATTAAAAACATAGAAACATGAAAAAGACTGTTTAGAATTGTTTTGTCATATCTTTAGGGTGTTGGCATAGAAGTTGTGTTTTCTTCTTTTGTGTTGACAACAGGTTTGGACACAAAGAAAAAACAGAAACTCAAATGAAGGCTTTGAATGAAAGCAATTGCAAGTAAGTCTAAATAGGAGAAGAGTATAAAGAAGAAATATTTTAAAGAATGTAATTTAAGGGTTTTGTTTTCATCTTTCCTTAGATAATCTTTGCTTCACCCCTCAAATTAAAGAACCCCTAACAAGAACTCAGACGACTCACACACACAAGACAAAGAAATACTGGACTAAGGACTAAACAACGCTGATCGCAGGTAGGAGTCTAGTTAGATAAAAGTGATAAGTAAGATTTCGATGAAAGATCTCGTTTTAGGATTTCTTAAGAATTAAAAGGGGAAAGGTTAGGTAACTACTAAAGTCCTTGCTACTTGTTGTTTCGCAGGTCGACAGCAAGAAACCTTTCCAGAACGTCCAGTACCGGCCCTCCTCCCAAATTTCTAGTTTTATTTTAGATGTTATTTTAAATCAGCAAGTTTATAGTTAGATATTGGGGAAGTTGGTCCCTTGCGTCTCTGCGAAATCTTCTACATCCTCCAAGAGAAGTCTGGTGCAGGTTAAGGTAAGGGACGACGTAGCTTTGTTTGACAGCCACTTACCAAGGAGACTGGTGTGCCGCCCGCCACATTTTTTGGGATTAAAAAAAAAAGTACGCCTGCAGCAGCAGCCGGATCTGCTGGGGACCATGCTGGGAGCAGCACCCCCGCTCCATTGGGCTCAGTGCCACCACCACGCCAAGTCCAAGCCCTTGAGTGCTTTAGAGGCAGCCAGTCTAGTTGTTCAATCACCATCGACCAGTGATGTTGGCTCATCGCAAGAAAGTAGCAGTATCCCTCAATCAACACAGGTTGTTGTAACTCATCTGACGAGTGTTCAACAACCACAGCCGCAACAACAACCACATGTGCAAGTACAAGCCCAAGTACATGTGGAAGGAGAGGCAGCGCAATGAGATGCGCAAGCAGAGGTGCATGGAGCGGCACAAGTGCCCACAATCAGGAAATCGACATTGAAGCCGAGGTATCATTTGAGGAAGCCACTACTCCTGATCATTCATTGTCTTCCACATCCCTAGTAAGGAAAAGATCAAGGATAGTGTCTACATCTTCTTCAAGCCCCCTTCCTTCTGATGATATGGATCCAAATTGGGAACCACCACTGCCATCTGAGAGTGAGGCACACCATGATCTGACAAAGGTAGCTAAGCGTAAAAGGAAGGTCCCCGAAAGTCTCATAGTTATGGGGTGTGATGATGACGCTGAAGAAGAAGTGGCGTATACTACTCCTGCTGATGAAGAATCTCACAAAGACGACGCAGTCATCATACACGCCACTCCAGCCTCAGCGGGCATGCAGCAAACAGACATTTGTACCCTAGCCCGAAAAGCTGCTGAGCGTGATGTTGTCGACGAGGAGGCAATGGAACCACCACCATTGGAGTTAACTAGTACACCACCACCTACTGCTTCCATATTTTGTCGCCAGAAGGGGCCTCCATCCACCTCGACCTCCATTTCCTCAATTAGTGGTGCTGCAAGTGCACAACGTAGTAAAGTTCAGCAACACACATCCTCCACTTCATCTGGCATTAGCAGCATGACCAGTATGGCCTCCTCCGCCCCCCACAGACATTTGAAGTCCGCAGTTTGGGACTTCTTTAGTGTTTGCACAACAAGGGAAAACATAGCCATTTGTAGCATTTGTAAGCTTGCAGTTAGTCGTGGTAAGCTTGGTACCAACTATGGTACCGGAGGCCAGAGAGGTCATCTTGAGAGACAGCACACTGTCTAATGGCATGCGCACCTAAAGGAGATCAAGGAAGCCCGAATTGCAAGTCACCAAACTATATCCGTTGATGTTTCATCTGATGATGACGAGGAGGAAGAAGCGTCAAACACTTCACTTACACCCAGTAACCCTGTCAGCAGCACACCCCCTGTGAGCCACCCTAAGAGTGTGGGAGAGAGTGAGACACCAATGCGAAAAAGTTCATCATCACCGAGCATAACTGGGTCGAAGAAGTCATCATCATCATCCCGTAAAATCATGGTCCAGCCCACCATTAGAAGCATGTTGTTTTCAGATGCGCCATTTGAACGCAACCACCCAACGGCGCGTCTGTATAACACTAAGCTGGCTAAAATGCTAGCGCTGGACCTTCTGTGCTGTTCACACTATACATCTGACAACAGGCATGCGGACCAGTTGCGCAGCCACTGATTACATTTGCATCACTGAACACTGGGTCTCTTTTTCAGGGGTTAAAGCAAAGCTAAACGCAGGTGTTGACCCGGAGAACGTTTTTAAAGCTGCTCGGAAACATGCAACACTAGCCATGTTTGGCATGGAGACAAGTCATACAGGAGAAAACATTTTGCAGGAGTTTAACACAAGGGTCTTTCAATGGCTGTCCCCAAGAAATCGCAAGATTGGTTATGTTTCCACGGATAATGGCGCCATTGTAGTTAAGGCCATGGATATGAGTAACTATTTCAGAGTGCCGTGTTTTGCGCACTGTATAAACCTGGTTGTTAAAAAATTCTTGAGTGAAGAAAGTCCAGTGTGCGAGTTACTGACCACCTGCCGAAGAATGTGCACACATTTCAGCCATTCTTTTAAGGCCCGGAAGCATCTGAGGGTCCTGCTACATCAACATAAACTGCCAGTGAAAGCACTCATCCAGGAGGTGGCAACACGTTGGAACTCAACCTTCTACATGCTTGAGCGTCTGTATGAGCAGTGTGCGGTAGTCGATCAGTATTTCTTTAGACAGGGTGCAGCTATGAAGGACCTGAGGATACATGCGGAGCAATGGAAGCTAGTTCAAAGCCTGACAGACATGCTTCGTCCTTTTGAGGTCTTCACGCGTGCAGTCAGCAGGGAGGACTGCAATTTGTGAAAAGCTATCCCATTGATGCGTATGCTAGAGCACCAACTGAAGGTGGTGTCTTCTACATTTCAAAAAGATGAAGAAAAGCAAGAAGCTTTGGATTTGGCGGAGAAATTATTAGAGCACCTACTTTGCGATGAACGTTTTCAAAAGATCCACACAGAACAGCATTACATTTGTGCTACTATTCTGGATCCACGCTACAAAAAGGCACTGGCAGGCAGAGTATTCTTTCCTTTTGGTGACGCAGAAGTTTCAAAGTACAAACGTTGGCTAGCTATGTCAGCCATGAGGCTTGAAAGAGAACAGCAGGAAATTGAAGGAAAAGACAGTACATCAGCATCAGCAGGCCATCCGGAGTCAAAAGAATCCACTTCTGCACCTGTGGCTGTGGCAGAAGTGAGCGATTTTCCCTCTCAGCCGTTAAAGACACCAGCAACCGGATCATCTGCACCAGACACAACAGTAAAATTGTGTGAAGAAGAGGATTGGCTAACTCAGCTTGGGTTTGCTTCTCAAAAGGTCCCAGAAAAAGTAAGCAAAGTGGAGGAATAGTGGAGAACCTTGAGTCGATGGTGCAGGACTATCTGAATGACTCAACAGAGGTCTATGTTCATGATGACCCATTGGCGTATTGGCATGGGAAAAAAGAACTGTTGCCAGAGATCTCCAACCTGGCTATAAATTACTTGTCTTGCCCACTCACAAGCGTGTCTTCTGAACGTGTTTTCAGTGCTGCTGGTGGCATTGTAACTTCCAAAACCTAGCTGCACAGCGCGTTTGGACTGAAGGCCGAAAAATATTGTAAGTATGAGATTTTCCATTTTTGCTTTTTGCCTGTTGGGGGGTGTTGTGCTTTTTTGCAGGTGGATTGGTGGGTCTTGGGGCATTGCTGGGAAGGTCTAATACCGGATAAAAGTGGTTTGGAGAAAATCCATGTGGAAAAAGTTTTTGCCTTTTTGCTCACTATCATGTTTTCGTGGGCCTGTTTGGCTGGGTTCCTGGTATTTGGGGGTGGGTTTTGGGGTCTGGGAGCACTGCTGGCACAGTCTAATGTTGATTGCATTTGTTTTCCAGGACATCCATGGTGGAAAGGTGGAGTTATGACCTAGCTGCACAGCGCGTTTGGACAGAAGGCCGAAAAATATTGCAAGTATGAGATTTTCCATTTTTGCTTTTTGCCTGTTTGGGGGTGTTGTGCTTTTTTGCGGGTGGATTGTCGGGTCTTGGGGCATTGCTGGGAAGGTCTAATACTGTATAAAAGTGGTTTGGAGAAAATCCATGCTGAAAAGCGTTTTGGCACATTAACTTAGGGCTCGTTAGGGTTAGCACTAGCAGCAGGATTGCATGTGTTTCGGGGTGTTCTAGATTTATGCTACTGAGTTCTGGGGTCTTAGAGCACTCTTGGGAATGTGTAATTTTGGTTGCAAGTGGTTTGAAGAAAATCCATGGTGGGAAAGGGGGGATTTGGCCTAGTTAAAGAAAGCGTTTGACACTATTCTTAACTTAGGGCTTGTTAGGGTTAGCAGTATTGTATTGCATGTGTTTGGGCGGAGGGCTGTTTGTGGGGGGGTTTGTGAGTCTTGGAGCGATGCTGGGTATGGATACTTTTGCTTGCTTGCAAGTGGTTTGAATACAATCCACTGTGGGTAAGGGGGGATTTGGGCCTACTTTACTTTCAAAGTACGTTTTGTCACCATTTTTCTACTAGGCCTCGTTTTTGGAGATCTGATTGGGGTCTTCTACATTTTTGCGACTGGGTTTAGTAAGGGTCTGGAAGCACTGCTGGGAAGGTCTAATTTTGTTCTAAAACACAGTTTACAGTACACCTAGCTTGAGGGGAAAGATCCGCTAAAATAATTCGCCCATTCTTATTTATCCTTTAAAAGGAGACTCAGACAGAGTACGCACTTTCAAAAATATTGTACTGTCTATTAGGAAACTCAAAGTGTGACTTTTTGCACTACACAGCGTACATACCTTATATTTATTTGTCAGTGGTGTTCTAATATCACTTCCTGTTTTTCCATCAATAAGTACAGGCCGGGTTTCAGTCTGTGCAATGGGAAAAAAAGGATGAAGTCAGGCTTCACATTAGCGAGCCGCAATTCAGCATACGCCAGGCAGGCAGTGGACAGGGTGTCTTCTGGTCACCAACATTGATGGACGGAGCGTCAGCTGGAATGGAGGAGTCCCGCTAATAAGAGGAATGGTTTGATGCATACAACTTACCAAATTCAACAGGACAACTACAACAACATACAGATACAGTATCTGTTCTTTTCTAATTATCTTTTAAGTAATGTTATTGCTGTGAACTTCTATGAGTGTGACTCTGCATTTCTTTGATCTCTGCTTCTAAATTCATCCCTACAGCCATTCTATAGGTTTTACTTGTGCTATTTTCTAAACCTAATTTAATGTAAGAAGTGTTTCTCTGAGTGCAGAGATAGGCAAGTGAAAACGCATAATTATTACTGCAGCCCTGTACTGTCTCATTCTTTCATTCACGGTTGTCGAAAGTACTACTTACTTTTCAGTAACCATGCATGCAGTAGTGCATGCACTTCCTTTATGTCACTTAAAAGATTTATGGTTAGCTTTGTACCCAAAGATTTATTTATCTTCAATTATTGTTTGTCCATGCTGTGCTTTTTTTTTTTTCTCAACAAAACTTTCCCAAAATTCCCCATTCCCATCCATTTTCCCAACCCTAACCCTCTTCCCCCGGGCTGTATGGTTTTTATTGATGTGTGACTAAATGACAGCAATAATTCCACACACTTGCTGGGGAGGATAAGGTCATAGCAACAGGCTGGTGAAGGAATCCGAGGATATATTCTATTCTTGCTCAGCTTGACACTCAGTCACTATTGGCAAATGAAAGCAGATTTTCATGTGTGCCATCAACTTGATTGGTCATCAAGAACATCCTCCTCCTAGACGTGGCAAATTATTACGCTGCTGTGTCCTTCACCTTCGGTACTATTTCTTGTAGTAGTAGCCATTGTCAAAGAAATTCAACGCAAGTACTAGTTATACTTTCAATACTTTACCATTTGTTAGGCTACATTGTGGCACTGTTCTAGTGTACTGTCACCTGCTATATTCTCTATCGTACCGTTCTAATGCTACGGTAAGGACAAACAAGGTTTCATTTTCTTTTTTTCCAGATGCTGCAACTGCCACTGTGTAACACCACAAGTACCACCGCAAGGATGACATTTCATCCACCCAGGATTGCCAACCTTAATCGCCATTTCGCATACACAAATTACAGGTAAGATAAGCGTTTTGGGAGAGGTAGTTTAATGGAGTATTAGGACTCGGAGAGACGAGAGACTGACGGTCCTAGGACTATTGAATTCACTTACTCTGTGAGAGGCACTTAGTTTTGAAAACATTTGGGCCATTAGTACTTACACAACTTGAATCAAGATGCCACTTAAGTTTCTGGACTGTTAAACCCCCACCCACCAGCCTCAAAAGCAGTAAAAAACACGTATGCTAAGATAAAGTTTAAAGTATATTTATATATCCCTAACATAAATAATCTCCCGCAAGACCAACCCACCCCCCCTCCCGAACCCCAACGAATGTCCCTGAAAACGAAGTCCAAAAAAGTAGAAAACCCAACTCCCAATTCCCACCCCCCAGAAGTCTCCTCCTACTGCTGGCTGCTGTTGACTTTTTGGGCCGGGTCGGCATGCTCCTTGCGGAGGGTCTCGAGCAGGGATTTGGTGTTGAGGAGCTCCTGCTCGACGTAGGAAACCCTCAGGGAAAGGCTGTGCATCCTTTTTTGTAACTGCTGTGGGGGCAGCTGATTTCTCTGCTGCTCGGCGGTGGCGGGTGGCTGCGGTACCCCGGCTCCGTACCGCTGGAGACCTGCAGCGCTGACTGGCTCACCCAGGGAGCGCGGAGGAGGATGCAGGTGTCGCCGTGGATGTTGTTGACGTACTAGTCTGCGTGTCCTCCTCCTCCTGGGCCACCAGCCGGCGATATTCGGCGACTGTGGCCTCCAGCCTCCGTTGCCGGGCCCTTTTAGCCAGCTCCTTCGGGTTGGTTTGTAAGGAGCATCTATATGAATAAAGAAAGACATAGTCTGTAACCAATGCTCTTTAAGATTAACACAAAATGATTCAGCAGAAAGTTGTGTCACAGTAGAACTAGCAACTTGCAAGCGCAGTACATAACTATTGTGGCCAGTATCTATCTAACCTCCCACTTCTTCATCCTTGCTCTAACATTAGTGGGAGTTTAAGGAATCAATTCTACGAGCACTATGGACTCACTCCATTAGAGTCGACTATGACAGTACACCACTCTTATTCTTCTTCTTCTCTCTTGTTTAGCAAAATTGGTACGTTAACTTCTGCACGCCATCATAATGCCAGCGCAGTCAACTTGCACCCGGGAAAAACAGACGCCCACCACGATGAGTGAGACAGGCTTGCGTTACTGTACCAGTCCAGTACATGCAGGTGGTGATGCTCTTACTTTTCTATTATGGGTGGCACTGAGAATACTCTGTTACAAGGGCTACTGCTTAATTAATTTAACTTTCACCCTACAGTGCCAATGAATACTAGAAAAGGAAAATGACGAAGATAAATAATCTGAATATCTATCACTGCACATGGTATGTATTTGCTTATATATGGGATGACTTTAGGTGCTTTGGTTTTTATTGAGTGAACAGTGATACATCCACACATGAATGACCGAGTTCTACTAAACTTATCAACAGAGGCAGTGAGTGAGTGGCCATCGTAATAGCCGGATATATGCTGTGCTTGCAATACAAACTACTGCTACTATTCATGGTAGTATTCGGCCAAAATGACAACTTCTTTTCCTTGCCTTTCCTACACTGGGACGGACGTGCGGGTGCGGTGTTACATGCTCTTCAAAGTAACACTTAGTTCATTCAGTGACCGTCTTCTCTCTCTAAATACACATATGCTATCTAAGAGTCAGATAGTACCATGATCCAGGCATCCATCCATTCAAACTATATGTCAATCATTCTTCTTCATGTCTCTCATCTGTACAAACCTTACGCTTTCTCACGGGGAGCACACTATGCAGTCTGCAATCTCAATAAGTAAGGAATATAAGAGCTTACCACAGCCCGCCACTACCGTGGCAACCCGCACAGCAGTTTCGTCCGGCACTTGCACCGCCTCCTCCCCTGAAGTCTCCTCCACCTCCGCGCTGGGCCCAGCAATAGATGTTCCACCTACAAAGTACATTTAAGAATGTTAGTTACTAAGGGACTAATGGGCGTTTGCTAAAAGAGTGCGTATGAAAGAAGGGCATACAGAGGACAAATTAAAAGAGGATCTAGGGGCATGATTTCAGGCGTTGACGGACCTCAAAGAGGAGCCAGGCTCAGGGGCTCAGGCGTCGGGGAGTGAGAATGGGGTTGCCATGACGAGGAGGAACTAGGACAGGGAGATGGAATGCACTAATGCTTAGTACTGGTGAATGATGTACAATAACCATGCACACAATACATTGACAGGATGGCTTCATGTTGGAGGTGGGAACTAGGAGGGATGGATGGGTAGGGGAAACTTGGAAGTTGGGTTTGGCATGGTCCATATAGCCTTCACAAGTGTGTATTATGCACATGAGACATTACGGAATGGACCAGTAGTCCGGAAGATGGTCTCCCCCATGTCAGTTCTCCTTGAGTTGTAAGATGGATTCTTCCCATTGCAAAATCGTGATATTCCATTGTACAGGGGCTTCTAGGGGGAGATCGGAGGGGGGGGGGGGAATTTTTGACACAGGATATGTGCTTGTCTCTGATGTCTGGGTGATTCATAAATGCCAATATAGGGCCAGATGTAGGTAGGCCGTTACCGATCGGTAACGGCCGAAAATCCCGATTTTGGGCCCTTACCGATCGGTAAACAGCCATCGAGATGTAGGGCAATGAAAAAACTCAAAATCGGAGCGAAAACCGAATCGGAATGAGTACCGAATGGGAAAGAATCCGATACGTACATACCGAAAATCGGATATGTAACGAATCGGTAATACACCGAATCGGATGCAAATACCGATTCGGTCCACATACCGAATCGGTAGTGACACCGAATCGGAAATTATCCGATTCGGTCCATGTACCGAATCGGTAGTGACACCGAATCGGAAATTATCCGATTCGGTCCATGTACCGAATCGGTAGTGACACCGATTCGGAAATTATCCGATTCGGTCCATGTACCGAATCGGTAGATGAACCGATTCGGAAATTATCCGATTCGGTCCATGTACCGAATCGGTAGATGAACCGAATCGGACATAAGCCGAATCGGAGAACCTACCGATTCGGTAGAATCACCGATCGGGAAATTCCCCGATTCGGACAGATGGGGAGATGTAGGGAGGCACAGAAACACCGATTTCGGCTCAAAATCGGTAGAATTCACTCGGTATTTACCATGGATTACAATCAGGTGGTAACCAACTCCAACCCATAAAAACAGCCCCAAAATGCATTGCAACTTGCAGGATGGCAGCTTGTTATGTCATTGCGAGGCGGCTACGGCTACAGCAGGAAGGACAGAGGGAATGGCTAAGAAATGAACAGGTCTACAGACAGAGGATAACCCTGTTCATGCTCACAGAGGCTGAGATCCTACAGAGATACAGGCTGGACTCTGACACCATACTTGAGCTCATCAGGGACCTCAAACCATTGTTGGACCACCCCACCCCAAGGGCACACGCCATCCCAGCACACGTCCAGGTGCTATGCAGCCTACACCTGCTGGCGTCTGGCAGCTATCAAAGTGGAGTTGCAGCGGCAGGAGGAGTGACCCAGAGCAGCCTGTCAAGGTTCTTCCACACATTCCTTGACGCCATGATACACAGGATGGACCAATACATCTCGTTCCCTGCAACCCACGCAGAACTGCTACAAACTAAAGCTGACTTCTACCAGATGGCACAATTTCCCCAAATCATTGGCTGCATAGATGGCACGCACATTCCGATATGCCCACCAGCGGACACAGAATACATATACCGCAATATATTTGATTTACCGTCTTAATTTCTATGCAGGTAAGTACTTAAACAAAAATAACTCAATCGGAAAGAAAGAGGCAGAGTCCGTGGTGTTAGAGTTCTTCGGGGTTTTATTCCTTAAAAAGGAATGGGTCAGGTAACGGATATCGGGTTCCTGCCACCACAGGGGTGCAGGAAGGGATAGAGCATAGTTTATTGACATTACATTACTTTTATACTTAATATACACAATAGAAGTCAATGCAGAAGGCGTAACAGCTGAGAGAGACAAGATAAAGATACACACGTGTTAGCAATACGTAATCAAAAGGCATGAACTAAGGCGTGCACAGAGGTGTGTTCTAGAAACGTCACATGTAAGTGTCAGAAGTGGGTGGCTCTATGACAGAATAGTGCAGAGTCAGCAGGAATCGTTAGCTAGGATGCGCGCGCAGCTGCATGACGTGAGACTGACGTAAAGTTGGAGGGTGCAGGGGACTTGACATTTACACTAGAGGAAAGAGACAGAAGTCTGGCATGTCAGATCAGCTCGTTCCTATATCATATCTGGTATCTGATGTTTGGGAACCATATTATCTAGAAGGAAAAGGTCTCTCGAACAGAGGCTATTCTATACTGACTGTGAGTGCGTGTATAAGCGTCTAGGTGTCTGCATGAGATGCGAGGGGGCATGGGCCTACCATGGTAACAGAGACTATGAATTACTTTGGACGGAGACAGTGAGGCCGGGCCCTTTGCTCTGCAGCTGGAAGGATGTTTACTTAAACTAGTAGGCAGGAATGTATTTTCGAGGAGCGGAACAGATAATTCGAAGGTTGAATACAGTCTTGGCAGGCAGCAGGCTGAGCTAAGCGCCGTGAGCCGCGCAGGAGTAAGGCAGAGGTCACGGGTACAGAGGCCGGCTCAGGCTGAGGCATTTCAGAGTCTGAAGGCAGGAAAAGGCTCGATGGCAGAATTCAGGGCCTACTTCGCCTGGGCTGGAAAACGTGTAAAGTACACCACAAAAAGACGTTGGCAAGGCATACTTAGAAACGGAATATTCAACCCGTTCAGGGTGGGTCTGAGAGAGGACATGTTAACGTTGGACGCAAATGTGTTTGCGTCTCCATAACTGGCACAGGAGGGAAGTTACATGCACTTTAAGTTCGTACATGGAGACGGTGGGGTACACGTTAGGGAACATTTCTTGACAATAAAATTTATATTTCCTCATTCCCTCCTTGTTCCCTACGGACCCTTCCTGATATATCGATCCTCATGAACCGATCAGTCTGTTCACGTAACATCATTTGCTCTTCTTTCTTCTTTTCGCGTTTTGCATGAAAACTGGAATGCGGAATACATGATGTGGCGCACAGACCGCAAATCGCTGGCCCACATTGTAGACATAAGCAACAACTGAATACTATGAGAAGGGCAATGCCTAGGAAGGATAGGATCTTCCATCCCCAAGCAGTCAATGTTGTCCAGAACCAACCGGACCAAGTCCAGGTGCCTGGATTCTGATGTATCAAACTTGCAATTTTATGAAGACGTGTGATAGCTTTATATACAGTTGGCGCGTTTTCTGGAATGAAAACACAGCAACTTGACCCGATGACCTTACAAGCTCCGCCTCTATCTGCCAAGATGACGTCAATAACGAGACGATTCTGAAGAACAACAACCCGCATGGCGGACTGCTCTTCTGTTAAGTTGCCTAGAGCGGAGGTAGTTTCATTCACTACTGCTTCGAGGGTTCTAGTTAATTTGCGTATCAGTTTACTATTGAAAACAGCACCGAAGTAGGGAAAGAAACCTTTATTAAAGTCTGTGTATTGCTCCCATGCCGTTTCAGTATAGTCGACAATCGGGAGATCTCTTCTGAGTCTACTGTTTACTAGATTTGTATTTCTGTGATAATCAGGAGGAGCTAGGAAAACAGGGGGCAGAAGAAAGGCAATGTAACAGGTACCATCCCAATCTAGAGGTAAGCGTATGTATGCGGTATGGCCACAAACAAAGTAGGAATGACGAGTAGCTCTAAATAAAGACCTGCCTTGATCACTGAATTCGATCACAGTGGTACATTTACTATGACCTAAGTGTACTGAACCCTTCTTTCTGAGACATAAATCACTTCGGATTCAACAGTAAGAATCATGAGGTTAATTGTGTAATTACCTAAACCATATACTTCATTTTCTAGATCAGTTCCTGTCCTAGTGGGAAGTCCCTTCTTGTCAGGGTAGCAGGCGTTAAGCAGAACTAAGTTCAGGTTTCCCCAAACCCAATTCCCTTCGAAAATAGCAATATCAGAATCTAAAGAATTAATTAATCTGAACCATGCACCACAGGAGCCATTGTGAGTGAACGGGTACGGAAAAAGAGGCAGAACTCCCTTGTATTTCTGGTAGGGAGGGAGTCGGCCACATATCCAACAGTTGGTAGCATTGTTAGTCTGATGGGAGTGATGTAACATACTAATGAATGTATTGTTGCGCAGCGCGAGTCTGTAAGATAACTCATGTAATGGTAATTCACTAAAAGAATGTTCGGCAGAGACATTGTAAGCAGATTGTGTATGCTTGAAGATAGGGTAATATACAGGCAACAATATACTAGCAGCAATAATCAGAAGGCTCAGAAAAAACAAAATCAATAATGTCACTATACAGTGACTACGGAGTGATTTACAATATGCACGTTTCTTGAATTGTCTCTCTCTCTCTCTATCTCGATCTAGGGGATACATGTCAGAAACTAATTTAACCGATTCACCTAGGGGAGGACTTAAACAATTAAACTGTCTGACTTGCTAGATCGTAATTTAGTTCTGTACCTAGAGTCTAGGCAGTCCTTTGAGGGGGTGGACGAGTCAGTTTCGGGTAAAAGTTTGTTAAATTTTTTTATATGACTCGTGTGGATCCACCCCTTGCGGCCTTCAACCTTGATAGCGGTCCTCGTGGTCAGAAGGACGAGCTTCGGCTCCTGCCAGCGGGGCTCCAGGGGACTCCTCCTGTCGAAGTTGCGGATCAACACCGTGTCCCCTGGATGGACATCGTGTGGCTTTACATCAGTGTTGTCGGGAAAGGCTGCAGCAACCTGTGAACGACATGATTGGAGTGCAGACATCAAGGAGGCAAGGTAATCTGTCAGCATATTGCAATCAACATCAGTTATTTTCTTAGGCATAGGCGTCCCCCACATATTTGGTGGCCTGCCAAAAACCACCTCATACGGGGATAGCCCTGATCTCGAATGAGGAACAATCCTCATGTAGAATAATGCAACTGGCAGGGCGACTATCCAGTCGACCCCTTTCTCTTTACAAACTTTAGCAAGACGGGTCTTTAATGTCTGATTATGCCTTTCTACAAGGCCAGCTGCCTCGGGATGTCGGACGCAATGGAATTTCCACTGGTATCCTAGCAGAAGTGAAACCTGCTTCATGAGCTCGGACGAGAAGGGCTGTCCGTTATCTGAGTACACGATACGAGGCAAGCCGTACCGTGGGAAGAATTCTCGAACCAGCTGCCTGGCAGTGGTCGGAGCAGTGTAGTCTGGGACTGGATATGCTTCGGTCCAACGGGAAAGTGCACAAACAACTACGAGGACATACTTAAATCCTCGACATCGGTCCATCTGGATATAATCCATCTGGAGGACTTCAAAAGGGTGATCGGGAGGATGAAATCCACCTTGCTCTACAGGGACGCTTTTACCTGGATTGAACTGACAACAGATCATGCAAGTACGCACTTTCTGTTTTGCTGCTGCTCGTAAGTGTTTGTTGTACCAGAGATTCTGTAAGCTGTCTAACATGGCTTTTTCTCCTAGGTGAGCTGGACTATGTGCAGTATTTATTATGACTTGAACCATAGAGTCGGGGAGAAACCATGTAGATTTTCCCTTCGTCATCCATCCCTGATCTGTCTGGATCCCTCCTAGTTCAGTCCATTTCTTGATTTCATCTGAAGTGGCATGTGTCTGAATATCGATTACATCTAGTGTGGGATCCTTAACAGTCATACAATGTGTCGGTACTATAATCTTCGTCACATCAGTTGTCTGGGTGTGAGTCAATGCTGTATGCTTTGCTGTTTGATCTGCCAGGTCATTACCCTGGGAAACAGAGTCTGTAACTTTAGTATGTGCTTTACACTTCATGATAGATATGCCCGAAGGCAGATGTATTGCTTCTAACAGTGCTTGAATGAGAAGACCGTGTTGAATCTTGGCTCCGTGGGAAGTCAAGAAACCTCGTTCTTGCCATAACATTCCGAAGTCGTGTACGACTCCGAAAGCATAACGAGAATCAGTGTATATGTTAACATTTCTGTTCTTGGCTAGTATACAGGCTCGGGTCAGAGCGATGAGCTCTGCTGCTTGAGCGGACAGTGTGTCAATACGGTGTGTTTCTTTGACTTCAGTTTCAGTGGTTACTGCGTATGCTGCCACTAACTCTCCTGTACTTGTTCTCATGCATGAACCGTCCACATAAAGTGTCAGGTCTGGGTTGGTCAGTGGAACATCTGTCAAGTCTCGTCGGGGCTTTGTTACTGCATTAATAATCTCTATACAATCATGCGGGGCTGAATCTGTTATAATCGAGGGTAACAGTGTGGCAGGATTTAGAATGTTACAGCGTCTGATTTCTATGTAAGGCTGGAATAGTGTCAATTCATAACCTGTCAATCGTGCTATAGTCAAGTGTTGAGTCTGGGTTCGGTTTAGAAGGACCTCTACAGAGTGTGGAACTTGTACTGTCAATGGATGTCCTAATACAATTGAGTCGCTCTTTCTGATTGCTAAGGCTGTCGCTGCAACTGACTTTAAGCACGCAGGGAGTGCCTGGGCTACTGAATCCAATGTACTCGAAAAATAAGCGCAAGGCTTATGTGAACCTGCTTGGTCTTGAGTGAGGACAGACAACGCTGTACCATCACGTTCTGTAACAAAAAGTGTAAAAGGTTTGCTGTAACATGGTGTCGCTAGAACTGGTGCCTGACATAAAGCTTTCTTCAATTCCTCAAAAGCCTGTGTATGTTCCTGAGTCCAAGGAAGGGCAGTCGAAATCGCTGCCTCCTGTGTTGTCAACTGAATGAGTGGTTTAGCTAGAAATGCATACTGGGGAATCCATTGTCTGCAGTACGAGGTGAGGCCTATAAAGGCCTGCACTTCCTTTTGTGTCTTTCATACGTCTTTGTTCATGTTCTTCTCTAATTCTGTTCTGATGATATTGTAACATTTGTAACATCTGGGATGGCGTATTTGCTTGCCATGTACTTTCGACTTTATATACTCGATTCTTAACCTGCGTTAGTGAATTCTCTACTAATTTACTTACAAAAAGGTGTGGGTATGACTCGCTACTTGGTTTCAGGCCACTATTAATAATAAAACATTTCTCGAATCTTGAATAGAAGTCACTAGTATCTTCGTCGTGTTTCTGTTTACAGGCTGAGATCGCGTCCCAGTCTTCCTTCTTAGTTGTCAATAATCTTGGCAAAACCTGTACTATCAAACCTGGTAATGCTTTAGCTTTTTCCCCAAGGCCTAGCCCTGGAGTGCGAAGTTTTTCCTCGTCCTCTATTTCAGCCCATATAATCTTTTTCTCTCCCACCTCCCATTCTTTTTCTTTTAGTTTCTCGTAAATGCCAGTAGGCAGCAGTACCTTTAACAATTTCATAATATCCATATATGTGTAGTCTCCCATGAGTAACATATCCTTAAGTTCTCGGTGAAAACCTGCAGGGTCTTTATCGTGACAGGGTACTAGTTTCTTCATTTCTAACAATTCTAACTTTGTCAAAGGTGTGTACACATACACGCGTTTTAGAGTATTATCTGTACCCATGACTGGGTGCACTTCTCGTAAAGGATTCTGTCTGTCCAAATGCTCCATATGAAACATTTTTCTTTCTGGGGGCGGAGCTGAAACATGTTGAGGGCCTAAGAAAGCGTTATATCTGTGTCGTTGTTCTAGAATTATTTGAATCAATTTGGTACTTAGGCCTCTCCATCTATTCATAAGTAGTGCTTCTAATGTATCAGGTAAAGGACCTGGGTCCGAATGTTCGTTTCTGTATAACGTGAGAAGATGCTGAATCATGTATACACTCGCTAATTTCTGCTCGTCTGGGGAAAGGTTCAGAAATGTCTGTGCTACGGTATCATCATTGTATATGCTAGGATTGTCAGCCCATAATACTGCTGATCGGGCTAGTTCTTGTTCATCCATAGAATTGAGTACATGGTACCCCATTAGTTCTTGAAGCATTTTATCGGTATCTTGAAACAGATATTCAGAAGAATTCGGTTTTGATATACCAGACATAAAAACTCTCTTGCTTTCTGGGCGAATACCTTTCCTAAGATAATTTCCCTTACCTACGTACGCTATTGTTTCTTTAGGTTGTTGTTCGGGTTCCTCTCGGTCTTCCTCCCCGGAGGAATCAAGCCGGTTGCTATCTGCTTCACTTTCTTGTTTCTTTCTTTCATGTATCTCTATTACTTCTTTCCTGATCTTTTTGTACATACTTGCTATACAATTCTGTTTATCGTGTTTTCCCTCGGCTATGTTCTGGCCCCACTTGTTTAGTGCATCCAATTCGTCTTGGTCTACCCCAGGCCTGTCTCGTTCTCTTATTAAACAGTTTATTAAGAACCGTAATATACAACCTTGAGTGTCAACTTTCTGGTAAGCCAGGGCCTCTTTAATACAGTCAGGATCTTCCCCAGTCTGGATAAAATGATATATTCTATCTAAGTGATCAGTCATTCCTGGGAACAACATTAAGTAATCTGTGACTTTTCGTAAACGAAGGGATGCTAATAACATCCTATCGTCTTTACCGGGTACTGGATCGTATCTGCAAACCGGAAGGGGTTCTTTAAGCATGTCAAAATTTGTGGTTCGGGGTGTACGGTTCTTTAATATGTCCCTTATGTTTAACCTAGGTTGTGGTGGCGGGGTCTGGTGACCTCCTGTCGCACCTCCAGAGGCGGATGCTTGAGCATGACTTGTCTGTGGGGACTGTGTAAGTAACTGAACTGGTGTTCTTCCAGGGTCAGGCCTAAACGGATTCAGAGTATCCATCTTAGGTGTAGGAAGTGGTGGGGGAATAGGTGGAGCAGGATTCCGGACGGGTGAACTTTGTTGTGGTAAGGGCGGGATATGGTCTTGGGGTGGGTTGCCACCTCCGTCACCACCAGCAGGTGGTACCTGGGCAGGTGGATTGGTGTAAGCGGGAGCTACATCATCTAGATAGGAGGCAAGGAATATATCTTTTGTAGTTCGGTGATTTACTTTAGTTGGAACCAATGGCGGTGGCAGATCTTTCGGTATTTCTGAAGTGGCTTCAGGCGAACCCTCGGTCACTAAGTACATGCCATTTACAAGGTTATTTCGCATGCGGTCTACTTGTTCTGCCTTTACTCGGATCCCCTCATTAACTAATTCATTTTCTCGGACTTTATCCGACTCTTCTCTATGTCTGTCTTCTCTTCGGAGTGCTTTTTCGGCACGTTTATGTGATTCTTTTCGCCAAATTCTATGGCATCTTTCTGAGATTGTCTGGCTTTCTTTTTCCATAACGCTTCTTCTACTTTTAGGATGCACTCGGCATCCCACGTTCCTGTAACGGGCCATCTGTGTCTTTCTTCTAGATGCTTAGTATAATCGGCCCATAAATCTAGTTACAGTATGGCATCTAAGCCATGCTTATGATACATAAAATTTCCAGGAGTGTCCCTAGGGGGGATAGGAATTTCTTCCTCTAGCATCCCTTTCCTAGTTCCTATCTGTCTTAACTTATTGAAAAGCGGCATCTTGTTACTTAGTACTGGATACTCGATACTTGTTACTTACTTCTGGATACAGCTAGTTACACAAAAACACAGTAATGTACACAAAACAGTCACTCATACCACGACATTAATCACATGAAACATTTTGAACACATATGACTCCCCTTTACACTAGATGTACTGCTAAACAGCACAGATACACTGTTTGAAAACAGTGCAAGAACTTGTATGCTAGATGTACTGCTAAACAGCACAGATACACTGTCTAAAACAGTGCAGACCGCGTTTGCGTACCCAAACCCGTCTTTACCGGATACATAATAATGCACCCGTCTTGATGCGTCCCCAGCAACGGTACTCACCGGGAAGCACGGAACACAAGGCCTCGGAAAACTCGACTGGACTGGACCGGACTGGACTCGACTCGACTCGATACGTGAATACTTCGGAACTTCGGAACTGGTGGGCCTCTTGACACCTCGGACCTTGCTTCTTTCGGCTAGGCTCTGGTCGGGATCCTCCGCACTCCTCACCGCCTCGTCTGGGTGCTGATCGCAGTCTCCGTCACCTCCGTAGGCCTGAGGGAGATACAGGAAATCCTGCGGGTACGCGTAGTGTCCGTCACGACTGTGGCAGGGGACCAAAGCTGCAACGCACCAACCGGCGCGTGGGTTGGGGGAGGGGTCCCTATTCGGGCACCAGAATAATGTGGTAAATATTTGATTTACCGTCTTAATTTCTATGCAGGTAAGTACTTAAACAAAAATAACTCAATCGGAAAGAAAGAGGCAGAGTCCGTGGTGTTAGAGTTCTTAGGGGTTTTATTCCTTAAAAAGGAATGGGTCCGGTAACGGATATCGGGTTCCTGCCACCACAGGGGTGCAGGAAGGGATAGAGCATAGTTTATTGACATTACATTACTTTTATACTTAATATACACAATAGAAGTCAATGCAGAAGGCGTAACAGCTGAGAGAGACAAGATAAAGATACACACGTGTTAGCAATACGTAATCAGAAGGCGTGAACTAAGGCGTGCACAGAGGTGTGTTCTAGAAACGTCACATGTAAGTGTCAGAAGTGGGTGGCTCTATGACAGAATAGTGCAGAGTCAGCAGGAATCGTTAGCTAGGATGCGCGCGCAGCTGCATGACGTGAGACTGACGTAAAGTTGGAGGGTGCAGGGGACTTGACATTTACACTAGAGGAAAGAGACAGAAGTCTGGCATGTCAGATCAGCTCGTTCCTATATCATATCTGGTATCTGATGTTTGGGAACCATATTATCTAGAAGGAAAAGGTCTCTCGAACAGAGGCTATTCTATACTGACTGTGAGTGCGTGTATAAGCGTCTAGGTGTCTGCATGAGATGCGAGGGGGCATGGGCCTACCATGGTAACAGAGACTATAAATTACTTTGGACGGAGACAGTGAGGCCGGGCCCTTTGCTCTGCAGCTGGAAGGATGTTTACTTAAACTAGTAGGCAGGAATGTATTTTCGAGGAGCGGAACAGATAATTCGAAGGTTGAATACAGTCTTGGCAGGCAGCAGGCTGAGCTAAGCGCCGTGAGCCGCGCAGGAGTAAGGCAGAGGTCACGGGTACAGAGGCCGGCTCAGGCTGAGGCATTTCAGAGTCTGAAGGCAGGAAAAGGCTCGATGGCAGAATTCAGGGCCTACTTCGCCTGGGCTGGAAAACGTGTAAAGTACACCACAAAAAGACGTTGGCAAGGCATACTTAGAAACGGAATATTCAACCCGTTCAGGGTGGGTCTGAAAGAGGACATGTTAACGTTGGACGCAAATGTGTTTGCGTCTCCATAACTGGCACAGGAGGGAAGTTACATGCACTTTAAGTTCGTACATGGAGACGGTGGGGTACACGTTAGGGAACATTTCTTGACCATAAAATTTATATTTCCTCACACACACCATCAACGTGCAGGTGATCTGCAATGCAAAGTGCACCATCACAGACCTGGTAGCAAAATTTCCAGGGAGTACCCACGACTCCTATATTTTCCAACAGAGCGGCATCTATGCACGGCTGATGGCTGGCGAATTTGGTGAAGGATACCTCCTAGGTGAGACACATCATCAGACCCCCATAACACAAAGTAGCTAGGTGTAATACATGTATGCATGTGTGTAATGTTACTCCTTTCCCTTCCAGGCGACAGTGCATATGCCCTCCGCTCATTCATACTCACCCCCTACCTCAACCCCTCCACACCCAGCCAAAGGAGGTATAACCGGGCCCACAAAAGCACAAGGAATGTCGTCGAACGGACCTTTGGCATCTGGAAAAGTCAATTCAGATGCCTGCACAAGAGTGGAGGTGCAAGGCAGTATACCCCCATCACCTGCTGCAAGATCATAGCTGTATGTGCAATGTTACACAACCTTGCGGTGAAGAAGGGCACTGAGGTGGAGTTGTCTGACTACGAGGACCATGACAACGACGAAGCTGTGCCACCAACACAGCCAGCTGGGGTGTCTACGCCAAGTGATGGCAGATACAGACGTGAGGAGATTACAGAAAACTATTTCTGAGTGAGTACAGATGCACAGACAGGTAAATGGTTGTGGTGAAAAGCAAATTTTAATACTGTTGCAACACAGTTACTGCACTGATGTGCAACAAAACAAAATAGTGTAACAGCTTGGAAAACAAAAGTCTAAGGTCCAGGTTGCCTCACCCGCCCTTGCAAGCCTACTTCTTTGAGCGCTTGGCAGCCCCACTGGGGTGTCCCTCACCCCCTTCAGGATGGCCAGCGGCTTCTGCGGAGCGCCTGGTGCTCCTGCGTGGCTCTGACGCAGCGCTGACCGGGCTGCTGCGGCTGCTGCTGTCCCCAGCATCCCCCAGGTCCAGGGCAGGATTTGCGGCAGTGTTAGAGATGATCATGGCCTCCATTGCCGTGGTGATGCGGGCCATTCCCCTTGTTAACTCCGCGGTATTTTGGGTGAGGCTTGACTCCATGTTGGCACTGCGCTGACAGAGTTGCGCAGTTGCAGCTGCAAGGCGGCTCATGGAGCGGTTTAGCACGCGGGCATCCCGCCTGCGCGAGAGCTCATGCTCCTCTAGCCTCCCGCATAACTGGGTAATGGCAGTGGTTAGCCTGCCTAGACCTGCTGCTACCTCCTTGTTGCTATCTACAAAGGCCTTGAATCCTGTCGCCATCTCCCCCATCTGCAGGTTGTGCTGCCTGAGCTGGCGTTGGCAGGCCATGATGGACTTCGCCTGCTGCCTTTGGATCTTCACCATCTTCCCTTCAAGGCCCAGGAAGACACTGCCCTCCGGTGCTGGTGCTGCAGTGCTGGGAATGGCACGGCGACGGGTACTGCTGCTGCCGGCCTGCTGAGTGGGCTGGGGTGCCACTGGTGGGGGTGTGGTGCTGGCCGGGGCCTGAGCCCCTGCTCCCAGGACAGGGTGTACTGGAGCCACAGCCATGATCGTGGCAGGAGCTGGTGTAGGTGGAAGGAGGTCCCTTGTCGGGGAGTTCTCTGGGGAGAACTGCAAGGGGGGTGTGCTCTGCATTTGTGGGGAGTGAAGTGAATCAAAGTCAATTGCCAGGTCTCCCTCAATACCCAGCCCTATGGTGTTTTCCTCCTCCTCCTCCTCGGCAGCCTGACTCGTGCTCGGCCCTGCGAGTGCAGTGGTTGATGGTGCTGCTGCCTCTGTTGTCAGTGGTTGTTCGCCTGATGGTGCCCCTAGGTACAAAGAAGCATTTGTAAATTGAGTGCCGATGTATTACAGTCAGTACAATTAAAGCATACCACATGTCCTTGCATCTCCGTAGAATGTGTTCCACTGTTTCCTGTCTTGTGATTCTGCACTGCCATATTTTGCTAACTTCTGCTGACTACATGTACCATGATGCTTGTCTCTTGTATGTTGGTTACAGTACTGTGCTGGGGATTGGCTGTGCATTGTGTCTAATGGGGAGGTGTCTGGTAGGGTGTGTCATGATGCGCATGCTTCTTACCTGTAGCTGTGGCTCTGGCTGAGCTGTCTAGGGTCCCAATTCCGATCACGCTCTCCCTCTCAATGGTGCTGGAGACCAGTTCCTCCAGCTCGGTGAGGGGTGGCGCCGGGTTCCTGCCTCCACCAGTGCCTCCAGCTTGCCTCTGGATCTCAGCCATCTTCCGTTTGGTCAGGCTGCGGATATCATAGAAGCGCTTCTTCAGCTCTTCAAGGGACCTGGGGGTGACACCCACAGCATTGACCTTTTGGGCGATTTCGCTCCAGAGCCTCCTCTTGGTGCTGTCTGGCACATTGAGGGACAGCTTCCCAAATAGCTGACGGTGCTCCCTCACCACCTCCTCAACCAACACCTGCAGCTCGGTGCTGCTGAACTTTGGCTTCCTCTTCTGGCTGGATTTCTGGCTCTCACTAGGGTTTGCCATCTTGATCTGCACAGTTCACTACCTCCTACTCCCACTGCTGCTAACTGTGAGTGTTCGGCTCAGGCTGGCTCTCCAGAAAGTTCTTAATTAGCTGCACCTGCCAGGGTTGCCACTCCCTGTTTGGGTGGGGGAGGGGGAGCCACCTCATTGGCTGAATCGGCTTTTACCGAATCGGCTTTAACCGAATCGGATATTACCGAATCGGTAAAATACGAATCGGATTTTACCGAATCGGTTTGTTCAATGCATTCCTATGGGCTTTTTATTATTATTATTATTATTATTATTATTCCGAGTTTTGTATAGCGCCTGGTTACCAATAGGCATCCCCGCGCTTATCAGAACATAACACAGCTACAAGAATGCAAGGATTAAACAGAGAACAAAAACGTTTTTAAAAGTTTACGAAACCTGAAGAGACTGGCTTTTTGGCCATGGGTGTGTTTCCATACCTCCGATTCGGTAATTGCCGAATCGGATTTTACCGACTCGGCTATTTCCGAATCGGTGGTAGCCGATTCGGCTATTTCCTATTCGGTGGTAGCCGATTCGGTACTTTCCGATTCGGCCCGTGCCGATTCGGTACGTAGCGATTCACATTACCGATGCCGACCGATTCGCTATAATTTCGCGGTTTGTTTGCTACATCTCGTTTTCCGATTTCAGAATACTGATTCGGCCCGCCTCGGTATTTTGAAATCGGAAAATCCCTTTTACCTACATCGGGCCCATAGTTACTAGAAAAAAAATGTGAAAGAAAACATGGATCTGGTTTCAAAACTACTGCATCATCCAAACACTTTAGCAAATGCAGACGACACAAAAGATCTGAATGTTCACCCAAACATTGTTCAGAAGTGATAGCCACAAGAAAAGACACTTTTACAGGGAGAACAATTAGGTCAAGTATTTCTTAAGGATCAACGGGGTGAGATTGGAGACATTTTTAAAACCAAAGGAACATCCAAAGGAAGAGCCACATTACAAGGTAAATGGTATAGTTATGGGGGAATTCTTGAATAGCCTCAAAACCAGAGTCTCATCTCATTGTAAGGAAGAATCATCACTACTGAAAGCTTTTATCGAAAATCACTGCAACTTAAGAGTTGCAAGACATAGGGCCTGATTTGGATCTTGGCGGTATTACCATCGTTCTACCACAGCTGATGTCCCAAGTACTCCATTGAGTTGACGGCAGCCCGCACGCCTTATGTAGATGTTGCGGCAATAGAGCGGAAACCATGGCGGTCTTCTCTGCTGGCTGGCAGTATTCTATCAGGCTGGTGGCATTGCGCTGTGCCACTATAGATGTTCCTGTTGTGCTGGCGGTGTCCTGGCGTTGGAGTCCTGACGAAGTGACGCAATGGTGACGTGGGACAGGTAAGTGCTACTTTTTTGCATCTCAATACACATATATGTGTGTACATGTCAATATGTATATGTAGTTAATGTGTACTGCCCATTTATTAAACAGATATCATTGCACACCAGTAACAATACACATACCATTGACTGTACACGCACACCCACCAGAAAAGTCTAGCTTACATTTCGGGGGCAACAGGGTAGCTGAGCATTGAGGTCAAGGAGCAGCAGCCCAACAAGGACCAGGACAATGATATTGAAGACAAAATCGGAGATGGGACCACAAAAAAGGTGAGTTTTCACCTAATTTTCTTTGTTTCCGCCAACCCGAGCTTGGAGGTTGCCGTGCCACAGTTGTCTTGACAGAAATGCACATCGTAATCTGGATGGCAGGAATCTCCCTGAGACTCTCTCCAGCAGCCGCTTCAGCCTCTGAAGCCATTGACATGGGACACAGATCCTGGCAGAATCTGCAGGACCATGACAGTCTTCCCCTGGTACCCAGCCGACATCTGATTCAGGCAGGCGGACTGCCAAGGCGACAGGAGGGAAGACATAAAAAAAAACCAGAGCGGGACCAGTCCCACCAAGATCTAAATCAGGCCCTGCGATTTTTGTCAAATCCTTCTAGCAAGAATTCCAAACTAGCAAAACTTAGGCACAAAGTGGAAGAGATATTATAAGATAAAAACGAAGAGTTGAAAATTGACAAATGTCTAGTATAAGATTTTATTTTTTTAAGGTCTTCTAGAACAGCCTCAACAACACTGGAGGATAAGCCTCTTTGCAATACATTCAGTCCTTCGACCTCTGGACTGAAAGGTTCAGCTTTAGGAAACCCAGTGTGTTCCCAGACTTCAGAGGAGGTGGACATAGAGGTAAAACCCATCAAGGCTGAAGGGCCATCCTCTTTAAGAGAATAAACCAATTTCTGCAAAGCCAAAGTGGGCAATAAGGTCCAGAAATAGGGCTCTGAATCTTTTGCAAATTTTGCCACAAACACAATTTTTGATAGAACCCAATTCTGCAAGAAGAAAAGCAGTCTGCTCAGGCGATCCACTTCCAGATTATCCTCCCCCTTTGTAGATACTGATGATATTTGTTAGACCTGTCAGCCATAGGGTGGTCGTCCCCCAATTTTTGCCTTCCAACACAATTTTGTGCTGAACTTGTTTTTGCTGTCCGTAGGACTCGGTACACTTTATCACTGCTAACCAGTGCTAAAGTGCATGCGCTCACTCCTTAAAACATGAAAACATTGGCATGTACCCAATTCTGTAAATTAAATGCTACCAGTGGGCTACCAACTTAGGTAGCTCTTTAAAATATGCATCAGGCCAGCCACTGCAGACTGTTTTAAACTGCCATTTCGACCTCGCAAAATAAACCTTTTGCTATGCCCAAACCTTCCTATTTCATCGGTATAAGTCAGACTTAGGCCTTTGAGAGCCCAGACGGCAAGGTGTAGTATTTAAAAAGTACTTTTAAGTCCTGGTATTGAAAAACTCTGAAATTCGTTTTTCGCTACTGCAAGGCCTACCTCTCCTATAGGATAACATTGGAGTTACCTTATTACATTTAGTAAGCTATAACCTCTAAATGGGAACAGGTAACCAGTTCATGTTTGGTGTCTTTGGAATTGTAATGGAAAGTTCTCTCTTATGGTAAAGTTGGATTTTTATTACAATTTGAAAATGACACTTTTAGAAAATTAAACCAAAGGGGAAGATTGACGGAGTGTTGAATATTGCAAGCACTCACCCCCAGTCAACTGATCTTGGTTTAATCCATCATCATTCTTTAGCTTACTCCGCCACACCAGTTCAGACATAGCCATATGCAAATCAATCTGACCATGTGCCTCATGAGAACAGTCCTACCCGAACTGCCAAGCCATGTGTTCCCTGGACTGGAAACAAGCATCCAGGGACCGGTTTCTGGCTAATCAGCCGTTAGCAGCCAGGCTAGCTTTAATCCAGTGTCAAAGTGAGCAAGGGACCCGCGTCTGGGCATACCTTGCCAACTTAGGGTGAACAATGCAAAACCAAAGGGAATGATGGACGGAGTGTTGATTATTGTAAGAACTCACCTCCAGTCAACTGATCTGGGTTTAATCCATCATCATTCTTTAGCTCACTCCGCCACCCCAGTTCAGACATGGCCAGGGTTAAGACTGATTTGCATATGGCTACACCAAACTGGGGTGGTGAGCAAAAAAATTATGGATTAAACACAGATCCTTGGGACTGGGGGTGAATGTTTGCATTGTCCAGCATTCCTTCCATCAATTGTTTCTTTTGCATACGTCACCCTAAGTGGGAAGGGTATGCCCAGACATGGGTCCCGTGCTCACTACACCACTGGATTCAAGCTAGCCTGGCTGATGAAGGGTAATCCCCTGAAACCGGGCCCAGGATGCTTGTTTCCGGTCCAGGGAGGATTTGGCTTGGCAGTTCGGGCTAGACTGTTCCCACAAGGAACATGGTCAAGACTGATTTGCATATGGCTGCATCTAAACTGGCGGGAGTGATGGATTAAACCCAGATCCTTGTGACTGGGGGTGAATGTTTGCATTGTCCAGCATTCCGTCCATCAATTATTTATTTTACACACTTTTAGAAAGTTGGAATTTTCATGCCTTAGCCATTTGGTGTCTGAAGCATGTCTCTGGGTCACATTACTGGGTGTAGGTGACAGGTGGGCTTTGTGTATTCCTCCTAGATAGCCATACACAATGGAAGGCTTAGTTGTGCCTGTATGGCCACCCCTACCAGGATGGGAGGGAAGAGCTGGGCAAATCTCTACTTACACTTGAATTGGCTGTCTCCTGCCTCCAGAAAAAGCGCTGCCTACCTTCTATAGTTAGTCTGGACCCAGGACCAGGATGGCAGGGCAGCTGTGCATTTCAAAGAAGAACCTCTATAAGCTTCTCCCACTTCCAAGTTAGAACTTGACACCAATTCTTCAGTACACTTCTGGAACTGCGGATACTCTTCCAGGAAGAAAGGACAAGTGGGGTGGCGGACTAGCAATTGTTATTCAGGACACAATGCTGAGAAAGAGCTCCCTAACAGGAAGCTGTCCCGAATGTGAACTACTTTCATTCAGAATCACACTAAGTGACAACTATACCTTAAATGGTACATTACTTTACAGACCTCTGGGAGAAAAAATTAAATTCGAAGAAACAAATAGTCATATCATTTGATCTAGTATAGATTCACAGGATTTCTCCATCTTGGGTGATTTTAATTATCATCTTGAAAATGAAAATTTTAGAGTTGATGGCTAGTGCATCGATGCAACAGTTGGTCAAGTATTCTACGCATGAGGCCGGTCACACTAGATGGAATGTTCAAGTCCAATTCCCACTTGGAAGTACAGGAATTTCTGCCAATCTCATGGTCAGATCACCAGGCCATCTTGTTTGTACTTACCTCCTCCCACCATGTACCACGTGCTCACTGTTATGATATTAAATTATTTATTGAGCGCACTATCACTGATTATTTTCTCGGCGCTAAGATCAACAGTAACAAAGTCAAGGTGAAGGGTGGAGAGTTAATTAACATGCTTGTCTAAATAGCCAGGTCTTCAACGCTTTCCGGAAAGATAAAAGATCTTGGCAATACCGGATCTCCAGAGGAAAGGTATTCCACAAGCAAGGGGCAAGTGTTGCAAACCTACGTCCACCAGCACGTTTCAGTTTGAAAGGGAGAGTCTGGAGAAGGCCTTGGTGGAGTGAGCGGAGGTTTCGAGGGGGAACGTATCTAGTGATTAGTTGGTTGATGAATTTAGGGCTTTTGCCATGCAGCGACTTAAAAATCATGCAACCCACTTTAAAGGCACAACGTTGCGTGACCGGAAGCCAGTGCAGTTTGATAAGTAGTGGAGTGGCTGCATGCCACCTTGGTTGCTTTAAGATCAGCCTAGCGCATAGTTATGCACCATCTGGAGACGCTTGAGTAGATAGTTTGGAAGACCCAGGTAGATGGCATTTGCGTAGTCCAGATGGGACAGAACAGTGGCGATCACAACCTGGGTGATTGCTTCTGACGTTAAAAGTCGCCGGACCTTCCTAATTTTTTTTAGCTGAAAGAAGCATTTGGAAACCACCTGGCCCACTTGTGCTTTTAGTGAGAGGTCACTGTCCACGACGACTCCAAGCGTTTTGGCCGATGGTGATGGTAGTGGAGCTTGACCCAGGTCTAACGGCCAGTAGTGGGGGCCCCAATGCTTGGTGCTGTCCCCAGTCAGTACCAGTTCGGTTTTACCTGGGTTTAATTTCAGCTGGTTTTGATCCATCCAGGATTTAATAAACCTCATGGTTGACTGGAAATGGCTAATGGATTTTATAGAGTTGTCAATGGTAAAGAGTAGCTGCAAATCGTCAGCATAATTGAAGACTCTCACATGTTTGTCTCTGAGGGTTTGTATGAGAGGGAGTATATATATATTAAAAAGGTGAGGTGACAGGGAGGAGCCCTGTGGCACTCCACATAAGATGGGATGTTTAACACCGGTTAGGTCTCCCAGGCGCACCGCTGGAGAGCGGTCCTCCAAGAAGGACCTCAGCCAGCATGCCGCCGTGTCCCGTATGCCGGCCTGTCCGACACGGTTGATCAAGATGTTGTGGTCGACCGTGTCGAACGCGGCCGACAAATCTAGGAGCACCAGGGCCTGGGGGGAGCGTCTATCTGCACAGTCTCGAAGTGTATCCAGCACTGTGGTGACCACTGCCTCTGTTGAGTGTGCTGGCCGGAATCCAGCCTGATGGGGGTCAAAACAGGAGGACTCCTCCAGGAAATTAGAGAGGCTTTTCGCCACGTTTGCCTCCAGGACTTTTGCCAAGTAAGGCAGTAAGGAGATGGGCCGGTAATTTGCCTTACATGCCGGGTCAGCCCCTGGTTTTTTTAATAGAGGTATGACCGTGGCTTCTTTAAAGGCAGACGGGACTATGCCCGAGGTGAGGGAGTCGTTTAAAAGTGCAAGGGCAGGGGCTGGGTAGGTAGAGAAGCACTCTTTTAAGATGCGGGGGGCAGATGTCCAATGGGGAGCCGGATTTGACTCTTGTCATTAGTTCCAGGAGCTGGACCTGAGTTATAGGCTGAAAGTTGGTAAGGATGGCAGTACTGGTCTTAATTGCCATACCGGTCGTGATTGGAGTCATAGATTGGGGAATGCTAGTTTTTATATCTGGGATTTTATCACTAAAGTAGGTGTTAAGTGAATCATACAGGCACTGGGTAGGAATTACTTTAGGGCGGACATTCTCTAGATTCGTCAGTTCGTTAAAAATTGAAAAAATATCCTTAGATTTGTTTGAGGAGTCTAGGATTCGAGAAGAAAAGTACTCCGCCTTTGCTGCGGAGATGGCATTCATATATTCGTTTCTCGCCCTGATATATTTAATTTTTTCCTCAGGATCATATTTGCGAGGGCAAAGGCGTTCAAGGTGCCGAAGGGCCAGTTTCCTATTTTTCAGGTCAGAGGGGAACCATCTATTGGCATCCGTGCGTCTTGCCAGTCTAATTCTTTTATACGGGGCATAGAGATTACTAGCCACTTGTAGCCAGCCAGTGAGAGTGGATACTGACATGTTTATATCGTTGTCCAAGGAAGGGATGGCATTAGCTAGTGACTGTAAAAAAGCGGATTTATCCATTGCATTCCAATTTCTAGCTGACCTGCCGGCGACTGGCACCGTGGTCCTAATGGGGGTGATACAAACCTTAAATTTAAGAATAAGGTGGTCTGACCAGAGGCATGGCAAGGTTATCGGGGTGGTTACGCATGTGGTATTGGACCACACATGATCCAATATGTGACCTTTGCAGTGAGTGGGATAGAGCACTAGTTGGTTAAAATTTAGATTAGACAGAAGATCAGTCAGTTCTGCCGATTGAGGGCCCTCTGAAGGATCTTTGTGCCAGTAATTAAAATCACCTACTAAAAAGAACCTGGCGGGGGCGTGGCTAAGATGGCGGTGTGAGCAGTCGTGCCTGGCTGAGCTCCCGCCGCCGGACGCCGTCTTACAGCACCAACACAGCATCCATCCCGGCCCAAAGACTCCCTCACGGCGCCTAATCCCAGCGGGGCAGCGGCGGGGGGGCCTGCGGTGGTGGAGACAGCGGAGGAAGCCCAGCCCTGACCCGATCGTCCGCCGCGGCCGTTGAGGCCTGGAGGGTGCGGAGCGGCGACAGCGAGGCCGCGGTGGGCGGAGCTTGTAGGCCGCCTCGGTGACTTCCCGGGCGGGCGGCGGTAGTGACGGCAGGTCCACCCACGGAGGCTTCTGCGGACCTGCTGCCCCAGCCCAGCCATCGGAGCCGCCCCTGCCCGGACGATTACCGGCGGGTAGCAGCGGTCTGCACTGCAGCGCCGAGAGGCCACCAGAGAACCCAGAGGTGAGGAGCAGGGGACGCACGACGGGCCCCCACGGCAGCGGCACTTGAGTGGGAAGTCGGGGGGGGGGCGCAACGGTGACAGTAGGCCCCCCCCTCCTGCGGAGCGTCCACCTTTCCCTCGCCCAGTCGGGGCCGAGCAACGAGACAGGCCGCCATCTTGCGAGGCCTAGCACCACGCATTGGAGAACAAGGGCAGTCGGCCTGTGCTTCCCTATCGGGTGGCCGCGACTAAGGGACCGGGCGCCCCCCCAAACTGCGCGTGGGGCACTGAACTGAAGCGACACAGCCACCACAGCGCCCAAGAGCACGTGGGGTACCCGACCATTGGGGGCCCGAGACCACTAGAGCCAGGGGCATCAGCACAGCCAGCTAGGGGAGGCCTCGTTGGGTCATGTCCAACGGGAAGACCCGGAAGACCCGCACTATCACAGAGCTTTTTACCCCTGGCACAATGGGGAAGCGAACAGACATTGCGTCAACTAGCCAACGAGCGGGCCCCGAGAAGAAGGCCCCAGACTCTCCGTCGTTGGGAAAGACAGACTCTGAGGCCCCAGTCACACGCTCCTTCCTGGAGTCTCTCTTTACCAGCCCGCGCGAGGACATCCACGCCCTGAAGAAGGAGCTTCAGGAAGAAATAAAGGAGGTGCGCCGTGACACCGACGCCATTGGGGAGAGAGTAGCTGATTTGGAGGCGAAGTGCGACACACGCGATGCGGAACTCGAGGCGCTGCGCCAGGAACTGGTTCGCGTCAATGACCAACAAGTGGACCTACAGACCCACGCCTAGGACCTGGAGAATCGCTCCAGGCGGCACAACATCAGGATTCGGGGTGTGAAACACTCCCCGGACACGGAGGATCTTTTTCACTTTACTCAGAGCCTGTTTAATCACATACTGGGCCGCCCGGCAGACGCTCCCCTAGTTCTCGACAGAGTACACCGGACGGGCCCACCCAGGGCTAACACGGCGCAACCGGCGGACATACTGGTATGTGTGCAAGACTTCCGAACCAAAGAGGAGATCCTCAACAAGGCGCGCCAGATAGCGTCCCTCACCTTCGGCGCACACACCCCAACTTTGTACCAAGACCTTGCAGCCCTTACCCTGGAGAAGCGCCGCATCTTCCGGCCGATCACGGCAGAGCTGCGTAGACGCAACATCTCTTACAGTTGGGGCCACCCCTTCAGACTGGTGTTTAGAATGGGCAACAACCTCCACCAACTGCGCTCCCTCAGGGAGGCTTGTACCCTCCTGGGCATCGACGAGCCGACGATGGACGGAGACACCCCGGGCGGGGGCGCCTCCAGCGAGGACACAACCGGGAGATGGAAGCAGCAACGGCGCCGTCACAAACCGCGGCGCCCCGCCACCAAGGAGATAGAAGAGGGCCGGCGGGCAGCTGTGGAGACTGTCGCGCAGGGCCTAGCGAAGCCGGACAGTGGCTGACTCCCACGTGAGCTGCACAGATCGCGTCAGCTTTGATAAGACCGGGATGGCTCGCGCCGGCGGCGGGAGTGGCGGCATCGGACCCACCACCCTTTCTTTGTTGTCCCGGTCCCACTCTGCCCACAAAGGCGGCCGGGACCGTGCTTCATCCACCTACACCGCTGCCATTGCCAGCTTACCAAGAGACTTCCCTACCACGGGTCCAGCGGACTTCCACCTGGACCTGGGACTATGTTTGCTCGAATCCTTTTCAACGTTGGGACTACGGGGAGGGGGGGGATCCGTGAGGGGGGAGTTGCACCAGTTGGGGTTGGGGCTGGGGGGGAGTTGGGGGAAGAGGGGGAGGGGCGGGGGGGGCTCTCCTTGTCCAGGGGGTTCTAACGTCACTGACGGAGTCAGTGGGCATTCACGCGCAATGTCTTTCATGGTCTTTCAGCTCGCGCCCATCGCCCTTGGGTGGGACCTAGCACCTCTCCTGTTCCTTCAGACATGACACGTCACCTGACGGTACTCTCACTTAATGTACGGGGCCTTAATAGCCCAAACAAGCGCAGGGCGATACTGTCCTTTTTGGAGCGTTCAAAAGCGGACATATGCCTCCTCCAGGAAACACACCTTGTCCGCAGTGACCAACACAGGCTTAAATCGCGCGCCTTTCCCTGGCAGTTCTTCTCCTCCTCCCAGAAAAAGGTAGCCGGGTTAGCAATTCTGGTGGCCAAATCGTTCGAGGGGAGGGTCCTCCAGAAAGTAGCTGAACTTAAAGGGCGGCTTCTACTTTACAACTTCCAGGTCGCAGGTCGCACTCTGCTTGTGGGTTCGGTCTACGCCCCGAATGAGGGACAGGAAAAGTTCTTGCACACGGCACTAGAAGCCGCCACATCCACCACGCACGCACACTTACTGCTCAGTGGGGACCTCAACATTGTGTTTCACAACACGGCAGATCGCTCAGGTCAGAGATCCGGACAAGTAGGGGCACTCACGGCCGCAGGGCACGCACACATAGCAGACCTGGGCCTCATAGATTTATGGAGACATACTCACCCACAAACGACGGCCTACACATATTACTCGGCGGCGCGCAAGTCCTATGCGAGGCTGGACTATTTTTTGTGCTCCTCTCAACTGGCGCCTCAGGCCAAGGAGGTGGAGATACTACCGGCCTCGCTGTCGGATCATTCCCCAGTCGTGGCGACATTTCGAGTGGGGACCACACCAGCTCCACAACGGCACTGGAGGCTGCGTGATGGCCTTCTGCAACTGCCCGACACCCAAGAACGGCTCAAAACCGCGATTGACCACTTCTTGGAACACACCGCTAATGACGACACTACAAAGGCCACTCAATGGGCAGCCCTCAAGGCGGTCCTACGCGGTGAACTTATTTCCATTGCCACCGCCAACAACAGGGAAAGGGCTCTGAAGCGAGCCGAACTTACCCAACGGGTGGCAGAGCTGGAACAAATGCACCAACGCACAGGGGCGGCACTGGCATGGCGCCAATTATGCGCCAAGCGGAAAATGTTAGCTGCCCTGGACCAAGATGTGGCGGAATATGCCGCCATGCGCCTCAAACACGCATACTACACCGGGGGCGCCCGCTGCGGGAAGCTTCTGGCGAGCAGGCTACGGGCACAGACCCAACGGCAGCAGGTGCGCTCCCTCCAATCTGCTAGTGGCAGCCAGATCACGGAGGATGCAGCTATAGCGGCAGCCTTCGGCAACTTTTACGCAGCACTTTACGATGCGGACCGCCTGGACCCCGATGCCGGACCGGCCTATCTGCAAGGCGCTGTGCTCCCCACCCTTAATCAGGCCCAAGCGGACTTCCTAGAGCGGCCTATCGGCCTGGAGGAGGTCATCTCGGCGATATCTCGCCTCAAGGTGGGGAAATCCCCGGGACCCGACGGCTATACTGCGGCCTTCTACAAGGCCTTTTGTCAGCAGATCGCCCCCCTCCTGCGCGACCTGTTTAACACCTTCGATAAGCCTGGTGCCATACACCCGGATCTGCTGGAGGCGTCTATCTCTGTGATTCCCAAACCGGGCCGCGACCCGACAAATTGCGGCTCATACAGGTCTATCTCGCTGCTGAACATAGACCTGAAGCTCTACATTGGCATACTCGCAGGTCGCATAGCGCCGTACATGCAGCAGCTGATAGACCCTGACCAGTCCGGCTTTATCCCCCAACGGCAGACCAGTCACAACACTCGGCGGGTTGTATGCTCCTCACCATCGATGCTGAGAAACCATTCGATAGGGTGCATTGGCCCTACCATGACCAAGTGCTGTACCACTTCGGGTTTGGGGAGAAACTCCGTCACCGCATCTTCAATTGCTACCGCCGGCCCAACGCCATGGTGCGGGTGATCGGTCATACCTTCCCGAGGATCGACATTGGCAGAGGTACGCGCCAGGGTTGCCCACTCTCGCCGCTCCTATTCGCGCTCTACATGGAGCCGATGGCACAGAGGGTGCGGCACCACACGCTCATCTCTGGCATTCGGTTCGGTGCTGACACGCACAAAATCAGCCTTTACGCTGACGACATACTACTGTCCCTCACCAACCCGATGCAATCCCTGCGTGCTCTCTTTGTGGAGCTTCATGCCTTTGCCCTGGCCTCGGGCTTTAAAATCAACGAAGCGAAATCGGAAGCCCTAAACATCTCACTGCGACCAGACGTGGTGGACGAGATCAAGGCCGAGTTCCAAATGCAGTGGTCGGACGCCTCCGTCTCCTATTTGGGCATCCGCCTGTCCCCGACAGTGCGGGGTACTGCACGGGTCAACTATGAGGCACTCACGAGGAAACTCCGGGAGCAGCTAAGGCGTTGGAAACCACTTACGTTATCATGGCTAGGCAGAATTGCCGCAGTCAAAATTACGCTGCTGCCGCAGATCTTATGTCTGTTCCAGACGCTCCCCTTGAATCCCCCAGCTGGATGGCTTCAACAGACCCAATCGGAGCTGTCGCGATTCATTTGGAATGGCTGTCGGCCACGGTTTAAGCATACCCTCGCCACTCTGCCCCCTGCTAATGGGGGGTTGGTGTGCCTGACCTCACCCTGTACTTCCAGGCGGCACAGCTACGCACCTTAGTGGAGTGGTATCAACTGGAGTCAGGCAAGCACTGGCTCTTCCAGGACCAGGCAGTGGCCGGCCGTACCCTTCAGGGCGTGCCTTTCCTGCCGCGCCGGCATAGACCCCCTAACCTTTACGCCTCTGAAATCACGAGCACCGCCCTGGGGGTATGGGACAGAGTGGCCGTGGTCAAGGGATTGACCACCTTTCCCTCGCCTATGACCCCCATTTTCGAAAATCCAGACTTCACGCCTGGTTTGGACACCAGAGCGTTCACGACTTGGCGTGCGACGCCCTGTAAAGCGGCGGGACACATGTTTGACCTCAAAGGGATCCTCCCGTTCCATCAAGTTAAGACGGACTACGGCATTGCCGAGTCAGAACGCCTACAGTACCTGCAAGTGCGACACTGGGTGCTTCACCCCTCGATCCAACCTGGTGCCCAACGACACCACACGCCTTACGAAAAGTGGCTGCTGACTCGCACCCATTGCAGAACAGATCTCTCTCATAGTCAGAGCAGATAAATCAGGAGCACCATCAGTTCCATGCCCCCCAAAAATATACCAGCTGGCATCTGATGATATTAGTGAGCAACTCAGCCTTCTTTTTAAAGAGATTATCAGTGCTGGGTTTTTTCCAGTGGCATGGAAAAAGGTCTCAATCCTTCCTCTATTAAAAAAACCATATCTGGATCCTAGTGAACATCACAAATATAGACCTATTGCAAGGATTCCTTTTCCACCTAAGGTCCTCATAAACTCCCAATTCACCACATTTGTGTCTTCCGAAGACTTGCTGGACCCCTCACAATACGGTTTCCGTCAAGGACATGGCACGGACACTGCCCTGGTAATGGCAGCAGAGGAGTTTTGTACCACGCTGGATTCAGGTGCAAGGGTCGCCTTGATCTTATTGAATCTATTGGCGGCTTTTGACACCGTGAACCACGACATTCTTATTAAAAGGTTCCAAAAAGTGGGAGTCAAGAACTCAGCTTTAAACCTGATTAAATCCTATTTAAATAACAGGCTACAATTTGTTCAGATAGGTGACTCTTGCTCAGAACAGTTTACACTTCCATGTGGGGTGCCGCAGGGCTCATCATTGAGTCATACTTTGTTCAATCTCTTAGCTGATGTTATCAGGCAGTTTGGCTTCATATTGTTTTCCTAGGCAGACGATACCCAGATTGTAGTGTCCATCTCAAGCAATCTGGAGGATACCGCTGCTCGCTTTAATCAATGCATGTCCCATGTAGACCACTGGATGAGCTCAAACTGCCTAAAGCTCAATGGAAGTAAAACAGAGGTTCTGTTGATGGGATCTAATACCTCTTTTTGGTCACTGAACGGGTGGCCTCTGTTCATGGGAACTCTTCCTACTCCAGTACACAAGGTTAAGAACCTCGGCATCATCTTTGACGACAGACTTACCTTTCATTATCAACTTAATAAAGTCGCCTCTCAGGTTAATTTAACACCGAAGTTAATTCGGAAAGTGAGAACATTTATTACCTCAGATGCAGTAAAAAACACAAGTGACAAGTTTAGCAATGTCCAGAATAGACTATGGAAATGCCCTTTATTTGGGCCTTCAGAAACAGCACTTGCTGAAACTTTAGGAGGGTCAAAATGCTGCCGCCATTCCTAAGTACCAGTCAGTTTCTCAAGGTTTAAAAACACTTCATTGGCTCCCAGCAAAGAGAAGAACAGAGTTTAAATCTCTTTGCCTGGCGTACAAAGCTGTACAAGGAACAGGACCTGCGTACCTGAAACAGCACTTTTCATGGTACCATCCTTGTAGAACACTACGCTCAGCGCAAAGTAAACTTCTTTAGATACCCAAATTTAGGAATGCTTGCTGGGGAGGTAGCAGCTTTATCCTGAACACCGCAAAATTGTGGAACATGCTCCCTCTAGCCATTAAAACCTGCCCAACTCTGCTTTCCTTCAGAAAAGTGCTCAAAACTTGGCTCTTTTCAAACCAAATCCGCCTCCTTCCTACATTACTGGCAGATTCCTCCATTGCAGTGCCTAGACGCCCCTGGGCATTCGAGCGCCATATAAATCTCAAAATCAAATCAAAATCAAAGAAGGACTGAATTTCTGCTGAAATAATTGACAACTCTGCTGCTCTGATGGACTTTTTCCAAGCTATGCTGACCTGCTACCCTCTTGACTTGGTGAAAAGTAGTGCACCTTCATTTATTGTACCCAGGACCCCAGACTGACCCCAAGGGCTAACTGGCTGTCCTCCTGACTTGAGTCTCAGGGACAGAAGGCTCCAATAACCTAGAACCCAACACCTGAACTCTGCCACTTTTGAGTCTACCCTGCCAAGGGCTGCCACCCCAGCCATGGGCCCTTGGAAGTAGGCCTAAGTTGCTGTGCTATCCTCTATAGATCCAACAGAACCAATGCATCCATTATGCTATGCCCTGCAACCCTGAGCAGAACTGGTTCATCGTCGCTGCTGCATGGATTGCCTCTGTTTCAAAGACCTGCATCGTATCACAACTTGTCACCTCATTGGAATAGCTGCTGTGCGAGGCATCCTTAGAACATGTCCTCACCTCCCTCGTCGACGGCAGCCTCAACGAAGATGCTAAACTCTGCATTGCAGCCCTGCAACTCTTCTTAACTGACGCATCCCTGACTGTGCAATCCATCCTTGACAATGGACTTCGCATCGCAAGCTCTTGAAGATGACACAGGTCCCCACACCACAGCCTCGCTTTATCACAGACCTGGTGCATCATTTCTGCTGCGCAACACATCTTCGACGTTGACCCTCGCAATGCTTTCCAAATCAGGATTTGGGGTTCTTTGTTCAGCGGGCCTAACTGGGTCCCTGTAGCTGTCCCGCACTCTATCAAGCTTAGAGAGGGGATGGACTCCAACTTGCCCCCAGGCCCTTGTCCTCCTTGATTTGTCCGCCGCCTTTGACACGGTTGATCATTCCATCCTTCTTACCCGTGTCAGGGCGGCGGGCATCGGGGGGTCGGACCTGGCTTGGCTCAGCTCCTTCCTCATGAGAAGCCAAATTGGCTGATAACATTAGCTAAGGGGGTCACATATAGATTGAACAAAGTAGGACTCAATGATGAGCCCTGCGGCACCCCACATGGAAGTGTAAACTGTTCTGAGCAAGAGTCACCTATCTGAACAAATTGTAGCCTGTTATTTAAATAGGATTTAATCAGGTTTAAAGCTGAGTTCTTGACTCCCACTTTTTGGAGCCTTTTAATAAGAATGTCCTTCCTCAGCGATCGTACTCAGTCTGTCCATCTCGGTGACTTCTCTGCCCCTCCTCGCAAGGTGCAGTGCGGTGTTCCTCAGGGCTCTTCCCTCTCCCCTTTATTGTTGAATCTGTACATTTTTCCCCTGATTTTTGCTTTACAGCACATGGAGGTCACGGTGTTCAACTATGCCGATGACCTCCAACTTATTTTCAATCTTTCACACTCCTGGCTCCATTCACAACTTTCAATCAGTCATGACCTTCATCAGGGACTGGATGAACTACAACCATCTCAAGTTGAACCCGGATAAAACCGAGCTTGTACTTACCGGAGGTCATCGCAGTCCCTGGACTCCTACGTTCCGGCCCCCTTCTCTTGGTTCCCCTCCGTCACCTTCTCCCTCAGTCAAAACATTAGGGATCACACTGAATCAACACCTCACATTACACTCCCAGATTAGCGCCGTAGTCTCATCTTGCTTTTTCACCCTCCGCACCATTCGAAAGATTTCTCGCTTCATTTCCTTCCCAGCTTTAAATTCATTCTCATGGCGCTGGTCTTATCGCGTCTGAACTACGGCAACATTCTGTATAATGGCATCCCTGCATTATGCCCTCCAACGCCTCCAACTGGTCCAGAACCAGGCTGCCCGCCTTGTCTATGGCCTCTCCAAATCTCATCATGTGACCCCTCTGCTTAAGGCCCTGCACTGGCTTCCTATTAAAGAACGTGCCCTCTTCATGCTGGGTTGTATAACTTTTCTGGCTAGTGCCGGGAGTGCTCCTGCTTTCATTAGCTCTGACATTAAGACGCATACTCCCTGCAGAGAGCTACGCTCTTCCTCTCAGTCCCTTCTTTGCGTACCACGGTTCAAGAAAAATAAATCTGGGGGGATGAAATTTGCGGTTCTTGCGCCCACCTTTTGGAACACCCTACCCCCTCATATAAGATCCGCAGACTGCTATCTTAAGTTTCTCAGGGCACTTAAAACTTTCCTCTTCTGGCAAGCCTTCCTCTCCTAGTACCCGCCCCCATAACTTCTAGGGTCTGCGTCCTTCAGCGCCAAGAAACCGCCTGGTAATCGTGCGCTTAATAAATATTTTTAAATTCAAATTCTATCGCAGTCGGCCTGAACTTGTGATTTTGTACCAGTCCGGCGCAACTAAATATCCATAGTTGGCACTTTGTGCTATTGGCACCATTTTTACCGAAATCTTTCAAATTTACTATCTTCGGTCCAGAACAATGTTCTTGGTCTGTGAGTTACCTCCTTGTTGATGTAATAGTAATGGTCTCAAAGCACATGTCACTTTATAATGTTCATCACTTTATACTGTCATCCAAGGTTAGTTTACCTTGCACCAGTGCTACGCAAGGCAAAAGTCAGACAACATCGAGCAGCCCTAGAGTTTTTACAAAAACAATCAACGAAAGAGATCTGCTATGCTGTCTAAATTTCAGTAAGAAAGCTATGGGTATCAGGAAAAAAATGGAGTTATTAATTTAACATACCTTCATTTGTTTTTGCATGCCCTTAAGAAATGACTGTTGTATGGCCTGGGATTTTAAGTTGATACGTATGTTTTATGTAATTTATAATATTTGCATATTGAATTATTTTATATTTTTATGGCGCATCGCCGAATGAAGTTGTTCTGATTGACTATCTCCGGTACTACTGATTGGATTTTTGTAGTTTTGCTCTTGTTTCATTTATGAAAAATTACTCTATTCTAATTTTGTGTTGGGGCCTTTCGTGGTGTGTTTTCACTTTGTTACTGTTTGAAGAGTTCCACAAATACTTTACACATTGCCTCTGAGTTAAGCCTGACTGTTCTGTGCCAAGCTACCCGAGGGTTGCGCACATGTTAATTTAGTGATTGATTGTGACCTACCCCTGAGAAGGATTGCGGTTCCGTTTTGAGTAGGTCCCATCCCCCTCTCAACCAGTAACCCAATATCTTACACTGGTGTTCACCTGGGAGGATTTGAACTTACATTTGTACAGTGCCATACAATAATTTTGTTTTACACTACCATCCCAGATAAATAACTTGAGACCAATTTGAGTTTGAAATTCACCCTGATTGGCTTTTTTCCAAAACCACTCACATTACTACTACCTGACTGTCTGTGACCATGCCTGCAGTAATAGAATTTGAACTGGCTAACCTGGAAAATTACACTGTGGTTGAGCTCAAGCCCTTCTTCCAGCAAAGGAGGCACCCCACCAGGAAGGGTACAAATACGTTTGAGCTATAGTAGGTCTGATGCCCTGGTAGGAGGTTCAAAAGTCACTAACAGCCACAGAGGTGCAGGATGATGAGGATGATCTGGATGAGCAGGACTAGGATCTGGACATCAGCCCTGAAACACAGCTGTCAGAGGTGGAGGATGACTTAACACCTGAGCTGGAACTCCCTGCCAGAGCAGGAAGCAGTTTGTGCTCACATAGCCTGACCCCAGAGGAGTTGGTAGGCAGGAAGACACATAGTGAGTTTGGGGTCCAAATGACCCAACACAGGGTGGAGGAAAAGAAATTGTCTCTGAAGGAGAAAAAGTGGGCTCATTAAACAACCCTCAGAGTGAGGGACACTCTTCTGACCATAGAAGTAGAGACCAAACCAGGTATACATCCATAACGCCATTCTTCTAGCCAAATTTACTCTGACCCCTGAGAAGTACCATCAGATGTTCAGGCACAGTCACAAGCTCCCAAATCAGTCTTGGGTGGATTTCTTGAACTACTACTCTAAGGCACTGAAGGGCTTGATGGGGAACAGCAATGTCAATGCACCTGAACTCTGCCACTTGTGAGTCTACCCTGCCAAGGAGTGCCACCCCAGCCCTGGCTGTACAACTTGATTCTTACGGAGCACCTGCTCAATATTTGTTTTCCAGAGCTGCACCAACACCTAGTGAAAAGCAAGCTGACTGGGAAGCTTGTTGGGAAGGTGGACCCCTGGGTCAGCACCAGAGTATTCAAAGGCATCTGGAGGATACTCCAGGAGGGTAGTCAGGGGTCCCACCAGAAGAAACAGAGTGCAGAAAAGCTTTAAAGTAAGGCATTTTCCAAAGGCCCCCAAAATAGCTCCCAGGGGAACAGTGGTAATCGGTCCCAATCTGAAATAAAGAAGGGATTCTTTGATAAACAGACAGGGTGGTTTTAACCCCAATGTACTGAGTGATACAAATATGGGCACTCCAAGGGAGACTCCAAATGTCCCAAGAGGGCACTGCCCCCTACCGCTGGGCAGACACCTGGGCTGGTGAGTGTATTTGGGATGAGGTGGTCTCAGTTAGTTTTGGCGAGTAGATAGAGGTTACTCTAGAGTAGCTGGCGGATAAGGAAATGGCACTAAAAGCCCATGGGCCTGCAAATACTTCCAAGTATAACTAGTGGGTCACCTCCAATGGGCATCGTGGGGAGGCTCTGAGGGACACAGGAGCCAACATGACTACATTGTGGTGTTAGCTGGTGTCCTCAGAGCAGGTCCTCCCTATCACAGGGTAACAAATGATAGTCGTAGACAACTGTGAGAGTGATAAACCAGTGGCTCTGGTTGCCTTTGAGTGGAACAGGGTCTCAGGTTCTCTAAAAGTAGCTGTCAGCCCAGCCTGTAGATTGTCTTTTTTAGGCAATGACCTGGAGCACACTATCTCGAAGGGGATAGGGCTCGGGTGTCACTTGAAGATGTTGGGATTGTCTGAGTGTCCACAAGGTCCATGCCTGCCCAGGAAGGGAGTTAAGGTCGCCTGGAGGCTGGAACCTGGAACAATGGCACAGGCAAGAGTAAGGGAAAGGGCGTGTCAAATCCGCCCCTGAAGTTCCTGTAGTCCAGGATGATGGGGCACCTGAGGAGGATGCTCTACAGCGTACCAGGGAGGACATTGCCACCCTTGGTGACTTGCCAGAGTATGCTGGATGGCAAGTTAAGGGTGAGCCAACCAGGTAGGAGTGCAGACAGAGCACCCCACTCTAGAGTTCTTGAGGTGGCAAGCTGAGTCCCAGGCAGCAGGTGAGACCTCTGGAGATCACCTTATCTATTGGGAGAATAACCTCCTATTGAGCGAGTCTAAGGTTCCTGCACCCGGGGCAGCCTGGGTGCTATGATCTCCACTGGTAAAGGACCTCCCAAGTGGGGTTGGCTCATGATTTCTCCCTGGCAGGACATCTGTGTCAAGAGAAGACCTTCGCCAGGCTTGTTGCCCACTTTTATTGTCCCCTGATGAAGATAGCCTCAAATACATTGTATAGGTCTGTCCCAGATGTCAGCCTGGGGGAGGTCAGGGAAAAAGCTCAAAGCTCCCCTGACCATATTACCTCTCGTTGGCACTCTATTTGAGAGAGTGGACATTGACATTGTTGGTCCCTTGGACCCCAAAACAGCTGTGGGCAACAAGTTCATCCCGGTCTTGGTGGAGAGTGCCACCCGCTACCTAGATGCCATCACTCTGAGGTTGGTGACTGCACCTGCTGTGGGGAGCTACTAACTAACCGAACCGACGAGGCCCAGGCGCCCAAAGTCAATGTGCCCCCCAGAAGCCATAATGTAGATTTTCTCAGATTTCTCGGATTCAAATAAAGACCCGATCATTCCCCAAAGACCTGCATAATATGAAGCAACCGGGGGCCTGTCCGATTAACGTCTGTGAGAAAAAATAACACGTCATCGGCATATAGTGCAATACGATCCAACAATCTGTGCGCTTACTCAAAGCCGGTCATCTGCGCATCCATACGTACCCAGGCAGCCAGCGAGCGGTTCAACCTCCAACGCAAACAAGTAGGGAGACAGCGGACAGCCCTACTGGGTACCCCGTTGAAGAGAGAAGGTGGAGGAAGTAGAGCCAGCAACACGTACCAACGCAGTAGGATCAGTGTAGAGTAGGGACAGGTAGGACAAAAAGAGCGTTCCGCGATTCAGTCAGTCAAAATACTTTATTCGATTTCATTAAAATCATAAAAAGGTATAAAACATTTATGTACATATAAAAAATGTATATTACACTTGCGTTATAATCAGTACATTGGGTTATAATCAATACATTGGGTCAAAACTTAAGCTACATGAGGTATGCAATTAATAAAAACTTCTTACAATATACTCAGTGGTGCTTTACGTGATCTAATTCTGGACGCCGCCACTAGATAATTTGCCATGCAAAATATGATACGAGTGTTGCTCAATGACTGGAGGTAAAGTAGTGCCGGCCTCAATTGCAGGAAGCCTGCCTCCCTTCAAGTGAGGCCGGCACTACTTTACCTTCCGCGATTCAATCTACATAGCAGAGCGAATAAGTATACCTAACTAAGGGAATCAAATGCCCGGTTCATATCAGCCAGCAAGAGCACCGCCCGGTCACTATGCCCCCGAATGGCCGCCACTGCTACCTGTGCATGGCGACTATTATGTTGGGTCGCCCTCTGGGGCATGAACCCAGATTGGGCGGGGTTAACCAAGGTGGTAATGTGGGACCGCAAGTGGTTGGCCAGTTCCTTGGCTAATATTTTAGCTTCTACAATCAGGAGCGAGATGGGACGGTACTTTGCATGCTGGTCTGGGGGTCTGCCAGGCTTACGGAACACCTCCACCTCCCATTGTCTCCAATCCTGAGGAAGAAAGCGCCGGTCGCTGGACTCCTCCACCACTTTAAGGTAACGGGTCCTAGTTGCAGGAAAATTTTCTTAAAGAACTCACAAGGGAACCCGTTGGGTTCCCTTGTGAGGGATTAAGGTCTCCCAGGGCTGCACCCAATTCCTCCTACGTGAGTGGGAGATCAATCTCTGCACTCGCCTCATCGGACAAGGCCCAAGGCGGGAGGTCGTTCAGGAACCAGCATATATCATCTTCGTAAAGACATTCTTTGAGGGCATATAGCTCCGCGAAATATGTAGAGAAGCTTTCAGCGATAGCAAAGGAGTCCCAGCCCCTTCGCTATCCCAGGGAGGGGCTGGGAATGGAACATCCTCTGCCAGAGCCTATGAACCATCTTGCAAGATTTATACCCTCATTGGTAGATCCTGCTGCGCATTACCAGCCAGGTAAGGCGGGCCTCATCTATGAGAAGGGCTGCATAGTTATGTTGCGCCAGCAGCAGCTGTTGCCGTATTTGGGTACCCCCCACTCCTCGACTACGATGCTTGAGGTCCACCATATTCGCCTCTGCTTGGAGCAGAGCCTCCCTCCGTGTCCTACGGGCTGCCACACTAAAAGAAATATCTACTCCCCGCAGGGTGAGCTTCATTACCTCCCACAGAGGTTCGGCCTCTGTAACCGACCCCACATTAAGCGTCAAATATTGATCCAGCGCGCTCTCCAGGTACTCCATGCAATCTGACTTCTGGAGGTTCAACGTCAAGAGGCACCAGCGGAAGGGCAGTTTTGCCCAGCTGATCTGTACCGTAAGAGTAATTGGCGAGTGACCAGAAAGACCACTCGGAAGTATATCCGCCTCCACCACCCTATCTGCAACCGCCCGGGGTACAAACAGATATTGAAGATGAGAGTAGGAATTGTGAACCGCAGAGAGATATGTATAGCCCTGGACCCTTCAGTGCATCCGGCACCAGGGGTCCACCCAGTCCAGCCCCGATACTAATGAGGAAAGTTTTGTAACTTCGCTAGCAACCGCACCCTCCCTAGGCCTCCAACGATCGCCTGGCCACATCTAGCATGTCATTCCAGTCGCCCCATATCACGGACAAACCCGCCGGCATGTCTGCCCATAGGAACATAAGCCGCTCAACTACACCCCATGAAAGATGAAGAAGGGCATAGACCCAGCCCAGCACCACGGGTTCCTCTCTGACCTTGCCTTGCAGAAATAGGTAGCGCCCCTGGGTGTCCGCCCACGTCTTAATATGTGCATAAAGGACTCGTTGGTGAAACAAAGTCGCCCCCGTGACTCCCGCAAAACCTGGGAATGGAACCCCTGAGCGTAACTATAATGCTGGAGACAGAGCGCCTTTGAGCCCATAAGATGTGTTTCCTGTAGCATGAGTATGTCCACATGGGCCCTCTTAGCATATTGGAGAATAGCTTGATTTTATTGAGTATACGCCTGACATTTCAGCTTACCACCTGGAGAGTCCCAGGGAATACCCGGGCGCCATTAAGTGGGTCTGCCGGAGAACCCTAATAAAATAGACTGGTGCAAAAGAAAACATGTGGTGCGAACATAGAGGCCTTACAACACAACAATACAGTGCGACTTGTTGATAAAAACATAAATAACCCAACGAACCCCCCACCCTATACTTCAACAATGAGAAGCATCTGTCACGGCGGGTGCCGCCCGCGGACCCCAACAGGGTGTCTCGGTGCACCTTGACCAATCGATCCCCAAAGTACAACCCAAACTCAGCAGGCACCCTCTTCGCTGGAAGCCCAACAGAGAAGCCGGCCCTCACTTGAACACCTCAGATCCAAGCAGCAATGTCTAAGTTGCCAGGGACTGTGAACTCCCCTTCTGATTAGGAGACCGATGTAGTCTGCCGGGAGGCCGATCCAGCCTGTGAGGATGCACTGCAGGAGCGGGATCGGCAGCGGGATCTAGAACGTCTGCGATCTTTAAGCTTTGAATGAGGCTGCTTCTGAGTTGCCTCACTGGAGCAAGAGTCTGATTTCCGTTGAGGCGGTTTATGAGAACTCAGCAGTATGGTCTCATCTGTCCACTGAAACACCTCCTCCGGTGAGTCAAAGAAATGATTCCAGGACCTATGCACCACCTGCAGCCGGGATGGATACAGCAGAGCGTATGGAAGCTTGAGATCTCGAAGTCAAGCCTTGGCCGCAAGAAACAATGGTCTCTGTTGTTGGACCAACTTCGTGTAGTCAGCAAAGATCAAGATGCGTGCATTATCAAATAGCAAAGGTTATTTGGACCTGGCCTGCTTAAGTATAACATCTTGAGCATGGTGATTTAGCAACTTTGCGATGACTGACCTCAGACGGGCCCCAGGCGGAGGTTTCTGTATAAGAGCCCTGTGGGCCCTCTCTATCATGAAGCAGCGGGACAGCTCTCCAACCATTGAGTAAGGAACTGCTCCATATCCCCCCTCACAACCCTCCAGAAAACCAACAAAGCGGAGGTTATTACACCTGGCCCATCCCTTTGCATCCTCCACGTGTGTCACCAGGCCCCGCTGGGTTGTCCCAAGGGTGGCCAACCGTTTCTGCAGGATGGCGACTTCATCTTCTACTGCAGAGACCCGTGTTTCTGTCTCCGTGATGCGGGTCACAGCATTCCGCAAGTTTTGGCAGAGGAGCATAACATCTGAGCCGACCGTCCCGATTTTAGCATCAAGGACATCTCTGGACTGTGTGATAGAAGCCATGAGCACAGCATTGTCTGGTGCGTCCGACCCAGTCCCCTGCGCCCCTCCAGGCTCCACAGCGGCGGCCCTAGGGCTGGTATATTTATTGAGCGTGCTCTGTTTGGCCGAGCCACCACTCATCTTATCCCTCGTCATAATATCCCCTAGGCCTTCCTGTCCGCAGGCCACTCAGCACCAACTTGCCTGGCCACTGCATCCGAGAACCACAAGCTCACCAGCGTAAGGGTGAGATCGTCACCCTCCTGTGCATGTAGTCGATTCACTCAATTCCCCAGGTATGGGAAAACGCAAGGTGGAGAGGACCCTTGCACCGCGAATCCGGGTCCACCGCGGCCCAAAATGGCCTCCAAGCGCGGGAACGCAGCAGGCCTCAAGGAAATAGCGACAAACAGAGGGGGCCCAGGGAATGACCAGAATCCGGTAGACTGGTGTCCAAGGTGATCTCTCAGGGCAGAGGGGTCATCTAGCCGCAAACAGGCCCCCCAACCATCTCAGCAATACTAACGGCCGCCGCCAGCAGGGATCAAGGACCGGGAACTGGCGGGTCACCCACGCTCTCTTCAGGGCCCTTGAAGTGGCTGCCCTTCTCTGATCAGGGCTCTAGGCAGCAGCCATGGACCACCACTAGCTCCAGAGGTCTCACCAGGCACCCCCTCCGCCACCTTGCGTGACCCGATATGGCTGCCGGATTGAGAGCACAATGCCAGAGGGAGAGCTAGGCCAAGATCGGCCCTCCAAGCATCCAGCAACTCTGGGGGACTGGCCCAACTCCCGTCTTAATTCAGCCAGGCACTCACAGCGCCTCCCTTGGTCGACCACCCCCGCGGCCCGAGAAGACTGCCGATCACTCAATGCTGTGTCTCCCCACGGCCAGAGAAAGCCACCAATAGTCCTGCCACAATCCCAGCAGTAGAGCGGGGGGAAGGTGAGGAGGCTGCAGATGTCCAGAAGCTATCACCGCCGCCCAACCCCCTCACCGCTCAAGCCGCAGCTGCAAGCAGAACATCCTGAGCCCCAAGGACATCGCTCCTCATATGCCATCCACCGCCTCAGGCTATGGCGCCGCTCCACCTCTTGCCAGGCCACACCCCAGGCCACCACCTCCGCAGCTCACCTCGCTGAGATGGGGGGTTAGAACGGGAACAGATTGCAGACCCTGAGCGCGCCCCACCAGGGACACGATCCAAATGTGTTTAAAGGATCGGAGGTAAGGATAAATTAAGGATAAATGTGCAGGCTGGACGGAGCTCGACTACCACACATCCACCATCTTCGCTGCCAGGCCACGCCCCCCCTTCGAAAGGCATTTTTAATTAAGTTACTCTCTGTGCAGCATCTGTGTTAGAATTTTTCAAGAACAGGTTCTGAAAATAAATGTCAGACAAAAATTCCACCTGGCATGCTATTTTCTCCAGCAAGTCAGTGGAATCTTGACCATGTTGAATTGCCTTAAATAGAGATTTCAAATAAGTTATCCGAGATTGAGAGGTGTGCGCACTATAAACTCCAGCCTGGAAAGCTAATTGACAAACTACATACACTTTTTTTTAGGGTTGCATCATTTTTTTTCTCCTTCGGATGTTTGGAAAATATCCTCTGGTTTGGAAGATCTGCCAACCAAGCTTGCCACAACCAAGTCCACGTGTATTGATTGGATCAGGCAAGTTAACCTTCATATTTTCTGAAGGATATATTTTGGCCATGAATCTTGGGAGAATATCATCCAGATTTTCCCACTCATTCAATGTAACTTACTTCACAAAATCATAAATTGGTATAGCAATACATGGCAATTTTCAATATTGCCTCAAAACACATTCATTGGCGTTACCAGGAACATCATCAATCAGGGGCGCAACTAGGTCTTAATTTCGGGGGGGGCTAACATGGCAGATGAAGGGGCGTGTCTAATGTAAATCAATGGGGCGGAGCTAAAATGGCAAATAATCAGGATCGGTTAATGCTCAGGTCAAGCTGAGAAAAAAATGTGGTGAATTCTGCATTTGAAACTGGACAACAATTAAAGCAAACATTTTTGTTAGTTTGATGCATTGCCCCCCAAAACCCATATTCACCCTGAATCGTAAAATTTCCCCTGGCACACCAAAACACATACCCACGCTGAACCCTAAAATTAACCCCTTCACACCCTAAAACCCATACCCGCCCTGAAATCTATAATTACCCCTGGCACCCCAAAACCCATACCCATCCTATCCCTAAAATTATCCCTCCCCGGCACCCCAAAACCCATACCCACCCCACACCCTAAAATTACCCCCTGGCACCCCAAAACCCAATACCACCCTGAACCCTAAAATCACCCCCCTGGAGCCCCAAAACCCATACCTGCCCTGAACCTTAAATTACCCCTGGCACCCCAGAAACCATACCCATGCTGAACCATAAATTCCCCCTTGCCCCCCAAAACCCAAACCCACCCTGAACCTTAAAATTACCCCAGGCACCCCAAAACCCATACCCATGCTGAACCATAAATTCCCACCTGGCACCCCATAACCCATACCCACCCTGAACCCTAAAATTGCCCCTGACACCCCAAAACCCACACCTGCCCTGAAACCTAAAATTACCCCTGGCACACCAAAACACATACCCACGCTGAACCCTAAAATTAATCCCATGGCACCCCAAAACCCACACCCACCCTGTACCTTAAAATTACCCCTGGCACCCCAAACCCCATACCCATGCTGAACCATAAATTCCCCCCCGGCACCTCATAACCCATACCCACCCTGAACCATAAATTCCCCGCTGGCACCCCATAACCCATACCCACCCTGAACCCTAAAATTGCCCCTGACACCCCAAAACCCACACCTGCCCTGAAACCTAAAATGACCCCTGGCATACCAAAACACATACCCACGCTGAACCCTAAAATGTCCCCTGGCACCCCATACCCACCCTGAACCCTAAAATAGCCCCCTGACATCCAAAAACCCACACCTCCCCTAAACCCTAAAATTACCCCTGGCACCCCCATACCCATGCTGAACCATAAATTCCCCCGGCACCCCATAACCCATACCCACCCTGAACCATAAATTCCCCCCTGGCACCCCATAACCCATACCCACCCTGAACTCTAAAATTACCCACTAGCACCCCAAAAAAAAATGAACACTACAAACTTACACTACATTTGCATATTTGGAGGGGACTGTCCTCTTTGACGTTTCTATGTATGTAAGTCAAGAACAACATTCACAGTAACCTTGATATGCAGGCAGTAGGTAATGCTGTGCTGAAAAATGCATTAAAGTTACTGGAACTTACACAAAAAACTGCTGCCTGCTCTTCTGATACTATACTGTGGACTCTGGCTGATCAGCAGCACTGTGTCCTGGCATCCAGCCCCTCCCGAAGGTCTCACTGTGTAGATCAATGTGGGTCAAATGCACAGACAGCAGGGGGAAAGGGATGGCCAGTGCAGGTGAAGCTTTTCCTTTGTAAATTAATTCCTGCTGGCGTCATAGGGTTTGCTGTCTGTGCACTTGTATGGAATACACATCTATACAAGTGCACAGACAGCACACCCTGGGCTAAGATGCCAGCAGAAATTCCTTTACAAAGGAAAAGCATCACCTTAACTGGCCATGCCTTCCCCCTGCTGTGCACATCTTCACACCCCATGCTCACAACCCATCAAGTGCTTAGGTGAAATCCCTGCCTTCAGGCAAGGATTTCACCTCTGCGCCACTCTAAAGAAAACACAAGAGGTCAGGCCAGGGGGGTCGGTTCACTCGCTGAAACCTTTCAGAGGCTCGCTGTCTGGCTCGGGCTGCTGGGCCTCTCAGAAATCATTAAAACAATCACATTCTCGGATCGGATGCGCAGCCTTCCTGCACCATTTCAGTGCGTGTCATCTTAGCCCGGGCAGAGGAGGCGACGGGGGGGGCTGAAGCCCGGTGAGCCCAATGGGTGTTGCGCGCCTGTCATCAATCCCATATACCAAACGCAGTTGTCAATTGCAATGCATATAGCCTTATTTTGTTTTAGTTTTGAAAACCTTTATTGAGAAACAATTTGCACTTTGAGTTACAGTATTACAGGCGGGAGGTTCGCAATCGCAAAGAAAAACACATTTGTTACATACATCACATGGGCCATCATATGCAGGAAACTCACGGCATTACACAGAAAGAGAAATACTAAGGTGGAGCAGGGGGGTGCCCAGGGGAGACCCCACATAGATTGGAGAGTGCACACAGGGCCCAGGGGGCGCAAGAGTAGGGGAACGGCACCGGTGGCCGCCGCGGGTGGAGTGTCGGGGAGGAGTGCCGGCGCAGAGCCGGGAGAGGTCGCATAGGGCAAGGCATCCCATCGCACAAGATAGGAATACGGGACTCCTGATATCAATCGGACCTCAAGTGGCTGGCACCAAGTCCCAGAATTCAGACAGAAGTGTCTGACAGCAGGAAGCATCCTCGAGCCAAGCGCTAACTTTGGGCACAGACTTGCGACCCCAGCACAGGGATACCCTGCGCCTTGCGAGAATGAGAAGCATTGCAGTCAGCCTGCGAGTAGCGTCTGGGCAGAATTTGACAAAGCCTAGGAGGCAGACCAGTGGGTTAGGCATGACGGAATAGAGGTAATCTCAGTTATAGCGACGCATATGTCTCACCAGTATGCTGAGACCTTAGGGCATAGCCAGGCGAGATGGGAGAAGTCTGCAGCAGGAACAGAGCACTGCAAGCATCTGTCACTGGGAATGAGGCCCATTTTGTGCAGCTGAGCAGGAGAACGGTATAGTCTATGCAAATATTTAAAATGTATGAGGCGCAAACGATAATTTGAGGATAGGTGCTTGGTCTGATTACAGCAGTACAACCAGTCCTCAAGAGAGAGATCGGTGCCCAGGTCTGCACTCCACGCTGCACGGGCGCAGTCAGTGGCGATAGAGGAGTCCGCTAGCACAATGGCGTAGATCTTAGTGACCAGCTTATGGGGGGAAGGGGAAGTATAGAGGAAGTGAAGGCCAGTCATTGAAGTGGGGCAGAGGAAACGTGGGTGAAGTTACCTGCAGAGAGCTCTGAGTTGAAAATAAAGCAGAGTACCCATGGGACCGGAATCAGCCAGTAGAGAAAAGAAAGTGTTGCTGGGGTAAAGGTCCGATACCACGAGAGAGTCCCAAGCGAGAAGCGCGCTTGACCATACCCCCCATCTGTAGGGGGGGTATGCCGGGTAGTGCGTAATGGGCATAGCATTTGCACAGAGCAAACTAAAGCCAGAATATCTCCGGAGCCCGTCCCAGGCCCATCGCAACATCTCAACCATGTCTATCTCGCTGCATGGGGGCTTTGATGGGGCAAAAAGAGCGGTTGAGAGCGGCCAGGGGGCTGCGAGATCAGCCTCCATGCAACATGCATCTGGAAAGGCATCAGGTGTAGCCAGAAGTGGAGAAAGCTAGCTTGGGCGCTGAGGTTGTAGATTTGGAAATCCGGGGCACCCAGTCCGACACACGACAGAGGGAGAATAAGTATATTATATGCAATTCTAGGTTGCCGTGCCGCCCAGACTAGGGTGATTATGAGTGAGTGGAGTCTGCCGCAGAAGTGAACTCTAAGGGGGATGGGGACGTTCACAAATTAATACAAAAACTTCGGGAGCTCCACCATCTTGGCAAAGGCTATGCAGCCAGCTAGAGACAAAGGTAGCCGTCGCCAGAGTTAGATCTTAGACTCCAGCCAGCCTACAACGCAGCCGAAATTGGTCTTCCAAAGTTCGTCCACATCCCAGCTGAGCTAAATGCCGAGGTATCTGGTAGGTCCTGATGCCTATATAAATGGGTAGTCCGGGGTGAAGGGGAAGTGGTGTCAGTAAGGGGAAAAAGAATGGATTTGCTCCAGTTAACCTGGATGCCGGAAAGGCCCCTGATTCAACCATAGCGCAGCGGTGCTCCTGGGGGTTACGGACATAGAGTGTTACGTCGTCCGCATACATGGAGACGACAAGACACGACCCGCGAAGCCGAGGCCCCTCTGGGTATGGTGTTGCCGGAGCCTCGCGGCAAGGGGTTCCATGGTGATGGCGAATAGCATGGGTGAAAGCGGGCACCCCTGCCTTGTGCCCGGACAGATGGGAATAGGCTCCGTGGTCAGACCATTGATCCGAAGGCGAGCCATGGAGAGGGTGCAGAGGAGCTGGACTTTGCTGAGAAAAATTGGGCTGAAGCCCAAGCGAGGGACAAGATTTTAAAAAAGGGCCTCTCCAGACTATCGAATGCTGGCATACAAAAGGGCCGCACAGCCAGAGGAGAGGGATTAATTTGATGAAGGACGGAAATAATGGTCCTGAGATTATGTGAACTAGCACGGCCAGGGATGAAGCCGGATTGGTCCGGGCGAGCTATAAGCGTCATGAGGGGGAGAAGGCGGGAGAAGGCGGGAGGCCAGCAATATGGCAAAGGTCTTATTATCAGTATTGAGAAAAGAGAGAAAAAGTGATCAGAGTCGTGGAGCTCGGGGGCCTGTCTGGCTTTAGGAGAAGCATTAGCAGAGCCTCGCAGAGTAAGAGAGGGAATTGGCCACACTCAAACGGGTCGTTGTACATGGCAGCGAGGTGCGGGACTAGAATGGGTGTGAACACCTTTTAATAGGATGCAGGTAAGCCGTCAGAGCCGGGAGCCCTTGTCTCTGGGCAGAGTGTTGATAGCCGCCATAATCTCCACCTTCGAGAAAGGTTTGTCCAGGTGTTCCTGGTGCAATTGCCCAGCCATAGAAGCTCGAGGGTATCAAAATATTGATCAAGAATATCACACTGGGGCACAAACACAGCTGTATAGAGCTGGGAATAAAATGCGGTGAATTGAGCCAACACTTCCTCAGGAGAGGCAATTCAATCCGGACCACCGTCTTGAAGTGCAGTGATATAAGAGGCTGCGTGAGGCTGCCATAAGAGATTAGCCAAAGTCTTGCCAGGACAGTCCAGAGTACTGCGAATGGAAGGCAGCATGCCAGATTGTTTGGAAATGCCCTCACCTTGGATCACCACATTAAAGCCCTCACAAAGTGTAGAAGGAGAGTCAACAGAGCCTTCGTTGAGGTCAAAGTAATTCTTTATTGCGGTCTGGATTTCATCACAAAATACGGAGTCTCGGAGTGCGTTGGTGGGGCAGCCGCCAAGAGAACGCATGCCATGGGAAGAGGGGAGTTGCATACAGAGGCAAACGGGAGCGTGGTTGGAGAGGGTGCGCGCCATGTGTTTCACCGAGGTGAGCCACGCGAAGGCATCAGGTGTCGTGATCCAGAGGTCCAAGCGGGACCAGCAGCTCCAGGAGCCCATCATGCAAGTACCCTCGCACACCAAAGGGCGAACATGCCACCACATATCAAGCCATGAGTTGTAGGTGAGTATGGAGTTTAGAAGAGAAGTCCTGTGCGGGTGGAGAGCATGAGATGAGATGTGCTGCCAAACCTGCGCAAAGAAGTCAGGGTCATCGGATTGGGACCAAAGAGCGCCGCAAGTGTCAATGACTAATGGGGGAGAGTGCCAAGTAGGAGAATGAATCGCCCCCGGGGTCCGTAATCACCCAAGAAGCGGGCCAGGGGAGCACTCTGCGCAATAAGATAGACACCCAGCAAGAGTAATTGGAATAGAAGTGTTGTGTATCGAATTAGATTTTGTATGAATTTCCCGGTTCATGCGCTTATATAGGTATAATTACCATTGCCCTTATATAGGCATAGAAATCCAGTCCTTATTTAGGCATAATCTATGCTACCCAAATACAGGCATGGCTACTTCCATCCGTTCATCTACGTCACAACGAGTTCTTGGAAAACCAGACTCTTAAGCTTTAGGGACTTCCCCTTGCCTGGATATTGATTTCTCCAAGAACTCATTTATTATGCATGAACATCTATTCCTTAGGGGTTCATTCATTACGTTCATATGCCAGACTTTTATGGCAAAGCACAGTGTGGTTCGGTGCAGTTCGACTACCTACTTGCACAACGCAGCTCGCCACAGCAAGTACCGAAGGAAGCTAACTCCCCAGCTGACGCACTGACTAGACGCTGTCATCCTCCTGCAGAGAATCCAACTTCAGTGTTTCTGACTCCCCTTGCGGGGTGTTGGGAAATTGAGTCCCGGGAAAGAGATACCAACCTCTCTCATTCTATGGTATGAAGCTGATTAGAACCTAGAGAAAACTTTGGCAATTCTTGGCGAAACTAAACTAAACTTATGCTAAAGCAGCACCTACTTCTTCCCTTGTACTAGACTTAGGTTAGGTACAATGGGTTAGGATTATTTAGAAGCACCAGTTGAGTATTTTAGCCTGTGTTATTTATGTATGTATTTTTATATATGTCATAGCAACAGACCATGCTATTACAGTAATATTTTATATTACTGTTTACGCTGTACGCATTATACGTCGCATTCTGTTTTACGATTGTAGCAGTTCATATCTCTTGCATGAGAAAAAAGACTGTTCAATAAACCCTTTTTATTGAAACACCCGTCTCTCTATTTTTGTGCAACTCTGTAGAAACGAAGCATGCACGATTGACTGAGTGAAATAGTTATCTATTGTTTCCACACTCTGAAGATATTGTCCCGACTCTAAGGGAAACAAAGTTGTCATGTCTATGCGGTTGTCAGAAACTAATCCCTTCTTGTTTATTCTAGAAGTTTCTAGTGACCTCTGAGTTAGCTGGCACACACACACAATTAGTTTAATATACTCACTAGGGACATACTGACCTCAGTCCTATGTCAAATCTATAGTGTATATTATTCCAATGCGCTGAGCCTATCAGGGATATAGGAACTACAGTACATGGCACCCAACAGTTTGGTAAGGCACTAATTTAATGCTAGATACTGAAGTAACTCAGACCTCTTTTCCCGTAATAATCCAATAGACGTCTGGATTGGGTAAGGGATAATATCCGCCATAGCTAAGTAGAACGGAAAATCCTATGTTTTAGCTTTAATTTAATTTAATTTAAAAGAATTTATAAAGCGCACGTATGCCATGCGGCTTCATGGTGCTGATGAACACTAAAACCAGAAACAGGGGAACAAGAAGATTTTTAGGCTGGGAAAGGTTTCAGGAAGAGGAAGGTCTTGAGTTGAGTTAGCTTTTTGGTTTGTTCAACGTTGAAGGATACAGTGTTCCAAAATATTGTACACCTTATCTTTGTTCCCTTGAAACTAGCTCTGCAAAACTTTCAGTAAACAATGGCTGACGAGGTCAATAACACCGAAGCCGGTAGAGCTACAGGCTACAACGCTGAAACAGCTTTAAACTATACAGGTTTCCAGGAAACCAATGGAAATGCTGTTATTATTCCTCCAAATTTAAGGAAAGCCATCACTGTAAAACTTATAAAACATGGCCTATTATCAAGAGGAGGTAGAGCAATTTTTGTGATAGAGGCACATGAATATCACCAGACAGAGGTATTCTATTCATGCATAGTCTTCCCAGAAGCAAATCCAGTAAAACGTATGTTTCACTTCTACAAAGAAGATGATCCACCGGATGAATATATATTCCTTATGAGGATAATAAAATTCCACACACATACCAGGAGCATGAACTCTGGTTTAAAGGCGCCCTAAAACATTTTCATCACATTACAAGGCTCAGGCCACTAGGTAGACCAGGAGCAACATGGCCGGTTTTAGCAGGTTACACACCTCATCCTGAAATCGAAGACATGACAGATGTAGACTTACTTACTCAACTCAAAGAGCTAATCAAAATCTGTAGACAATTGATCCAATATGTCATGCAGACTCTCACAATCCAACCTCCAGTAGTTATTCCACAACAAACCTCTCACCAGGGGAATACATTAAAAATTACACCACAGACTTTACACGCAGTCATGGGTAAAATACCCGCAAAATGTGAACAAATTCCGTTGTGGCTAAAAAAATTACTCAAATTGATGCAGTATTTACTAATACCAGCCCTCATGAGAAACACTGAATTTTAACAATCTGTTTACCAATGGGGAACACACCACATCTGGAGGACTGCACCACTTGGGGTACAGTCTTTGCTGCAATCTACACTAAAACAGATGGTGTTCCGTCGATGGCGGTAATACCTGATGTCCTGAAACAGATTCAAAACAAATACGGGTCAGAGCCTGCTCTAAATTTAGGTATGAAATGACTGAAAATTTTTAGCCAGGTCTCAGCAATAACATTATCTAATATTAAAGGAGAAGCAGCAACAGTGGCGATCCACCAAAAATTAAGGGACGTTGATGTAACAGAACAACACAAGAACTAGCCAGAATAATTGAAAAATTCTATGAAGAATTAGGCAGAGACAGTTTAGGTGGAAAACCAGTAAAACCACAACTGTCGAAAGTTCTGAAAAGGTCTTTACTAAAAACACTCCTACCTCTTTTAAAAAGAAGTGGGAGAATAGCAAACAAACTTCCAAAGAGAAGCGTTCTCATTCCCGCGGCAGGTCTCCTCAAAATAAGCCCTCTGAAATGAGGTAAAACCTCAGGAATAGGGATAATTTGAGAAAACCTTATAGATATCAAAATACTGATACACGTTCCTCTCGTACGTTTCAGAATTCGTCACAGAAATCTGAAAGAAGAGGACGGTCAGAAAACAAGGAAAAACGCGTGAAGTCCAAAGACGATCAACAAGTAAATCAAAACCCCAATTCACAAAAAAGAAGGTCGCAGGTCTAAAAATCAGACATGTCGCGGATTTTGAGGACACAACTCAAGAACGGAGAATGGGCTCAGACAATGCTGGACAGCGCAGCAGAAAGTAACAATAGCTCGCCAGAACTTGAAGGGACTTCTGGAGACAGTGGACTTGAATGAAGACATAGAAGTTGAAACTGCAGATACCAGGGTTAGCTCTTCACATAGGTTATATGAGATAACACTCCGGATGGAGGGAGACATACCAAGAAAAGTGAAAGCACTCTTTTGGGAGCGACTTTCAAAGGGCTATGATATACTTCTAACTGAAGAAGACTGGCCACCAGAATTTGTCAGGGAGTTCCCACATGGCGAATACATCATTATGCCAGCCTCCTCTAATCATATTCCAATACATTTAAAATATACTTATGCCAGGAAATGGGCAGTTGCCCAAACCCCAGCATTACCCAAAAATCATTTAGGATGGGATGAGGATTCTCCTCATCTCAAAATCCAGTTGAAAAATCAACCAACTGTCAAAAGGCAATATCCAGTTAAGCAAGAAGCAAAAAACAGGTCAGGGAGATCTTAGATCAACTTGAATACCAAGGGGTGATTGAAACATGCACCTCATCAATGACCAATCCTTTGTTACCTGTCTCCAAACCAGACAATACATATCATCCAGTATTGGATTACAGACATCTAAACTCTTGTTGCAAAACATTTGCAGTGCAAAATGCACACAGTACAGCATTAATGAATAACATTGTACGTAATAAATACAAAACCTCATTAGACATATCAAATGGTTTCTTTTGTCAAAAAATTGCCCCTGAAAGTAGGTATTTGACGGCTTTCTCAATATTGGGGACACAGCGTCACTTCTGTCGTCTCCCTCAAGGATTCAAGAATAGTCCTGAGTTATTCTTACCAAGCGTAACAGAGTTACTACAAACTTATGATGATGAGGCATTGTCATATGTCGATGACCTGGATAGGCACTTGAACAGGGTGAACACCATTATACTGGGCTTCGCCTCTGAAGGGTAACAATTCAATTAAAAAAAATCAAGAATTGCCCATCTCAACGTCCTTTTTCTAGGATATGAAATATCAAGTGAAGTCAAAAGCCTGGCAGCCAACTTTTTAGAAAAGTATGTGCTGCTCCAACCACCAAAAACGCTGAAAAACTTACAGTTGATTCTAGGTTACCTGAATTTCAGAAGAACTTACATTCTAAACTACGCAGAAAGGGTTAAACCTCTCTACGAATTAATAAAACCTGATTTTAAAATCATTCATTGGAAAAAAGAACACACAGAAATTTTACGTTCACTCCAAACGGAAATGTTAGCAACTAAACATTTACAAACACGCTTAAATGTATGCAATTTAGTGATCCGAATCATCCTGGGTCAATGCTGATTCACCTACTTAACTTTTAATGAAGGTGAAAAAGTACCAATCGCATACAAATCAAATTTGTATACATAAGCAGAAATGAAATTTACATCGACAGAAAAAATTCTGACAGCTGTTCAAACTGCTGTAGTAAAAGAGAGAGCCCTAGCGCAGGGAAAATGCATTATGGTCGTGACACCTGCACTTGTACAAAAAATGGTTAATCTGGCCCACAGACATGAACAACTGTCAAGGTAGATTCTTGAACAAAACACAAGGGTTTAAAATCAATAGGCCAGACCCAAGATATGTTCAAAGACAGCATCCTGGAATAGTAACAACATACAGTGTAGGGAAACTCTGTCTTGATTGGTTACAGGGATCTACACTTAAGGATGTAAAGCAACACTTATCTTTACTTAACGATGGCGCAGACCTTAGGGAATTCTTGCTAGGATCAGAAGACCGCGTCAAAAACGTTTCATATATGCCGGTATATATGCTGCATATAATGAAGTATGGAAGGTTACGCAAGCAGAGACTGCAGAACGAATACGAGAAATTGATCGTATTCATTTAGAGAAATCTCTCTCTGTAGTTGACAATGGGTTAACGACTCTGTCGTCCAGGATATATTCATGGGACAGCATAATGTCTTCTGCCATAGACATCATGGAACAAGACTTGGTCATGTTGCAATATGGTCAGTCACAATTGCGTTCTATCATGCTATTAGGCTGGACGTTAAAAAACCTTTGTTCAGGCTATGTGCCTTGGCGTTTAATCAATACTACGTTACTGTTTTCAGGATTTAATCTCACTAATAAACAGATCAAATTGGCACAAAGGGGAGCAGACTATACGGTGCTGAGCATTGAAAACTTGAAAGATTACCATTCACAGTGGCAGAAAAACCAGCTACTGAATGGATAATACATGGAACAATCACTCTGCCTGTTATAATTTTCCATTTTCAGTATTGCCTAAAACACATACCAGCAGGCAAATACATCCAGACATCCTGGGATTTATCATACACACGCAGGTGTTGGAGTGGGGAGCATGAAGCGGTTCAAACTGTGAAAACGTACTAAGCGGTTCTCTCCTTTGTCAGGGTATTCATTAACCCTGTGACGGTTCCTCTAACAACTTATCCTCTCACGTGCAAGCTTCACCAGCTGCATTGATTGATCCAATTTTTGGACAACTTTCAAATGGAAGTTACCTCATGTTGAACATCACAGCTGCTGTGCCATGTTGCCAGGTATTCCATATCTAGTAACAGTGTCCTCCAGGGTCACTTGCTGTATTGTTTCCAAAAACTAAGACAGTTAGGGAGTTGCCACTTTGGCCTTCACTGAACATCTCGTCTATATGAATTGATACTGTAAACAGAATGAAAGTTATTCTTTTGCAGAAAACTGTGCCACTGACCTCGGCCAGAGAAACCTATGATCTACAAGTCGCAAGGACTTCTGCCGAGATACATGCCCTTTTGAGTACAAACTGCCATACATTTCTCAGAAATGTTAAGTCGTATCTTAAACAAGTCTGATACGAGCAAAATTGACATCTATTTAAGAACATATCTTTCAAGCAGTCCTCTGAATAATTCCAAACTTCGTGCACTCTGTGTTTGGCGGACTGCCCCTCTTTTTTGGGAGTCGTTGCACGGATACTATTTTTGCTCCTACTGCTACGATATGGCAAGCCAAATCACCAGCGACACCCAGTTCTCCATGGAGACAACTCTACTGGCAATGAAGTGTCGTGAGCGCATTGTCCAAATTCTGGAGTTACCTCGTCTACGAGAATTAAACACCACATGGTTTCTGTCATTCAGACCAATGTGGCAAGATTGCATCTTACCTGTTCTACGCTGCCTGCTTTGCGGTGAAGAATGCATGCTAGATATCTGTCTAACACTCCCATCAGTCATGCCTACGGATATCGATACTCTGCTGGACCCTTTAACTGCCCATGCTCTGTGTTGTCCCGAGCGGCTACCAATTCTGATGACGGCATTCATTGAGATCTCACAGACGCAAAATGCTGATGCTGAGGTACGAGAGGAAATAACAGGCGCACGGTAACATCCGATACGAACATTGCTGTTGCGACCAATGCTGAAGGCGATACTTCACATCTATGTGCAGTTGATCTTCTAAACGAGGTAATCCAACTTTCGCCTACAATGATAGACAACTTTTTGTCTACAGACATAGAAGATTTCATGTTTTCTCCAAGCCCTAACAATGACTGTTGATTTTGGCACACAGTGGGGCATATAATCAAGGACCGGTGTTAAAATTATCGGTTTTATCCGCAGGAAACTGCAGATAAAACGGCGAAAATGGGCTTGATAATACGCCCTTGTTAATTCCCAGAAAAGCCCATGTGAACATCAGAACCTGGGCTTCTATAGGAATTAACAAGGGCGTATTATCAAGCCCATTTTTGCCATAATTGTAACACCGGTCCTTGATAATATGCCCCAGTGTTCTCAAAAACTTTTAATTTGACCTTCATTTTTAAAAACAAGGTACTAACTTTGGAACGTTCTTCTATGATTAATTTTGCTTTCCCAAATTAGTTTTTTTCATTTTTTGGCACAAGTAATCTGCTTAAGGTAGAACTATTCTTTTTTTTTTTTTTTATTTAGACAACTTCATTAGAATTGAATATAAACTTTTCACCACAGAATTAATACAATCATATAAAATGCAAAAAACACATAAATGAGAGAACAAAATACGAGAGAAAAAAAAAATATATATATATATTTTGCAAAAGAAAATAGGTTACTTTTTCCATAAAGAAAAATAGAATGAAGGGGAAATTGAAAAAGAAAATGTTTTAAGGGGATCATAGCTATTATACATATACATATACATATGACTGAGCATACCCAATTTAAACCATTCAATTTGAAGTTGCCGAGGCACTCCAAGCCATGATAGAAGCCCACATTTTTTCCCCTTGCTTTTTAGACTTCACCCCCCTAGTGGCATAGATTGCTATCTCTTGATTATAAACGCCCAAGAATCGGGCTAGCCACATTTGAAAACTAGGAGAATCCTTCTCCTTCCATCGTGCAGCGAGTATAATACGGTATAAGAATAGCTTCCTCTCTATGATTCAGGTTTAACGTGCCATCATATCCGAGCATACAAATAGCGGAAGATATGGGCAATTCACACCCAAAAACCTCTTTCCAAAATTCCCATATCATTTTCTTTAGTATTGTTAATTTGGTGCAATCGTAAAACATATGTAAAAGTGTTGCTGGACCCTGATTACATCTGGGACAAAGGTCATTAATTCTTTTTCCCCATACATAAAGTTTTGCGGGGGTATAGTAAAGATTAAATAATGTTTTATACAGTTGCGCTTTTAAGTTGGTGGATAGTAGTAATTGTGATGCAAGAGCCAGAACTTTATCAATATCTATATCTGGATTATCCAGTCTTGTTGGCCAAGCTACTTCGGTATGTTCCATATCATCAGGTGACTTTTCAAGGAGGGTAGAATAAAAAGTGCCAATTCTAGTAGATGGTCTAAGAATATCTTCTATTAGAGGTATTCTATCCCAATTTATGCGGGGCAGCCGACAGTATAAACCTGTTCTTATTTGGTAAAATTTAAAATAGTCTGTTGCAGATATATTAAACTGATTTTGCAGGGTGGCAAAGCTGCAGTTCTTGTCTACACCTAAAAAGTCGAAGAGGGAAACTATCCCCTGTCTTTCCCAGTTAGCTGAAGTTCTATCATTTACACTTAGTGGTAGTGCCGATGAGTGCCAAAGTGAAGTGTATCGGGTTAATTTGAGGATTTGCATGTGTTTAGTAACTTTTGTCCACACTTTCCATGCTCCATTTATTATTTTAAACTTAACTTTTTTGAAGTAACTGGGCTTGAGTTGCCTTAGAAGTAATCCTCTGGCTTTATGACCCAGGGCCAGTTCATATATTGATGGGATGCCCCCTACTTCACTGCTACATGCTATGTTAATCATCGGGGCGAACTGTTGCAGGTAGGCTGACCAAAAATAAAACTGTAGATTCGGTATTGCGAGTCCCCTTCTATCAAATGGCAGAGATAAGAGTTTTATTGATCTCCTGATCTTACCATATTGCCACACAAATTTAGAAATTTGGGAGTCAAGATTTTTGATCAGATTGTCCTCCACTATTAAGGGAATCGCTCGAAATAAATACAATATTTTAGGAAAAATAGTCATTTTTATATAATTCCCTCGCCCTATAGTAGATAAGTGTAGACTATTAACTCTTGTTAAATCTTGTTTAATTAAATTAATGAGGGGTTCGTAGTTATTTTTAGTGATATTTTGAATTTCAGCCGATATGCAAACCCCAAGATATGTCGCCTTCTCTGACCGTCTAGAGTCAATGCAATGTATGTTTTCTGTACATAATATGACCGTTTTGTTTTTATTAAGAGAGTAGCCTGAATAGGACCCAAATTGTTGCGTGATTGCCTCTATCTCAATTATATCTGCGTCAGGATCAGGTGTTAAAATGGCGACATCGTCTGCGTAGGCTAAGACTTTGGTTTCAAACGCTCCTGTCACCATTGGCTTAATTCTGGTATTTGCTAAAATTTCCAAAATCAAAGGATTGATATATAGGGCAAATAGAATCGGGGAGCACGGGCATCCCTGTCGCGTTCCCCTTGAGATGCAAATACTGCCCGAATCGCGTCCCATAATTTGAAGCCTAGGCTTAGGATCAACATACATTGCTTTTGCAGATTTAATAAAGCCTTGTCCAAATTTGTAGTGTATTGAAATAGCCACATAAATTCCCACGACACTCGGTCAAATGCCTTCTCGGCATCAAGGAGAATCATTGACATCTGGCCGCCCGTAGCTGACATAATATCAAATAATGCAATTGCTCTGCGGGTGTGGTCGGTGGTACCCTTCCCGGGAATGAATCCATGCTGCCACGGGCTAGCCAGATGCTCAATGACTCCCCCCAACCGATTGGCCAAAATTTTCGAGTATAGCTTAGAATCAGAATGTATTAATGAAATTGGGCGGTAAGATGCTGGGGAATTGGTTAGTTTTCCCTTTTTAGCGAAGATGATAATATTGGTCTCTTTCCAAGAGGTGGGTGTATTAACGTTCCACTGTACCCCTAGAAAAAGATCAAGCAACGTTGGCAAAATAATTTTACCTAGGATTTGGTATAGCTCCAGCGGAATTTTGTCCGGGCCCGCAGCCTTCCCAGGGGCAAGTTCTGCAAGTGCAAGCTCGACTTCGGCCATTGAGATCTCTCTCTCCAAATCATTCTTTGTCGTTTCATCTAAACTATTGTCTGAGCAGGTTAGAAAACTGCTAAGGAAATTCTTTATATCTTCCCCACTATGAGTAATATCACTTTGATATAAATCTTGATAGTACTTCTGGAATATCTCCAGTATATCCTCTGCTTGCGTGTAATCTTGGTCACCTATTTTAATAGAAGAGATTACATTAAGGGAGGCCTTTTGTCTTGTTCGTAAGGCTAATTGTCTGCCGACCTTTTCCCCATTCTCATAAAGAATTCTTTGATGAGTTCTAAAGGTTTCGGCTGACTTCTGGGTTAACCCCTTATTTAGATGAGTGTTGAGGATTAAAATCTGATGAAGTAAGTTTGATCCATCTGTTTTCTCTACAATTGACCTTGTGTGAGCAGTTTCCAATCTGGCTAGTTCAGCTAGTTTCTCGGAATACTCAGAGGACTGCAATTTCTTGAGCCTGGCTACATAACTAAGGGTTTCTCCCCTGAGTGCAGCTTTAAATCTGTCCCATACTATGTTCCTTGGAGCACTATAACGATTGATATCAAAGTAGCCCTGAGCCCAGTTTCTAATGAAGTTAATATATTCACTATTAACCAATAGTTTTCTGTTGAATGTCCAGGTTGAGGGTTTCCGGGTGGAGCTATTGAAATTTATTGTAAGAGCCAGAGCATTGTGATCGGATATTAGTTTAGGGTATTTAATAATAGTTGTAAGACTTGAAATGTCTCTGGTAGTGAAAATATAGTCGATTCTGGTGTATTTCCTATGGGGATGAGAAAAAAATGCGTAGCCCGGGTCATCTTGATGTTTAAGGGGCCAAATATCAACAAGATTATGGCTAGTTATAAGTGAGGAAATTGCCTTATATACTCTGGAATAGTTATGTTCGGCTGAGCTGCTACCATGCGTTCCAAGTGCAATATTAAAATCACCGGCAAAGATTAAAGGGCCGGGCCAACCAGCCAGCTCTAGTTCTAGACTCTCAAAGACCGCTGGGTCGTCCAAGTTAGAGCCATATGCTGAGCACAAGGTTAAACCTAGAGCTAGCTCTACAATTACCCATCTTCCATATTGGTCTAGGGCCTGACGTTTAGGGGTCCCAATGTGATTCTTACCTAATACGGCTACCCCCCGAGTATTTGTCGTATGATTTGTTGTGGCTAAAACATTATAGCCCTGTGTTTTTAGTAAGCTCCGCTTAGCCCAAGGTATGTGCGTCTCTTGCAGACAGATAATGTCTGGCGGGTTGCGCTTAATTATCTCGAACAGCCGCCCCTGTTTATCTCTATCATGTAGCCCAGCCACATTCCAGCTACAGATAGTTATCTTCCCCATGGAACTAGATTGTTTGACTCCTTGTTCATATTGTTGCTCACATTATTGTATGTGTTGATAAGTGTGTTCGTTTTATAATCAGTAGTTTGGTGACTAAAAGATTCGATTCGTTCTTTTTGAAATGAAGTTGTCTGCGTTTTTTGTGTTTCCCCCCTCCCCCCCCACTTCCCCCCTTCTCCACCGACCCACTTCCACCCCCCTTGCTCCCAAATTAAAGCAAAAAGACTCCATTGGAGTCTAAAAAGTGATGGAGGTGCCCGTGCTGTCAGGCCCCCGACCAAGTGTAAAAAAAAAAGGAAAAAAACAGCGAGAGAGAAAAAGAAAACCCAGAAGGAGCTCAATTGCGGAAAAAACATCTGTCAAATCATAGTCATTTGGCACAGCGAGTACTGACTGTCGAACTACCAGACTGGTGTGCTAACAAAAAAAACTCATCTGCAGGAAATAATGCTCCACGCCTTATGCGGAACCATTAAAATCCCACACCTGTGCCACTATATACGTATCTCACCCCTCGTGCAATACCGACAATCTTACATTTGTTACATTGCTCAGTAAGGCTCAACAGTCTCGGGGAGATAGGGAGAAGTTTAGTTCACATTTCCCTAAAAGCAAGTCTCCATTTTATCCATTTTATCAATTCGCTTTAAGCTATTTTAAACTATCAAGGTATTCCTGGGCAATAATCTCGGATACAAAAAACTTTGTCTGACCACCAAATATAACCTTGAGTCTTGCAGGATTGTTAAGGTATACAACTGCGTTTTTATCCTGAAAGGGTTTTATAAGCTGGCGTAGCCTCCACCTTCTTTCAACGGTGGTATGGCAGAAATCTGGACGTGTAAAGTATGAAATGTCTTTGAAAGAGCGCTTGGCTTCAGGTCTGGCCTTCTCGAAGATCGCCTGTCTAAGAAGAAAATTTCCAATATAGACTAGGATGGCCCTAGGATACGCGCCAGGTTTGGGAGGGACTCTTTGGGTTAGTGGCATTCGGTGGGCTCGCTGTATTTCAATGTCCCAGTTCCAATCGGAACGCTCAGGGAGGGAGGCTCGAAGAAGGTTAATCACAAAAGTGCGAAAATCCTCTCCCTCAGATTTTACCGGGATCCCCAAAATGCGCAAATTATTTCTGCGCTGGCGGTTTTCAAAGTCCTCCAGCTTCCACCTGATGTCTCCTATCTGGGCTTCATTGGACTCAACTCGTTCCCTGATGGCACCGACTTCCATCTCATTTGCTAGGGTTCTAGACTCTACCTCAGTTAGCCGGTCCCAAAGGCGCTGCATGTTTTAACGAGCTTTTGTACAACTCCTTGAACCTTACGTAGCGCTGCTTGAGCCCTGCGCCCGTCCTGGGAGGTCTCTTCCCGGTGTGCTGCTATCGCCTGCAAGACAGCATCTATATATGCGGGTACTGGGGGAGTTGTAGAGTTGGATGCTGCGGGGGTCAGCTGTTCAGTATGGGTATGGTCCCAGTCAAGGACTGCCCCCTGAGACTTATTCCCTCGCTTTCTGGTGACTTTACGCTTTGGTTTAACAGTAAGAGTAATAGCCTCCTCGCCTATATCGGTCAGGCTATCTGATTCATCTGTAGCACAAGGTGTATCCCCCCATTCATCTTCCATTTCATCAGAGAAGGAGAAGAATTCAGGGTCTTTTTCTGTGATATTTTGCACAGGGCCTGGTTTCCCTGTAGTGGTGCGCCTTGCTCTACATTAGTCTCTTTTTGGTCACTACAATCATTAATTAATATCCAATATCCAATATAAATAATATAACTATAAAAGAAATATTACCCCTTACCTGGACTGACCATTTTGCTATTCTAAGCAGTGTTAGCATAAACAAGGCCATTAAAACTAATCAGAACACCCTACCTTCAGAACCTTTCAGAGTTTGGAAGGACGCGGATACCAAGATGTTGAGAACATCGCTAGCCGATACTTGGCCACCCATTTCTGAGGATCCCAACGTAGCTGTGCAGCAATTCTCAGATTGGCTAACTTTGGCAGTAGAAACTTCGGTGCCTCTAAAAACCATATCTAAAAACCGGAGGACGCCCTCAGCCCCCTGGTTTTCGGAATCCTTGAGAAAACAGAAACAGGTTTGTAGGAGTTTCGAGAGGAAATGGCGTGAAAATTACGATAATGACTCAAGAACACTTTATAAGCAGACACTGGCATTATACAAAAATATGATCTTGGAGGCCAAGAAAACCTTTTACGAAGAACAAATTAATGGCGCGAAAAACTCCAGTAAACAACTATATGAGGTAGTGAAATCCTTAACTGGAAATCAACCTGACCTGACCCCTCCCCCCTCACAGACCTTCTGTGACGCCTTAGCAAACTTCTTCTACTCCAAAGTGAACGATATCTATGCCGAGTTTGCCACGATCAGCTCATCCAGCAATTCGGCACCTAAAATGATAGATAAACAAACTACATGTTCACTCACCCAATTTAGAGAGGCGACAGAGGATCAAATAATAGATTTGATTAAATCTGTTAAAACAGGTTCCGCACTGGACACTTGTCCACCTAAGATTTTTCCTCCAGTGATGGACCTGATCGGTGCATTTGTAAAGCAAATTTGTAACAATATGTTCACCTCGGGTGTCTTTCCGGATAAATTGAAGACTACACTATTAAAACCACTATTGAAGAAACCAGGCCTAGATAAAGAGCTATTAAAAAACTATAGACCTATTGCAAGCCTTCCCTTTGTAGCGAAAGTGGTGGAAAAGGTCATGAATGCCCAGCTATCGGATTATATTGATCAAAATGACTTACTGGATGAGTCGCAGTTTGGTTTTCGGAAATTACATGGAACCGAAACTGCGCTCATCAAGGCAGCTGATGATATCAGGGCCATTAAAGATCAAGGTGGCACGGCGGTCCTGATCATGCTGGATCTATCGGCGGCCTTCGACACGGTCAATCATTCTATATTGATTGACCGTGTCGAGGAGCTGGGCATCCAGGCCGTGGCTAGGGCTCTGCTCGCTTCCTTCCTTTCAGGAAGAACACAGGCAGTAACAATGGGGCCTTTTCGATCAACGAACCTGGCTCTCCCATGCGGTGTGCCTCAAGGCTCATCCCTAAGTCCGACCCTTTTTAACATTTATGTGGCGGACTTAGCTAAGGTCATCAACATCTACCGGATGAGCCTTACCACCTATGCTGACGATACTCAGCTGGTCCTGGCCATCAACGATGACGGCGAGGAGGTGGCAGCTAGGTTTCAAGATGGCATGCTGGCCATCAAGGAATGGATGGCTTGTAATTGCCTAAGGTTGAACTCAGAAAAAACTGAGGTGATCATTTTTGGAAAGCTTTTCCCGATCTGGTCCTCAATATGGTGGCCCCCGTTGCTAGGGGCACTGCCATCCCCGGTGCAGAAAGTCAGAAATCTAGGGGTGATTTTTGATGAGAAACTCAACTTTGTTCAACACGCCAATCAAGTAGCCTCTACAGCTTTTTTCAAGCTCAAACTCCTGAGGAAAATTATACCATTTCTTTCAGACAAAGGAGGAAAAACAGTGGTGAGCTCATTGGTACTGTCCGCCTTGGATTATTGCAACGGCCTGTTCCTGAATGCTCAGGCCCGGGTTGTGGCTAAAATGCAAATGGTCCAGAATGCGGCGGCAAGGCTGCTGTCTGGCACCCCGAAATTTCAACCAATCAAACAGACTATCAGGAGCTATCATTGGCTGACGGTGACAAATAGAATCAAGTTTAAGACCTTATGTATCACTTTTAAAGCTACTCGTCACCAAGGGCCAAAGTTCCTGAAGGAGAAGCTTATACTCTACCGGCCTGCTAGACAACTAAGGTCAGTAAATGCTCACCTCCTCACTGTACCGAGAACAAAGACTGTTACTTGGGGAGACAGATCTTTTACCATCGCCGCAGCCAGACTCTGGAATACACTTCCACTGGAAATCAGATCCTCCCCCACTCTGCTACAGTTTAGGAAACGGTTAAAGACGTGGCTTTTTAACCAATAATACCCTCCCTTTCCCGCATGGTTAAATTGAATATATATCCTGAGCCTAGGCCATAATTGAGTCACAGCGCCAAGACGCCCATGGGCATACGTTGCGCTTTATAAATTTTAAAAATAAATAAATAAATAAATAATTGGGCTTTGATTAGTGTTAGTAAGATTGATTGTAAGACAATCTTGTGCCTGTGCCACATTATCACCTTGCTCCAATAGTCGATCCTTGGTCGATCCAAACGTTGTACATATGTCTGTGCCTGTATCAGTACCTGTATCTGCACACTCATCAATGATTACCTCTAAGCCAGGGTTTGGCTCCAAGGTACCTGCGTTATCATAAATAGTCACTATGTTACTGTGCAAGCCAAGAATCACAGCAGAGCTCACCTTTACAGCTGTAGGTGTTTGTTGTGGATTCAGGCAACTTGTTTCTATGCCTGCTTCACTGGAGCCTTCAATCCCTTCAATCCTGGCGTTAACAGTATTGCTGCCGGTAAGTGCTGGTTGTACGGCATGGTTATTCAGGTTGCTCGGCAATGAGGGGCTGTGTGAGTCACTTGTGCTGCCGCTGCGCGTGGACTGATGCTGCTTCCCCTGGCCCGGAAGCATACTCGCCCCCCTTCGCATCAGCTCCACCACTGTAGGTCCCGCGGCATCTTTGCAGGTTTCCTTTTTCTTCCGGTTCGCCGTTGGCTTGTTCGGCTCGGTTACTATCTCGCTCCGAGGTAACCGTGTGGGTGTTGCTTTGGGTGTTGCTGCCTTCTCCTTTGCATTGATGTCCTTCTGTCCTTCACCTCCGCGCTCCGCCGCCTCACGTTGTACCTGTCTCGCAGCCCTCGCCCGAGCGGCCGCCGTTAAAGCAGGTGGAGCTACAACCTTTGGGGCCATCACCGCCGGATCAGAAGCCGGAGTCCGACTCTGCTTGTCGCTGCTCCCAGAGGTAATTACACAGTGAGTTCTGCAGGCACTGTACGGTGTCTTAGGCGGTCTTCGCAGCAGGTGTCTTATGGCTGCCCAGCCGATATATGAGTAACAGACCCAGATTGCATGGCGTGTGGATGGGCTGAGATCCATTCGGGTTAGAGTTGGTCCCCACGGAGTTTTAGGCGGGCAATTAATTCTTATGTAGAACTATTCATAGAGAACAAGAATTCTTTTAATACTTCCAGAGACAATATTTGACCTTGTCCATTGTCAGGATTTGGGTCAAGTCCCCTTTCAGTGCCCATGGTCTGTCATCACATGATCTACCAGTACAGGGATATAGGTCAGTCCTACCTTTCTTTCCTTGCTTGATATTGCTAGTGTGTGGGTTCCTGGTTCCTGGTTCCTGAGATTGTTGGTTTTCGATTCAGTTTCCTCACGGGCTCGTGAGTGATTCTGGATCCCCTTCTGATTTGTATTTAGCCCTTTCTGTTCCCTCTTTTCCCTATTCCTTGCTTCCTGGTTTAGTTAGGTAGTTAGTTCCCTTCCCTCCCCTCCCGTTTTTGCCAGTTCCCGTCATTTGATTCAATTCGGGGTTTGTTGGGGCTACAGCTCCCCCTTTTGAAAGCCTTTTGTTTTCATTTGTAATTGCCTCGGTGTTCTTTGGAGCATTCTGCAGACATGCTGTCAAACGAACGTTTTGTTTGTTTCCTTCCGCGTCATCATTACCGCTCCATATCGTTGTGTGCGGAAATAACGTTTTGGGTCATTCCGCGAGTTTGCTTCTGAACCGAGTGCTGGTACAGTCGGCTTTCCTTGTTCCTTACGTCTTGTTCCTTCCCTTGTTGAAACGAGAACGAGTAGGGTTTTTTAATGCCGGTAACAAGGCATTTTTTCCCCTGATGGCCAGAGAGACACTGTGGAACCATTGATTAGTGCTTATTATTTCCACGAATCTGAGGAGTTATCTTGGATCGGTTTTGGCATTCTCTGCTGCCTGAAGCCTCCATGAAGCAAAGCCTGCATCCCTGACTGGTAAGAGAAACATGAATGTTGTGGCAGAACATGGTCAGTGGTTCTGGATCTATTTGAAAAGTACATGAAGTGTATTTTTGTTTGTTTAGGTGCAGAGGCGTGGAGGAGGGAGCAGTGATCTCATCGTCCTAACAAGGGTGGAAGTTGACTTGGTGTCTCCTTCTATTTATTCCACCCTCTTTCCTGGTTCATCTGGGCACTCATAGTTATAACCTTGTGAGCGGCATATGGGCAGGGGAAGTGGATTGGGTCATACTACGTTCCTGCAGTGTGCAGGCTAAGTGGACGGAATTCAACATCCATAAACAAATGATTATGCAATCTGACATGAAATGGTTTCGGCACCTTTTCTTCTGTATTTACGAGCCATTTCATAAATGTATATTTTCATGATTGATTCAATTAGCATTCAAATATAAATATATGCTTAGAATGAACCATTGCTTTAATGTGTACAGCACCAATGTATTTTTATGCTTACAACCAGTTCTAATGCATTTTTAATGTATTTTGGACATATGTTTATAGACATATTTTAGATATGTTATCATGTTTAGAATTTAGTAACATCATACATAAGAAAGTGGAGTGGATGTTGTGTATCGATTTAGATTCCGTATGAATTTCCCTCTTCATGCCCTTATATAGCTATAATTCACATTGCCCTTATATAGGCATAGAAATCCAGTAATTTTTTAGGCATAGTCCATGCTACCCAAATACAGGCATCGCTACTTCCATCTGTTCATCTACGTCACAATGAGTTCTTGGAAAACCAGACTCTTAAGCTTCAGGGACTTCCCCTTGCCTGGATATTGATTTCTCCATGAACTCATTTATTATGCATGAACATCTATTCTTTAGGGGTTCATTCAAGACTTTCATGGCCCGACTTTTACGTCAATCCTGGCATTCCTAAACGCCTACAAGGTATAAATATATCTTCACTTGCTATGGCAAAGCACAGTGTGGTTCAGTTAAGTTCGACTACCTATTTGCATGACGCAGCTCGCCACAGCAAGTACTGAAGGAAGCCAACCTCCCAGCTGACGCACTGACTAGACGCTGTCATTCTCCGGCCGACAATCCAGCTCCAATGTTTCCAAATCCCCTTGCGGGGTGTTGGGAAATCGAGTCCCAGGAAAGAGATACCAACCTCTCTCATTATAAGGTATGGGGCTGATTAGAACCTAGAGAAACCTTTGGCAGTTTTTGGCAAAACTAAACTAAACTAAACTTATGCTAAAGCAGCACCTACTTCTTCCTTCGTACTAGAATTAGGTTAGGTACACTTTGGTAGGATTATTTAGAAGCACCAGTTGAGTATTTTAGCCCGGTTATTTGTGTATGTTTTTTTATATATGTCATAGCAACAGACCATGCTATTACAGTATTATTTTATAATACTGTTTACGCTGTACGCATTATACTTCGCATTTCATTTTACGATTGTAGCAGTTCATATCTCTTGCATGAGAAAGAAGACTGTTCAATAAACCCTTTTTATTGAAACGCCTGTCTCTCTATTTCTGTGCAACTCTGTAGAAACGAAGCATGCATGATTGACTGAGTGAAATAACTATCTATTGTTTCCACGACTCTGAAGATATTGTTCCGACTCTAAGGAAATAAAGTTGTCATGTTTCTGCGGTTGTCAGAAACTAATTCCTTCTTGTTTATTTGGGAAGTTTCTAGTGACCTGTGAGTTAGCTGGCACACACACACAATTAAGTTTGATATACTCGATAGAGTCATACTTACCTTAGTCCTATGTAAAATCTATAGTGTATACTATTCAAATGCGCAGAGTCTATCAGGAATATAGGAACTACACTACAGAAGGAGGAATGAATTTCACCCCAGTGTCTGGAGAGGAGCCTGGAGGAGGTGGCAGGCAGCAAATGGGTCTCTTGAAGGAAACAGATGTCAACCTTATGCCAGATAAGGTGGGCGTGCACCAGGTGGGCCTAGCGGTGGTCATTAAGACCACGGACGTTCCAAAGTCCAGAGAATGGTATCTGTCATGTCTGTGTGCCAAGGGAGTGAATGACGGATAGAGCCAATGTGTAATGGGGAACATGAGCAGAGGAAATGAGAAGTGCAGTGTGAAGCGAAATGTAGCAGTTATCATGTTACAGAGAAGTACAAAAGACAAAACAATCAACAAAGCCTTGCAAGGAGGCAACAAACCCAGAGAACCCATCCACCCACTCCAACCCCCCCAAATAGGCTGGGAGACCAACCCCACCCACCCGAGGGAACCACAACTGGGCAACTCAGTGTCCAGGAAGGGAATTATCCCTTGGAGGCATGGTTTTGCCCGGCGTACACCCCTGCTGAAGAGACAGGGTGGCCAAGCTGTGAGTGTGGCAGATAGCGTTTTGATCAGAGAGAACCGCCGGGAGACAGGGAAACCCAGCATGAGAGCGAGCGGAGAACATAGGGGAAAGGAGATGAGGGGGAGGCCTAAACGGCTGGAGAGGCGAGTGGCCCCACAGCCATGTCAAGCCTCTGGGCCAAATGAACAACAAGCAGGAGCCTGACAAAGAAGAAGAGAGCCACCTGCAATGGGTGGAGCAAAGTGGAAGTCAGCCATGGAAGGCAACACTACACCAAGAAGCATAGATTACAACGACACAATAACAATAGCAGGAGTCAATCATTGTCACTTAAGTTGCTGTCAGCAACAGCCTGGGAACCAGAAGGGGAAGAGCGGTGTGCCTGGTCAGGTTTTTTCTCATAGGTCAATGTGGCCTTCAGTTCCAGGAAGGCATGCATCTTGGAGCCCTGCCTGACTTGCAGCTTAGCAGGGTACCCCCATGTGTAGGAGCTGTCAAGTTTTTGAAGTATTCTCTTGGCCGGGAGGAATTTGCGGCAGGCAGCCTGCACGTGCCATTGTGTAGTCGGGGAAAAAGGCCAGGGAATTCTCTTGATGACTTATTTTCCCCTTTCTCCCTGGCCGCACGAAGAACAGCATCTCGGTCCCTGAAGTTCAGCAGCTTGGTGATGATGGGGCGGGCTGGCAGGCCGGGAGCAGGATGAGGGCCAAGGGAGCGGTGGGCGCGCTCAACAATAAAAACACTGGAGAGGACTTCGCCAAAGAGATCATGGGGGAGCTGATCCACAAAATCTTCCATTTTGGATATGTTGGAGGATTTGGGCACACCAGTGATGCGGAGGTTGCTCCTACAGGAACGCGCCTCCAAGTCCTTGTTCTTATTCTTCATCAGCTCAAGCACCTTGTCCATTTGGAGAAGTGATGGTCTTGTGTCAGGGCATCTTCAGCATCTGAAACCCTCGCCTCTATCTGAGTCAAGCGTGTGTCATGCAAGTCGACCCGGGCCTTAATAGTGTGCAGGCGGGCAGACAGCTGGTCGAGTTGGGGGGCGATTCCAGTAACAGTGGTCTGCACTTCCAGCATGATGGCCTTCAGATCATCCTCCCTGGTCGGACCAGCATCGGACTGGCGGGCCGACTCGCCCGCATCGGTGACCACTCCATCTTGCTGCGTCTTCCGGCGTTGCTCAAACGCGATTTTAGGTTTTTTGGGGTCAGCTTTCCCTATGGCAAGGCAAGGTGCGTAGACGGAGACGCCGAGGATTGGGAGAGAAGAGGCAACAGCACCAACCGAGGCAGATGATAGTGGGAAATGGAACATTGCGGCAAGTGATAGTCACCAAGGGAGGCTGGTGAGGGTGGAAATCAGGCCAGCTGCTCAGTGTCACAGATTCTAGTCCCACTTTAGAGAGCTGCGTGAAGCAAGGCCCCCCAGGGAAAGGAAATGGCAGAAGAGAGGGCTACTCTTACCAAGTCAAAATCCAACAGGCATCAGCAGACGAATTAACAGAGTCAGGCAAGGGGAGCCAAGCGGGCGGGAATCAGGTAGTATCATTGTTTGGAGAGGCAGACAAAACAGTAGCCGACCGCCGAGGTCGGATCACCCACCAGGCCAGCCCAGCACCAGTCGCAATGGGAATACAATGGGAGTCTGCGAGGGCCGCTGCCCCAACGGAGATAGGTGGAGGCAGCATTAGCCGGTCCGCAGGCCTCGACGAGGGAGGAGTGTCGGCGTGGAAGGTCAAGAGCACCAGCGGCGGACGAAGAGGAGACGGCCGCGTGGTCCCCGGTCTCTTAAGGTGAGCGCAGCAGGAAATGCAAGACCGCGGGGGTAGACACAGCAGGGATACACGGTGGGCGCGCTCACCACATTGCAGGGCCCAGGGAAGGCAACGAGAAGTGGTAGGCCTCAACTGGGGGACGGGGAGGCCCAGGCTCGCTGTATGGTGCATGCCACCACTCCACTGCAGGAAGTCCCTGTGGCAGCATGACTCAAGAGGAGAATAAGAGGCCAGGCGGCAAGCAGGGTCCGATGGAGTGGTCTGGTCCCTGCTGGTCAGCAGAGGCAATGGGGAGAGGCAGCGACATCTCAGCGGTGTGGCGCGGGCTCCAGCCGCATGCTCGCAGGAGGGCCCAGCAGCCGCGCCAGGCCTCAGTGGCTGGCATTGGGTGCATCGACAGCGGTTAGGGCCCAAAGGGAGACCGATCAACGCCCCTGTGCAAAGAGGAGGATCAGGATTTCGGGTAGCAGGAGGGCAGCTCCCCTAATGTCCGCAGGATCATGGCGGATTAAAGGCTTGACCGGCAGAGCCCACTCAAGGTGTGGCAATCTTGCAATTGGCTAAGCCACGCCCCATATAGCCTTATTTTTAAAAGGAGAACGTAACAATACCCCTATGATATATCCTCACAATTCCTGAATGAGCTGGGAAAGAGGTTCCCATCTTCCCGTGCTCACATTCTGGAGGCAATAAGACTCTCTCACAAGTCCAGATGGCCTTCTAGGATAATTGCATGGATTACAGTAAGCAAAAAACCCTCATCACGTAATACTCTGTATCCTCATTTGAGCTGAGAATCCTTTCCCTCGCCTTCCCTTATTCAGTTTAAAGGGAGCAAGGTTTCACCACATGCCCAGCAGAGAGGCTCCTTGCTCCACAGTGGGGAAACCGAGGGCAGCTGGCATGTCAGCCGTCCCTTGGCCTCCTCCCAGACAGGAAAATGCCAGTCTTTTTTAGCTCCCAGCGGATGGTCAATGGGGTTGGCCATAACATTTCCTGTTTTGTCTCCTGTTGTGTGGTAGGGTCACGCCTCAAAGGTGATGAATAGGATGTCGGAGTAGAGGTAATTGCATTTATATATCGCTTACAAACCCTGATGTGGCAATGAAGTACTTTAATGAAAACTGCTTCCTAAATGTTTGACTTCACACTCATTGGAAAGTGTTTGCCAGGTATAATGTCACAATTACCATAGTATTTTTGAATTGCCTAGTAAAACTCGCACCTAATTTTACTGGGAGAATATGGGGCCATATGTATGAAATTTACATTTTGCGATTCTCAAATAGCGATTTTTAGGGAATCGCTATTTGAGAATCGCAAAATGCTATGTATATAGGATTTGCAAATAATTGAGCAAATCCTACATATTCCTTAATTCCGAATCGCAAATTGCAATTCGCAATTAAGGAATACCTCCCCATTCATTCCTATAGGAATGAATGGGAAGACATTCTCAATTTGCGATTCTCAATTAGAGAATGGCAAATTGAGAATGCAAATTCAAGGGTGCCAGGGTGTCAAAAGGACACCCTGTTGCACCCGTGAAATGTGCATGAGTGCCAATGTGGCACACATACATGCCCTAAGGGCATGTATGTGTGCCACTTGGCACCTTGAAAAATGCAAAAAAGTGCATTTTTCAAAGAAATCGCAAATTACCACCAACTTGAAGTTGGTGGTAATTTGCGATTCCTTAAATGCAATCGCAAAATAGGGAATCGCAAATTTGCAATTTCCGAAATTCTGCGAATTTCAGCGTTTGCGATCGCAAAATTGCCTTCATACATATGGGCCTTAGTCCAATGCTGTATGCTTAGATGAGGTTTAAAATGGCCAAAATATATATCAAAAAGATGGGCACTTCCTTCAGCAAATGCTTCCTTCACATATTTATTATAATCTTCAAATTAATCAGTTTTTTTCTTCCATCTCTTTCTGATGCACCACATTCTTAATTTTTTACATTTTCCAGGATGACCTCAATGAGCTCAGTGTATCACTACTAGACAAAACAAATTGTGGCACCCTAAATTATCGTAGGCCAACCCTCTGGTAACTTGGCACAGAGCATTCAGGCTTAACTTAAGAGCCATTGCGTAAAGTATTTGTACAGCACTTCAAACAGTAACATAGTTAAAATGCCACAGAAAGACTCCACATCAGATTAGAAAAATAGAACATGACTTTATAAATAAAACAAGACCAAAACAACAGAAATCAAACAAGTAGAAGTTGAGATATGAATTTTCAAAGAATACACTGTCAAATGGGTGATCTGGACGCGCTGGACCGGGAGAAAGTCAAAAGTTCAGTATGACTGCGATGGAGCACGGGTCGGCTACAGTGACCCACTTAGGCCTGCTGAACAACAGTACTTCGATCTGGGAAACGTTGACTTCGAAAAAGATGCAAGGTACAGCCAAAGCGATGCTTCTGTGTCGAGCCATGCAGTGGGCGAGATGCATAGGAATTCTCCACACAAATGGTGGCGAGGCATTGGTTCCGAGAACAATGTGCTGGTTTCCAATGCGATGCATGGCTATTGCTTCCGCCGCAGAGGATAAATCGATTCCAAAAGCAATGCGCTGGGGCAGTGAGGTGCGCTGGTTCCGTTCCTCGATTTGAAAAAAAGATGTGCCAGATCTAACCCACGCAAAATCAAAGATGCACTGGTTCAGATGAGGATACATGGGCTGGCTTGAGAAAGCTCCTTACGCCTCACTTCCAGTGGTCCAAGATTGGGGTGGCACAACTTGGCAGGGAAGACTCACAGCTTGCAGAGTCCAGATGCAGATGCAGGTAGTTGGAAGTCTTTTGTATTCCTGAGACTTCAATCAAGAGTCAAGCCAGCAAGTCCTTGGTGTCACTCGGGGTTCAAGTGATTCAGGTCCAGACTTTCTCACCCAGGCAGGAGAAGAGCAGGCAGCAGGGCAGATCTGCAACACAAGAGCACAACAGCAAGAGTCCAGCATAGTAGCAGTCCAGCAGATTGGTAGTCCTTCCAGCAGCACAGCTGTTCTTCTTCCTGGCAGAGTGGTCCAAAAGTGTACTAATGTCATGATGTCATTAATCCAGTACTTATACCCAGTTGTGCCTAGTGCAGGAGAATTAAAAGAAAGCTTAGAAGTGCACAGAGGCCCTTTCTTCCTGCCCTGGTTCCAGACTCTCTACAGAGGGGTATGCAGCCTTTTGTGTGTGGACAGGACATAGTATATTCAGGTGTAACTATGAGGCTGTGCCCAGCTCCTCCATCCCATTTCCCAGGTTGGCCCAACAAGACACACCTAAGCTCCCTTGGTGTGTGGCTGTCTAGAGGGAACACAAAGCCCAGCTGATAGCTAACACTATTAACACTGGGGCTTATATGTAATCAGAGTCCAGACAACACCCAGCTGCACATTTCATTAAGAAATACAGGAGATTACCTAACTGAGTTCTAGAACCTCCCTTCTTTTTAAAGGTGTACTATGCGCGTGTTTCCTTTTCAAACTAAGTTCTGTGTAGTATATGACTACCTATTACAAGCATCCTCCATGATGGACACGGATCACAATTGATCCATGTTGGGTTAAATTAAACATAATACCCTGTTATCACGGTCTTTCTCTTTCCAGTTATAGGTACTATTAAGACCTGTAACTATTGAGAAGAAGGGTAAGTGACCAACTTTCCTTTGCGCGTCACTAAATTAGAAACAAGCTTCATACTGGTCCTGAAGAAGGCCCCCCGACCCGACTGGGTGACGCATGGGCTGAAACATGTCAACCATTCACTTTTGTATACAGGTGCTATAGAACAGTAGCGCTTTTTTATCTGCACCGCCTTTTATTTTAACCTTGCCCCATCTCCAACTGAATAAACCACTACTTTTTGAGAGATGAAGGTAATGTTAAATTCACTTCACTTACACTTACACGATTACTGAGCACTACTGTAATTACCAGTTGGTGTCCCTCCAGGAGAAGGAAAGCATATTTTAAAGACTCTATGATGATGCTTTTCACATAGCCTCAGAAGCGGATAATCAAGATATACCGCTCCTTTACGTGAATGAGGGTTTTTTAAGTCGGTTAGAACTCCAGACACTGGTTACAATACAGTGATTCATTCTCCTTTGATTATCTATCTAAAGTAAGTAAATGCCAACTTTCTAGGTGTTCATAAACGGGGAGAGAGGGGTGCACTTATCTCGACTGTTGTTCCTGAGCTAATAAACTGACCATAAACAGATCGGGAATGTAGTAAACAATTTATGCCTTTGACTTGCATGTGCAAAACAAAATATATTTGTTTGCAACTCACAAAAATAGTTTGAGTGTGACTGCTATTTAACAAACACTAACAAGAATAACTGTTGATGAAGATCTCAAAGTATTCTTATTAGAGCTGAGGCCTTTCACACTATATCACAGTGTTTCCAATGGGACGATAAATATTATTGCAACTCACAGGAACATCCATGGGAAATTGTGAAGCTCCATGCTATGCTAATGTGTTTATGCAAATATTTCAAGATGATCAAATTTTTTCCAAGGCCATGCGGTACAACAATTTAAAGGTGTGTTTGAGATTCATTGATGATATCTTCCTTGTATGGAAAGGAGCCAGAGGTGAATTCGAGGATGCCGTCAGACATTTGAATGAAGAAGAAATCGATTGGGGTTTACACATGAAATCAGTGAGAATCAAGTGAAATTTTTAGACGTGGAGCTCACATTAAAGGAGAGTAAATTCAGTACTAACATATTTGTGAAACAAACTGACCGTAACAATTTACTGCCCTTTCAGAGTTTTTAACAATTTACATTAAAAAGACACTTACCCTGTTTGCAATTTTTACATATAAAGAGAATCACTGCAGATAATGATTTAAACTAAACAGGCAAATCCATGATGTCCAATGAGTCCAAAGAAAGAGATTATCCAGAGGGTATAATTGGTAAGGCAGTGGAAAGAGCAGATGAAAAGAATAGATTATGATTATTGGCAAACAAGAAACAAAAGAAAGATTCCACTAGAATGATATTTGTGGTATCTACAAAGAATTTCAAAATCAAGAAAATAATTCTTAAACATTGGCAAATGTTACAACAGAGCCGTATTTTAAAGGAATATTTGGTCAATTACCAACGTTTGCATATGAATGGTCAAAAAACTAAAAGGAACTACTATATCCAAAGAAGGAAATTAATGAATCCACCAATCAAACTAAAGCATGCATGGGTACCATGCTATGCCTGAATTGCAACAATTGCAACAACATCATAAAAGTGATTAAAATAAACCATCCTTCTAAGGGCACATAAATTAAATTGAGAACAAATGAAATCTGTGAGTCAAAACATTTGGTGTGCATGCTAAAGTGCCCATGCTATTTGGCACACGTGGGCAAAACAGAATGACTGAACATAAAGCAATATAAGAACAAAAAATGAGAAATCATCAGTGGAAAGCACTTCAATATTAAGGTCACAATATCAGCCAACTGAGATTTATTTATTAAAACAAGTAAAGATACATGGGAATATGGATAACAGAAAAACATTATTAAAGATAGAAATATACTGGATAAAAAATTGGACACTGTTGCAAAGTCATCCTGTGCCCTGGGACCCCCCAACTTTTTTCTGACTGATACTGGTGGTAACTGGCATGACCTACCCTATAGGCTCCTAGTACATATTAGAGGCAGGGGGATTTAAACTACCTAGAAGTCCCTACTGAGGTGCCGGGTTTTTAGGAACCCGGTGGTGCCAGGGGATAACACCTGAAGACCTCTGAGTTCTTCCTGTTCCGGACCACAGAAACCAAGAGTCTTCTAGTTGAAGTCAGAGATCGAGTTTTATTGGCTGCAACCAAGTAACATGTGTCCTAGAAGCACGACAGCACGGGTCGTAAGTTCTCAGGAGACTGTTCGTTTTTACAGAACCAGCCTTCTCCTTTTATACACAATATTACACTTCAGGCAAGACTTCTTGAGTTTACAATACGGTCATAGACATATTTACACAATAGAGCAAAACGCACAGTCATGTTGGCCAACCCATATTTTAGATGTCCAGTTTGTGATAGATGACCCAACCCAGCCCGGAATTACAATCAGATATCGATGAAACCCCAATAAAACAGGGCACCTCCTCGTCATAAAACTGGCCATAAACAAGGAACATGGACAGGTGTATGTGTGTAGAAAACATGGTCTGTATGTGGTGAATGGTTTATGGCATCTTGTGCTTTGATGATATCTTACTCGGCCACTGGGCGAGGAGCTGCCCAAACAGGTTTGGCTGGAGGCGGTGGAGTCAGTTCGGCCAGGTCATGGGGAAGTCAGCTAAGGTGGACGTGTCCTTTCAGATCAAGCTCGACCTTAATCAATTGACTTATATGAGGGCAAGGCATAAGATGGATGCCGTTCACAAAATGGAGTCCGAGGGTTCAGAACGGAAACCACGATTTGAGGGTGTTGGCATCGCTCAATCACGACGCAAATGCACAGGGATAATGTCCTAATCATTACCGGTCTGCCAATACCAAATTCGTCATGGTACGACGATATTTTGTGGCACGAGTTTTGGACCTCGGTACCGGTATTACAGCAGGGTCCAGAATTTCAGAACCACAGCCCCTCCTTTTGCCCTCATATTAGGCAATAACTCATGCTAATCTGAGTCCAAATCTGTATTAATGAATTCTTGGATATGCTGCTGTAGCATCATTCTGTTGCTCAATTCGTCCCTGGACACAGGCTTCCTTACACATGAGGTAGCACAGAGGCCACATATTGCAGGAGCGCACTGTGCAAACAGGCAGAACATAAACAGAACGGCTAAGATCATCCCAATGAAGATCAGAGTTTTCCATCCCCAGTCAGAGATCAGTTCCCAGAACCACCCTAGCAGGGACCAATCCCCTTTATCCACATGAAGGCAATCAGAGATTTTGTGCAGTTTGGAGATGGCCTGATACACTGTCGGAGCATTATCAGGGATGAAAATGCAGCAACTGGATAGGATCACCCTACATACACCACCACGGTCTGCAAGTATGACATCTAGGGCAACCCGGTTCTGAAGAGTCATAAGCCGGTCCGACTGGAGCTCAGCTGTCAAATTACTAAGCAAAAACAACAGGTGATGGACCGAATGTGGATCAATGCCACACACGCACCCCAGTCCAAGGATCTGGGCCCAAATCCATCGTTTTTTTGCACTCCACACCACCCTGGGTTAGACAATGGCGATATGCAAATCAGCTCTGACCCTGTGCCCCATGGGAACAGTCCAGTCCAAACTACAAAAGCCATGTCCTTCCCAGAACGGAATCAAGCATCCGAGGACCGGACCGGTTTCGAGGTAACACCTCTCATCAGCCCGGCTAGCTTGACTCCAGTGGTGTGGAGTGCCTGGGACCCACGTCTGGGCATCCCCAGCGCACTAGACCCTAGCAGCAGAACCGGATGGCGGTTCGAAAATCAAAAATGAGCAAGTTCCCTGGGCGAGAGAGCTGTAAAATCAAAAATAGTTCTTAGGAGAAGAGAGAATCGTAGTAATTTGTTTTTATTAGTCTCTTGTTCTTGACCTCAGATTATATTGTTGTTTCCCAGGTACAGTGTGGTCTTCGAACAATGTTTCAGGTTCTGTAGTGTCCAACTGCATTGACGGAGGCACAAATCCTTGCAAAATACGATCACTCTCCTTTTCTGTACCAGTTCCTTTCAGTCGTGCATCGCTGAAGAGTGCAAAGCGAGGTACAGCTTCGGTCTCAGAGTCAGCGATTCCGTCCTGGACCCACCGGTCATATGGAAGAGGCAGAGGGACCTGTTTACAGTGGGTCCCGTGGATCCAGTTCTTCTTACCTTCCACCCGAACGGCTGATCTTGTGGAAAGAAGGACGAGGTACGGTATGGTCCACCTGGGCTGTTCGTTGTTCGTGCGCTGAAAATTCCGCACCAGCACCCAGGTGCCGGGTTCAATGGAGTGACCTGGATCATCAGAGGCTGGCGGAGAGGAACTGTGAACCTGTTGTTGTAAAACACGCAATTTAGTTGTCAATTCGTGTAAATAGCTATAACCAAAAAACTTAGGGGTCTAAATTAGAAATCCTTTGGTGATTCTTTGTTATTGTACCTATGCCAACTAGTGGGAACAGAAGACAAGTTAAACTAACAAACCATATCAATAGAATGCGAAACACCAGCAACCGTCAGTCAAACTTAGTTGAGGATTCCCATCAAAGTCTTGTATTAATCAATATTCTCATCTGGTAATCCTTCCAGGGTATTATGTCTCTTGATTATTGAGACACCCAGCATACCCTGCTGACCGGTTCGGGGTGACGACCCACAGTCACTCGGTTGTACCACATGGTATTGATATGATGGGAAGGTGCAGTGCAAAAAATAATATGTGTGGTGATTAAAAGAGGATAGGGAACTTAACAAAAACCTATTTAATAAACGTAAGCCCCTTCCAATTTAAAAGCAAGAACAGTATAACACAATACTCGCAGTACACACAAATAGCTGCGAAAGGACCAACATGTTTCAGCCTCAAACGGAAATGTCCCAGGCTTTCATCAGGGTCTCTGTTCTATTACAGTGCTACTGCCTATCAGTGAATAAATGTGTGAAAAACTATATGAAAAAAACACACAAGTGAAACAACAACAGTAAAGGATATAGTGTTCCCTCATCTGTCTAGAATCCTCTCTTCGGCACCTGGTGTCTTAGTAGTGTCTGTTGAAGACAAACGTGCAAGTGAGTCACATTCATCTATCATGGTCTGTTAGAAACATTCATAGTTAGTGAATATATACAAATTGATGACTCACCCAGTGTGTCCGGGGAGTGGACCTCACCTCTTCCTGGACCTGGCTCAGGATATGTGAGACCCCGCTCTGCAAGAACAGAAACCGACTACGTGACTATCGTGAGCAGAGAGATCAGTAACTGATCTGCTCTGACAATTCACAATCTACGAGGTCGCATGGTCTTCTGCACACAGAGTTAACTAGCATATAGCAACTAGTCCCTAATAAAAACCTCACATCCACTCTCTCATTAACTATAAACTAAAGATGTAGCCAAGTTTTGCCACATGGTCAAAAGGAAATAAAAACGATGAAAAAACTGGAAAAACATATATCCAGACTCACTATCTCTATTAATTATCCAAGTAATAATGGTAGAGCCAAATTCCACACAGCAAACCTCTATAGCTGTGTTCCTACCTGTCCGTCGTTGTCTCGAACAGTGACTGAGTCGTTGTCTCGAACAGTGACTGAGTCAGGGGGAGGCACTGGGCTCTCATCGTCACTCCCATTTCAAATATTCCAATAATTCTGTCATCACTTCTGCTGCCAATCCGTGACTCGGAGGGGAGGGGCTGGAAGAAAAGACCATGGTGGGGAACCCTGCCTCCTTGCAAATATTAATTATACATGCTAAGAATATTTTGGTTGTTAGGAGTATCGGGTTGCACTCGATGAAGACTGGAAACAGGAAATGCTCTTGCGCGTAGTCCCGCGAGGCCACCGTGCCGAGAACTACAAAATGATGTAACGCGTGAAGCGTATGTAGTTCACTGGCTCAGCCATAGCTAGGAATAGCGCTGTTGTACGCTCGCTCGTAAAGAACTACAAAATGAGATCACACATTCGATGCGTGTAGTTCAGATTGAGCGCTATTTAAGTATGAGCCGTTCATGGGTCGACAAGGAATTCCGTTAGACGAAATTCCCATATTTATTAGAACTAGATACAAAAGGAGTGGATTGAGCCTCTGTTTTGGGTTCTAACCATATGATCACAGCGACGAGAGTTCGTATACATCGCGTGATCTCGCGAGATATTACAAAGAACTACCAAATGACGTGGTGTTTCCAAAGTTGGTAGTACAAACCTACATTCACCCATCCAGGAACACAATGAATGCAATCCTCATGTTTACAATGGAAAGTCAGCCAATTAAATAAAGATACAGTAAATCAGTATCCACAACTTCGTGAGGGTCTCAGCAAGATCATATATTTAATACATAAACTTTCTATTGGTGACAGATTGAGTTGATGACAAAAGTTACATCAAATCAACAGGGTGTCACAGTTAAGAGTAAATGTATTGATATAGTCCTGTGGGGGCAGAGCATGCTAATCTCCATAAATATGCTCAAGCCAGATTGAACCAGGGTATGTCATCATTCAGTCCGTGTCTATCTGTGCCCAATTTGAAGACCCACTTCTGCTCTTTCAGGAACAGAAATTTGGACAAAGGGGGTTTGTCAGGTCGTGGTTCGAGTAATGCAGCATGGTGATTATTGGCTGCTCGTTTATATGAACGCTGAACAAGCCTTCTAGGGTAATGTCTAGAGGTCAGCTGTTTAGATAGATCGCCGGCGTGGCGTTCAAAAGTTTCTGAAGTTGAGAAGTTCCGTCGGTTCTTCTTTTCCATCAATTGCTTAATACACAGAACAACTATCTGCGTTTTACCATCGAAATAAGCAAAGAAAGGGTATCCTTTCTGGACCTCTTGATCTACATCACCGAGACAGGCTTAGAGAGTGAACTATACTGCAAGCCGATGGCAAGAAATTCTCTTTTGCTGTATGGAAGCCAGCACCCTAAGTCACTACGAGATAACTTGCCCTTTGGGCAGTTTCTTTGAGTCCGACGGAACTGCTCAACTTCAGAAACTTTTGAACGCCACGCCGGCGATCTATCTAAACAGCTGACCTCTAGACATTACCCTAGAAGGCTTGTTCAGCGTTCATATAAACGAGCAGCCAATAATCACCGTGCTGCATTACCCCCTTTGAACCGTTTGACATTGGTCAGCACTTTTAATACCAAATCGAACTGCGTCCAAAAAATCATAAGACGACACCGGTGTATTCTGAACAGCGGCAAAGATAAGATTGAGTTCCCACTTTTTGCCTTTAAACGGTCCAGAAACCTCAGGGACCGTTTAGTACACACTTGCCCGAAAGATACACCCAGAAGAGAGGTGGGCACTTTGTGGGACCTGCCCCCAGTGCTGGGCCACCATCCCTGTGGAGGTTGTTCCGTTTGCCCTCTAACGTCCAAAATCACCAGTATTGATATTGGCACCGATCGGCCTTGGGAACTGAGACAGTTTTCTAACTGTAACAGTACCAACCTGATCTATCTCCTCACATGCACGCGTAATGAACGGTATGTGGGGATGACCACAAGAAAGGTGCGTGTGAGGATGCAAGAGCACAAAAGCACGTTCCGGTGCAAAAAAGACATCTCGAAACTGACTAAACACTTCATAATACAGAACCACAGCGAAACAGATTTTAAGTGGCATGTCCTTGAAAAACCGTTCATTCCATCACATGTGAGTGATGTGTCCAAATTTCTGTTCCTGAAAGAGCAGAAGTGGGTCTTCAAATTAGGCACAGATAGACACGGACTGAATGATGACATACCCTGGTTCAATCTGGCTTGAGCATATTTATGGAGATTAGCATGCTCTGCCCCCACAGGACTATATCAATACATTTACTCTTAACTGTGACACCCTGTTGATTTGATGTAACTTTTGTCATCAACTCAATCTGTCACCAATAGAAAGTTTATATATTAAATATATGATCTTGCTGAGACCCTCACGAAGTTGTGGATACTGATTTACTGTATCTTTATTTAATTGGCTGACTTTCCATTGTAAACATGAGGATTGCATTCATTGTGTTCCTGGATGGGTGAATGTAGGTTTGTACTACCAACTTTGGAAACACCACGTCATTTGGTAGTTCTTTGTAATATCTCGCGAGATCACGCGATTTATACGAACTCTCGTCGCCGTGATCATATGGTTAGAACCCAAAACAGAGGCTCAATCCACTCCTTTTGTATCTAGTTCTAATAAATATGGGAATTTCGTCTAACGGAATTCCTTGTCGACCCATGAACGGCTCATACTTAAAAAGCGCTCAATCTGAACTACACGCATCGAATGTGTGATCTCATTTTGTAGTTCTTTACGAGCGAGCGTACAACAGCGCTATTCCTAGCTATGGCTGAGCCAGTGAACTACATACGCTTCACGCGTTACATCATTTTGTAGTTCTCGGCACGGTGGCCTCGCGGGACTACGCGCAAGAGCATTTCCTGTTTCCAGTCTTCATAGAGTGCAACCCGATACTCCTAACAACCAAAATATTCTTAGCATGTATAATTAACATTTGCAAGGAGGCAGGGTTCCCCACAATGGTCTTTTCTTCCAGCCCCTCCCCTCCGAGTCACGGATTGGCAGCAGAATTGATGACAGTATTATTGGAATATTTGAAATGGGAGTGACGATGAGAGCCCAGTGCCTCCCCCTGACTCAGTCACTGTTCGAGACAACGACGAACAGGTAGGAACACAGCTATAGAGGTTTGCTGTGTGGAATTTGGCTCTACCATTATTACTTGGATAATTAATAGAGATAGTGAGTCTGAATATATGTTTTTCCAGTTTTTTCATCGTTTTTATTTCCTTTTGACCATGTGGCAAAACTTGGCTACATCTTTAGTTTATAGTTAATGAGAGAGTGGATGTGAGGTTTTTATTAGGGACTAGTTGCTATATGCTAGTTAACTCTGTGTGCAGAAGACCATGCGACCTCGTAGATTGTGAATTGCCAGAGCAGATCAGTTACTGATCTCTCTGCTCACGATAGTCACGTAGTCGGTTTCTGTTCTTGCAGAGCGGGGTCTCACATATCCTGAGCCAGGTCCAGGATGAGGTGAGGTCCACTCCCCGGACACACTGGGTGAGTCATCAATTTGTATATATTCACTAACTATGAATGTTTCTAACAGACCATGATAGATGAATGTGACTCACTTGCACGTTTGTCTTCAACAGACACTACTAAGACACCAGGTGCCGAAGAGAGGATTCTAGACAGATGAGGGAACACTATATACTTTACTGTTGTTGTTTCACTTGTGTGTTTTTTCATATAGATTTTCACACATTTATTCACTGATAGGCAGTAGCACTATAATAGAACAGAGACCCTGATGAAAGCCTGGGATATTTCCGTTTGAGGCTGAAACATGTTGGTCCTTTCGCAGCTATTTGTGTGTACTGCGAGTATTGTGTTATACTGTTCTTGCTTTTAAATTGGAAGGGGCTTACGTTTATTAAATAGGTTTTTGTTAAGTTCCCTATGCTCTTTTAATCACCACACATATTATTTTTTGCACTGCACCTTCCCATCATATCAATACCATGTGGTACAACCGAGTGACTGTGGGTCGTCACCCCGAACCGGTCAGCAGGGTATGCTGGGTGTCTCAATAATCAAGAGACATAATACCCTGGAAGGATTACCAGATGAGAATATTGATTAATACAAGACTTTGATGGGAATCCTCAACTAAGTTTGACTGACGGTGGCTGGTGTTTCGCAATCTATTGATATCGTTTGTTAGTTTAACTTGTCTTCTGTTCCTACGCACACTAGTTGGCATAGGTACAATAACAAAGAATCACCAAAGGATTTCTAATTTAGACCCCTACGTTTTTTGGTTATAGCTGTAGTTTCCCTGGGGGATAATACTTAGGCAGGTCTCTAAACATCCCTCGAGCCCTATACTACCGTATGGTTTTTCAATTCATGTAAATAGTCAAGCAGTACAGGATGCTCTACTTCGCTTAGCCTCTTTGGCCTTGGCACGCCCCAGATGTTAGCTGGGCAGCCAAACACTATTTCGTGAGGGCTGAGTCCTAATCTAGAATGGACAATCATTCTGGTAGACAGGAGTGCTAAAGGCAGGGCGTCAGGCCATTTAAGACCTGTGCTGGCTTGGATCTTGGCTAATTTCAGTTTTAACGTGCCGTTGTAGCACTCTACTAATCCTGCTGATTGGGGGTGATTTGCAGCGTGAAATTTCTGGTGGATGCCTAGACATTCGCACACTCTCTTCATTACCCGTCCCACGAATTCACTTCCATTATCACTCCAGACCATTCTAGGCATCCCAAACCTAGGGAAGAATTCCTTGACAAGGGCTTTGGCAGTTGACAAGGCAGTGTTGTCCTTGAGGGGATACGCTTCCACCCACCTGGAGAAGGCGCAAACAACAACAAGCACGTATTTCAGATTGTTGCACCTCTCCATGTGGATGAAATCGAGCTGCAATACCTCGAACGGGTACTTTGGAGGCGCAAAATGACCAGCTGGAGTTGGGGTCCCCCTACCGGGATTGTACTTCAAACACACCATACAATTCCTGACCAAATTCTCTGTGTATTTCGGGATACCACTATTCTGCCATACTGGGGCCAACAGTTTACAGATTCCTTTTACACTGATGTGCGCCATTCCATGGGCCATTGTCACCACTGCGAGTACATATGCGTCGGGTAACAGCCATCGTTGGTGCTCTGACAATTCGACCCAACAACCATTCGCATCCAATCTTCCCTTGCATTCTCTCCATTCATTCACCTCTTTTTCAGTGGCATCAGCTTGTATGGACTTCACACTTTCAATAGTGTCCTCACACATACCCACATCAGCGATCCATCTAGCAGGACCTACAACATACATCCGACTCATTGTGTTCCTTGCAGTCTCTTTCGCAACCTCGTCTGCAAATGCATTCCCACGACCAACATCATCTTGAATCTTTCGGTGTGCACTGCATTTTACAATCGCAACTTGTAGTGGCAAGGTCAGTGACTCGAGGAGCTCGTTAACTAGCTGACCATGTTGGATTTTTGCACCATGTGACGTCAGGAACCCACGTTCACGCCACAATCTTCCAAAACTATGGGCTACGCCAAAGGCGTATTGGCTATCTGTATACACATTCACTCGCTTTCCTTTTGCCAACACACATGCTCTTGTAAGTGCTATTAACTCTGCTGCTTGCGCGGAATTCTGGGGGATGCGTGCGGTCTCTACAATAGTGTGCAATGTTGTTACAGCATGTGCTGCAGTCGTATCACCATTCGGCAACTTGAAGCATGAACCATCAACCCATAAATTATCATTACATTCAGGAAGGGGTGTGTCCTGCAAGTCTACTCTCCCGTTTGTCTCTTCTTCTGTCCTAAAGCAGCAATCATGTTTTTCAACCTCATCTGTCTCTGCCGGAATAGGTAATAACGTGGCGGGGTTGAGTGTATCACACCTCTTTATGTGTTTGTGGCTCGCTAATAGTGTCAGCTCATAGCTGGACAGTTGAGCACTAGTTAAATGCTGCGTCTTCGTTCTGTTTAGTAAAATGTCTACTGCATGTGGGACCATAACGATCAGAGTATTATTCATGACTAACCCAGCAGACTGTCGAATACAGACAGCTGCTGCAGCAGTGGCCCTCAAGCAACTTGGTAATGCCTTAGCTACAGGATCTAGAGTCGCTGAGAAATACGCGCATGGGCGCTGTTTGTCTCCAAAGTATTGTGTCAGTACTGATAATGCGCAACCTTCCTTCTCATGGACATATAACGTAAAAGGCTTACTGTAGTCGGGGTTGCCCAACACAGGAGCCGAACACAATGCTTCGCGCAACTCATGGAAACTTGTCTGACAATCTTCAGACCAAGGCATAGGATTGGGTGTGTCTTTGCAGAGTAGTGCCAGCAAAGGTTTGGCCAATAGGGAGAAATTCGGTATCCATTGTCTACAGTATGATGTAATGCCCAAGAAAGCCCGAACTTCTCTTTGTGTCCTTGGGGCACTCAATCTTGCAATTGCCTGTATTCTTTCTGGGGTCAGTCTCCTTCCCTCCTTCGATAAGATGTGACCTAGGTAGGTCACTTCTTGTCGGCAAAATTGTAATTTTGAAAGAGAGACTTTATGCTTCATGTCACATAAATGACGCAACAACGACAGTGTGGCTTGCTTGCAAATCTCTTCAGTATCTGCAGCGATCAGCAGATCGTCTACATACTGAATCAGAGTCGCACCATCAGGTAGAACAATCGTATCAAGTTGTGTTTTCAGAGCTTGGCTGAATATAGATGGGCTTTCACAGTAGCCCTGAGGAGCGCGTTTGAAACGGAAGCTTCGCCCTCCTAAATTGAAGCCGAAAATATCTCTGCTCTCCTCGGCAATCGGGATGCTGAAGAAAGCGTTCTTCAGGTCAATCACCGAAAACCAAGAGGCTGAAGCTGGAACCATTGTCAATAAGGCAGTAATGTCAGGGACAACTGGAAACTGTGGTACGACAATCTTATTTACTTCTCTAAGATCAATCACGAATCTGTATACAGGGGGCTGTGAAGGATCAGTACGCTTTAAGACAGGCAAAATAGGACTGTTACAAATGTTGCCTGTTGTTTCCTCAATGACATCTTTCTCAATCAGATCGTAAATGATCGCTAACAACGCCTTTTCACATTCGCTAGAGATCTTGTATTGGGGAATACATGGCAACCTAACATTGGCTTTCAATGTTATTACATACGGTGCTATCTCCAAACGACCTACATCATTAGAACCGGTAGCCCAAAGTATATCTGGAAGAGATGACAATTCGGTTGGAGTATCTTCCTTTGACAAATACATTGGGGAAATCACTTTCTTACCAAGGGTAAGTTGTACTCCCGAAGGAGAACAGTACAAAGTCGCATATAATCTTTTTAACAAATCCAAACCTAACAAATTTTCGCCACAACCTGTTGTAAGGATGAGGGGTGCTTCTAATTCGCATGGGCCAACAGAAAGGGGCATAGGACTAGAGATCGGGTTTCTAACAGGGGCGCCAGAGAAACCTACTGAAATATTCATTTCGCCAGACAAAGGTGCGCCAGGAAGTTTTGAGTGCATAATAGAACTTTTTGTAGCACCAGTATCCAGCAGAAATGGCTCTGACACTCCGGATGTAATCACCTCAACATAAGGTCCATTCTGATCTACTGGAACTGAAACAACTCCCTCTCTTTGTCCATGGCCGTCCTAGCAATTATTACCCTCATTCACGTTTTCTGCGTAATAGTCATCGGCATAGTACTGAGCTGACCTAGAGGATGCATTATTCTGTTGATCAAAGCTATTCATAGAATTCTGAGGCGGAAAAGAAGTGTTATTCTGGGGGAAATTTCCACGGCCCCTACCCCTAGGAGCCTGTTGAAAACCTCTACCTCTTGCACCAGAAATACCAGAAACACCATTCAGACGTCGTGCCAAAGCTGGACAATTATTCTTAAAATGACCCTCTTCTTTGCAATAGGCACACTGATTCGGGCCGTACGGTAAACGCTGATGGGAAAACTCGTTCCCTTGCGAGTTTCTTGAATACTGCTGTGGTTGCTGATAATTGGCTGACTAGGCGTGCGAGGCGGATAGGCTTGTTGGAGAAGAACTTTGGTCTTTAAATCTTTAGTCTTTTTATCTGCCTTATCTAGCTCGTCTTTGCGCCTATTTTCGTAGTACTGGGCTGTGGCTAAAATCTGCGCTGACGTGGAAACAGCCCAAGCACTCTCTGAATCTTTCAATTTATTGCACAGTTCAGGAAGCAAATTATGTACGAATTTGTCTACGAACAATCTTTGACCACCTTCGGTAGCCATATCCTGACCACTATGATCGACGAAAGTCTCTTCAAATCTCGTGAAAAAGTCAGACACATTCTCATCTTTCTTTTGCTTGCACGCAGATAACTTATCCCAATTGACAAGCAATTCAGGCATTAAGGTCTTCATGCACGTGATAATTCTACCAGGAAGTTCAGCTATTAAAGGCTCAGGTTTGGAACCACCAACTTGTCTAGTATCCGTAGCAGTAATATTAGCCCATGTGTCACCTAATTCTTGATCATGATCTGCATGACGAATTTTACTCCATAAAGGCTGTGGAACGACGTTCCCAAACAACATGTCTACATCTGCTAAATTCATTATACATGAGCTGGCAGTCTGTGATAATTCCTTATAATACCCTGCGGGATTTTTACGTGGATCAGGTAATGTCTGCTTGAGTGCTAAGACTTCAGATCTTTTCCAGGGGACATGTACCCATACACGCTGGAAATGCGGTGGAACAGGTGGATGTGCATTCGCATCACCTTCCCTCCAAACTGGAGGAACCTCTCTCATAGGGTACTGTCGCGCCTTTTTCCTACCTGACACGTCATCTTCATACAATGATCTAGAGACATTTCCCTTACTCCTATAGGATAATAACAGATCTATTGCTTTTTCAACATCGGCACCTACAATCATGCCTTCATAGAACTTAAAACGCATACGAAATAATTCCTGCATTTTGCGCTTTGGATCGTTTGTCTCCAAATCTTCACAAAGATATACACACATCTCTTCGAATACATATCTCTGAGTGGGTGCATCCCATTGTCGGAAAACTTCCATAACAGACTGAACATCGTATCTAACAGTGTCAGTAACCCATTTGCGTGCCAACTCATTCAGTACTTCTCTTTCCTCATAATCAGGCAGTTGACTACGCAACTGTCTACGTCCTGTTTTAGGGGTCGTTCTAGGCGACCCAAAGAAAGGTGAGAACAGACCAGTGACAGTACTTGCTACTCTCTGTCGAACGGAAGGAGAAGCTTACGGAGAGGCAGATGCGCCAGAAAAGACAGGCTGATGTAAAGAGGAAGTCGAAGCAACAGCAGAAGAAGTCGAGGCAGTGGCAGAAGTAGTATCAGGATAAACAGGTGGAGCGGTAGGCAAAGTTGTAGGAGAAGTAGACGGAGTATGTAGCAAAGGCGGCGGCCCTTGAGAAGGCTGCGCCGGAGAAGTAGGAACCAGCTGAAGAGGAGCTGGTGGTTGTGCAAGAGCTGCATTTTGTGCGCCGGGGAGCGGTATAACCATATGCTTCGGGGGTACAACAATACTCGATGTATATGGGGGTGGTGAATTCAACAAATGGGACATTAATGGATCTTTGTCAGATGCTCCCTTTGAATCTTGTCCCTCATGGGGCAACATCGGGTAGCATTTATCTGCTGCTAGTTTCTTGCTTCTGAGCATTTGTTCACTTTCCTGCTCTTCCTCATTATCCCTGTATGCGATGGCAGCTTGCACCATCGACATACCTCTTTTATTTTTCTTAGCTAATTTCATTTCTTTCTGTTTGGCTTCTTTGCGCCATAAGCGAAAAGAGTCAAACATCGCCGGCCGGGCTTTCTTCTTAAACAATTTGACCTCGAGGTTATCTAAAATTTCTGAGTCAAAGCTACCATATTGGGGCCATTTTAAAACACCATCCTTGCGGGTGTATTTTATCCATACTTCATTATACGTGATAGGGCCTACGCCATGCTTGATATATAACTCATATGTTGGAGTTCCAATCGGAGGAACCGGACACGAATCCTCTAATCGGGAGTCCTTACTACAACCAAGACAAAACAAGTTTCCAAGTCTGCTAAGACCAGGCATTTTCGCTCACTAGTCTAGCTTCAAACTTCAAGGGATTATCTAACTATGATATTTTCGTGAATACACGAATCCTTCGGTTTTGGCGCTTGCAAGTTCCAAACAAGGTGTACCTCAAGGATACCAAAGACTAAGAACCAAACTAAGGACTAGGAGACGCTCCACTTATACTTAACTGAAGTATTGAAGATCGGTGACGTCACTAGAAGACTCGTCTATCGTTTCGCTCTACCAAGGATCACTGGGTCCAAAACAGGGCGATAGTCAGGGCAGCAGTCCTTCGTAGCCGTCGGGACGCGGGGAACCTCGCAGCAAAGACCTTCGGAACCACGTCGACATACAGGGGTCGCTGAAGTGGCTGGCCGTCCTCTGGAATTTTCACACGAAGCTCCTCACGAACATCTGGCTTGGACCGTCACCGCTTGATACCGCCCTGAGTTGGGCGCCAACTGAGGTGCCGGGTTTTTAGGAACCCGGTGGTGCCAGGGGATAACACCCGAAGATCTCTGAGTTCTCCCTGTTCCGGACCACAGAAACCAAGAGTCTTCTAGTTGAAGTCAGAGATCGAGTTTTATTGGCTGCAACAAAGTAACATGTGTCCTAGAAGCACGACAGCACGGGTCGTAAGTTCTCAGGAGACTGTTCGTTTTTACAGAACCAGCCTTCTCCTTTTATACACAATATTACACTTCAGGCAAGAATTCTTGAGTTTACAATTCGGTCATAGACATATTTACACAATAGAGCAAAACGCACAGTCATGTTGGCCAACCCATATTTTAGATGTCCAGTTTGTGATAGATGACCCAGCCCAGCCCGGAATTACAATCAGATATTGATGAAACCCCAATAAAACAGGGCTCCTCCTCGTCATAAAACTGGCCATAAACAAGGAACATGGACAGGTGTATGTGTGTAGAAAACATGGTCTGTATGTGGTGAATGGTTTATGGCATGTTTTGCTTTGATGATATCTTACTCGGCCACTGGGCGAGCAGCTGCCCAAACAGGTTTGGCTGGAGGCGGTGGAGTCAGTTCGGCCAGGTCATGGGAAAGTCAGCTAAGGTGGACGTGTCCTTTCAGATCAAGCTCGACCTTAATCAATTGACTTATATGAGGGCAAGGCATAAGATGGATGCCGTTCACAAAATGGAGTCCGAGGGTTCAGAACGGAAACCACGATTTGAGGGTGTTGGCATCGCTCAATCACGACGCAAATGCACAGGGATAATGTCCTAATCATTACCGGTCTGCCGATACCAAATTCGTCATGGTACGACGATATTTTGTGACACGAGTGTTGGACCTCGGTACCGGTATTACAGCAGGGTCCAGAATTTCAGAACCACACCTAGTACCCTAGGGCATGGCAGATTAGAGGCCAGCAGCTCTTTTTCCACTTGCATGTGTGCACTGTTGAAGCCTGAGGTCAGTTTAAAAGCAGCCTTGGGTTCCAGGACTGCTTTTAAAAAGTAAATTGTGCTCAAACTCGACTTTGGGGTTTGGGGCACTTTACTATGGATAACCTGCAATGTTGTGGCATATATGGCGACCCCCAGGGTCTCCCCTAGGTATCCCGGGGGAGTGGGGGGGGGGTCAGGTATTTATAAGTTACATTCTTATAAAATTAGTTTTTGTATGCCTGGGTAAAGTGAGAGTTCACATTTTGCTCCCCACATTGTGGTAAAGTGCTGCCCAAATTTGACTTTGATACTAGGAGCACTGTGGAGGGAGAATCTGCAATATTTCTACAGATTCAGAACCCATAAAGTCTCTCATGTTGCACATAGGATGGGGCTCCTCTAGATATAAAGCAAATACTTATAAAATATGTTTTTGTAAGTCCTGGTGCTGGAAAAACGGCCCAAGTCATTTTTCCGATTGCAAATCCCCTGTTGCACAGGTTAACATGGTAGGACGTTATTGATTAATAACTCTTGATAGGAGAGGGATAGAAATGCCACTCTAAGACTTCAAAGAATGGTATTAATAAATCCAACAATATCATATTGTTGAATTTCTCTTAAAATGCACATATAAGAAGTTATAAGACTTTCTTGTTTGTAAGTCCAAATTCAGCCTTCCAGTGATGTGCCCTGATTGGTCAGAATTAAGTGGATTAGCCAGGCTGCCTTGTGGAGGTGAGAAAGAGCCCATGGGGTTAACCAGCTCTGCTGGCAGGGCAGTGTGCTGTTCCATAGGAATGCCAGGCCAGGGGGAGGAGTCGTACACTATGTTCTTCAAAAAGGAGAGCAGAGACCAGTGTCATTTACACCTCTGAACTTCCCACCTTAGGCAGATGGTAGGATTAAGGAAGGTATGATCAGATGCAGGGGGGAGAGTCCATGTAAATTAGCCATCCTAGGGGTGTGTTTAGCCAGCTTTTACCTCCTTGCTGGAAATTCAGCCATTTTAGATTTGGAAGATTTGATGCACTTTGGGACAAAAACAATGCCACATTCTACAGGATGTGGTCATATATTGGATGAGTTACCCTGCTCCCATTGGTCAGAAGTGACCTCCTGCTTAACCTACAGAACTAGAAATAAGTATCTGAGAGGGGCAGAGCCCTCCAGATCTGCTGCTTGAAACTTACTGAAGCAAGAAGTGCCCTGTTGAGAAGTGTTCCTGTGCAAAGATTTCTAAGGCAAGACCTCTGAAGACGGCACTATCTGAAACTACAGCCCTGTGGATTATCTTGCTGAGAGAGAACTAAAGAGGGGACTCCATGAAAGCTACAGGTTAAAAGAGCTCACCTGGAACATCACCAACTAAATACGCACCTTGGAGAACCACCAGTATATTTGTAAGGGGTTTGTACCAGTGGATTGTGGGAACCGAAGTCCTCAACTTTCAAGGACCATTTTGGAGCTTTTCAGACCCTTGGAGTGAGTTTGAGACACTTTGGGCCCCCATGAGGAACTTCAGGAAGAAGTTCAAGAACTTTGGAGAACTTTGGAGCAACTGTGGAAAAAAGCTCCATAGAGGAACCGACTCAACCTGGCCAGCCTTCAACCGCGAACCCGCCAAGCCATCCAGGTTTGTCCCACTAAATGCTTCCAGAGTTTGACCGGGACTAGAATAAATCTGAAGCCGGTGAACCCTCACCAGATCCGGCTATATGAAGAGCATTGAGAGACCCCGTGAGAAAAAGCTCCAGAAAAGTTCGCTTGTAGAAAAGGTGACCGGAGCAACCGCAAATGCCAAGCCGCCTGCCTTCGATTGCATGTCCGCCTGGATTCCTGGGTTGCCCTGCTGAAGGGTAAATAAAAAATTTCTAAGTCTGCTCCAGGGAAGTTGACCGGGAGCTTGTTGAAAGGCAATCCGGCAAACCCTCACTGAATCCGGAATGGCTGGGAGCTTCGAGGGACCTCAGGGAGAAAAGCTCCAGAAAAGTGTGAAGGTAGAAACCGAGACCGGGACCTGCCGCAAGCTGTAGCCGCTCAGGGCTCCATTGCGTTCGGCCTGAAACTTTGACTTTGGCCTGGTATCTCGCGAGTAGGTATCACAATATGGTGCTACCATCTTTTATGTGCTATATTTTATTAAATCTTTGAAAATTCATATCTCCGGTTCCCTACATTGGATTTTAGTCGTTTTCGTTTCATTTTAAAGATACAAATATTTGCTATATTTATAAATTGGTGTTGGATTTTTATTATGTGTTGTGTCTTCATTATTTACTGAAATTGTGTTTTTAAATGCTTTGCATACCTGTTTTTGAAGTTAAGCCTGTCTGCTCGCAGCATCGTTACCAAGGGTTGAGCATAAGAATAATTTTCTAAGACCTATGCTGAGTCCGTCCATGTGTTAGTGGCCTTATTGGCAGTGGCAGACCTACATTTGCCCCTACCAATAACCCACTTTCCAACAGACAGATTGGTGTCTACTGGGTTAAATGATGGAACGGAATATGCTTGTTTCCTATAAACTCAAAAGCATGACATCAATGTATCACAGGTGAAATATAAACAAGAATTTTTCAGGACACCAAGAAGGTTCATGATTTATTACAAGAAAGATAGCAGCGATAAGAGAAATAGATAATGAACTCCTATGGCTACTAAGTGTGTTTTACTGAGTCAGAGTAATTATGATTTGTCAATTTTATTACATATCATAAGGAATGTTTTAAGATTTTTTAATGATTGCTTTTTATGTTTAGGAATCTAAGGAATCAGGGTTCATGATTTTGTATTATTTTAGTTTTTATTATCTTATTTCAGGGAATAGATGGGTAATTGAAGAGACCAAATGAATATAAAGGATGAGACAGGCCATGCAACACTGAGAAATGTTGCAGTCGTAGCTAGAAATAATTGTTGATAGGGTAAGCACCTATTTTGAGGGGAATCTTGACACTTCTGATATTTATTGAAGTCTTATATTTATGTTCACTAAACACTCGACCAGAGTTTACTTTCAAACTTGAGTGCCAGTATTTGGAAGGAATATTCAATTTGATTAACATTTATATTTTCATCTGTCTAATACTTACCATGAATATTAATACACATCACGTTCTATATAGAACACGCCAATGAAATACACAGTAGTCTTAATGATTTATTCATATATCATGTAATTCCAACACAATTGCATTAGAATTTTTTTATATTATCAGGACAATTTGTCCTTGTTCTATTTCAATTAAATACGATCCTTGACTACAGTTTTTATTTTTCATAATCATTATATTTTACACAAAGCATAGTAAGGAAACATAAGGAAGCACCCTGCAATTGAGTGATTACTGAAAGTCTCAGGGCCCGATTTACAGAACTAACTTAAGACAAAATCCTAAATTGACTACTTTTGGTATACACAGCACGCATTTAGTAGTAGTAAAGTTAGGATTTTGTCTTAAGTCTGTCTTAAATCTGTCTTAAGTCTGTCTTAAGGCTGTCCTAAGTTTGTCCTAATATTGTCTTAAGTCTGTTGTAAGCCTGTCTTAAGTTTGTCTTAAGTCTGTCCTCTCTCCTACTACTTTTGGTATTCACAGAAGGCATTTAGTAGTAGTAAAGTTATGGTTTTGTCTTAAGTTTGACTTAAGACAGCCTTAAGACAGACTTAAGACAGACTTAAGACAGTCTTAAGACAAACTTAAGACAAACTTAAGACAAACTTAGGATAGACTTAAGACAGACTTAAGACAGACTTAAGACAAACTTAGGACAGACTTAAGACAGAGCTAAGACAGACTTAAGACAAAATCCTAACTTTACTACTACTAAATGCCTTCTTTGAATACCAAAAGTAGTACCTTTATGATTTTGTCTTAAGTTAGTTCTGTGAATCGGACCCTCAATCTCGTTTCATCTGTATGTGAGCAAACTTAAATCCCAGGACAGGTTGTCCTCTTTTCTTGACCATACCACATGAATAACAACAGGGTATAAATAATCTAAAAAGTTGGTGCCCACACACAACACCAAGAGAACGACGTGGAGCAGTGTGTATGGAGCGGCTCACACTGCACCGGTAAGATTTTATGACTAGCGCATTAGAATGAATGATGTTCAACGTTAGCCAGATAGATCGGTTTGACATGGACTACAGTGGCTCACACCGCACCAATAAGCTTATTAAGATTTACACATTATAATGAACAAGTTTTCCATATTAGTTTAATAGATTAGTTTTAACGTAGATTGCAGCCTTTTAGTATTTGTATAAATATTGATAACAGGATTGTAGCGAGCTTAAACTTGAAAGGTTTACACTCAATTCAATGAGTGTACATATACATGTGTGAGAGGTTTGTCACATGATTATATATATTCAGCATAGAATTGTTGGTTTTGTGAAGTACATTGCAGTATTTAGCTTTAAACATTTCGAAATAATTTGATGTTATTCAGCTAGGACTTATGAAGGAAATTGCACATCACATTACCTTTTTCCATTACACATAAAAAACCGCCTAATGAAAGACCTGGGGGGTTGGAAAAGGCATTGGGGATTAAGTTGGATGAAAATAACATATATAAATAGCAACCCATAATGGCAAATTGATGTTTAAGATGAAAATGGATGAATAAAGCATACACATTTGATGGAACACAGATTTGAACACTTTATTTTCAGTATATGTTTAAATAGTATTAACTATTAAGAATATAGATTGAAACCCAATAAGGGACCACAATTAGTGCTGGGTGGCAGACAGCATTTGTGTGAAGGTAAAGTGTGAAAGCTCAAAATTTGTCACAAGGAGACAGTATTTGAACCTTAACCTTGCTACCTCTGGGTGCAATATAGACTATTGAAGTGCATTCATACACACCACTTAACGCTTTCAAAAATTGTGGTTGGGACAGGCAAGAAATGACCATGCTCTAGGTACATGTTTTTTGCAATTATATAATCACTTGTGAGTAAATATTAATGTTGTCCATTTGTGACTGTTTATATGTATTTTTATAATTTTGTACTACTAAACATCCCTGTATGCATTATACCAAAATAAATGCACACAGGGTTGTGCACCAAGATAGTTGGTAATTGGCTGTCACTTCAATACTTTGAGCCTCACACAAATTATTTTTGTGAATTGCAAACAAATATATTTAGTTTTGCACACGCAGGTCAATTACATAATTTGATTCCTGTATTCCCCATCTCTTTATGGTCAATTTTCTAAAAGTGGAATTTTACAATACTGTAGTTTAAAGTCTGACTTTACCATAGGTTGTGATTTAAAATTGTGAGTCCTGGACACCAAACCTGAAAAGTCCATCTCTTCACAATTGGGAATTACACTTCAAATAAATAGGGTGCAGGCTAGAGCCACAAGTTCTTGCTTTCCTCTCTGAAGAAGAATTGTCCACTAGAGCACAGCCTTGAGCAGTAAGCAGGAGCAGTGAGCTGCGGCGCGGAGGCGAGGAGGCGCGGAGGCGCGGAGGCGAGGGACACGAAAGAAGCGGAGTAAGCGAGAGCGAGGGCTCCGGTGGTCTGCAGCAGGGTTGAGACCCCCGCAGGGCACCGTTATGCACTGTTGTGTACCGCGGAGCCAGAAATGAAAGTGTGGTTCTCTGCGTGCCGCTCTGAGCTCCGAGCTCCAAGGGGGAGTGACCTTGTGACCTCGTGAACCTGAGATCCTGCATTGACTAGGAGAGACCTTCTGTTTCTTAGGCTGTTCGGCTGTTCCTCTGCGCTGTATATCGCTCTGAGCTTCAAGTATTGAAGGGACCAGTGAGGCGTGATTCTGGTGAGAAGCTTAAATCAAAACTTACATTTTATTTGATTGACTCTGGCTGCTTGAACACTAAGTGGTCACACCGTAGTGGTCTCGGCGGCTCTGAGGTTGAAACTGTTTGCAACTTCTACGAGTGCCACAAGTCTCACTTTGTTTCACTTTACTTTGCTTTGCTGCAGGTGGTATTTCAACCTTTATTACCTGTATTACCTGCATTGGCAGAATCACTGCCCCAGGGTCTGAGAATCTGAGAGTCTGAGGTCGAGTCAGAGAAACCACAGCATAAGATATTTAGTTACTAGCTAAACTAAACAACTAAGCAAACAATACAAACCAATAATGAAATAATATACCCCCACAAGAGGACATATTTGTGCTTTGCTACCAAGTTGCCGAGCTGCGGCGAGTGTAATTTAAGCCCCTGGAAAGAAGGAACTCCAGCCGGCTGCCTGTTGCCAGTGCTTTTACCAACCCCGACGGCTGCTGCTTCTGGTGCCTGTTACTGCCTCCATACTGCCACTACGTCCCACTTTTGCAATTTGAGGGTTTGGCAGACAGGCAGGTAGTGAGCAGACAGGCTGGGGTGGTAGTGCGGGTGGCAGTAGGCTTTACGGGATTGGGACGCTAAGCCAGTGTGCGATTTACTGGTTCTATATGTAGCCGGCGGCGGTGGCAGAGGTAGGTTCCAATACCTTCCATATAATAAGGGGGGAAGGAGCCACGGTCTCTGCTGGTAAATAATGAGGAATTTTTCTCCCTACTGTCAAACCTCCTACATAGCAGTATACAATATGCAATAATCCAAATCAATGTTATGTTATGTTATATTAATAACATTTATTAGGCGCAACAGCTGCCCCAGCAAAGGGGCGTCCTGGCGCCTGATCATATGCAACAACACAACAGATCATAGCTGACAGAGGGGGATATTAGCCTACAGAGATGAACAAGTGGGTTTTGATGGCCCTTCTAAAAAGGGTCAAGCTGTTGAGGGCCCGAATGTGAACAGGAAGGGAATTCCATAAATCTGCCGCCAACACGCGGAAGGAACGTCCTCCCATCCTGCTAAGCCTGAACCTAGGCTTGTTCGCCAGATACTGGGCTTCGGATCTAAGGGATCGCGAAGGGACATAAGAAGAAATAAGGCCTGTCAGGGCCGGAGGTGAAGACAGCTTTAAGATCTTAAATGCCAGACAGAGAACCTTAAATTTGATTCTCTGTCTGACCGGAAGCCAGTGCAGAGAGGCCAAGACAGGAGAGACAGAACATCGTCTCGGGAGACCTACAATGGCCCGTGCAGCAGCATTCTGCACCCTCTGAAGCCTCGTCGCCTCAGCCTGATTGACTCCAAGGAGCAAGGCACTCCCGTAGTCTATCCGAGAGAGGATAGAGGCCTGAACCACCAGTTGACGTGTGGGAGGGTCGAAAAATTTGAGAACTGGTCTAAGTCCTCGCAGAATGCCATAGCAGGTGGCTGCTGTCTTCTTTCTATGGCTGGCAAAGGAAAGGTTAGAATCCAGCCATACCCCCAGATTTTTAACTTCGTCCACTGGAATAGGCATCGCCCCCAGTTCAAGAGGCCACCACTGGTCTCCCCAGAGTTCCGCCTGCTTCCCCACAATCAGAACCTCGGTCTTTTTTGCATTAAGCTGTAAGCAGTTGTTACGCATCCAGCTAGCCACAGCTATCAGTCCTGCCCGGAATCTGGGCGCAGTCACCTCAGGGTCCCCACTGAGTGTCACCGCCAGCTGCGTGTCGTCGGCATACGATGTCATCGTAAGGCCATATTGCCTAACGACAGCAGCCAGCGGTTTCACATACAAGTTGAATAATGTGGGGCTGAGGGCAGAGCCCTGAGGGACTCCCAGTTCCAGAGAATGGTACGAGGACTGGCCAGGTGGAATGGCTACTTTAAAAGACCGGTCCGAGAGGAATGAGCGGAACCACTTAAGAGCCTTCCCGACAATCCCCACTTCCTCCAGACGCCGCAGCAAAATGTCATGAGACACCGTGTCGAACGCGGCGCTCAGGTCTAACAATAGGAGCGCCGCGGTCTGCCCCGCGTCTAGCACTGATCGCAAGTGCTCAATCATGAAGAGCAAAGCCGTTTCAGTGCTATGTTGAGCACGAAACCCATTTTGAGTCTCGTCAAGGATGTTATTACGCGAGAGGTGGGCAGACAGAATGGTATTCACGTGTGCCTCCGTGACCTTGGCGGTCCAAGGCAGGAGGGAGATGGGCCGGTAGTTCTCCGGGAGCAGGGGGTCTGAATTCGGTTTCTTCAAAATGGGTTTGACCACAGCCTGTTTCCAAACATAAGTAATAAAACACAGGAAAACTAGGGCTTGCAATCTTAAGCGGCCTATGAGCCAGAAACCTCTCCGGAAAAATCTTGTAACCTGCATAAGTTCTTTTGAAGCCTTTGGGGAAAAAAACAAGGGGGCTTCTACCAGCCGAACATTTGATATCTGACATTGTGTTGACCAAATTACTATTTACAATTTAAAACTGTTTACTGGCTGCAACATCTGTGACAAGAATACTTTCCTTGTTCAACATTTGCTGATTACTTGTTGAGTATCTACCCAGGCCTAATATCTGTTGTTCAGTTGCATAGGGGTGCATATGGTTGCATAAGGTACTGTTGAACGGTTGGTCTCTTTTTCAATTTCTCTTCCTGTGATTGTTTCTGCATACTAAATTACATAATCGTCTTCAAAAACAATGCACTCTGGAAAGGAGAGGGTGCCTGGTCTCCCACCACGTAGATCCCATAAATCGAAAGTTACAAGCATAACAAAAAAAGTCAAAGTACAACCTAAGGAGCTGAGTCAAACACTCATATCGCCAATAGCAAGAATGTTTGAATAAAGTACAAAAGTTCTTCAGAAATGTGATTTTCTAAAGGATCCAGCAGGAGTTTTGTAGCAATACAAAGTGATCCAGCAATAGGGAATCTGCAGTCACCTATTTTACCTATCAGTAATCAGAAAGTCATGACTCAACAATTGGGACTAAAACAAGGTTTTGTAGCGGAAAGTAATGCTGTCATCGAACCTAACAAACTGGTTAAATTAGTAAACCATACAGCTATGAAAACTAATAACCTGGAACCACTACACATAAAGAACATACAGGAAGGGGATGTCTTAGTGATTAGTATGGAAAAAACAAAAACTGAGGTCTCATATGTTGATCATTCTACGGATCCAGGCATAGTAACCATTTCATCTAGGATGCCGATAGAGGTTAATGTCGAAATAAGGAAAAACAATGCTCAAAGTATGGCACCTATGACTAATAGCCTCAATATAGGGGATGACTCTCCGTGGAAAAGTCTGTCTAGAAAAAAACAAATTGCTTCACCTACATTGGAAATACCTATGCTGCCATACAAGAATAAGAGCATAGGCCTTATAACACTACATAATGAACAGGGTACTCAAATTCAGGAATCATTGGATTTTAAATCAATTAGAGTACTGAATCAACCAGACAAATTAAAATCAGATAAAGCAAAATGGGGCATAGAAATGACACAACCTGTGGGAGAGAGAGCAAGACGTAACTCTGAACCAGTGCAATCAATACAATACGATGACTATAATATGATCCATTTAAATAATATCCCCTCCAACGATCAAAAACCACTGCTGAGTAATAGCATCAAAACCACTGATAACCAGGATTTGGGTTCTATTTGGGATATTTTTTATCAAACCTCAACACCTACTCTTGAAGCTTTGTCACTACAGTCCAATAAAATGGATGTTCAAATTGACATATTAGGGACAATGGCAAAAGCAGTTGCGGGAATAGATCTCAAATTAGCGGACCTCAATTCATTAATAACCAGAGTTCAAGCAGACAAATCCGGTTCTTACTTAGAATGTTCATGTGGGCCCATAATCAACGAACTAATAGCCATACCAGAAGTTATTAGTACAATCCTAGAGGACGCTAAGTAACTCTCAAAAGGGATCAAAGCTGTAAAAAAGAGGAAGATAACAAAGGTATCAAAGGTATAAGTTGTTTAACGGAAAATGAACACACCAAAAAGGATTATCCTCCAGTCCAAAATGAGCTGGTAGCTAATTATCAACCATCCGTTACAACAACATTTCATACTCAAGAGAACACTAAAAAAACTGAAAGTAAGAAACGCACTAATCAAACAGAGGAAAATAAAAAAGGGGACAATGACGACGAGGACAAAACTGATCCGGACCCAAATCCCTTTCAAATGTCAAAACGGTGCAAAAAAAAGTTAGGTAAAGCACGAAATAAAGCAAAGTTACAGGATCAACATGATCAAGGATCATTTGAAGAATCATCTAGAAATATACCCATCCAGGGAACTAAGGGAAAACAATCTTTAAGGGATACAATATTGCATATAGGTAAAGACTCGCTAACAAAACCGAATGCAACAAACACTAAGTATTATGACATCTTTGCACACCATGGAAAACATACAAACACGGCAAATGATCAAGAAAATAGGATTGCCACAGATAAGAAACTTAAAAGTGGCACAGTCAATCCTGTAAGTGATACATGTGATCTTGTTTCCGAAAAAGTCGTTAAATCTTGGAAAAACTTAACATCAAATAAATCCCCTGATTATAAGAATAGAATTGACTCTGGGGAAAAAACACTTAAAGTGGGAACCCTGGTTGGCACCCTACTTAAATGTGGCCCACAATCAGTGCAACAAAACAGGAAATAGGCAAGATAGTGCCAGAAAGAAAGATTTCAGTTCCTCCGAAAGTTGATGTCATGGAACAACAAATAAATACACAAATTTCAAATGAAGAATCAAATATCACCCAACTATCGTCTACAAACATTGAAACAAACTATAAATAACATAACAGAAAATAAACAACTTCCAATTATCAAACAGGCGAAATCATTGGAAGCAATTAATATAACAGAGGATGCGGTTGATTTAACAAAGGGAGACCAAATAGTAATAGTTAGAAGTGGTAATAAAAAACGAGTCATAAATATTGTCAAAAAGGAATTGAATCTAGATAAAGAAAGTGATATGGAAAATCAGAGGAAAGTACAACTAATCTTTAAGCCAGTATATGAGTCCAGAGGACATCAAGATACGTTAAATAGAGGAAATCTCTTGTGTCTATTCAAATCAGGTCCAACCTTGGCAAATCTTACAACTAAAGCAATAGACTGTGTCGGCTTCATAGAAAATTCGAATGTATTACCGCCACTAACAGTACTAACAGTCACATCCCCGGCTGTAGCAGAACAAATTATGAAGGAAGAGGACACTTTCCGCAGTTGGGGAATAATGATCAGTACAATCAAGCCAAAACAATACCCCACACCATTTTTAAAAGTACAAAATTTACCAAGCTTTGAGAAAGGAAAAAAGAAGCAATCAACATTCTCTGTGCTAAAAAATCCAATTCAAAAAATAGACATAGGAGTTGAAAATCGACCAGAAGATATTAGAGTAGACAATGAAAACAGGATAAATGATTCATGGATTAAAAGTGCCCTACATGGCAACAACGCACAGTGACAAGCAAACCAGGAAACATCAGATGAAAACTCATCTGATAACGAAAAGGCCATAACAATGTGCTGTTGGAACATTAACGGTATAGGTAATAAAATGGAGAAAATAACTGATTAATTAAAGAACTATCAGATAATTCTCTTACAGGAAACCTGGGCTACAGCCCCGTTTAAAATCGATGGCTATAAAGGATACTATGAACCTGCTACTAAGTTAAGTAATTTCGGATGCCCTTCAGGAGGTCTAGCAATTTTTATGTCAATTGATATAAATACGAAACATATGGAACTAGTCACGAATAACCGTAATGTTCAATCAGTATTGCTAAAATATACGATCCACAAACAAAAAAGATCATTCATTTTGGTTAATATCTACATTCCACCTACACCTATTTCTAGGAAGAGCAAAGGATAAAGGACCCCTTTATAGTTTTTATTATTACAGGTGATTTCAATCTGAATCTCTTAGCACCATTCATTAGAGATGAGGTGACACAGTCACAAGACCACAATGGTTAATTACGGCCCAAGTATTAGAGCCCTTAGCTAAGCCAGGACAAAATCAAATAGGTATACATTTTGTGAAAGATATAGAAGCTTCAGGGTTACGGATACTAAATGGCCGATTTTCAACGGATTCGCCTCCATCATGGTCTTTTAAAATCCGTAGCAGTAAATCTCGTATTGACTATACCATGGTATCACTAAACATTTTTAACTACTGCACCTCATACTATTTAAAGAAGGTCCTGGAGAGTGATCATAGTCAGAAAGTAATCACCACATCATTTACAAACAAAGGACATCAAACTTATTTAACAACTTTAGGTCAGATCGGAACTACCAACTACCAGAAACCAACCTGGGAAACAAAGTCACAAGACAAAAGATTGACATTTGATTTGGCATTAAAACAGGCTAGGGAATGTCTCAATGAAACCGCAGCTACATCTATAATTGATCAATGGGCTAGTTTCATTTCAAAATTACCTGCACATAAAAGGAATTATAACAAACCTAGAGATAGCTGTGTGACTCGGGCATTAAAAGGAGTAATCCATATTAACCTTCCGTATGCAGTTATGCAGTACAGAAAATGAAACGAACTCGAAAACGACTCAGGAGAGAGTTGACTAACTTCCCAAATAAAGAAGAAATTAAAACCGCCCTAAGGGAGCTAAATCAAACCATAAGGAAATTAATCTGGAATGAAAAAATGGCAGCTAATAATGTTCTTTGAACTCGTATTTTTTATGCTAGTAACCAAGGAAACTCAAGGGAGTCCTGGAAAATGATAAATAGCTTAACCAGGCCAGATAAAACCATAGTCTCATCAGTATTAACTGAGATGGAATGGGGGAATTTTTTGGGGCACCACCTAAACCCAAATTCTACAATATCCGGAAGTGTAGAACATTTTCCAAAGGATGAAATTGTATTTACAAGGCAAGAACTTGGCCTTGAAACAATACGAGAATTTGATCTAGAAATAACTCAAGAATAAGTTGCCAAGTTAATAAAAAAACAGAAAGATGGAGCACCAGGGCCAAACGGTATACCCTTTGCCCTATATAAAGCAGATCCGGAAGCATGGGCAGAACATCTCGTAAGGTCTTCAAAGAAGTAGTTAGGAAAGGGGAAATACCGGAGAGTTGGAGAGGTTCCTTAATATCCCCCATATATAAAAAAGGAGACTGGGCGCTGCCAGAAAATTACCGTCTGATAACCTTACAGGATACCGACGCAAAAATATTCGCAGGTCAGCTATTAACAACTTTATCTGATTGGGTAAAGACTAATAACATTCTCCAGCCAAATCAAACCGGCTTCATAAAAGGACTAGGAACAACTACCAATATCCTAGCCCTATCAGTTTTAATCGATAAAACAATTACAAATGGCCAATCCTTATATTTATGCTTTATTGATTTTAAGTCAGCTTTTGACTGTGTAAACAGAGAATGCCTTTGGGGAAAGTTACATGCTCAAGGGATTCCCTCCTGGCAAATATACCTAATCCGTCTTCTGTATACAAAAACATGGGCCAGAGTACTTATCGGTAATGGTCACTCATTAACTAAAGAAATACCAACACTAGGTGGAGTGAAACAAGGGTGTGTATTGGCTCCCTTATTATTTAATTTGTTTTTAGCCGACTTAACTGAGGCCTTAAACAACATAAATGCATACCCCCCAAGCTTGCTGATAAACATTTATCTAATCTACTGTATGCAGACGACATCATCCTGCTAAGTAACACAAAGGTGGGTTTGCAACGGTTAATAACACTCATACAGGAATATGCGATAGAAAACGAAATGGTAATAAATGAATCCAAATTCAAAGTTATGGTTGTTACAAAAAACTTAAGGAACAAGTATATTTCTAAATGGTTCTTGGGAAAGGAAAATTTGGAGCAAGTTAAAACCTATAGATACCTTGGAGTTATATTTAACAATAATGGTAACTTTAACCCTCAAAAACTGGATATCACCAGGAAAGCAAACGCACTAACGGTTTGCAACCTTTACAACGCAACTTTTACCACGGAGTGCTGTTACAACGCATGTATTACAACGAAAACCATTACAACGCATTACACTGGGGGGTGCTCTAGGATAAGGAATAGTTTTAATTTATTATCCAACACCTTCCCTAGTGGCCACGGGGACTGGAGTTGGAATAGTAAATTAAACTATTCACTATCCAGCACCCCCAAGTGTAATGTGTTGTAAGGGTTTTGTTGTAATACTTGCGTTGTAACAGCATGCGTGGTAAAAGCATGCGTTGTAACGTCATACATCTGCACTAACAGGAGCATTCGGGATAAATAAAAAATCTACTAGCAATTTAACTTACCGACCGCTACTTAAGGTGATATCGGCAAAATTGCTACCTTCATTAACCTATGGAAGTGAGGCATTAAACGGAAAAGATGTAAAAATCATAAATAAAGCTGTCTCAAAAACCTATCGGTCTCTCTTTCTCTTACCAAAAAATGCCTCACAAGGCCAAGTCAGACTGGAATTCGGCCTGAATAAACAACTATATGCACGAAAGGGTCATACAATTAAAGTATGGAACAGAGTAAAAAATGATAAGGAGAACTTAATCTCACAACTCTTATGGAAAGAAATTGAGGGTAATACTAAATCTTCTGCCTGGAAATATCTGAATAAGGCTCTGGACGAGTTTGGGGTCAGGGGTATTTGGACTACTACCATAAACCAGGAATCCTTTAAAAAAGTTGTGAATAAAACAACAGATCACCTATCATTGATAAGCGATAAAGAGACCTTTGTTAAAAGGAAACACGCTTGGTCCATAATAAATAATTAATTACAAAAAGAAGAGGCCTCAGCAGTATCTGGACACAGCATGGTCTTGGGTAAATAAAAATATATTCATGAAAGCAAGATTTGGAATTTTGCCAGGAGAAATCCATGCACTTCCTTGGAAAAAACTCGGAAAATAACATATCATGTCGGTTGTGCAAAACTGGAGAGGAAAATATTATACATCTTCTGTGCATCTGTCCAGAATTAAAAAATGAAAGACTAACACTATTAAAAAGGCTTTTTAATGAAAGAGTGATAAGGACTTGTAGACAAGCACTGCTTTGGTGTCTTTGCCCGGATGATGTACTTATTAATTCTGCTTTTACAAAATTTCTAAAAATTGCATGGAAAAAATTAGAATGATATTATCTTAATTTTCAAACTGAGTGTACTTTCTGCCAATTTTCTTTAAACATATGAACTAGCGTTATTCAAAAGAATTTTTATAATACATGTGAATAATTTTAAAAGTTTTATTGTGATTTAAAAGTTTTTTTATTGAGTTAACTTAATTGAAAGACCATAAATGTGTACCCATTCTTTGTAATGATTTTAAATAATCAATCAATACATTACTTACTTACTTACTTACTTGAAAGAAATAATAAGGTAGTTCCAATGTTATCCCATAAGAGACATAGTCATTGCAGTAGTAAAAAACAAATGTCAGGTTTTTTCACTACCAAGAGATGTAAAACTTAAAAGTACATGTCCTGCCTTTTTAAATTAATGATATCCTGCCCTGTTGTTAGAAAGGGCTTACCTTAGGAGAGACTTATATGTATAAAGAGGGAAGGTTCAGGTCTGGCAAGGGGTTTATCTTGAAATATGGGGGGGTCTGCATACCTATTGTAAACTCAATCTGTTCAAAATTAAAGAACTGTAACTCCTATTGTCAATGTATAAGCGTGCATGAACATTGGGGAAGAGTACCACCCCCCCTATGTAACATGTGTTTTTGAGGAGTGTGAGAAGTTGGCCTGGTATGTGATGCTCACTAATTCTAGTGATCACCTTGTACCATGCCAAGCAACCCTTATGATGATTGGTTGTAAGTCAACCTTATAGACCAGCTATCCTAGAGTTAGCTTGGACAAAGTAGTATTAGGCTAAACTCTGAAAGGCATGTGAAGCAAGCTGTTTTACCATATGCAACCCCCTTGAATACCAAATGAAAGGACACCACACAGATATATATTGAAAATATATATATATATTTATTAACTACAAATATCCCCTATACTCTTTAAGAGCACAGAAGCACAAGCGTTAAAACAAAACACAGTTGAAATACACAAAAGTTGCACAATATGGATGAGCCCTGGGGGCCACCTAAGCCATATACTAAGAAAGTGGTATAAGGGATACCAATCGAAAAGGAAATAGGCATAAGGCCTTGGGAATCGCTGGAGCTGGACGGGACTAGCAGTGACTAAGTCGGGAAAGGCCCGCGGGACTCGGGTGCAGTGTTTAAAGTGCACGCACTCACCAATGCAATGTCTATGGTGCGTAAAAGTTAAAAGGTTAGTTAGTTAGGAACCTTCCGAGTGACCTAGAGGAGTGAAACTTAAGACACAGACACTAGAGGTGTGTTTCAGTGTGGGAACACCAGCGTTGCTGAGTTACCTCACCCACAGGACGCGGGTGCATAGGGTCGAAGTAGTGTCGGGTTTCGTCACGCTGGTCGATGGTGCTTGGAGCTGAAGATGCTGCAGGCGGCTCGATGTGAAGAGTTCCGGTGGATCCAAGGGTGGATCTGTAGTGGTGAAGACCTGAAAGCAGAGGGGACAATGTTCCAAGTGACTAGCCAGTGACTACCGTGGAACCAGATTGGAACCAGGCGATGTCGGGTGCAAACAGGTGTTGAGGTGTAGCTTCTCTCAGCAGCCACATGGACACGAAGAGGTCGAGGACGTCCAGGCATCAATCACCAGCTGTTCCATGCAGGTTTCTCGCTGTTGGCGGTGTCGGCAACTTGATTGGAGCAAACAGGCCTTGGCTAATGCAAGCCACGCAAGAATCAAAAAAGGCTTATCACTCGGACCAGCAAGGTCAGAGCAGGTGCTCCCTTTTACAGGAGCGAGGGCAAGTCTGGAGCAACCAGACCCGCAGTGTAGTTTGTAGATTTTGTCACCAAGGTGGCCGCTGACCACGTGGCAAGTGACCGGGATGGCGCATCGAGTGGCACGATACAAAAGGGCCCCACGCAGATCGTGGAGATACTGGGGGGCTGATCTTTGGTGCAAGGGCTGCTCGTTGGTGGGGCTTCTAAGTCCCCAAAGCACAATGTCAAAGGGTGCCTCGGATGCTGCGCAGTCAGCTTCTCGGGGGTCTTTCAAGAGGTCCGGTCCCACGTCTCTCGGTGCCTCCACGGGTCCCTTCTTTGCAGGGACTGTGGATCGGGCTGTGAGAAGTCTGGGAGTCTGGGTCTTGTCAGGCTCTGGGCTCGGGCTCTGGCGGGAGGCGGCGGCAAAGCAGATGTTGAGTTGCTGGATGGTGCCTGTGTTCACAGGGTGGCCACTCCTAGGCCACAAGGGAGATTCTCTTCAGTCTTCTGTGCAGCAGAATGTCGAAGTCCAGTTGTCTTCTCAGTTTAAAGTTGATTTCAGGATGGTCTGAGGTGCTATGGCACTGCTCTCACTCTTATTCCCAATCTGAGGGGTGGATCACCTGCTAGGTCCCTCCTCTGGGTGGGACCAGGAAGGGGGGCGGTTATACCCCCTTTACTTTGTCCAGCTCCTCGCCAGGCCTGGGTCTGGAAAGTCCCAGGACCGGTTTGGATTGGATTATGCACGGGGACACCTTGTGTGCCCTGGGCATGTCTCAATCTATTCGGCCCTGTCCTACCCAATAAACAAAATCCTGTCTGGGGTGGTGCTCGCACCTCCCAAGGCAGGAAACCCTTTGTCTAAGCCTCCCTCGCTGGAAGGACTCCCAGCAGCAGGAGGTCAGACTTGTGTCTGTGGTGGCAGCATCCATTTTGTGATGCTGAGGCTCTGGTTAACTTTAACCGGTGTTAAGGCTATGTACATGTCGTGTCCCTCTAGAAGGGTGGAATGCTATCCCCGTCGACAGAACTGTGGAGGGGATAGTATTCCAAATCGTATGACACCTTACTCGACATGTTTTGATAAAGCCAAACCAAAGTTAGCATATAACCGCAAGGATTATAATGCACTTAAGAGTATATTGTATGGCAATATCCCGGAACAGCTAAGGGAGTTGTTCCCGACAGCTGCAGACAGGCTCAGCTCATGCTAGAGCACCATCTCACATGAAACCACGCATTCTGCCCCCAGGATTGCAGGGGCCTTCCCTAGGAATGGCTTATAGGTTAACATGTGTCCAGTTAAGGTTAGATATAGGGATACTAAATCTAAGCAAGAGGTGATTACACCAACTTACCCCATCTGAGTGATCAGCCAGTTGTGACAAATATGGAGGCCAGGCCAGGGGTGGCACAATACATGCTGCAGCCCCTGGTAGGCCTTGGAAACACCTATGCCCTGGGTACCTAGGGTACACTGTTACAGGGGCCAATAAGGTGAACCAGTTCCAATTCGTAATGCACCTAGAGTGCATTGACAGTAATTTAGAGAGAGAAAAGCAGGCTGTGGGTCTGATTAGCAGGCCCACAGCCACATTAAGTCATAAACCAGTGAAGCAAAAAGCAAAAATTTGGGGTGACCATAGGATAGCAGACCCTACTCTCCTACAAGGAGACCCCGGAAACCAGGGACTATGTTCTGCACAGCTAATTGGCGATAACGCCTATAAACTCATTAATGAACGTTAAATGCACTTTTATTCATGTATTTATAGCAATTTCATTGCATAATTAGAACTTCATAATTCTAACTTCATTGAAAACAACGTATCTCATGTTTCATTGTACACAAAACGTGGGTATATCAAGACAATTTATGAAAAACTGTATTCATCATACTAAGTAAACAAAAAATACAGAAAAAAGAACCCAATGCATTTGGGGTTCACACTGAACCCTTCATCAGGGGTTATAATAACTTTGGTGGTTGTGGTAAGTCTTCAAGGGAGTGCGGTTCTGGTGTCTACAACAAAATTCACAGTTCATAAAAATTAGAAAACTGACGGTTTCAACAACTGCATCATACACATGTAATCACCTTCACCAACTGTCTCAATGTTTGCATTCTCCGTAATATAAATCAATAAATACCCAAGAATTGAAGAGTGCCTCATGTTTAATCAATAACCTCTCAACATGTGTGCCCAAGGCCAAGAAACCAAGAAACCCCCTTGGTGCATAAGGTGGTGAGTATCATCCAAAAGTGAAATGTGATGGATAAAATTAAAAGAAGCTGTGTGAAGAAATTACCTCCCGATTACAGAAGGTCTATTTCATCATATGCAGGCCAAATACTCAATGGGTTCATGAATGTCTTCTAAAAGTAAATATAGTTCAACTCAACGTTACTGATCCTTAACGTGCAAGTATGCCAAGGTTATTAAAATACGAGACTGAAAGATAAATAAACGTACCACTCTAGAAGCTCCGTGTCAAATACGAGTGTAACTTCGCTGACAAAAAATGTTAACTTCTGTATATAGTCTGAAAATAAAAAAGTATGCTGTGGATGTTCTAAATAACCCCTAGTTCATCTCGTGATCACTTACTTATAAATCCGGGACAAGCGTCTCCCTCTTACCTACTGACGAAAATCTCTTCTATGACGTGAATGAGTACTGCAAGATGACGTCCATTATTTATTGAGCGGTTTTCCACCTGAGAACAAATATGTAAACCTCAGTAATCTCCTCGAGAGGCGATAACATTTTCCCTAAATAACTACTTAATGATAGTTACTCTAGTCACTGCGGGACATACCTTAATCAGCCATTCCTGATGTCAATTCTCCTCAGTCTCCACAATTAATCCGAACGTCAAGTCGCCGAACCGGTGAACAAACAGCTATTTAAAGTGGCGTATGCCGTGTAGCTAGTGATCATAAAAAGTGGACTGTACAGGTCGAGAGGCCCGGTCCAAAATGGTGGTCACATCACGTTTCAAATGTCAGGGTTCGAGACTCCTGACGGGGGTGTTTTTGATGAAGTGTATGAAGTATTTAAATAAACTAAAGAAAACTAAGATATGTGTCCTAATGTGAGGCATCTATGTTCTTATATTATGAAGAATACAATATTACCCCGTACATTCTGAATTTGCAAGGTAATTTATAAAAAGCACAACAGTTCATAGTGGTCATTGAGACCCCCCGGAATAACTGTTCCAAGTTTTTGGATCCATTCTGTTTCTTTAAGAGCCAGTGTAGTGTGAATGTCTGTGCCTGCTGTTGGGGTAATGTGTTCTAGAATGGGTGAATAGTGCCCATTCTATTCCTCAACTTAGATTCACCATTCTAGAACACATTACCCCAACAGCAGGCACAAACATTCACACTACACTGGCTCGTAAAGAAACAGAATAGATCAAAAAACTTGGAACAGTTATCCCGGGGGGTCTCAATGACCACTATGAACTGTTGTGCTTTTTATAAATCACCTTGCAAATTCAGAATGTACGGGTTAATATTGCATTCTTCATAATATAAGAACATAGATGCCTCAAATTAGGACACATATCTTAGTTTTCTTTAGTTTATTTAAATACTTCATACACTTCAACAAAAACACCCCCGTCAGGAGTCTCGAAGCCTGACATTTGAAACGCGATGTGACCACCATTTTGGACCGGGCCTCTCGACCTGTACAGTCCACTTTCTATGATCACTAGCTACATGGCACACGCCACTTTAAATAGCTGTTTGTTCGCCGGTTCGGCGACTTGACGTTCGGATTAATTGTGGAGACTGGGGAGAATTGACATCAGGAATGGCTGTTTAAGGTGCGTCCCGCAGTGAATAGAGTAACTATCATTCAGTAGTTATTTAGGGAAAATGTTATCGCCTCTCGAGGAGATTACTGAGGTTTACATATTTGTTCTCAGGTGGAAAACCGCTCAATATATAATGGACGTCATCTTGCAGTACTCATTCACGTCATAGAAGAGATTTTCGTCAGTAGGTAAGAGGGAGACGCTTTTCCCGGATGTATAACTAAGTGATCACGAGATGAACTAGGGGTTATTTAGAACATCCACAGCAAACTTTTTTGTTTTCAGACTGTTAGACCTGTCAGCCTTTGGGTAGTCCCTCCAATTTATTATTTATTTTGTCCCCTTTTTGCCCCTCAAAACCTTTTCAATCTTTTTGTGTCCACTGGATTATTTTTACGGCGTCGTCCTAGGGGTTAGGTGCTCTTTGCCCTCATGGTTCTTTTCCTTGAGGCCTAGGCGCCTTTTCTGACTAAAAACTGAGGATACCTAAAATGGTGGCTACTAACTGCCATAACTGCCAACCTCTGAGAAAGCCCCATAGGATAACATAGAGACCTTCCAGAACCTTCTGGACCCTACTGGACCCTGGGTGGACAGGCTATTAAAGGGCAGAGGTCAGGTAGCCATTTTGTTCAGTTCACTGAGCTTGAGGAGAGGGGCAGTGGTGTGGGGAGGTGGACGCGCAAGAAGTAGTTAGCTTGTCAGTGAGATAGGCAGCCTCTTCGTGAAGACGTTCACCCGCTCGCCCCTGACCAAACACTCTTGCTAGACTTGGTCGTCTGAAGGAATCGGTTGGTAACTGATTGGCCCCTTTCGGCCCTCCGACTCCTGCTTTCTGAGTCGCTGACTGGAGGAAGCCCCCACCCCCCCCTCGCCAGATCACCTCACCGATTATTCAGGAGAAGACCGGAGAGAGTTGAGGCGCCCTGCGCTGCCCGAGGAGCCTCTGAAGTGGAGGTGTGTGTCTTTTGAGGCAGTGCCAGGCTCGGCGCATGAGCAAGGGAGCGCTGAACCTCGCGCAGGCTCCGTGGTGCCATAATTTGTGAGGAATTGGAGTAGCGCTGAGCTCTGCGCAGGCCCAGGAAGCGAAGCGGATCCCTGCGCGGCTGAGGCGGCGCTGGTCGGAGACGCTACTCTTCCGCGCATGGGCAGTGGCGCAAACGACGAGGGATCGACGCGAGCAGCGCTGGTGACTGGATCAGACACTCTGTTCATCACCACCCCCTTTTCTAAATCGGTGACTGGATCACCGGCAGCCCCAGTCTGGCCTCCCTTCGGTGCTGGCGTGAGTGCGCTGGTCCCGTTATCCGTGTGAGGAGCAGATGGGAAACGAGAGCAGAAGGACTGTGCCCTCACTCTACACCAAGCAACTCCAAGTAAGGTGGAGAAAGGGGGGAAAGATTGACGAGTGACTGGGGAAATTAATGGTGAGGCCAGAAAGGAGTTCTTTCATGCCCGATCCCAGGAGTAACTGGAGGAGCTCTCTTACATCCCCCTGACTCCCTGAATTCCCGCAAGACAGCCCTGACAGAGTGAAGGAAGACTGAGTTGAAAAGTCATCTGGGTCAGACGTACAGAGGAGAAAGTATAGTAGAGGGATACTAAAGGGCTGAGGACGTGAACAGCGTCATTGGGATTGATAAAGTTGGTGACTGGGGTGTAAGGTGGGATTCTCTTTCAGAGGAGGAGGGGAATCTGCGACTTCACCTTGTGCTAACGTCTAAATAAGTTATAACAGAGCTGTTTTCTGGTATTGTTCTGACAACTGAAAATTTGGGGTTACTCATCTAATGTGAGAAAGGTGCCACACAGTGGTTAGAAAGGTAACCTTCCAGGGTCCTATGGCCTGGACACTCCCAAAGTAGTAGGCTGGAGTGAGTTAAGTGTTAAAAGGTTGGGATTGTTCTCTTGTGTAACCAGAAAACATCAGTTTGTGTGGGCAATTTATTGCTGAAGGAGGTCTATAGCTGAACGTTGAGAAAGTGTTTCCCAGACTAATTCACTGCAAAAAGATTATTCAACTACTGAACTGGGTTCTTCTGATGTTACAGGTTATGTGTGAAAAGAATTGGTAAAAATTGTACAGTGTATTAAATTGTAAGACTACGGAGAAGAGAGAAAAGCTAACAAAGTATTTTTATAAATCAGCTCATATTTTTCCAAACTTGGTGTAGTGTCCTTATTTCTGTAGTGGTGGATGTCTTGTTACTGATGTGTATGACGCAAACTTAGCACATGTTCCTGGAGATAGGCCTACCCACTTAGTGCCAAGCTACCTTATGTGACTTGGGGTTCCCTAGGTCCAACACAGACTATGTACAGAAGTTAACATTTTTCGTCAGCGAAGTTACACTCGGATTTGACACGGAGCTTCTAGAGTGGTACGTTTATTTATCTTTCAGTCTCGTATTTTAATAACCTTGGCATACTTGCACGTTAATGATCAGTAACATTGAGTTGAACTATATTTACTTTTAGAAGACATTCATGAACCCATCGAGTATTTGGCCTGCATATGATGAAATAGACCTTCTGTAATCGGGAGGTAATTTCTTCACACAGCTTCTTTTAATTTTATCCATCACATTTCATTTTTGGATGATACTCACCACCTTATGCACCAAGGGGGTTTCTTGGTTTCTTGGCCTTGGGCACACATGTTGAGAGGTTATTGATTAAACATGAGGCACTCTTCAATTCTTGGATATTTATTGATTTATATTACAGAGAATGCAAACCTTGAGACAGTTGGTGAAGGTGATTACATGTGTATGATGCAGTTCTTGAAACTGTCAGTTTTCTAATTTTTATGAACTGTGAATTTTGTTGTAGACACCAGAACCGCACTCTCTTGAAGACTTACCACAACCACCAAAGTTATTATAACCCCTGATGAAGTGGTCAGTGTGAACCCGAAATGCATTGGGTTCTTTTTTCTGATGAATACAGTTTTGCATAAATTGTCATGATATACCCACGTTTTGTGTACAATGAAACATGAGATACTTTGTTTTCAATGAAGTTAGAATTATGAAGTTCTAATTATGCAATGAAATTGCTATAAATACATAAAAGTGCATTTACCATTCATTAATGAGTTTATAGGCTTTATCGCCAATTGGCTATGCAGAACATAGTCCCTGGTTTCCGGGGTCTCCACAAAAACAAGGGGTTTATCTTGCCAGGTCGTAGTGGCAGTGTAAAACTGCTATGACAGGCTCTATAATGGCAGATCTGAGCCATGGTTAGAGGGCTAATTAAGTGGGTGGCACAATGAGTATGCAGACCTACCAGTAGCATCTATTTTACAGGCCCTGGACACATTGAGTGCACTTTATTAGGGACTTATACGTACATTAAAAATGCCAATTGGGGTTAAGCCAATATTACCATGTTTAGGGGAGATAGCACAAGCACGTTAGCCCTGGTCAGCATTTGTAAAGTGCACTGAGTCCTGAAGCCAGCAAAAGCGAGGTCAGAAAATAGAGGGAGGTAGACAAAAAGTTGAGGCAAGGCCACTCTAAGGGTGTCAGGTCTAACATGTGGCTTCCCAAGCTGAAATTGGGTAGAGCTAACTAACCCCTTGGGGTTCTCTTCACTTAGGCTGAAGAATCTAGAGAGACCATCAGCTTTGGCGTGGTCAGTTCCCGGGCGATCCTCCGCTGTAAAATCCATTCCCTGTATAGAGATGAACCACCTCACCAGTTTGTAATTTTCACTCCTCATCTGCAAGAGCCATCCGAGGGCCTGTAGTCTGTCTGAACCAGAAAGTGAGTCCCAAACAGGTATTGCCTCAACTTCTTTAGTGCCCAGACCACAGGAAAGGTTTCTCTTTCCATGGCACTCCTACGGCGTTCCTGTGGAAGAAACCACCTACTAATGAAGTCTACCTTTTGGTCTAGGCCCTCCTCATTCAGTTGTGCTAACACTGCCCCAAGCCATGCACTGAAAAGTCCATTTGCACAAAGAATTCCTTGGAAAAATAAGGGACTGTGAGCACAGGTGCAGTGCACCTGGTTTTCTTGAGTTAGTCAAAGGCTTTCTGACAAGCCTCTGTCCAGGTCACCAATTTGGGCTGCTTCTAAGAAGTCACCTCAGTCAAGGGGACAACCATGGTGCCACAGACCTCAACAAATCTTTGTTAAGAGCGTGTGAGGCCTAGGAAGGCTCTCACTTCTATTTGGGTTTTAGGCGGTTACCAGGCCATGATGGTTTACATCTTGACCTGGAGGGGCTGGACTTTGCCTCTACCTATCAGGTGTCCTAAATACATCACAGAACCCTGCCTAATTTGGCACTTACTGGCCTTAATAGTCAGGCCTACCTGTTGCAGAGCCTGCAGCACCTCATGAAGGTGAAGCAGGTGTTCCTCCCAGCTGGAACTATTGATACGAATGTCATCTAAATAGGCGGCACAGAACGCCTCCTTAACAGCCAAGACCTTTTCATCCAACCTGTGGAAGGTAGCAGATGCATTTTTCAAGCCAAAGGGCATCACCCGAAATCGTTTGTGACCCTCTGGGATGGAAAATTCTGACCTCTCTTTAGCTCCCTAAGTCAGAGAGATCTGCCAGTACCCTAAAGTCAAATCAAAGGTACTGAGGAATTTGGCAGCGCCCAGCCTATCAATGATCTCATCAGCTCTGGAGATGGAGTGATGCATCTGTCCTAGTGATGGAATTGAGTCCTCAGTAGTCCACTTGCAAGCCTTACACCTTTTTAACACTGAGTACTGATGATGGTGTCGGAGATCGAAATTATAGTACCTGGGTTGAAAGCAATGTGTTTAGTGAGAATTATTCGATGCATAAGGCATCTGCTGACCCTTTTGTGCAGACGTGTTTTGACTTTGTAGCAGGCTTTACTCCTTTTCAACACTGAGTCCAGATGATGGTCTGGCAGACCTGTTGTGCCAAAACATCGACAGTCTGTCCTTTTTAACATCATTGCTTACACATTATGGTGCTCCAGTCCTTCTTCAAAAGTTGACAGATAATGATTTGAATCACATTGACTGTGGATTTGTGGAACTGTATAGTTAGGAGGATTTTGCCCTTCCCTAGATCCCCAGATTGAATAACTGTTATTAAACTTACAGGGATCATAAGGTGGCGCCAGTGTTATCCTACTGACGTACTACTATGTTTTATATTATTATTTGTATGGAAATTATGTATAATAGATGTGAAGTTATGATGATGTATTCTCCATAAATACATTCATGTTCATAACAATACATCGTTGGTACAGTACATGAGTGATTTCCTGATTTTATATAGTTGGATCATATTAATGACAAGTATAATATTGAATTTAGTATAAATAATTCCTCCAGGAACATATTTTCTGTAAATTACATTACCCAGTTCCTTGGGGAAATATTGGATTGCCCTGTCTTATAAAGCATATCTTTCTAAAAGTGGCATTTTTAGACTTGCAATTTAAAAACCAACTTCACTAAAAGATGTATTTTTAAATTGTGAGTCCTAAGACACCAAAGTCCAATTTTCTAGCAGCTCCCAATTGGAAGATACGCTTGTAAGATGTTACAAGGCAGCTCCAATGCTAACCTATGGGAGAGATAGGCCTAGTAAAAGTGACTTTAGCATTTTTTCACTACCAGGACCTGTAAAACTTAAAAACACATGTCCTAGCTTTTAAATACATTGCACCCTGCCCACGGGGCTACCTAGAGGCTACCATAAGGGTGCCTTACATGTAATAAAAGGGACGGTGTTGGCGTGGCAATTAGGGGCACTTTCCAGGTTGACATGGCATTAAAACTGTGCACACAGGCACTGCGGTGGCAGGCCTGAAACACATTTGAAGGACTACTTATGTGGCTGGCGCAATCAGTGCATATTGTTATTGCCATTTTATTTTATTATTGAAGTGAGTGGCGCTTGAGGAGGGGTGGGGCTGGCCATAGCATTGAGAGGAGTGGTTTGCACTCCTTAAGTGTGCATGACTGCTTGGCCGGCCAGAGAGTCCTGTGTACTTTGCATCTTCTCCACTGTGCTTGGTTTACACAGCTGGGCGAGGAATATGCAAAGCTTCCCAGTAACCGTCTGAGTGCCGTGATTTGGTGCTCAGACCAATCACAACACTGCATTGCAGCGTTATAATTGCCTATGCGGAGCACAGGTGCTTTCTCATCTGCTGGAGCTAGCGGAGACAGGAAGAAGAGGACGGAGAAGAGGGGGCGGCTGGCCAGCCCAGGTGTTTTTTTCTTTTGATTTCGTTCTGTCCAGCACACTCGCGCCACTCCCCCACCCCTCCCGATCGGTAGCAGATTTGTAGCAATATTTGTTCTAGTGCAGAAGATGTGTTTGAAAACATACATATTGTAGAATAATGACACATTTTCTAAATGGATTTTGTTGCAACTGTTTTAATTTACTTAATGCTGATTGGCTAAATGTGTGGGAACGATGTTCAACTATGCTAATGTATGAAATCCTTTGTTCAGAATTTCATAAAAGTATATCATTCTTTGTGTTTATTGGAACCCTTCCCTCTATCGTTAGGAGACTAATTTATGTCTGACTGCTCTCCCGTATTATACTTGTACTTTGCTGACCTGAACTTTGCTGAGTTCTTTGATTGGCTCTGTATGTTGACTGATTTTTGCACTCTGATTATTGATTAATTAAATCTGGCTACATTACTCTATTTCTGTATGACTTTAAAATCTTAAAATAAACCATTAAGGTTGAATCTTTCTCTGTCTGCCATCCTTCTAAGACCAAATGGGCTCTTCGGGCCTCAGGCCTCATTTATGAGGAAACCACGCAGTGCAGTGCAGCAAGTCACCTTGCTGCGCTGCACTGCTTGACAGGGAAAGGGCATGAATGCGCTGTATTTAAGACAATATGATGCATTCCTGTCCTTTCCCTTGCGCGGGCGCCCTTTTGGCAGTCTAGCACCAATAATGCTTTGATTACTGGAGGTAATCCCCATTACTCTTAGTCCTACTCGTCCTCGACCCAGTCATACACATGAGGTATTCCACCCGACAGGAAACAAAACAGGAAACGCTTTTTAGACTCCACCCACCCTCCTGTCAGGTGCTATAATACACCTCACCACCAGAAGCAAATCCTGATGTCCCAAGCACCAAAGGCCAGGAAAGGGAGGGCGGGCGGGTTGTATGACTGGGTCGAGGACGAGTAGGACTAAGAGTAATGGGGATTACCTCCAGTAATCAAAGCATTACCTCTACGTCCCTCGTCCTCGACCCAGTCATAACACATGAGGCATACCAAAGCAACCCCAAAAGGCCTTTGGCACACCAGATACAGAAACAGAACAGACACAAAGGAGTGCAGCAAGACAGAGTTTAATAATAAACAGAAACAAAACAGAATCAAACAGGGGGGGGGAACCCCCACAGCTTGCAACACACCCGAACCAAAATTAGGGCGGCCAGATAGAGCACAATTCAAGCGATAATGTCGCACAAAAGTGGATTCGGACTCCCACGTCCCCGCCCTACAAATCTCGTCAAGGGGAACCCCATGGAAAGCAGCCCACGAAGCAGAAACACCCCTGGTAGATCTCGCCTGAACACCAGAAGGGCAAGGCAAACCAGAGCCCCGGTAAGCCAAAGATATCACAGCCTTGATCCAACGACCCAAAGTAAGGCGAGAGGCAGCTTTCCCCCTACCAGCCAGACCAAAAGTAACGAAGAGGGAGTCAGAAGACCGAAACCCAGCAGAACGTGCAACATAAACAGACAAAGCACGCCTCACATCCAAAGAATGGAGCAAGATGTCAGAAGGCGAGGAAGGAGAAGGACAGAGAGAAGGAAGAATCAATTCCTGGGAGGAATGGAAACGTGAACGAATTTTAGGCAAAAACCCGGGGTCCAAAGAAAGGACCACCGCATCATCCAGAAACCTCAAGAAGGGGGGAGAACAGCGCAACGCCGTAAGCTCGCCCAACCTCCGAGCAGATGTAACAGCGACCAAAAAGGCCACCTTGAAAGAGAGGAACTTCAAGTCCACGGACTCCAAAGGCTCAAAGGGAGGTGACTGTAAGGCACTCAAAACCAAAGAAAGATCCCAGGGAGGAACCGGGGAGCGGACCAAAGGAGCAGAAAGAGAGAAACTCCGAAACAGACGGGAAACCAACAACCCGTCTGAAGGCAGAAGAGAAGCTGGATCCCGAAAGGCCCGGATAGCAGCCCACTGACCCTTCAAAGTGGACAAAGCATAGTGTTTTTGAAAGCCATCCAGAAAAAACTAAAGAATAGAAGAAACATCACAGGAGGCAGGGGACAGGGCCAGGGAAGCACACCAAGAAGAAAAGGAAACCCAGTGCTTGGAATAGGAGGAAAGAGTGGACTTCCGACGGGAAGCCTGCATCACAGTGATGAGGTGATCGGGCAAACCCCGGACACCAAGAGACAGCCGTTCAACCTCCAGACCGCCAAGGTGAGAGGGACCAACAGGGAGGTTGACTGGGAACTCAGAGGAGACGGGTAGCGGGGCAGGATCCAAGGAGGGCCCACCGCCAGACTCAGCAGTAGAGGGAACCAGGAGCGGCGAGGCCAATAAGGCAGAACAGCCACCACCTGAGCCCCCACCCGCTGAACCTTCAGCAAGAAGGCAGGGATCAGAGGAAAGGGGGGGAATGCATAGAGGAACCAAGGAGGCCAAAGGACAGTCAATGCATCCACTCCCCAAGCCCCCGACTCCGGAGTCCTGGAGCAGAACAGGGGAAGCAGGGCATCCTTCCGCGAGGCAAACAGATCCAGCACCGGAGTCCCGAACCTCAGGCACAGCAACCGGAAAATCCGAGGGGACAGACACAGGGTGAGAGAGGACGGGAACCGCCGACTCAAGGAATCTGCCACCACGTTGTCCACACCCCGGATGTGCTGAGCAGAAAGGGCCACCAGATGACACTCAGCCCAACTCGCAATTGCACACGCCACCAAGTTCAGGGAAAGGCAGCGGGTACTGCCCTGGTGGTTGATGTAGGCCACGGTCAAAGTGTTGTCCGACCTCACCAACACGTTGCACCCCAGAAGACGATCCTTGAAAAGGCGAAGAGCCATCTCCACCGCAGACAGCTCCCTCCAATTCGATGAACGGTGCGACTCCGAAGGAAGCCAACGCGCCTGCACCGCCCAAGGACCCAGAGTCGTACCCCAACCGGAAGCGCTGGCATCCGTCGTCAACACCAAAGGGGGCGGAGGATGGAACCACATGCCCCTCGCCAGATTTGAAGAATCCAGCCACCACTGGAGAGCAGACACCAACTCTGGAGACACAGGAACAGGAATCGAGAAGTCCTGGACAGGAAAAGGCACCCAACGCTGAATATGCCACAACAGAGGTCGAAGATGAACCCTGGCCCAGGGCACTGTGAACACAGTGGCAGACATGTGGCCCTGAACCACCAGCCACTGCAGGAGAGGAGGCGAAACCTTGGAAAGCAACCTCCTCAGCAAAGACTGAAGACGTAGAATCCGGGACTCCGGGAGAAAGACCTTGCCCAGCACAGAGTCGAACACTGCCCCAATGAAGGTCCTCCGAGTAGCAGGGTCTAGGTGACTCTTCGGCAGATTGACAAGGAAGCCATGATCCTCGAGCGTACGCATGGTTAAGGAAAGGTGGTGGGACATGACCTCCGAAGACGGAGCCTCAAGCAGCCAATCGTCCAAGTACGGAAACACGGACACTCCCAGGAGATGGAGATGAGCCACCAAAGGGGCAGCCACTTTGGTGAACACCCTGGGGGCAGACCGGAGACCGAAAGGAAGGACGCAGAACTGCCAATGACGACCATCCAGGCAAAAGCGCAGGAACATCTGATCCTCCAACGCCATCGGGGCATGCAGGTAGGCATCCTGGAGATCCAGCGACGTGAACACCCAACCCTCCTGGATCAGGGGAATCACTTTCTGTAACGTCTCCATTTTGAATGGTATTTTCTGAACAAACAAGTTCAAGGCCCGAAGATTGATGACAACACGGAACCCCCCGTGATCTTCGGAACTACAAAAACAACGTAATAAGTCCCCAGCCCACGTTCCAGGGGGGGGACCGGGACAATCGCCTGTTTGTCGAACAGCAACTGAACCCCCTCCAGCAACGCCATACGGCGAGCAGGGTCCGCCGGCAAAGAGGTCACCACCACACCCGAGGGAGGAGGAGGGGACAGGAACTCCATCCGGTAACCCCGTGAAAGAACATCCAGCACCCACTGGTCCGAGGTCGTCAGCAGCCAAGCTTGTAGGAACAGCCGCAGTCTCCCACCAACCGCGGGCTGACCACCAGCGAGAACGGGTACTGGAACGGAGTAGTCGGGAGCGAGGAGCACCAGACCCACCATCGGGCTGGGGCTTTTTCTGGAACCTCCGAGGAAAGGACCTGCGAGCACCACGTTGGCCCCTAAACGAGGACTGCTGGAACCTGGAAGGCTGGCGAAAGGACCTGGCATTCGAGAAGGAGGACCCCTTCCGAGAAGGAGTATGACGGAAAGACAACGAATGCTTCCTCTCGTTGAAGACCGTATGGAGCTTGATCTCCAGGGCGTCCCCAAAAAGATGAGTACCAGAAAACGGCAGCCTCAAAGCCATAGAACGCTGCGCAGCATCCGTCTTCCAACCACGCAGAAGTAAGTTCCGACGGGCAGCAACCGAGGAACCACAAGATAGAGCAGAAGCCCTGACAGAGTCAAAAGCGATGTCCGAAAGGAACTCAGTTTGACGTTCCATAGACTCCAGCAACTCCGGACAACTGATCCCTTCCTGCATAGCAGAGAACAAAGTCTTGAAGTCAGCTAGCAAAGACTGCACAACATAAGCACCATATACTCCTGACCGCAGCGCCAAGTGAGAGCCAGCATAGGACTTTTTTAGAGCAGAGTCAATCTTTTTATCAACGCCATCCTGCAGGATATTATCATCAGCCATGGAAGGCCGACCAACCAGAGAAGCAACCACAGAGTCCACCTGCACTGAATCAGGCAGGGCAACCTCCAAATGCTGCAAAGGATATAGCTTAGACATGAATCTGGGCACAGAAATATGGTCCGGGTCCTTCCATTCCTTAAGTAGGACATCCATGACAAATGGGTGGATGGGCATAGAAGAGGATGCAGGCTTCCTAAACTGCGGCAAAACAGCATCCTGGGAGCTACTGGGCACAGACTCCACAGGGAACCCCATATTCTCCCGAACATGGCAAAGCAGATCAGGCATCAACTCCCTCGAAATGTATTTGCCCTGTAGATCCACCGCACCCAAAGTAGACTCATCAGAGGAAGCAGAGGAAGAAATATCCGAATAGAGGGGGGCAGCCGCCCCAGAGCGACCCCCCGCACCTTTCTTCGAAGCCTTGAGACTGGACAGTGTCTCCAAAAGCAGGCGCTTCAGGCGCCTAGAGCCCCCCAGACCAGCACTCCGACCAGCAGGCGCAGAATCACGACTGTCGGAGGAGGATGAGGAGGAGGAAGATGACCTAACAGGAGAGACATGTTTTCTCTTCCTGTGGTGTTTCCCCATCATAAGCAACGATCTCCACCAAACACAGGAAACAGCCACACGCAAAACACAACAACACAATAGCGTCACAGGAGAGAACTGAACTCCCGCCAAAATATAGGAGGAAAACACTCACCCCTGCAGCTGCAGCCACTACGAACGAAGAAGGAGGGGCAGAAACCAGCCTCCCAGGAGCGGCCAGCGAGGGAAAGCCTGCCAGGTCACACAGGCCGAAATGAGCCGATGACGTCACCGTTTAACGCCATCCAGCCAATCAGGTGAGGAGGCAGGGAACCCGGAGCCCATCCAGGCGCCCGCCCAGGCAGAAATGAGGAATCGAAGCCCGGAAACGTCCTGCTGATTCCTGACAGCACCAGGCCCTGGGAAACACCGTAGAACCGGCGCCCGCCAACCAGGGGCATCCGCACCAGAAGGGAGGGCGTCCCCGACTCCTCCGAAGCAAGCGCGTCCCGCCCACAAACACCGGCAAAGGCAGGACGCGCGGGCAGCAGTCTGCCCCTCCCAGCAGCAGCCAGCCCACCGGAGCCCTGGAAACGGGTTGAAAGCTCCTTAGTTCCTTGAAGCCAGGCCGAAAAGAAAATCCACGGGGACCCGAGAAGCCCCGCAACCCAGGGTCCCCGTCAGGAGGAAAGTACAGGAAGCCCAGCAGCCTGACTTTGCAAGAGGTCCCACGTAGGTCCATGAGCACCCCCAAGGCCCCGCCAAGGAAGAAACCACAGGACAATCGTAGCAGGTAAGTGCCCGGCACTCACCCCAGCGTCACCCATCAGTAGTCCAACCGACAGGAAACAAAACAGGATTTGCTTCTGGTGGTGAGGTGTATTATAGCACCTGACAGGAGGGTGGGTGGAGTCTAAAAAGCGTTTCCTGTTTTGTTTCCTGTCGGGTGGAATACCTCATGTGTATGACTGGGTCGAGGAAGAGGGACGTAGAGGTAATGGCACCCTTGCACTGTGGTGCAAGGGTGCCTGTGTTGCATACAGGATTGTTTTTGTGCAGTAAGGGGCAACTTCCTGCACTAAACATGTCCTGGGAGGCATATTCCTGTTTCTATGTGTGCTGCAAAATGCAGCACAGATAGAAGAATGAAGAAACTCCTCGTTATGCCTCCTCTGGGAAGGTATCCGTTTTTGGCACATCGCCAAGTTTACAAGTTCTTTCAAATCTGAGGATGCGTCAAAATCCATGGGAGTGGCATGGGAACACCCACGTAATGCCCATGGAACGCCTACCAAGATCAAAGTAACGCAACACAGCGATTTACGTTGCATTGCATTGCTCCTCATGTTTTTAAGTCACTCAAAGACACGCAAAGTAAGTGACTTTCAAAATCTGACTCTGTGGTCTGCGTCACACATGTAACCACTTTGTGTGGTGCAAACGTAAGGCCCCCCTCTCATAAATGAGGCACTCCGTATCTACATTAAAATGAATTTTTAGAGATTCCACGCGTCCAGCGGGGGGCACAGCTCCTGGCGCATACATTAGTGCAGTAGAATCATAATACCGGTTTCCTACCTAGCCTGTAAAATCATGTCACGCTCTTAACAATGTGTTGCTTCTGGGGCGCTTACGCTAAAAACGTCGCAACTTTTATTGTTACCAAGGAACCGCTGGTTAAAATGCGTTTATGGAGTAGCAGCAGACCTCGTGTATAACCGTCTTTACCATCTGCCATAAAACAGGGAAGTGAGGGCCGTTTGCAGTGTTGACTTTATTCCAGCATGGCGGACAGAGCTGTTGCTAAGGCGCCAGTTGCTACAACAATACGGAATTCTGACTGACCAGTAAAACGAGTCCTATGTGAGCGCTGGTTCTGAATGTTTCTACAATTATAATCTGTGGGATTGACAAGAGTCCAGACAAAACTGCTGATACGGAGATTAATAATTACAGTAAGTATCTTCTCATCCCACAGATTTTAAGCACACAGGACTAGGTGTAATTCAATGACCTTGAGAGAGATGCGAGAGAGCGAGCGAGAGAGAGTGAGAGAGAGTGCGCGCGCGCGAGAGAGAGAGAGAGAGCAGGAAAGGAGAAGGGGGGAATTACATAAGAGAGCCAGAGAGGTCGTCAGAAAGAGATTGATTTTGACTGTCAATGTTACATGCGAGACATGTGCGTCACCAGATAACATTTTTGGGGCTTATTTACTAGCCTCTTGCGCCACTTATGCGTCATTTTTATGATGGGAAAACTGTCGTAAGGGTGGCGCAAGGGGCTTGTAAATCTGCCCCTTTGTATTTACGTTTTGAATATGCGTGAAATGTGATATTACATCATATTGTTTTATTGGGTTTATATGCGCTTGCTGATATTCAGCCTTTTGCTCTATTCACAAAATACATTTTCAAGCATGCCTTCAAACATTTGACATTAATATCACATGCTGACAACCTAAGTAAGTATTCAAAACGAATTATTCTGCTGTATTGTTGTTCGGAACCGCAACACGATTTGAGGACTTGAATTACAGCGCACTGACATTAATTACACATACCATGTATTTGTAAAATGTGAAACTTCATTGTAGGCACTTTAAATAAAGTGCTTCAGAAATACGTTAACATTTTGTTGACCTGCAGGTGGAGATGGCCTAATTAATGTGTATACATTGTTAGGGTTGTTTAAATAGTAAATTTTCATTTCCATTTCCGTTTACATATAGGGTGGCCTTCGGAAAGACAACATGCCGATCATTAAAGTGCCACCGGTTCACAAATTTGGAATAATAGCCAAAAGACGGTATCAAGATTTACAACAGAAATATTTAGAAAAAACAATGGAACGTCCCCGTGCAGAACTGAGGTATGAGTTAATATTTGTGATTTAATAGGTCTTTGAGTAAACATACACTAAATTTTACTGCAGAATAGCAGCAGAAAGAAAGTAATGCCTGTAGAAACACAGAGTTATTAACTGAGTAGCACAACTGCTTGTGGGAGAGTGAAGGTTTTGGGTTTCAAATCAAGGGTCACATGTAAAAGAAAAAAACCCGAAAAGACATACCATGGTCATGAGACTGAAGATGGTTTTGACCAAAAGCTCAGGAGATGTGTTTTAGTTCAGGGCTGGATTCTTTTATAATCCTCACCGGTTAGTGTTTCCTTCTTCTGATTTTTAGGTTAAAATGTTTTTATTATGGAGCAACACAAAGAAAAAGGGCAATAAGATCGGGCCACGCAGGGCCCGGTAAATCCAATGATAAATGCGCTAAGGTACGAGAGCTCCATTAAAAAAAATACGTTCCCACCACCCACCCAAATTGAGAAGAAGAAAGAAAACTAGAAGAAGGAGATACCGAAAAAAAAAACCACCCTTCACCCTCCCAAGGTTCATTGCCTCTGAATAGCGCAACATAGAACGGCTTGTCCTAAATAAGACTGAGATGACTCATGTATGGGTGTCCGGAGTAGTAAGGTGTGTTGTATTTCTATCTAGGACCCTAATTCGATATTCCTGATTCATTCCCTTATGTGGTTATAATAAATAATATCCTTATAAAGGCATAAGAATCATATCAATATTTAGTAATAGCCCATGCAGTCCAAAGCACGGCAAGGCTACTCCCATAGACTCCTAGAAAGCACAACGCGTTCTTTAAACAAACCAAGCTCCAGCAGCCCGGGAAAACCCCCTGCTTTTGTTTTGATTTGCACAAGAACTCCTGGAGTCCAGAAAGAACTGTTAGTTCTTAGTGACGTCTTAAGTCCAACCTTACGTCAAACCCGGCACCTTTCAGGTATAAATATACCAACGTTGCCTTAAGCAAACACACAGTGGTGGGGAGCAGAGCGACGTTCTACTTGTCCGAGAGCCCAGCTGTTGCCAGAGCCGAAGAAAGCCGCCCCTCCCTTTTTGACGCGGAGGAGAAGCTGCCTTTTCTCACGCCGAGAAATCCAGCTCCGGGGTTCCCAAGTTACCCTCGCGGGTTGCTGGGAGATCGAGTCCTGAGAAGCGAGATACAAGACCTCCTTCATTCTATAACCAAGGTACGGAGCTGATTAAGACCTTAGAGAGAATTCTTGAATCCGATCCTTGGCAAAAACCTAACTTTAACTTAAAACTGCTAATTACTTACACTTTCCCACTTATTAGGCTTAGGTCAGGTACACTGGGGTAGGCGTATCTTAGAAGCATCAGTTGAGTATGTATATATTTTATCCATTTTAAAGTATCATATGGCTAAGAAACCATATCAATGCTTTTACAGTATTATTTCATAATACTACTTTTACTGTACGCCCTTTACTTTATAATAAGTATTGCAATTGTGGCAATTCATTTCTCTTGCATGAGAAAGAAGACTGCTCAATAAAATAACACCTTTTTATTGAAAACGCCCGTCTCTCTATTTCTCTGCATTCTGGTGGAACTAAGCATGCACAATTGACTGAGTGAAATAGCTGTCTATTGTTTTCACACGACTCTAGAGATACACTCTTTATTCTGAGGGAGCAAAGTTGTCATGTTTATGCGGTTGTCAGAAACTAATCCCTTCTTGTCTAAATAAGGACGGTTAACTCTTTCCTGAACATTCGAGAAAGCTTCTAGTGACCTCTGAGCTAGCTGGCAAAACTAATTAAGTCTAACATAGTCAGTAGAGACCTGGATGACCTCAGTCCTACGTCTACACTGCTGTTTATGTTATTCCAATGCGCAGAGCCTATTGGGAATATAGGAACTACACTACAGGTGCAGGAGGCATAGGTATTTGGAGCAGTGCAATTCCCTAAATTCTGAAGCAATCAGGGCTAAAAAGGGTTTCCAAAGGTCACTGAAGGAAAAGCCCTTGCCGGCCATGGTGAGAGAGATCCTTTCCATGCCCAACACGTGCCACAGACGCTGGTACCACCCTGTGTGTGTGGGAACCCGGGTTGTCTTCCAATGTATGAGTATGTTCTGGGTGGCCGTGCCTAGGGCAATGGCTATCTGTTTACCCCTTCTGGATTTCAGGGGGTAAGTGAGTAGATTTGGCGCTCCCAGCAGTACGTATGCAGGGAACCTGGAGAGTTCAGTGTCCAAATATTGATCAATCTCGTCAAGAACATGTGACCAGTAAGTCTGAGTGTGTGTGCAGTTCCATAGTAGGTGAACCAACGAGCCCCTCTGTCCACACCTCCTCCAACAGTCGGGACTATGTGTGGGGTCGGCACGGTGCAGCCTCTCTGGGGTGTAGTACCAGTGGTATACGAGTTTGGTGAGGGTTTTGGTCAGGACTATATTGGTTTTGCTGTGTGGCGTGCCCTATAACATGCACCTTCCCATTCCTGGGAGCTAAGGTCACGCCCCAGGTCTCTCTCCCATCGTGCCCACCCGGCATGATAAGTGTGAGTATATCTAGATAGGAGTAATTTGTGTAAGTCCGGGGTACATTTTGTGTCTGAGGACCCCGTGATGAGCCATTGCTCACAATGGGTGAGGAGCCACAACACCTGCGCCCGGTTAACGGGGCGCATGGCCCAGTGTCGGACCTGAAGGTAGCGCATGCGTTTCGATTCAGGGAGGCCATGGCCGGTTCAGAGTTGCGAGAAGGGAACGATCTCGCCTTTTGGGAATAATTGACCTAGAGTGCGGCAGCCTGCTTCTCTTCACAGCGGGAAGGTCCGTTGGCCCACACAAGGTTTGAAATCTGGGTTATCATAAAGGGAGGTGAGTGGGGAGGCAAAGTGGTGAGGGCATGCCATATGTTAGTCCGGTCCAAGAAATTTAGGATGGAGCGCGTCACCTGAGAAGCATACAAGTTGGGTTGGTGATGGGGTTTCAGCAGAAAGGGAATCTTCATAAAAGACGTACCAGCCACTACCCGGTCTTGAAAGAGCCAATGCTTCTCAGAATCTGCTCTGCTCCATTCGACCAGGTTCCGGCGTTGTTTGGCGTTATAATAAAGTGTGAGGTCTGGGACTCCACTGCCTCCCCCGTGAGGTGGAAGGAAGCTCACCAATCGCTTCATTCTCGGTTTAGGTCCCTGCCAGATGAAGGAAGAGAGGTCAGACTGGACCCTTTGTAGTCATCCAGTGGGGGTTGGAAGTGGTAGGGTCTGGAAGAGGTACAAAATCTTGGGGAGGATTGCCATTTTAACGGCTGTGACTCACCCCAACCACGATATTGGGTAGTGTTTCCATTTCTGCAACGCAGAGCGGAGGTGTGCCTGTAAGAGGGAGCAATTAACTTGTCTCATAGCCTGCAGAGTCAGGGCCAATGTATGCCCAGATAGGGAACTGTCTCATTGGACCAGTTCAGGGGGTGTCAGGTCTGAAGGTCTGCCAGCACTGCCGATGGCAGAGACAGGTTTAGTGCCATGGATTTTGCCAGGTTGACTTTGAAACCAGAGGCTCTCCCAAACGCCTCTAGCTCCTCCAAGAAGCTCTCCAAGGCGGTCGTGGGGTTTGTGAGAGTGGCCAGCACGTCATCCTCATATAGGCTTATTTTAAGCGTATCCCCTCTGAAGCGGATACCCGTAATCAGGAGGTGGTCCCAGACCCTCTGAGCCAACGGTTCCATGTAGAGTGCAAAGAGTAGGGGTGACAGAGGGCACCCCTGTCTAGTGCCTCTATGGATAGGGAATGGTGCAGATGTGTGGTCATTAACGCAGACAGTAGCGGTAGGAGAGCGATAACAATAAAAAATGTGCATCTGCATTTTGTCCCGGATACCAGCGCGTATCAGTGCCTGTTCGAGATATGGCCAGTGGACGTGGTAGAAGGCTTTCTCCGCATCTACTGTTAAGAGCATGTATTCTCCAGGAATGCGGAAAGCCTTTTCTATCAGATGCGTGACTTGTTTGGTGTTATCACTCATTTGACTCAGTATGAATCAGTATGAATCTTGCCTGGTCAGGGTCTACCAGCCCCTGCATGTAAGGGCCCAGTCGGGTGGCCAGGATCCAGGTATATACCTTCAGATCAATATTTAGAAGTGAAATAGGTCGTTTTATCTTTCCCAGGATTTGGGATAACGGCCACTGCAGCCTCTAGCATAGGCACAGGGATTGCTCCATGGGCCGCGTTAAGGTGGGAAGACAAGCTTGAGCTAGGTACATATCGATGTCCGCTGCCTCTAAGAGCTGTTCATCATATAGCTGCGTATAAAACTCGCTGAATGTCTTGGCTATGGCCGTGTCATCCACGTAAAGTATTCCTGAGCAATCCCTGATCTCCCAGACCCCTTCTCTTTGACGAACTTCCCTCAGTTTGTGCGCAAGTAACCGCCCAAACTTAACCCCATCCACATAGAAGGAATGTCGCAAGGGCATCGCAGCCTATTCTGTCCTGTCACGATCCAGGGCAGCCAACTGCGTCCTGGCCGCGGTAAATTGTCTCCAACCCCGTGGAGCCCTGGTGCGCTGGTGTATCTGCTCCAGTTCTCGAAATTTAAGGGTCAGTTCCTCCATCTTCCGTTTCTGCTCTATATTGTCAGCCATGGATATAGCTATTACTTCACCCCTGAGTACTGCCTTGAGGGCCTCCCACCTAGTAGAGAGGACTGCTTCTGAGTTATTGTTGTATTGCAAGTAATCGTCTAGTGCTCGCTGTAGCTGTGTGACCGTGCCTGGCCGGTGTAGGAGGGCATCCCTGATTCACCAGTGTCTGTGCCTGTGGGAAGGCTAAGGTGATCACCACCGGGAAATGGTTGGACAGGGTCGCCACAAGTATGTCAGCTGAGAGCATGGTATCTAGAATAGGTTTGGTGCCCAGAAGGTAATCTAATCTAGCGTAGGTTTTATGTGCATTGGAGTAAAATGAAAAGTCTCTTGTGCCGGGGTGGAGGTGTCGCCACAGGCCTAGGTCATGTAATTTGGCTTTTCCAGTCAGGGAAAGGGCACCAACCTGACTAGTGCACTGCTCAGAGCGATACATGTCATTATTGAACACCAAGTTGAGGTCACCCCCAATCAATATGTGGCGGCCCTTAGTGGCCATTGCTTCTACCAGTGCCTCATCTAGAAAACGATCTTGGTCTTCATTTGGTGCGTAAATATCCCGTATTTCAGCCGCCTTTGTCCGCCACCCTCCCTTAAAAACCCTTCAAAACTAATATGGCCACCCCGGATTTCTAAGTGGGTCTGGAGGAGTGAAATTGGGTTGGGAAGGACCGAGACCGGAGTCTGTGACAGTCCTTGGAGAGTAGATGTGTTTCCTGGAGGAGACAAATATCCACCCATGCTTTCAAGATAAGAGAGTAATGCCATCTGCTTAACAGGGTTATTAAGGCCCCTCACATTGAGAATGAGGATCTTAATCGAGGGAGGCGGCATTCAGATCTGAGAATGGTAAGGGTGCCACTCAAGAGTCCCTGCATTGCCAGGACCCCGGACTAGCTGGGGAATATTTATACACAGTAGCGGCCTTGCAAATAAAAGGTGAGAGTGCCCTGTGGGCCAAAGGAAACCCTGTGCTGTAAAGAGAGGAAAAAGGGTGAAGAATGGAAGGAGACCCCAACTATAAAAAGGAAAAAAAAACATAAGGCGCAACAGGTGCCAGAAATAGTTCAGTGTTTGAACATTGTCCGTCATCCAGGGATGAACAGAGAGGAAGCCTGTCAGGCGATTGCGTGGCCATTATCAGCTCTTCTTCCTCCCCCCTCCATCCCAAGTATGTTAAAGAAAGGATACATCAAAATAACCAGGATTGGTCATTCAGTTGACGCCTTGGCCAAGGCCCCTGTCAAGGCCTCCAGAGCAGCTTGTTGCTCCATCTTGATCACTGTAGGATCCGGTCGACGGGCACAACACCGTCGTCTCTGCTGTCTCCACTGCGGTCTGAGTGACCCCCATCATCCGTATCCTCCGGGAGAGTGATCCCAAGGAGCTTGCTGGTTTCAGACAAAGAGTGGAGTTGGAACAGTTTACCATCGGGTCGGAACACTAGGCAGAACGGGTGTCCCCAGGAGTAGGGGATGTTGCGTTGACGGAGGACTTCTGTGATGGGCCAGAAGGTTCTGCGATTCTAGAGAGTGATTGCTGCAAGATCCTGGTAAAGGTTGGGCGTCTGGTTGCGAAAGGTGATTTGTTGTTGGGAGCAAGCTTTGCGCAAGATCTCTTCCTTAGTGGGGAAGTCCTGGACACAAACCAGTATGTCAGCGTGGGGTGCTGTCGCTGCTCTGGGTGGACCCACCCTGTGAGCGCAGGCTAACTTCAGCGGGGTGTCCAAGGGGTTGCCTAGGATGTGGTTGAAGAGTTCTCGCACATAGACAAAAATGTCCCACGCTTCCTCATTAGAGCCCACTCCTCGGATCCTGATATCATGGCGTCGGGAGCGGTTATATAGGTCCTCTAAGTGAGACTGCACATCCACCTGTTGTTCGTGAATGCAGAGTACCTCCTGTTGTAGTACTGCCATCTCAGTGTCTCGGGAGTCACTCTTGTCTTCCAGGGTTGCCACTCTTTCCCCTATGTCAATCACATCCTTGTGGTCATCTTTAAGTTCCGCTGTGAGATCGCGCTTCCCAGTTTGGAGATCCTCGCGCAGTATGGCAAAAAGAGATTCCAGAAAGGCCCGCATCACTGGTGCCTCCGTCGATGTTGGGCTCAGTCGATCCAAATCACCGGGCCGCCCACTTTGTGCTTTGGCGAACAGGTCTTTCAGCAAGTTTTTTCTCTAGTAGCAGACTTATCCTTCCTACCCCATGTCATGGTCAGAACCTCTGGTGCTCTAGCTGTGACGGCCGCAAGAGGGGTGGAACAGGGTCCTTTCAATGTTGTGTCAAGCGGTCCGGTAGATCAGAGCTGTCCCCCTGATGCACTGGCTGTGAGGGCTGGCAAGGGTCCTTGCCAAATGGTGCTAGGGTGCCCCGGGATCTCGCGCCAACGGGCTTTGGAACTGCTTTGTTGTGGGTGGGCTAGCTGGTAACTCCTAGAGAGCCCACTATGAAAAAGTCCCACCTGTACTGGCCACGGGGGCCGGCCTCACCTGTGTCCCTCAGAGGCACTGGGCCCATTTTAGCTGGGGTCACAGAGTCGTGTGGTCGTTGGCCTCAAGGCCTAGTCCAACCTGGGAGCGGCAAGAGGGCAGCGCAGCTCACCAAGGTGGGCCGCTGACAAGGGCTACAGGCCCGGAGGCCGAAATGTCCCCTGATTGACCGTCCCACGTTGCACCATTTCAACCTCTGTATGGGGGATGCCTTGTGTCGCAGTTGTGCAAGTGGGGTGAGGTGTCATCCAAAATGGCGCCCGATGCACGATTAATCTGCTTTCACTCACCGCGTTCGGTTGAGGGTTATAGGCACACGCGGCTTGCCGGGTCCTGGACACCAGATGAGGGAGAGGGCCAGAACCTCAGGGTTCAGGAAGGCTCCCGGTGCTATGTAGTGCATCAGGTTCCATGGGGTAAGGAGCGGCGGGTGCAGGGATATTGCCAGGACTCACCACCCTGGCTCTGAAGGTTCTTCCCGTGGTGTCGGAGCTCTGAGCGTCTCCCTAGGCACCACCTCACACGCCAGCAGCACCACAGCTCTCGTGGGAGTCGCCTAGGTTGCCAAGGCTCGCTGACGGGCCTCCGTGTCTGCTCCCCGGGGTCACGAACTGGAGTAGAGGAAGCGCTGCTAATTCCGGGAACGTCCTGGGCGGGGTAGAGTCCTCCTCCAGCCGGAGGTTAGGACAGCGGTCTCTTTCCTTGAGACGCGCAGGCCACCATCGACACCATTCCCGAGGCCTAGGATGGGCCCGGCCCGGCAGCTGAAAACACGACCGCAGGAACCCGGGGATCGCCCGGTAGGTCGTCTGTTGTTCCTGGGTGCGTTAGGAAGCACAACAGCCATTCCTTGTGCTGATCATGGCCGATGGCCGGTGCTGAAAGTCGGTGGGTGGAGGAGCGAAGACAAAGCACATCTCAGCTCTCCGCCATCTTGGCCACGCCTCTCTTTCTTCTGATTTTTGAAGGCTGTGTTCATTACCCAATTCTCTTTAGTGGTCCTGGCAGTCATCATCATTGCAACAGCTGCACGGTTTCTGACAGGCTCCCGCCCTGGCTACACTCTTCACTTGTTAGTGACTATATAGTGATGGTAGAAGTGGAGGTCACATGAAGCTGGAGTAGGAAATTGTTGAACAATTCCTTTTTTAGGCACCCTTGGTTTGGACTTTAAGGAAGGGCTCCAGGGCATACCTGTTAGTGAATGCTCTTCCAAATTTCACTTGCTTTTTTTTATTTTTTTTAATTTATTTATTCATTGGTAAATTCAGAAAATCAAAGCAAATGCTCAAAAAAAAAGAACAATAATGCAACCAATAATGTAAATAGATGCAATAAGCATGAGATACAAAAATAGGAACACGTTATATATTGCAATGAATAGTTAACATAGTACCTAGAGAGTAATGAGCATTCATGAATTAAATAATTAAAAAAAAATAAAATAAATAAACTCTGCCCATATCTTATATTTTTAACCAGAACTAAACATCGCTATGATGCAAACTCAAACACATAGAAAAATCAAAATAATTAATTAGGGAAAAAAGAACATGATACATCGAAAACAATGTTATAACAAAAATAGATAATTAAATAGTTACAAAATTTGATTTCCGCTTTCGATACTATACCATCTAGTGATGGGCTCCCACAGCTGTTTCCCTATTGCCCTCATTTTTCTACCTCTTGTGAGATAGATTGCAGTTTCTTGTTTATAGATGGCAATAAACCGACTAAGCCACATATGAAAGGTGGGGGGCTCTACATCTTTCCATCTAGCTGCCAAAATTATTCGAAGCACGGCATATCCTAAAAAGATTACCGCCTGTTCTTCACTGTTGTGATCCAAAGAATCATCATGACCTAATAGGAGCAGGGTTATAGAGTCTCTAATTTGATGCCCAAAGACCTTGGCCCAATATTCCAGTATCATAGCCTTAATTGTTGCCAATGCCGGGCATTCAGAAAACATGTGCAGGAGGTTTGCAAGTGACTGATTACATCTAGGGCAATTATCATCTGTCCTGAGCCCCCAAGCAAACAATTTAGCTGGCGTATAGTATAGATTAAAAATGGTTCTGTAATATTGGGCCTTTAGATTAGAAGCTATAAAATACTTTGCCGAAAGAGCTAGTGAAAGATCTATATCTACATTGGGGTTGGCTAGTTTTGTGGCCCAGGATTGTTCCGTACGCTCAATATCGTCAGGGGCTTTTACCATAAACATCTGATATAAGACCCCAATTCTTGTAGACTTTTTCCCTATAATATCCAATAATGGTATGTTATCTAATAGAATTTTTGGTCTAATATTACAGATATTAGATGAAATTTGATAGAATTTTAGAAAATCACGATCAAGAATGTTATATCTTAATTGGAATGACTCAAAAGCTGATGGAATGCTATTACCCAAAAAATCGCCTATTGTTCTAATGCCTAAGAGCTCCCACCTCTGTAATCCAATATCATTAAGAAGGGGAGAGAGAGTTTTGCATTGCCATAGTGGTGTATATTTCGTAAATGTAGGTATGTCCAGATGTTTACAAATAGCTTTCCATACCGCACGTGCGTCTAAGACTGTCTTTAATTTGATTTTTTTGTAGTATGATGGTTCTACTTGTCTTAAAAACAGTCCCTTGTATTTCTCACCTAAGCTTAGTTCGTATATTGATGGAATATATGTAACTATAGGGATTAAAACTCCAGATTTGGCAGTTAGGAGAGGGTCCATATGCTGTACTAATGTTGCCCAAAAATATAGTTTTAAGTTCGGTAAAGCCAGGCCACCTCTATTTTGGGGGAGCGCCAGCAGGTGAAGAGCCCGTCTTATTTTACCATAGCTCCACATGAACTTTGAGATAAGGGAATCTATTGTCTTAATAAAATGTTCTCCCGGTAGTAAGGGAATTGCTCTAAAAAAATATAGAACTCGTGGAAATATATTCATTTTAACATAATTAGCCCTTCCTATTATCGAAAGGTGCAGGGTGTCTATCCTTCGAAGGTCGCTTTTGATTTTGTTAATAAGGGGAGAATAATTTAGGTCGGTAATCTTATCTACCTCCACCGACAGGCATACTCCCAGGTATGTGGCCTGTTTGACCCTAAGTATGCTTTCATAATGAGTATTATTAGTGGCTAATACCATTGTTTTATCTCTATTCAAAGAGTACCCTGAATACATCCCAAATGCTTGCGTAATTGTCTCGATTTCAGAGATTGCTTCAGCCGGATTGGTTGTTATAACGGCGACATCATCAGCTTATGCCATGACTTTAGTGGAGAATTGCCCAGTGATGACTGGTTGAATTGCAAGTGAGGTTAATAGTTTCTGAATAAGGGGATCAATATACAAGGCGAATAATCCTGGAGAGCAAGGGCAGCCCTGCCTTGTACCTCTTTGAACCCTGATAGACTCCGACTCGTCACCAGCAATACAGATTTTGGCCATGGGATTAGTGTAAATGGCTTTAATAGCTTTAATGAAATTATTTCCCAAATTTTTATTTTCCAAGATGTTCCAAAGAAATTGCCATGATACTCGGTCGAATGCTTTTTCAGCATCGAGGAGGATCATCGACATCTCGCCCCCCGTGGCGCCCATGATGTCAAATAGGGTTATGGCTCTCCGAGTGTGGTCTGTGGTGCTCTTGCCGGGGATAAAGCCATGTTGCCACGGGGACACAAGGTGTTCGATGACCCCACTCAGTCGATTTGCAAGTATCTTAGCATATAGTTTTGAGTCTGAATTAATCAGGGATATGGGCCTGTATGAAGAAGGAAGGTGAGGTGGTTTGCCCTTTTTATGAAAGATGACTATATTTGTTTGCTTCCATGATTCTGGTGGGTTTGTATTGTATTGCACTCCAAGAAACAAATCGAGCAGGAAAGGGGTTATTTGATCACCCAGGATTTTATATAGGTCTAGTGGGATCTTATCCGGACCAGCCGCTTTACCATTCGCCAAACCGGCTAGAGCAATCTCCACTTCGGTGAGCGTAATTTCTCTATCTAAATTAGCTTTGGTCTCATCATCAACGGATTTATGTGAAGCCTGATCTGGGAGCCAATTATTTAAAAATGCTGTAATTATGTTATCAGAATGTGAGATTTCACTGCTATAAAGCTTTTGATAGTATTTTTGAAATACTTTAATAATCTCTTTAGGGGTTATATACTCTTTACCCTCAAATTCTATCTTCTTAATACTACCCAATGATTGTTTTTGTCGGGTGCGTAGTGCTAATTGCTTCCCCACATTTTCTCCTGATTCATACAGTCTAGTCTTATTAGCCTGATAAGTTTCGGCAGCTTTTTGAATAAGCGTACTATTGATCTCATTTTTAAGTATCATTATTTTGTTTAAAGTTTTCCCAGGATCTGAGGTTAAATCTACTAGCCCTCTTTGAACCTGATTTATTTCCAAAGCATGATGAGTTTCAAGATTAGAGAGTTCTTGCATCATTTGTATGTTAGTGTGTTTTTCCTTTTTTCGTTTATTAGCTACAAATGAGATCGTTTCTCCCCTCAGTGCTGCCTTAAAACAGTCCCATACTATCAGACGGGGTGCACTATACTGGTTACAATCGAAGAATGACTGGGCCCATGATTTAATATAAATTATATATTCCTGATTAACCAATAACCTCCTATCGAAAGTCCATTGGGGCATCGACTTAACCAAACTGGCGGTATCAAAGATGAAGGTCAGTGCATTGTGATCGGATATTGTTTTCGGGGATTTCGTTATTTCTAGAATGTCCCCTTTCCCTATGGATGACATAATATAATCAATTCGGACGTACTTATTGTGGGGGAAGGAAAAGTACGTGAAGCCATCTATATTTGGCCCTTGAAGTAACCCCCAGACGTCCACTAGATTATGACTTTTCATCATCCGGCCTAATGCGCTATATACCTTCGGTTTTCGCCCTTTATACTTTAGCAGTAGGTGATTATCTAGGGGCAGCCCAATATCGATATTAAAGTCCCCGCACAGGATAAGAGAACCAGGCCAAGAAGCCAGTTCTATTTCAAGCTCCTGAAAAATATCAGGATCGTCTAGGTTTGATCCGTAAATTGCACAGATAGTAATGCCCAACTGCAATTGAATTATGACCCATCTACCTTGTTTATCGGCTAATTTGCGGATTGGGGAACCTAAAATTGGTTTGGCTAAGATGGCCACCCCTCTAGTTTTAGATGTTTGAGATGTAGTTACCATTAGGTTATATCCAGGTAATTTGAGTAAATCTCTGTCTGTATATGCTATATGTGTCTCTTGAAGACATATTATATCAGCTGGATTTTGGCGTGTTAATTGAAATAGCTGAGCCCTTTTATTTTTATGATTGAGGCCAGCCACATTCCACGAGCATAAACTTATTCTCCCCATTTACTAACAAGAAGGCCTAACCCAGGTTTAATGTATTGAATCCAGAGACCACAAATATACTTAATAAGCATAATACAGTTTTGCTTTTTGTTTTTTAGAATTTTGTTTTTCGTTTGGTTATGTTGGTTAACATCACGCCATAATCCCTGTGTGCATCTTGACTCGTGACTGAACTTACCAATTTTTTTTAGTTTTTCTCCCGCACCCCCCTTGCCCCCCTTGCCCCCCTTCCCACCCTTACCCACCATTCCCCTCCCCGAATCCCTCCCCACACCCCTCCCCTCACACGCCACCCTTTGAGGCGTATAGACTCTCAGTAGAGTCTGTAGCGATGGAGAGATACCTCTGTGCCGTGCCATATTGTTACTCCGTGTTTATCTAATAAGACATGTACGGGCTACCGGAGGAATATAAAGCAAGAAACAGATATATCCTAGGTAAAGTAATCAATTTAGGACCCTATAGCACCCACTAAGCAAAAAAAAAAAAAAAAGAACCCAAAAGTGCCAAACAATAAATCATTGAAAACAGCGATAGTAGCAGCATATTCAACAAGAGACAATCATGTTCTAGATGACTATGGGAAAAAATGGATGTTAGTGTCAGGCCTATAATTCATTTAAATATACATATACCATCTCTGTCATTAAACATAACCCGCCGTCAAGTAATCCTCTTTCGTACTTATGTCAGGCTATCTAGAAAGGCCTTTGCTTTGATTTCGGAGGTGAAGAATTTAACCTGACCATTATACAAAACTTTAAGTGTAGCTGGATTATTCAAATAGACCTTGGCTTTTTTGTCTAGAACGGGTTTAATTAACTGTCGGAGCCGCCATCTCCGCTCCACAGTTGTGTGACAAAAATCTGGCCTGACAAAATATGAAATATCTCCTCGAGAGCGGTGGGCATCAGGTCTCGCTTTCTCTGCAATAGCCTGGCGTAGAAGAAAGTTGCCAAAATATACCAGTATCGCCCTAGGATATTTGCTTTGTGAGTTAGAAGCCCGTACAGTGGCAGGGGTCCTGTGGACACGTTGAACTTCCAGCTCCCAATTCCATGAAGATAACTCAGGAAATGTATCTTTTAGAAGTTGAATCACAAAAGTGCGTACGTTATCTCCCTCACTTTTCTCCGGAACCCCCAAAATTCGGAGGTTGTTGCGGCGCATACGATTTTCCATCTCCTCAAGTTTCCACTTTACGTCAATCAGTTCTGCATCGTGGGAGTCAACCTGTTCTTTCACTACTGTTGCTTCGGCCTCGTTAACCACTATTCGATCTTCCATATCAGCCATTCTTGCGTTGGAGGCCGCCACAGTCTTAGAGAGCTTACGTACCACCCCTTGTACCTTTTGTAGGGCTTGCTGTGCCTTCCGGCCATCTTTGGAGGTTTGTTCCCTATGGGATGCGATCGCCTGTAGAACCGTGTCCATTACCGAGGTTAGAGTAGTGCTCTGCTCCTCCAAAAAAGAGGGACGCTGGCTGTTGAAGGCTGTTGCGGGAGCATGTTCACGATGGGGACCTGGTGTACCATGGCGATTTCTCTTTTTTTTTTAATCACTGTGTGCCTTCCTGTAGCAATTTCGCCCAATAGCTCATCCACATCGCTATCTTGTGTGCTGGAGCTGGAACCTGTTTGCAGATCAGATAGAGACTCTAGATCGGAATCCAGGTCATGGTGCCATCCTAATTCCTCACGCCCTTCAGAAATGGTATAGAATTCTAACGGTTCCAGGTCCGTGTCTGAAGGGATCCCGGTCCCCCCAATGGGGTCTGGCATGAGTGCTGATGGCACATCTTCATTTTTATTTTATTTTCCGCCTAACTTGCCAGGAGTGCCTTGTGTCTGAGCCAGTGTCTGTACCAGAGGGAGCGAAGAGATGTCCCCCACATTAGCCGAGTTGAGTGGTGCAAGGTGTGTTTCAGACTGTGGCTGGTTGGCGATGTTACCTGTGCACGTTGTAGGGCTATGTATAGCATCAACTTGTAAAAGCAGTTGTGTCCCCGGTTGTACAATCACTGCTTGCAGAGCCTTGTTTGTAATAGGTGTTTCGGTTTCGGTTAGTACTGAGCCTAGGTCCTGAGTCTGTAAGTCTGCACCCGTTAGTGCTACTAAATCTTGTGCCGGTTTAGTTGCATTTTCTTTTTGGCCTGTAATCTCTACAGTGAAGCCCCCTGGAGTGTCTGATATCACTGCTAACCCTTGCCGCGATGTGGGCACGTCAGCTGCAGAAGGAAGACTTACTGTGTTACTCTCCACCTCCGGAGACTCAGAAAGGACTGCTGCTGCTGCTGCTGGCTCTGGCGAATCCGTGCTGGAAGTGCTGGAAGGCGCCACCGGGGTTACTGGCGGCGCTGCAATCAGCGGTCCGCTTGTTGCGTGGTGAATGGAGGGGGAGGATGCAGCTCCAGCCGGCGTTTTCCGAAGTAGGTCCACAACAGAGGGACCCGGACCCGGGGTGTTGGCGATTCGTGCCGCCTTGTGCTGCTTCTGTTGAGGCTGAGGCTGTCCTCCATCAGACCCGATGATCTCGTCCGTCAAGGAACCAGCGCGCCTCGCCGCTAGCTTTTGATCGCGAAGCGCTTGTTTAGCAGCTCGGGTCTTCGAGGCGGCTGCCACCGCAGCAGCGTTTTTCGGGGCCATCTGGGTGTCCTGTAATGTGAAGCCAGTTACAGGAGAACTTTTAGGCTTGTCCTGCTCGCCAGCACAAAGTTGTATGAAGAGTCTTAACACCGTAAGACCGAGGGCTGTTGCTATATAATGAAGTAGCGGCCGTGATTCTGATGAAAATGCTGAGTCTTCTGGCACATCAAGGTAAGCACCAATCATCTCTGCGCTGCATCCTTGTAATATCACAGTTATCCCAGGTTAATTATTTCTAGTGTCGCATGTAGCCGCTGTACTGTTTTTCAACATGCCTCAGTATGCCTCAGTAGGTGCGGAAAGGATCCTAACCCTCCTCGTAGCCCATTAATCTGGCACGGCACGAGAGAGTGTCTCACAGCGGTCTAGTGAGCCGCCGCCATCTTGCCTCCCCTCTCCAAATTTCACTTGCAATGTATTTATAACTCAATCTATATAGCTCGCTGATAGCCCTCAAGATCTTTAGTCCTGAGATACTACTCCCTCCAGATGTTGGGTCATCAAGGATTGGTCACTGCCCACGCTCCTGTGTACCACTCTGTCTATTTGTTCTGTTGATTTTGCAAGTTTCTGCATATTGCTCCAAATCCTAACAACTGTGCTCATGCCTACATCTTCAGTATTTATTCCCTAAAGTATTCCTTTCTGACACCTATGTGTTTAGTGACGCTGAGGGCTTCACCATTTCTCATGCGTTGTGCTCTTTGTGACACTATTGGGTCTGGTGGCTTAGTGGACTAATATGCCCACTGTAGGGGCCTGTGTTCCACCTCCTGGTCACAGGTTCAAATCCCAGCAGGTCCACTCAGCCTTTCATACTTCGATGGTAGATAAAAGGTGTACCACTGAGTTTGGTAACAATAAACATATGGTATTCAGCACCAATATACCTGTTGTGGTGAACCTGTGCTTTACAAATACACATCTTATTTTATCTGTTTAACGTGATACATTAATTCCTCACCAACAGGCTGGAACTGCCATTGAAGGGCAAGTCATTATATGAATCCTCACATCATCTCCTCTCCTCCCCATTGGGTGCTCCCTTTTTAGCTAACTCCCTATCTCAACCCTTCTATTCCTTCCCTTTGGATATCTGTGGTGATTCCCTATTCCTTTTTCATACTTGCATGTCCTCAGAACCACAGTATGGTCGAGAACCCATTGAAATGTACATACTCCTTATATTTTGGCTCGTGATCTCGGTTAACCCATTATTCCAATTCGGACAATCCTTTGAAAATGTAATATGTGAGGTAAACTGCTTTTTACAATTTGTACTCTGGGCCTGCACCCAGTAAAGCTGGAACTGCCTAAAAAATGAATACTCATCCCCTTTCATATTTCCTCTAATTTAATTCTGGAAATGTCCTAACGTCTGATACGTGCTTGAAATAAATACAACAGCATAGTGTGGGTAACTTTGCCAACATTTTGAGAAAAAGAGAATTATTATCTGGCTATGAGTGAAACAGTTGGAGGACAAAATAATACCCACAGGGATGATTTAGAAGGATTTGAGTACCTTACAGCTTTCAGCAATCCACAACTAAAGGATGTTCCTGGATTGGTTTGTCGTCAACATGCTCAGGACCCTCAGATAACGAGATTATGTGCCTAATAATAGTTCCAGAGAACTTTCTGTGGGATGACAATGATTATAAGGAATTAATACCTGTGACAATACTTTCCCAAATGGGATTAGGACTTCTTTCCATGCACCAGGTAGACCATAATTTCCAAACAGGCTATTAAGCCTTGGAGGTCCCTTGTGCCTAAGATGAATGGATGAGGCCAGTAGCTGAATCCAAAAATCTTGAGAGGTCAGGTTGTCCGGAAAGATTCCAGGAATCAGCTGGAGACTGCTAATAGAATGCATTAATGAGTTACTCCCCAAACATTCAATAGTAATCTTGAATAAAAGGTGAGAAGAACAGGAATGTCCATGGGCAACTACGGAAGAGAGTGAAACAGGAGCTGAGCCCTACATAAACTAGCAATTATAACCACACAAGCCTCTTTCATGCGACTCTGAGCTGTTGACGAGTTCTGCTGAAAAGTATCTGTTGCCAGGGCTCTTGGTTCCAGTTTCCAGCAGCAAATGAGGTTTAACTAAGGTTTCAGATTGGAAGCAAATAGATCGATAATATAAATTAAATTAATGGAACATCCGTAAATGCAGTAGTAACTGTGGTCCCTCACAGGTCTGGAATACCAATCTGCAAACATATTGTGCGCATTCAAAAGGTATCCTGCTCTAACTAAAACACTTTGCTTGAGGCAGAAATCTCAAAAGGCTTTCTCAATCTAAGCCAAAGGCTTTGATTCAGTGACTCCCAGTTGATTTATATATCTCATTGTGAAGCTATCCATTCGTAAAAGCAGTACACAACTAGCCCTGTTTTTCGTGAAACTGCGAATCGCTTAGGAGCCTGCAAGTAGCTCTACACACTTGGGGCTATATGTATCAAGCCTTTTTTGATTCACAAAGGCCGGAATTCGCAGAATTTCGGCCTTTGCGAATCGCAAAAGTCTGTTTTGCATTTATTGATATCTATCAAAAACATTGCATCTTAAGGAATCGCAAATATTTGCGATTCCTTATTTTGCTATAGCATTTAAGGAATCGCAATTTTGCGATTACTTAAATGCTATGTATGAAGCATTTAACTGTAGCGAATTTAGCTTAAGAAATCGCAATTTACCACCAACTTTCAATTGGTGGTAAATTGCGATTTCTTTTCAAAATACACTAATTGGCATTTTTGAATGTGGCATGTGACGCACATACATGCCCATAGGGCATGTATGTGCGCCATATGCAGACACATGCTGATTTCAGGGGTGCAGCAGGGTGTCCTTGAGACACCCCTGCACCCTTGAAATCAATCTCATTTTGCGATTAGCAAATTGTGAATCGCAAAATGAAATGCATTTCACAATCTTTCCTATGGGCCTCCTGGCCCATAGGAATGAATGGGAAATTATTCCTTATTTGCGAATTCGCAACTGGCGAATTCGCAAATAAGGAAGATTAAGGATTTTTTTCATACATACCGTTTTGTGATTTCTAAATAGTGATTCCTTAAAAATCGCTATTTAGAAATCGTAAAACCGAACTATGATACATATAGCCCTTGATGTGCATCCATGACTCTTGGCCATGTTCTGCCACCTGAGAACTGGCCAAACTGAGCTCCCCGCGGCCGCTGACTGGTGTCTTTCTTAGAAAAGATCTGGGCATGCACAACCATTCCAACATTGGTGGATGCTGTAAAATTAAAGTCGGGAGGAGCAGCCTGGGGCAGCGCGGGTGAAAATATTTTAAATAAAATAACACTTACTGGCAGCCACCACTTCAGTGTTCTTTTGTTTTTCTCCTCCTCTCTACTCTCGGCAGTCCATGCACAGGCTCCCAGAGTCCCTACACCAATCCTGACGCTGCTCTCATACTGGTAATACCAGCATGAGAGGAAAGCAGTGATTGTTCTGAGCAGTCTGTTTGACACTCATTCAGGCCCTGGGATCCATGCTGCTGCTGCTGCTGACCATTAGAATACATTGCCCCCAGCTCTAGACTCAGCTCAGTGAAAAAAATAAAATGATAATAAGCTTTTTATTATCATTTTATTTTCCATGTTTTCACTTCTAAGAGAGCAGTGGAGCGACGCTCCTCCGCCTTAACAGAGGAGCCGCCGCTGCATTCGAAGCATCTCGAGGATCCAGCTACCCATTTTTTTCTCCCAGCGTCTTTGTGTCCAGAGGGACATGATCCCTTTTATATTTTTGCGTTGATTTGCATAATAATGGAAAGGCTATGATAATGATTGAGTGAATGGAAGAAGGACAAGAATTTGCAATGCAATTGGTCTCGCATTTGCTAGAGTTTGAGCTATTGGCATTGTAAATGACAAAGCGTTTTATTTACGTGTTTAAAAACCCTGCAATGATAAAAGGCATTGTGATTTACAATACCAATAGGTCAAATTTTGAAAATGCAAGACCTATTGCATTGCAAATGCTTGTTTTATTTAATATCCAGAACAAAGGAAGCCTACGCGCGCTGGTCTAGGTTAGTTTAGTACTGGGATCTAATTAGCAAACCTTTAGTTTTGTGTGTTATGTTATGCAGATTTGTATAGGACGCCTGGAAAGCTCGTGGAGGTATCCAGGCGCTTTGCAGGAGGGTAGGTGGGGGCGTCTTCCCCGTTAGCCCTGAAAACATCCCTCCTTCAAAATATGCTCTTACAATGCCCATGCTGGAACAGCAACAACGTACATAACTTCAAAGCCAAGACAAAACTGAACACAGCCTAAAACCTACCACAAAAGTCTGTCATTAGCACTGCATATTTCATCTCCACGCAGCCCTCTGATCTGAAAGCTTAGCTGCTAATTAGTGCCAACAAGCTTAACCGGTCAAAGGTTTGGAAAATATTTCCGAAAGAAGGAAGAAGTTCAGGCGAAGAGTTTTAGGTTAAAAAAGCATAGCTGAATAAAAAGGGCCGCAAGTTGTTTGCAGGAACGTTTAAAATGTTTTAATTGATGGTAAGGTACACACAGGTTGCACCCCTTAGAAGAGTCTCTAGTTTGTACCAAAGGGCTGCTCGGTTTCCCTTCTCCCCCACATTTCGATAAAGCTCTTTAAAAATACCTCGTTGTTTTAGAGATATCTCTGCGGAGAAAATAGTTGATTTCCCGCTTTGTTCCTCATTCTTTGCACAAACTGCGTGTTTTTAATGCAGACCATCTGGATAAAAAGTATTTAAAAAAATGCCTGGACCGAGGTCTCCAGCTGTCTGACCTCTCATTTCCCCTACCCACCCCCGACCAAGGTCTCCAGTTGTCTGACCTCTCATGACCCCTACTCACCCCTGACAGAGCCGGCGCGGCTCCTGATACAACGTGTGGTTCTGATGAAAAGCGTCACCAGAGAAAGCGCTACACCTTTCATGTCACAGTGCAAGCGCATACACAGCATCTTCTCAAGGAGCCTACCCCTGCCTCCTTTTATCACTGCTCACAAACAGGGCAGTGCCTTGGGTTTTGAATTATACATGCGTCCTATTACTCAAAATGAATTATGCATTTTAGCGACCTCGCAAGGATGAAATATTGATCGTTTTTGGCGAAATTGGAGCCTGTGAACTGCTAGGTTATACACAAGCCTCTAAACAGGTGAGTTAACCAACCGAGCTATCTGAAGAAATAAAGAAGTCCAGTAGACAGTTCTTGTAGTTGTAGTTTATTCTTCAAGTTACAGCTTGGTAAATTCCAATGTAAGTCTTAATATAAGCCCCACCAGGAGCAGCCTCCTGGCTGCTCATCCCATCTTCTCCTACAGCTCCACCTTCAAGTACAAACATCCATAACATTCCAAATGACATCATATAGCTAGAGCATCAGGCAGAGAATCAGGGCCAGGGAGATGCATTACATAAGAAGCAGATTACTACACAATCCTCTTGGGTCATTATATCTGGATAGTGCAGGGTGCACCCCCATTCGCATGCACGCATGCACTTACTTCCTGAAGGGTGGGGTGGTGTCTCTCCTGAGCAGCTGGCCTGTCCCGCTCCTGCAGATATGGGTGGCCCTCCGAGCCTCCCGCCCAAACCCAGGCTGTTCTCCACGTATTCGAGAAGCGCTGCCTCAATATATACATCCCTGCACCTCCCCTTCCCGATTCTAGGAGGGGCCAAGTGGGGGCACCTGAGCGTCCCGTCCCCCTCCACAACAGTTCCAGCCTCAATGGGGGCTGGGGGTGACATGACATTTAGTTAAGCTCCGAGAAGGATCTGTTTGTAATTGTTCAGCCAGCAATTCTGGAACACAAGAGACGAGTATAGGGCTGCGGGCGGCACCCTCGACTGTAGGCACTTTGAGGGTTTAGCACCTGGGAGTGAACAGGAGAGTTTTTGAGCTTTTGTTTGGACCAAAGTCATATCCTCGAACTTCCCGGGGTACTTTTGCTGCGGCTCTGGCCACACAGCTGATCATGTCCATCACCGACCCCTGACCGAGGTCTCCAGCTGTCTGACCTCTCATGTCCCCTACTCATCCCTGACAGAGCCGGCGCAGCTCCTTATCCAGGCTGGAAGACCTCAGCCTGCAGAGAACAACAAGGAGCTAGGGGTGCGAACCAGGCGCCATGGGAAAAAACACAACAAAGTAGTGCCTACATTAAAAGATGCCGCCCTGCAGCGCATGTTAACAGTAGTTGATCGATGCTGCTCCGCCACAAACAGAAGAAAACGGAAATGACGTGACGGACCACCAGCCAACAAAGAGCACGTTAGGAAAAGCAATGACAGATTTCATTAATGGTAAGTGACGAAGCAAAGAGAAATTCAATGGGTGGAGTTTAACTAGTAATGCTAATTACTTGATGCCTCGTAGAGACAGCGCCATGCGCTGCCCTATGCGAGACCTAAAAATGACCCACCAGTTTTGCCAACTGGTTAATGGATATAACAGAGAGGGATGGCATCTATCTCAACTCCCTCTAGAATATATTTATTTTGGTTGCCAGGATTTGCAGAATTTCCCTCTTGCAGTTCTCTAGGAACTCCAGAAATTCCATTAGTTGAGATAGGATTAGATCCCATTTCTCCCAATTCACTACAAACACAAGTTCCCGCATGGGATGTGTTAGACCTGACATCCTTGACATGGTATTCCCCTAGACTTTTTGCCTTAAGTCCCCTATTTTTGTCTGAGCCTGTGTTTGTTGATTTAGGATTCTCTGCACTTCCCCTTGCTAACCAATTATAAAGTGTTTGTGCTCTCTCCATTAAACGTGGTAAAACTGGTACACACCCAATTGGCACTGGATTGTACAAAGAAGCCCAAATGTACACATTAGATCATTACAAATAGGTCATACTGTGCATTCCACTCACTACAAGTTTGGAAATATTGACTTGCTGACAAGTTACTACCATAATGAAATAAACTTTATATTAAAAATGTTTTTCATATTTTTATATCTGGTACAAAATATTGAACAATTATGAAGCAGTCCTAATTTTTCGATATTCTTTGGTAAGAATTACTATTCCCACTCCAGTGAGTGCAACAGTAGGAAAAGTGCTGGATAGCAGAGAAAAACAAATTACTAATAATATTTAAACAATAGAATTTTTTTAAAAAAAATCATAAAAATAAATACACAATAGAAAAAAATTATACAATTAAATATATGAACCATATAAAAAGAACACATATCAAATTACAAATTACATATAACAAAAAGCTACAAATGTTACATAAAATAAATTAATACATTTATAAACAATAATTATTTAAAAAGGAGCAAATATTAACAAACAAAAACATTATTTAAAACATAAATGTATTTATTTTATTTCCTACCCTATAACACCACACCAATAAAAAAACACTTTAAAAGTTTTATTTAAATGTATATCCAGAATTAACATAATTAATAATCAATTCAAAAAATATTATTAATAAAACAATAATAAACATTCATCACATACTTTAACACCAGAATATCCACAACACACACCTAAAATGAATTACACCAATACCATCATTTATTAAATTAAATTCATTAACAATGAATAATTAATTTATCAATTCCAAATAAATTACTTCCCACCATTTACACCTATAAACACCACAATACACAACTGAAGACTAATTACGCAAATACCATAATTAATTACTAATTAATTCTTTAAAATTAAAAACAATAAACTATTAATTAATTCATAATAAATTACTTTACATATGACACTATCACATCTCGTTTAAACAAAAATTAATAAATAAAAATTAATAAATAAAAATATTCAATACATTTAACATAATTAAATTACTTCCCACCCTATTCCCCTATAAACCCACAACATGCTACGGAATCAAAAATGCAAATTTCAAATAAAAAAATATTAATAACAAGTAAAAATAATCTATAAATGTTATATAATTACATTACTTCCCACCCTATTCCCCTATAAACCCACAACCCGCTACAGAACTAAAAATTCAAAATCCAAATCAAAAAATGTAATGACTACTATCATTGTAAAACATGATAAAAATACAAACAATTCTTATACAAAAAAATACATCACATTCATATAAAATATATACTAAAAGAAATTACATTAATAAAAAATTGATATTTTTAACAACTATATTTTTGCAAATGATATTAAACACTTCGATATTTTAAACATCGATATTACTGACATAACATCGATATTCTTGACCATCATATATTGTCTGTCGATATTTTTACCTCGATATTTGTGCAACTCTATATTTTTGTATCAATATTCTGTCTCTGCCCCAAACTGGCATTAGGTTAGATGCTATGCTGACTTCATCAATAATTAGTAGCTTTGATTTCTTTAATACTTTTTCCACTTCATGACAAGCATCACCAGATGATTTGTTGTATTCTAATTTGTTTTCATGTCCTACAGGCAGCATTAATAATCAGTGAAGGGTAACTCCTTTAAAATTATGTGCAGCTAAGCCTGTTGATGCAGTACCTACTCACAACAAATTGGAATCTATTGACTTCTGTAGTTAACATGTCAGTACTTTAACCATGAATTTTTTTCTAGTTCCATCGTGACCGCTTATGTACACTAGAACTGGTTTATATGTAGAACAGGAACACTCTTTTTTCATAAGCAAAAATACATGTTCTACTTTACCTTTTATGTCTTCAAATATTTCTTTCTGATATGTATTCAATTGCTGCTTTAGTTGTTCTACATCCGCAGTTTCCTGTCTTGCTTGCTACATTGCATTCTCAACCTCATTAATAGCTCTTTCAGCTTCATTTTGAATTATTGGCTGTCCAAGAGGATCATGAGTTCCAGGAGATAAACTTTGGCTGCTTAGATTATTTTCTCTAGCTATCTCATCAGCAATTTTTTTATTCTTGTTCAATCTCATCAACATTTGAAGATACACTGGAAACACTCAATAGTGCCTTTCACAGTGTTGAATGAGTTTTCATAACAGTCAAGTTCTCTAAGTAGCTCACTTTCAGTTCGCAAGGCTTGAACAACTAAATAGAAAAATTCTCTTTTGTCTGGAGTTTGGCAACTTAGCTTCCGATGGTTGATTAAATTTCCTTTGTTATGTCTTACCAAACACCCTTCACATCTATCAACAGAAAATGTTCCTTCTTCTATAGTTTCACTGACATTTTTTCTGTATGTATAATGTTGAAGTATTTCATACAGCAAATCCTTTCAATATGAGGACTCCTTCTTGGATAATACATATCCACCTTGTTCATCTTGATAATATCTGTACTATGTGGCTCAAATTCTGTAAGATATTGGATTTCAGGAAAAGACAACAGTGCTCTATTACGACTACTAGCAAGCCTGTTTTGATCCAAATAAAGCCTCTAGCTTTTGAAAAGAAACTAGCTGAGCTTAACTGGCCTGCACATAATAGCCGATCTCTCCGTGAGAAAGCATTTTCAAACTAAAACTGCACAATTTATTTGTAAGAGTCCTTTCCGCTAAAATCTCTCCCACATCTCCTTCATCTCAGTTTTTCTGACTTTGCTTTATAAGAGGTGACATACAGAGCAACAGCAATTTAATTATCTGCAAAATACTGTAGATCCATATTTACATTCCACATCTTAAAAATCACAGGATTGTAGACATTGATGTATTTTGAGGCTTCTGTTCTTCTGAGGTTGTATGTTTTCTTTGATGATTTCAATGTGAGAGTGTGTCTGACTGAAGACAAAACCTGTTAACTCTTCCTTCTGAGGTCATAGGCAGTGGAAATCAAAAACAACATCTTGTATAAAATTTTGCTTTCGATGTATATTTTCTCCGACATTATTTCCAACACCTATAGTTTTGGAATTGCAGAACTTGTTGTCTTAACATTTTGCCATCAGTCTCCTTTAGGATGATGTAAGTGACATACTGCTCTATGAAAGACAACACAGACCCATCAGTATCTGTTCCAAACTTTCGGGCATCTTTTACCCAAAATAGCATGTGAATATGTGGAGCACCTGTGGCTTCATATTCTTTGCGCCAAAAGAAATCTGTCACTTCAGCGAGAGATGGATCACTCTTGTTGCAGATAAAAGCCATCATGACTTGAAATCTGTGGTTAAAATATCTGCAAAAGTTTGCAAGGTCCAATGAGCAGGGTTCTCCTGGTGTCTTTAGATCGATGTCTTTTATATTTGAATTTGCCTCTCGCAAGAATTGAAGCAGGTCTTTCCAGGCATACTCAGTACAACTGAGTTTTAGAAACCATGTAGGTGCTCCTAAATTTCCCAACATGTATTTTAGTTCCCCATCATGACAATGCCGATAATTTATTGGACCCAAGTTGACATGCTATGAGGTTAATCAAGTTGTATTCTAGTTGTTCATCTTTTCCATGCATTTTCCCAACAAATTCTCTTGCAGATAGATTTTGCAGATAGATTTTGCAGATTTACACCTGTTGTCAAAATGTAGTTTACAGAATAAGACAATGAAGACAAATCACTTTCAAATATTAGATTAAACATATAAGGGATACATTGACCAAATCTACAATCCCCTGAATAGAGTCTAGTACATCTGTACTCGGCAGCAGGGATTTGTACAGACCAATCATCTTACCTACCACCTACTCCAGTATGAAAGAAATGAGGGAAACAGCAAGCTTCAATTTTTTTTCCCATACACTTAAGGGAGTTATTTTTGCTTCTTTTAATTGATATAGATGGACAGCATCACCAACAATTTCTTTTGAATGTAGGGGATGTATGCTGTAATGTTCATACCTTTCCTCTACTCTGCATCAATCCACTTTTTCTATCTGACCTGTTGATGATGATGTATTGTCCTCCAGATGTGTGTGATATCTTGAGGAATTTCTGCATTTTTATAATATGTGTTATTTTGTATGAGATATGCAGTTGCATTTTTAACTTTGCTAACTTCTACTAACTCTTGCCATATTTTTTGCTCTTGGTCGGGCACCATTCACTAGAATTACAAGTCCCTCTTTCAAATTTCTCTGTACCACTATAGTTTTAATATTTTCCTTAAAATCCAATGGCAAGTATACAAATCTACCCTTGAGATCTTTCTGGACCTCAGTTGGGGGTAATTTCCCTGTCTTTGGCTCCTTGAGAACTATAGCTTGAAATGGATGTATAGATTGTATGACCATGGATTCATAAACATTCAAATCTTTAAGTACTTTTGGAACAGGTTCGATTTCTAAGTTGGTGTCTACTGCTCTGGCAGGCATTTTGTTTTCCTCTAACTTATTATAGCAGTACTTACATATAACTTGTCGCGTGGACAAGTCAAATCGTCCCTCTACAAATAAAAAAACAACAAATCATTCTCCTTTTTAGTTTTCATGTAGCAATCCATATTATGAATTTGATTTTTGTAGTGAGTGCATCAACAACATATAAAACACTGTTTAGTTGCTCTGAAGAAACTTTCTAATCTCTTTGACAAAATTGGGAACACTAATACATCTGTTCTGTTCCACAACTCCTGTTGTTACTAACTCTTCATTTTCCCTACATTCCTGTTCTGGTCCCAAAAAATGAAATTCAAAATCATCACAAACTGTTTCTACTTCTACTACACTACCATCCAAAAGAGCACTATTAATTTATCTTTAACTTAGAGCAGGAGTTTTTACATAATAATGCTTTCTAACAAAAGTTCTCCTTATTGAATGGTGAACACCTAACATTCTAAAATGATGAAAACTACTTTGATACACATTTTCTGACAGACAATCTAGTTAGTGTCCATATAAATTAGTATAAGTATGCTTTCTTACTTGGCATGGATCTAATCCTTGCAAAGTACTTAATTTCTGTTTTTAAACTTTTGGAGGCAAACATAAGGAGGACATTTCTCAATATATCAATTGACAAATACTACAAACACAGCTGCGATTCCATTTGTACACAGGGGCCTGTCTACACCTTCCTTGCATCTCTTCAGCAATCTCGTCCTCAACATTACTAGGTACCATTACTCCCTATAAACGTATATGGGGCCAATGGCTGGGACCTCTGGTTTGAATTTCCACTATTTGGGTGGAGGAAGATTACATACGAGCAGATTAGGGAAATGTCTTGTAACTGTATTGCAGTATTCATCATGTCTGAATGGTGCTACTTCTATGTTGTTGCTGCTGATTCCCTCTTAAAAATTTAAAAATGCAGATAAAATTGGTTATCAAAAAAAACATTACTCTCTTTGGAACAGGAATACCATTATTCATCCCTTAACATTGTCCAGAATCATCAACCGCATGCACTAATGTGTTGTCCTCAAAATAGCCTTCTTCATTAAAGAAAGGCTCAGTACTTGAATTATGTATCCATTCACCACTTAAAACTTTGCAAAAATTACTTCTATTAACAAGTCTTTTCTTTTGGCTCTGTCTCCTCATAGACAAGACTATTTTGTCCAGTGTCTTCATTCTGTATTAAACCAAGATAAATAGTTTTCTCTTAAAGAGCAAACACTTTATCAACTACATCTTCAACATATTCCTTCTGTCTGATTGCTTGTGGTCTTCTGTTATACTTTTTCATAGATGCTAACAATTTGCAAACTACTCTAGTACAGAGCATTCTACTGATTTCCTTTTTACTGCTTCTGCCTTCTGCCTTTCCAATGACTCTTTACTTTTTACAGGAGTGATTTTTTGTGCTTTAGTACTCGGTGTTGTCATTTTCTTTTTCTTTACTTCTTTTTGCTCTTTTTCCAGTTGTGCACAAACAATTTTAAGAAACGTCTTGATCCTTTTACCACCAAGCCTTTTGTCTTTCACAATCTTTTCTGCATTTTGCCCCTTTGTTTCTTTGGGGTTCATTATGATGGTGAGAGGATCGCCACGGCCAGGATGGCGGTGGCGATCCTCCCGCAATGAGAATGAGATTTACCCACTGCCAAATTATGATGGCGGTGGGAATCACAATGGTTCCGTGACGGACAGAAAGTCCATCCGCCATGGTTCCACAAGGCGGTCCTTTACCGCCCACCTTGTGGAACCCGGAAGCAGGGCAACGTTGTGGCGGTGTCGTGCAGGCACCGCCATAGTGATTATAATATTCCCTTCTGACTGTCTTTCTGCGGCGGATGTGCAGCTGCAAAAAGACAGGCGGAAACTGGCTTTGGAGGCCCATGGCGGGCCCCCTCTGTGCAGCACTGGGAGGGTACCCATGGTACCCTCCTGCAGTTCCATGCACCAAGTGACAGGCATCACGTGGTGCCTGCCACATGGTGCAGGGAAATGCTGTTCATGCTCTTTACTCATTGCGGATGGTGCTGCACCCAGCAGCATCGTCAGCAATGTTAAAAGGCCAGGATGCGCCCGCCAGTATGGCAGGCGCATCCTGATTGCACTGGTGGGACCGTCGCACGTCTGATGAGCCCCTAAGTTCTAAGGAAACGCTCTATTTGCTGTTGCTTCTTTCTTCTCTGAGTTTTTGTTGGCATGATAATTCTGTGTAGATAACTATATATTTATGTCTGAAATCAAAAATAGAAAACTACATTCATCACTTAATTATATAGTATCACATTTCATATTTTAACTATTTAAACCTTTAGTTTATATGGGGATATATATCTTAGGCAATTTTCAGACTATATTTGTTCACTTTTAAATACATAGCACCCATCCTATTAACTACCGACAGCCTATGTCATTGCTTAGTTATGTGTATGGGTGAGTAGGAGGTTTCTCATACAGCTACTCACACACACACACCTAATCACCCATAAAGTTACTTACACACACTCTTACTCACCCATAAACCTACTTACACAGACATTAACTTAAAGGGGCATACCCTATTTACTACCTCAGCCTACTTCAGAGGACAGTCGTATGTTGTAGAAGAGTAGCTTAAAACTTGAGAAGGGCTTTACATGTTAGACTTGAATGTCTAATTTTTTTCACATATATGTCAATAACTGTGTGAGTCCCTATCAGGAGCTCATGTTCCTTAAGTTTGTCCGTTTGTTGATAAATGGCCATCTATCTTCGTGATACTACTGGTCCTCTAAATGTGTCTGTAAAAAATTTGACTATTTAAGCATGTGAAACTGCCTTTATTTGCACAACATACATAGAAGTTGTGCATGGGTGTGAATGAACCTTTGCATGCCTCTTTAACTACCACATTGGGTGTTTCAGTGTCTGGCTTCTTTTTTCCTTAGGTATGTCAGATTTTAGTCTGGATGAAGGCTGGATGTATAATGTGCACATACATTTCTATGAGTGCAAACACCAAAGGGCATCTTTTAAGTTTTTAAGCAAATAGGTCCCTGCACTATGGCGTAGCTACAGCCTACCTTAGTGCTCACTCATGTCTGGTACAAGAACAGTTATACCTTGTCTAGCAGTTTTAAGTGATAAGACAGCTCTACCCGTAAAGCTACATGCCCTAGCTTAACTATACCAGGCCGGAAACATAATGCGAGGGCTACTTGTCTGCATGGTAAACCTGAAAGTGTCAGTTGTTAAGCAGATACCTGAATGAGTTTTTCTTTTGTTAATCTGTTTATTAGTTTAATCAGTGTTCCATCATCACAATACAAACAACAAAGCAATACGTTATAGTCCATCTGTACCCAATAACTAGACTCCGTACAAAGCTCACAATACGCATGTTGTGGGAGGTGTCATTTAAGGATTAATATGCACATTTACATTGTGGCCTAGGCCATACATGTTGACACTGCTTCTTGATAGGTACTACTATAACTATTTGACAGCTTCTGGCGGAATGGGTGACCCTCCTCGAGTTACAGTGGTGCACCCTGTCACTGCGTGTAGGCGCAGTCTCAGTGTGATGCAGCTTCTCATGCTCCCAACCCCCCCACCCACCACCGGGCACACCAACGTGGGGGGAGCAGGGAGGGCCGGGGTCCGCACTGAAGGGCAACGCCCCAACCACGGGCCGGCACCGCGGCACAGCCCATCCGCGGGGGGGAGCCAAGCAAAAGTCCACAGGGGCCAGGGGAGCCCGGGTGCATGCATATGTTGCCTCTGCGCGTGGTGAATGAGTTTATCACTTCCTATCTGAGGCTGTGATTCCATATGTTTGTAAATCATTTACCAAATCAATGCCTCTCCTTATGTGATATGTGATTATGTGAATGTGTCTGTAAGGGCTTGCATAAATTGCTTCCTGGGTGTACGAGTGACTATTGAGTTATTTAAGTATGTAGGAAACTGCCTTTTTATACCAGAAGATACATAACACGTGTGCCTGTCTGTGTGAGTAAATCTTTGTGTGCTTCTATACTACTTCACTAGGTCTTTCAGTGTCTGTCTGGTTTTCTACTTAGATATCTCGGATTTTAGTCTGGGTGTAGGATGGATGTATAATCAGGCACATATATTTATATGAGTCTACATAACTCACTGAAACTTCAAAGTGCATCTTTTACTTTTTAAGTGAATGGCTCCCTGCGCTATGGCCTAACTAAGCCTACCTTAGTGTCACTTATATCTGGTAAAAGAACAGTTAACGCCTTGTGTAGCACTTTTAAGTGATAAGAGTGCCCTACAAGTAAAGCTACATACCTAACATGAAGTATACCCGGCATGAGACATAATGCACGCACTACTTGTCTGCCTGATAAACTTGAAAATGTCACTTGTTTAGCACACATGTGAATGAGTGTTTCAATTTCTGTCTAGAGCTGTGATTCCATATGTATGTAAATATACTACTAAATCTCTGCCTGTTTTATGTGATATGTGGTTGTCTAAATTTGTCTGTAACGTCCTGCATAGATTGCCTTCTGGCTTTACTAGTGAATATTGGGTTATTTAAGTGTGTGAGAAACTTTCTTTATTACCAAAAGGTACATGTTTGTTGTACCTGTCTGTGTGAGCGAATCGTTGTGTGCTTGTCTATCTACTTCAGTAGGTCTTTCAGTGTCTGTCTAGTTTTCTACTTAGGTATCTCAGATATAATTCTGTGTGAGGCTGGATACATACTTAGGCACATATGTTTATATGAGTGCACATAACTCACTGAAATATTCAATGCATCTTTTACTTTTAAAGCAAATAGCTCCATGCGCTATGGCCTAGCTACAGTCTACCTTAGTGCTCACTTATATCTGGTACAATAACAGTTTACACCTTGTGTAGCACTTTTAAAAAATAAGAGAGCTCTACCAGTAAAACTACATAACTAACCTGAAGTATACCTGGTCTGGGACATAATGCATGCACTACTTGTCTGCCTGATAAACTTGAAAGGGTCACTTGTTTAGCACACATGTGAATTAGTGTTTCAGTTCCTATCTGGGGCTGTGATTCCATATGTAGGTAACTGTTTCACTAAATCTCTGCCTCTCTTTATGTGATATGTGGTTCTCTAAATGTGTCTGTAACGGCCTGCATAGATTGCCTCCTGGGTGTACTAATGCTATTGGGTTATTTCAGTGTGTGAGAAACTGCCTTTATTACCAGAAGAACATATCAGTTGTGCCTGACTGTGTGAGGTATCTCAGATATAATTCTGTGTGAGGCTGGATGCATAATTAGGCACATATGTTTATATGAGTGCACATAACTCACTGAAACATTCAATGCATCTTTTACTTTTAAAGCAAATAGCTCCATGCGCTATGGCCTAGCTACAGTCTACCTTAGTGCTCACCTATATCTGGTACAATAACAGTTTACACCTTGTGTAGCACTTTTAAGAAATAAAAGAGCTCTACCAGTAAAACTACATAACTAACCTGAAGTATACCCGGTCTGGGACATAATGCATGCACTACTTGTCTGCATGATAAACTTGAAAGGGTCACTTGTTTAGCACACATGTGAATTAGTGTTTCAGTTCCTATCTGGGGCTGTGATTCCATATGTAGGTAACATTTTTACAAAATCTCTGCCTCTCTTTATGTGATATGTGGTTCTCTAAATGTGTCTGTAACGGCCTGCATAGATTGCCTCCTGGGTGTACTAATGATATTGGGTTATTTCAGTTGTGCCTGACTGTGTGAGTGAATCTTTACATGCTTCTCTAAATGCCTCACTAGGGGGCATATTTATAAGCCCCTATCGCCACCACAACATCACTTTTTGTGACGCTGTGGTGAGCATTTGATGGGCCTTGCCTTATTTTCAAGGCAGTGTAACGTGGCTTAACACGGCCTCGTAAATAAGGCACCCTTTCACGCTTTACTTAGCATGAAAGAGGTGGAGAATGGGTGTTGCAGTGGGCGTTCTACCACAACATCCATTGATTTTGATGCTGCCCCATATATACAAGAGCAGCACAAATATGGGGCAGCTCCAAAATTAAGACCAGAACAAACCTGGTCCTAAACAGGCGCAATGAGGAGAAAGGTTTCATTTATCCTTGTTTTTGCTGTTTCTATGTGTGCTGCATTTTGCAGCACACATAGAAACAGGGACACTATACTGTAAAATAAACAATCTTTCCCTGCAACGCCGGCATCCTTGCACTATGGTTCAAGGGTGTCTACGTTGGCACTAGGTAGCTAAAATTAGCACCAGCACAGGGGGAAATACAGGGCTGCACCATATCCTTGTAAATATGGTGCAGCCCTTTGTTTTGAAAGTGGCGGTGCGCGTTGTTAAGCCAAGGTAGCTAACGCCGCACTCTGCCACTTCCTAGTAAATATGCCCCTAGGTCTTTCAGTGTCTGTCTGGTTTTCTACTTAGGTATCCCAGATTTAAGTATTGGTGTAGACTGAATACATAATTAGGCACATATGTTTATACGAGGGCATATAACTCACTGAAACTCCGAGTGAATGTTTTACTTTTTAAGCAAATAGCTCCATCCGTATTGCCTACCTACAGCTTACCTCAGTGTTAAAGTTAATTTGGTACAATAACAGTTTACACCTTGTCTAGCAGTTTTAAGTGATAACACACTTCTACCAGTAAAACTATATGCCCAAGCTCAAGTATACAATTTGTGAGACATAAGGCAAGCACTACTTGTCTGCATGGTAAACTTGAAAGTCTCATTTGTTTAGCAGATATCTGAATACGTGTTTCATTTCCTATCTGGGGCTGTGCTTCCATGTGTAAGTAAATGTATTACTAAATAACTGCCTCTCTTTATGTGACATGTGATTGTCGAAATGTGTCTGTAAAGGCATACATAGATTGCCTCCTGGGTGTACTAGTGAATATTGGGTCATGTAAGTGTGTAAGAAACTGCCTTCATTATCCCAAAATACATATCAGTTGTGTTTGTCTGTGTGAATGAATCTGTGTGTGCTTCTCTAACTACCTCACTAGGTGTTTCAGTGTCCGTCTGCTTTTCTACTTAGATATCTCAGATTTAAGCCGGTGTAGGCTAGATGTATAATTGGGCACATAGGTTTCTATGAGTGCATATAGTTCACTGAAACATCAAATTGCTTCTTTTACTTTTTAAGCGAATAGCTTCCTGCGCTAAGGCCTAGCTACAGCCCACCTTACTGTTCAGTTATATATGTTTAAGAAAAATGTGTACCTTGTGTAGCAGTTTTTAGTGATAAGACAACCCTACCACTAAACCTCTAAACACTGATCAATTCAGATTTATAATTCAAATACAGCAATAGTGCATAGTTTCCACTTTCAAAACTGTGTTAAATTAATCTTTTATAATGGAACAAATAAGAGTACATTTTCCAGAATTCAAATAAAAACATTAGTTATACTCAGCATATTGTATATATGCATATAAAACTTTGACATCATACACTACAAGATTACAGATAGGTGTAATCATCAGTGCAGTTATTTCTCCTACCACTTCCAGAATGCAGTAAAGCAATACAAGTGCAACAGTGACTTCCGTGGAAACACATTCTAAACTAACTTGGCAGATACCTGATCTGCACCTGAGACAAACTATGTCTTACTTACCTATTAATAGATGTATAAAAACACTTACAATTCAATTTATATGTCATCCTTTCTTTTTTTACATAATTATATATATATATTTCAAAATTGTTTATTACAATATGACCTAATTATATTCCTTATCAATTATTCTTTTGATTTTTTAAAATTAACATACCAGAAGATTGAGTTATTTGATAATATTCTCTTGGTTTTCTCTTATTAGATAGATGCAATATTCTCAGTGTTTGTGAAAACATAGCACAAGAATGGCACACCACTCTCATACAAAGCAACCATAAATGGCAATCTTCTGAACTTTGGATTTCCTGATACTGCAAAAGTCAGCAAATAAAAACATTGCTTTCATATTTCAGTCTTGTAACTGTATTTATGAATGGGTACTCTCTATTAACCATATCCCTCCTGTTTGAGGTAGCCCCAATATGCATGCTTTTGTGTCAATAATCGTTACGTAATTGCGATCATCACGATGAATTTGCGTCAAAAAAGCGGAGTCTGAAAACCTACTTCTCTTAATACTTTTATATTTCTATCACTATACTATAGTTTCTTGGAATGTCCTCACTAGGGAATCTTACCTGCCTTATAAAACAATAAACCTAAACCTCTCCAATTTATCAAAATAAATACCTGTTTTTTAACACCCTTCTGCAGATTCTCCATGGAAACCCACTAGAACCAGTAGATCACAAGTTCACAACACATTTCAGAAGGACCATGCTAGTTACAAATTAAATGACAGCAGGTGTGGTTTACTGCACATACTGTAAAGCATATCCAACTCTCTATTGCTTTTTTCTATGTACTAGAGCCAATGAAACATCTATTTACTAATCATTTCCAAATGCAACCTACTTTTATTCACCTGCATATTACCTTCATCCAATCAAATTTCAAGTTTTTTCAAACCACCAGCACGGATACATTTTCACTGTCTTTCATAGTACCAAGTGTGATATTCAGCTGCGGACCTGTGTGCTACTCTTCCTTTCTACAAAATGCTTAAAGTGTTGATTGTTGCCCACAGCTATGTCTAATGGGTTAAGAGGCTGCAAAAAACAAAGGTATTGACAGCAGCTTGGGTTTGCCAAATGTGAAGTTTAGTTGGTTTGGCCAGAGAGGGTTAAAGTTTCATCAGCTGCTGGCTTTGGTTAACACTATTGTGCATTTCCAAAATCCTCACATGATTGTGCACTGTGGTGGCAATTACCTATGCACATTGACTGGGGTGAGGCTGGAAATACTAATGAAGGACTCCTTTGCAGAACTGATGTGGCGTTTCCCTCATACTATCTTGGTGTATTCGAATTTATGCCAAAGACAGAAATGGAAGAGGTCAAATCAATTCTGTCCACAGATTGACAAAGCCAGGAAACATGTTAATAAAACAGTTTTTGCTTTCCCCAGAGACCATAAAATGTTCTCTATCTACAGCAACAATCAGAGTTTTGGCATGCATGTAATATGTAGAGATGATAGAGTTCACTTTACAGACAAAGGGAACAGGGTGTTTCCAGGCAATCTGAAACTTTGCATACAGTCTTATATGTAGCTGCACCCAAGCGCCTGAACTGTTGTTCATTTCTTGTTAAATTATTTTGGGGGGGAATTTTAAAAATTTCCGGCAACCTCACGATGATCGTGATTGTGGTGCAAAATCATTAAAAAAATGCAAACATTCAACACCCACCACATCATTCAAAAATTATAACTAGAAAAATTCATTCTAACTATTACAATACACACATTGCTAACTTAAAGAACATGTTTGTACACATATATTTGTAATAACGTTTCTAAAACCAGTATGAACCCTACTTCCTATTTTCGCAGTGACGCCAAGAGTCACAATGACTTCGGTATCCGTGAGGATCACAGCTTTTTTAAGAGATGTAAAACACATATATGCACACATTTTACAGTATTATAGACACTAGGGGTTTATTACTGCACTGTTTAAAGGAAAATTTTTGTAGGGACTTTGTATAAAAACAATCATTTAAACCGATATTCCATTTTCGCATTGACACCAAGCGTCGCAATGATATCGGTAGCCAAGATCTCAGCGAATATGTCATGAAATTTCCAAACAAATACAGACATTCAATAGCCACAATCACATTCAAAACTTATAACTGCAAAATGGATTATAACCAACAGACTAAACACATTACTATCTAAATGACTGTATAACAGCATGTACAACTACTCCCTTAGTATCTCTATAGCACAGTGCATAACTTTTTCAATTTTCAATGTAATCTATAACTGCATGCACTGTATCAATAAATCTCTCATTCACTGTGTAAGTATTTTAGTGAATCTGTAGGACGGCACATCAGTCTATCAATGCTTCTATAACGAACCTCGTGACTGCCTCAGTGTATCTATGAGTGGGTGAATCAGTGTTGAAAAGGGTCTGTGATTGGTTGCATAAGTCTCTCACTCAATCTTTAAGTAGGTGCATGAGTGTCTTTGGGCATTTATAAGTAAGTATATAACGGTCTGTCTGGATCTGTGAGTGGCTACATGAATGTCTAAGTGGGTGTCTGAGTGGGTGAGAGAGTGGGTGCATGAGTGTCTGAGTATGACTGTGAGTGAGTGCATAAGTCTCTCCGTGGGTCCATCATTGGCAGGGTGAATGTCTGAGTGGTTCTGTCAGTGCGTGCCTAGGTCTCTGAGTGTGACTGTGTGTGGGTACATGAGTCTCTGAGTATATAACTGACTGGGCGAATGCATGAGTGTCTGAGTGGGTCTGTGACAAGGAGGTTGAGTGCCTGGGTAGGGCAGTGAGTGAATTCAGAAGCGTGATTGGGCGATTGAGTGGGTGTGTATCTATCTGAGTGAGTTTGTGAGTGGGTGTGTGAGTTTCTGAGTGTGTGCCCATAGGTCCCTGAGAGGGTCTTGTATTGAGTGTTAGAGTGACTGTATGGGGTGTGAGTGGGTGTATGAGTGTTTGAGTGGATCTGTAAGTAGACATATTAGTGTCTCAGTGGTCTGTGAGTACAAATGTGAGTGCATAAGTGGGTCTGTAAGTGGGTGCGCAAGTCTCCAAGTGGTCTGTAACTGGATGCATGAGTAGCTGAGTGGGTCTGTGAGTAGGTGCATGAGTGCCCACGTGGGTCTGTGAGTGGGTGTAAAAGTTTCTTAGTGGGTACGAGACTGTACACATGAGTTTATGAGTGGGTCCCTAAGTAGGTGCACAAGTCTCTGAGTGGGTCTGTACACTGCATCTCTGAGTGAGTTAGTAAGGGGGTGCATGAGTACCCGAATGGGTATGTGAGTGGGTGCATGAGCATCTGAGTGGGTATGTGACTGAATGTATAAGTGTGTGAGTGGGTATGTGAATGGGTGTATACGTGTCTGAGTGAGTTAGTGAGTGCACACATGAGTGTGTGACAGTGACCAGCGGGTGTCTACAAATATATATATTTATATATTTTTACCAATATTCGCAATGAGGTCGTGATACTCGGGATGTCCCCATGATGATACATGGGGGCTGAGATGGCAATCGTGTCGTCATCGTGAATATTGTTCTAAGTTAATAAAATCAATTTTCTACACATAATTTGTGTCGCTAATATTCCCATTTTTCAAACACGGGGTCAGAGTACCTCCACCCTGATCCCTTTTGTTAGATTTCACAGAAATGTTCATCCCCAGGAACTGTTCCCAATCAATAAAATGGCAGGGGCAACTTTTTGTTCAGATTGCGTCCAGACAATCATAGAATTCCTGGTTAATTAGCGAAATCGTCACAAAATATCTGTGGTCTGAGATATCACTATAATTTTTGGCTTACATTTTGCAAAAAGTACTGAACAGATTTGCACCAAACAATCTGCATAACAACATCTACCTTTCTACCAAATTTGGTGTAATTCCGTCCAGCAGTTCAGGCTGTAGGTTCGACAAAGTGTTCCTATGGAAATTAACATTACACATGTACCTTTATTTCGCGCCTTTATTTCTCGGTCCCCACTGCACGGATCACTCCTAAATGTCCCATGACACACAGACTCTACTTTGACACTTTTTGGGAAAATTTCAAGCAGATTGTTCAAACAACACCAACGTTATAGGCAAGTAAAAAAATGCTTTTCCTATGGAAACTAGGTCCTAACTATAACTACCTACCAGCAACTGCCAGTAGGTAATATATATATATATATATATATTATATATATATATATATATATATATATATATATATATATATATATATATATATATATATATATATATATATCTGTATACAAAAGAGGCGGCACAACCAGGATACTTTTAAGCCTTTTTATTTAGACTTCACCCCACCAACGCGTTTCAGCCACAACTGGCCTTGCTCACGGTCGGTTAGTACCTCCACAGTGTTGCTTTTTATTGTCCCATAGTGAGCCAATTATGAGGCATTATGGGATTTGTATTTACTCTTAGTGAAATAAAATTAAAAACAAAAGAAAGACTTTGTGTGCTATTCAATTATTGCACTCATGTGACTGATAGTCCACTGTGGCTTATTTAGATAAGGCATTTATCGGGTATAGTACCCTAAGTCTTTAGTTCACAGTTCTTTTGAAATTCCAGGGTATAGTACCCATTTCCAGAACAATTCACTCCAGATGAATATGCAGATCCTCTCCGAAATTCATCCCTTTCGGATGTTTCGTTCTGAGCTTGATTATCATTCTTGATTCGATTTGACGGAGTTTTCGGACTGTATCTCCGCCTCTTTCCAGTTTGTCAAGCATTTTTACTCCGTAGAACTGCATCTGTCTCCAGTCTCCATTTTGACACAAACTCATGTGTTTAGCAGTGGCATATTGCATGTTTGAGTTTTTCACCGCTCGGATATGTTCTAAGATTCGTTTCTTTAGCATACAGGTTGTACATCCCACGTACTTCATTCCGCATTTACATTCAACAATGTATATCACATTTTTAGAAGAACACGTGATCTGTTGGTCAATTCTCATTATTTTTCCATCTGGTTCTTCGATTGCTTTCAAGCTTTTACCGATTTTACATGCCTTGCATGAATTGCATGGTTGAAAACCTTTTCGCTGATTCTGTAACCAGTTTGATTTCGGTTTTTCTTGAAAATAACTTTTGACCAGTAAGTCCTTCAGGGATGTATTCTTTTTGTAGGTTATTAGTGGTGCTTTACCGAGGGTGGTTCCAATGTCAGGATCTCCTGACAGAAGGTGCCAGTATTTTTTCATAATACGAGCAATGTTACCACTCTCTTTGCTAAATGTCGTTATGAATCTTGGAGAAACACTAATTTCTGTTTTTTTGTTCTGTTCTATTAGTGTTTGAGTCCTAGTTTTAAATCGATTTTTCTTTTACATTTATTTAGCACTCTTTCTTTATATCCTCTCGATCTAAACCTGCATTTACTTTCCTCTATTACTCTTTCAGCATCCTCTGGTACTGAGCAATTTCTCTTCAAGCGCGTGAATTCCCCATACGGTATGCTGTTAAGAAGGGATTTAGGGTGAAAACTGGTCCCGTGCAACACACTATTTGTTGCTGTTTTCTTGCGGAATAGTGTGGATTCAAGTTTGTCATTAGACACGTATATCTTAGTGTCTAAGAAGTCTATTTCTTTAGTGCTGGTGTTGCAAGTAAATTGTAGACCCAGTTCATTTTCATTCAATTTGTTGAAATAGCTTTGGAACTGGATATCTGTCCCATGCCAAATAACAAACAGGTCGTCTATATAACATACCCATAATATTATTCGGTCTAGATCTTGTTGATTGTCCTGGTTCCATGCTATGGTCTTCTCCCACCATCCCATGGTGATATTCGCATAATTGGGAGATAGAGAAATGCCCATGGCAGTACCACATATCTGTTTAAACAATTGCTTTTCAAAGAGAAATACGTTATTCTTCAAACACAAGTCAATCATTGTGATTAGCATTTCTGAATGTTCCAGATACACAATGCTACGTTGTCTAAGGTAGTACTCACATGCTTGCAGCCCGACTTCATGGCGGATCGAAGTGTATAGCGACACCACATCAATGGTCACTAGCAGGTATTCCGAACTCCAATTTACATTCATAAGAATTCTCAAAAAGTCGCCAGTGTCCTTGATGTAAGAAGGTAGACTTTGGGCAATAGGAGCTAGAAACTTATCAACATAGTTGGACATGTTTTCATATAGTGAGCCACACGATGAGACAATAGGTCTTCCAGGAGGGTTATTTAGGGTCCTGTGAATCTTTGGAAGAAAGTATATGCAGGGTGTTATTGGATAATCAACAGTTAAGTATTTCTTTTCGTCCTCATCAATTAAACCCTTCGCATACCAGGTTTCCAAATGTTCTTGTAATTCCTTCTTCATATTCATGAAGGGGTTTGTTTCCATTATCTGGTAATTGTTTTCCTGTTTCAATTGTCTCATGGCTTCACGTTTATAGTCTGTTGTTCTCATTAGCACGATATTGCCCCCCTTGTCTGCCGGCTTTATGGTAACTTGTTCATTCTCCATTAATTTTTTAATGGCTTCACGTTCAGTTTTTGAGAGGTTTTCACGTGTGCTATTCCTCACTTTCGACAGATTGTCCAATTCCTTTATGATCGCTTCTGAAAACAGATCTTTTTTATTTCCTGGTGATAGTATCGGATAGTATCTGGATTTCCGTTTTAATCCGGTTGTTGGTCTTTCATCTGTTGGAATGCTTAATTCCTCCAGCATTTCTTTGTCTGACATTGAGGTGCCATTCGAGTCAAAGAGTGATTCAAAACAGTTTCTTAAATCCGGTATTTCAGCAATAGTGTTGAACTGGACATTATCCATTAGTTCTTCCTGTGTGTTTACTGGTTCGTTCTGTTTTCCAGGATGTACTTTAGCCAATTTGAGCTTTCTGATATACTTGTAGAAGTCAATCCGGGTTTCTGTGTAGTCGAAATGGGTTTCAGGACAGAATGACAGTCCTTTATTCAAAACATTCCGTTCTGTTTCAGTTAGCTGATAATCCGAAAGATTTACTATTAAGTTGGTCTCGGATTGCGATTGCGAAGGGGTACTGTCGTCTTTCTCCGTTTCGCCCTGCGGGTTTTTCTGACGTTTGGGCGGGGGCTGCCTGGTTTGGAGTCCCCCTTCCTCTTCCTCTTCTGTTGGGGTATGGTCGTCTTCCCCTTCCCCTTCCTCCGCCTCTCGAAATGCTTTTCTCCAAGTTGATAAGCTCGACTTCCTCTAAAACAGTCCAGTTTTTTGACTGGTAAGTACCACGTGTTGAACCATCATCGCTGATACTTGATTCACTTGCACTAGATGCCAGTTTTTGTGAAGGGTAGTTCTTTTTCAAATTGTCATATCTCCTGGCGAACGTTAGAATTCTACCATGGATGTAATCCAGTTCGTCTCTTTGAAATTTCCGTTCTTTTCGCTCTTCGATTTCACTCTCATAGGAGTCCAGTCTCACTTCCATTTCTTTCCGTAGTTTGACAACTTCTTCTTGGTTGCTGTCATTTGATATTTTGTCTTCGAGTTCTTTTATTTTTTGAGTGATCTCACCCACTTCAATCCGTGCATGTTTTACCAGGATGCGCATCATATTTAATGAGCATTGCGTGTTATTGTCAATCCATTCCTCTATTAGTTCTTTCTTTACTTCAGAATGTGTAGGCATTGGCGAAAATCCTTAGACCGCGTGGAATACGTTTCACTTCCACATACTTCTCTAAGGCGATGGCTTCCCAACTCTTGTTGATTTCTTTCTTATATAATTTCTCCAAAGCATTCAGCTGTTATTTCACAGTACTCTCCGACGTTATGGGAGTTGCGGGAGCCGCCTGAGTTTCATCTGTTTTCGCCCCAGTTTGGAAGCTCTCTTAGCTACACGGGCTTCCATTCTTTCAGTGATTTTCTTGCTGCACACTTCAACTTTAAGGGTGAAAAAACATTTGAGTCTGTCACTTTAAGGCTATTCTCCCGGTCTGGCAAACTTCGCGGAGCCGCCCGTACTGTTTACGGAGTCGGCGTTTCGTTGCGGAGTTTTTCGGCCAGCCACTTCAATGTCCTGCTTTGATCATCACGGAGATTTGTACTCCGCTTACCTTGTGCGGAACTTCACCACTGACGGAGGTTTGTCGCTCACAGCTCCTCCGTTGGTTCGGCACAGGTAATCTTACTTCAGCTGCTTTGCAGTGCAGGAAATTGGGCGCTTCTCTCGGCTTAATTTGTCGATACACAAAGAGATCCTGAAGCCAAACGAGAGCGCTCCGCAGTGTGTGCTCCGCCCAGGGATCGGATCCTGACCCTGGAAATTTCTGTATACAAAAGAGGCGGCACAACCAGGATACTTTTAAGCCTTTTTATTTAGACTTCACCCCACCAACGCGTTTCAGCCACAACTGGCCTTGCTCACGGTCGGTTAGTCCCTCCACAGTGTTGCTTTTTATTGTCCCATAGTGAGCCAATTATGAGGCATTATGGGATTTGTAGTTACTCTTAGTGAAATAAAATTAAAAACAAAAGAAAGACTTTGTGTGCTATTCAATTATTGCACTCATGTGACTGATAGTCCACTGTGGCTTATTTAGATAAGGCATTTATCGGGTATAGTACCCTAAGTCTTTAGTTCACAGTTCTTTTGAAATTCCAGGGTATAGTACCCATTTTCCAGAACAATTCACTCCAGATGAATATGCAGATCCTCTCCGAAATTCATCCCTTTCGGATGCTTCGTTCTGAGCTTGATTATCATTCTTGATTCGATTTGACGGAGTTTTCGGACTGTATCTCCGCCTCTTTCCAGTTTGTCAAGCATTTTTACTCCGTAGAACTGCATCTGTCTCCAGTCTCCATTTTGACACAAACTCATGTGTTTAGCAGTGGCATATTGCATGTTTGAGTTTTTCACCGCTCGGATATGTTCTAAGATTCGTTTCTTTAGCATACAGGTTGTACATCCCACATACTTCATTCCGCATTTACATTCAACAATGTATATCACATTTTTAGAAGAACACGTGATCTGTTGGTCAATTCTCATTATTTTTCCATCTGGTTCTTCGATTGCTCTCATGCTTTTACCGATTTTACATGCCTTGCATGAATTGCATGGTTGAAAACCATTTCGCTGATTCTGTAACCAGTTTGATTTCGGTTTTTCTTGAAAATAACTTTTGACCAGTAAGTCCTTCAGGGATGTATTCTTTTTGTAGGTTATTAGTGGTGCTTCACCGAGGGTGGTTCCAATGTCAGGATCTCCTGACAGAAGGTGCCAGTATTTTTTCATAATACGAGCAATGTTACCACTCTCTTTGCTAAATGTCGTTATGAATCTTGGAGAAACACTAATTTCTGTTTTTTTGTTCTGTTCTATTAGTGTTTGAGTCCTAGTTTTCAAATCGATTTTTCTTTTACATTTATTTAGCACTTTTTCTTTATATCCTCTCGATCTAAACCTGCATTAACTTTCCTCTATTACTCTTTCAGCATCCTCTGGTACTGAGCAATTTCTCTTCAAGCGCGAAGGGGTTTGTTTCCATTATCTGGTAATTGTTTTCCTGTTTCAATTGTCTCATGGCTTCACGTTTATAGTCTGTTGTTCTCATTAGCACGATATTGCCCCCCTTGTCTGCCGGCTTTATGGTAACTTGTTCATTCTCCATTAATTTTTTAATGGCTTCACGTTCAGTTTTTGAGAGGTTTTCACGTGTGCTATTCCTCACTTTCGACAGATTGTCCAATTCCTTTATGATTCCTTTATTCCTTTATGATCGCTTCAGAAAACAGATCTATTTTATTTCCTGGTGATAGTATCTGGATTTCCGTTTTAATCCGGTTGTTGGTCTTTCACCTGTTGGAATGTTTAATTCCTCCAGCATTTCTTGAGCCATGAGACAATTGAAACAGGAAAACAATTACCAGATAATGGAAACAAACCCCTTCATGAATATGAAGAAGGAATTACAAGAACATTTGGAAACCTGGAATGCGAAGGGTTTAATTGATGAGGACGAAAAGAAATACTGAACTGTTGATTATCCAATAACACCCTGCATATACTTTCTTCCAAAGATTCAGAAGACTCTAAATAACCCTCCTGGAAGACCTATTGTCTCATCGTGTGGCTCACTATATGAAAACATGTCCAACTATGTTGTATGTTGATAAGTTTCTAGCTCCTATTGCCCAAAGTCTACCTTCTTACATCAAGGACACTGGCGACTTTTTGAGAATTCTTATGAATGTAAATTGGAGTTCGGAATACCTGCTAGTGACCATTGATGTGGTGTCGCTATACACTTCGATCCGCCATGAGGTCGGGATGCAAGCATGTGAGTACTACCTTAGACAACGTAGCATTGTGTATCTGGAACATTCAGAAATGCTAATCACAATGATTGACTTGTGTTTGAAGAATAACGTATTTCTCTTTGAAAAGCAATTGTTTAAACAGATATGTGGTACTGCCATGGGCATTTCTCTATCTCCCAATTATGCGAATATCACCATGGGATGGTGGGAGAAGACCATAGCATGGAACCAGGACAATCAACAAGATCTAGACCGAATAACATTATGGGTACGTTATATAGAAGACCTGTTTGTTATTTGGCATGGGACAGATATCCAGTTCCAAAGCTATTTCAACAAATTGAATGAAAATGAACTGGGTCTACAATTTACTTGCAACACCAGCACTAAAGAAATAGACTTCTTAGACACTAAGATATACGTGTCTAATGACAAACTTGAATCCACACTATTCCGCAAGAAAACAGCAACAAATAGTGTGTTGCACGGGACCAGTTTTCACCCTAAATCCCTTCTTAACAGCATACCGTTTGGGGAATTCACGCGCTTGAAGAGAAATTGCTCAGTACCCGAGGATGCTGAAAGAGTAATAGAGGAAAGTAAATGCAGGTTTAGATCGAGAGGATATAAAGAAAGAGTACTAAATAAATGTAAAAGAAAAATCGATTTGAAAACTAGGACTCAAACACTAATAGAACAGAACAAAAAAACAGAAATTAGTGTTTCTCCAAGATTCATAACGACATTTAGCAAAGAGAGTGGTAACATTGCTCGTATTATGAAAAAATACTGGCACCTTCTGTCAGGAGATCCTGACATTGGAACCACCCTCGGTGAAGCACCACTAATAACCTACAAAAAGAATACATCCATGAAGGACTTACTGGTCAAAAGTTATTTTCAAGAAAAACCGAAATCAAACTGGTTACAGAATCAGCGAAAAGGTTTTCAACCATGCAATTCATTCAAGGCATGTAAAATCGGTAAAAGTATGAAAGCAATTGAAGAACCAGATGGAAAAATAATGAGAATTGACCAACAGATCACGTGTTCTTCTAAAAATGTGATATACATTATTGAATGTAAATGCGGAATGAAGTACGTGGGATGTACAACCTGTATGCTAAAGAAACGAATCTTAGAACATATCCGAGCGGTGAAAAACTCAAACATGCAATATGCCACTGCTAAACACATTAGTTTGTGTCAAAATGGAGACTGGAGACAGATGCAGTTCTACGGAGTAAAAATGCTTGACAAACTGGAAAGAGGCGGAGATACAGTCCGAAAACTCCGTCAAATCGAATCAAGAATGATAATCAAGCTCAGAACGAAGCATCCGAAAGGGATGAATTTCGGAGAGGATCTGCATATTCATCTGGAGTGAATTGTTCTGGAAATGGGTACTATACCCTGGAATTTCAAAAGAACTGTGAACTAAAGACTTAGGGTACTATACCCGATAAATGCCTTATCTAAATAAGCCACAGTGGACTATCAGTCACATGAGTGCAATAATTGAATAGCACACAAAGTCTTTCTTTTGTTTTTAATTTTATTTCACTAAGAGTAACTACAAATCCCATAATGCCTCATAATTGGCTCACTATGGGACAATAAAAAGCAACACTGTGGAGGGACTAACCGACCGTGAGCAAGGCCAGTTGTGGCTGAAACGCGTTGGTGGGGTGAAGTCTAAATAAAAAGGCTTAAAAGTATCCTGGTTGTGCCGCCTCTTTTGTATACAGAAATTTCCAGGGTCAGGATCCGACCCCTGGGCGGAGCACACACTGCGGAGCGCTCTCGTTTGGCTTCAGGATCTCTTTGTGTATCGACAAATTAAGCCGAGAGAAGCGCCCAATTTCCTGCACTGCAAAGCAGCTGAAGTAAGATTACCTGTGCCGAACCAACGGAGGAGCTGTGAGCGACAAACCTCCGTCAGTGGTGAAGTTCCGCACAAGGTAAGCGGAGTACAAATCTCCGTGATGATCAAAGCAGGACATTGAAGTGGCTGGCCGAAAAACTCCGCAACGAAACGCCGACTCCGTAAACAGTACAGGCGGCTCCGCGAAGTTTGCCAGACCGGGAGAATAGCCTTAAAGTGACAGACTCAAATGTTTTTTCACCCTTAAAGTTGAAGTGTGCAGCAAGAAAATCACTGAAAGAATGGAAGCCCGTGTGGCTAAGAGAGCTTCCAAAGTGACTAACATGTTTAAAACTGGGCGAAACCAGATGAAACTCAGGCGGCTCCCGCAACTCCCATAACGTCGGAGAGTACTGTGAAACAACAGCTGAATGCTTTGGAGAAATTATATAAGAAAGAAATCAACAAGAGTTGGGAAGCCATCGCATTAGAGAAGTATGTGGAAGTGAAACGTATTCCACGCGGTCTAAGGATTTTCACAATGCCTACACATTCTGAAGTAAAGAAAGAACTAATAGAGGAATGGATTGACAATAACACGCAATGCTCATTAAATATGATGCGCATCCTGGTAAAACATGCACGGATTGAAGTGGGTGAGATCACTCAAAAAATAAAAGAACTTGAAGACAAAATATCAAATGACAGCAACCAAGAAGAAGTTGTCAAACTACGGAAAGAAATGGAAGTGAGACTGGACTCCTATGAGAGTGAAATCGAAGAGCGAAAAGAACGGAAATTTCAAAGAGACGAACAGGATTACATCCATGGTAGAATTCTAACGTTCGCCAGGAGATATGACAATTTGAAAAAGAACTACCCTTCACAAAAACTGGCATCTAGTGCAAGTGAATCAAGTATCAGCGATGATGGTTCAACACATGGTACTTACCAGTCAAAAAACTGGACTGTTTTAGAGGAAGTCGAGCTTATCAACTTGGAGAAAAGCATTTCGAGAGGCGGAGGAAGGGGAAGGGGAAGAGGACCATACCCCAACAGAAGAGGAAGAGGAAGGGGGACACCAAACCAGGCAGCCCCCGCCCAAACGTCAGAAAAACCCGCAGGGCCAAGCGGAGAAAGACGACAGTACCCCCTTCGCAATCGCAATCCGAGACCAACTTAATAGTAAATCTTTCGGATTATCAGCTAACTGAAACAGAACGGAATGTTTTGAATAAAGGACTGTCATTCTGTCCTGAAACCCATTTCGACTACACAGAAACCCGGATTGACTTCTACAAGTATATCAGAAAGCTCAAATTGGCTAAAGTACATGCTGGAAAACAGAACGAACCAGTAAACACACAGGAAGAACTAATGGATAATGTCCAGTTCAACACTATTGCTGAAATACCGGATTTAAGAAACTGTTTTGAATCACTCTTCGACTCGAATGGCACCTCAATGTCAGACAAAGAAATGCTGGAGGAATTAAACATTCCAACAGATGAAAGACCAACAACCGGATTAAAACGGAAATCCAGATACTATCCGATACTATCACCAGGAAATAAAATAGATCTGTTTTCTGAAGCGATCATAAAGGAATTGGACAATCTGTCGAAAGTGAGGAATAGCACACGTGAAAACCTCTCAAAAACTGAACGTGAAGCCATTAAAAAATTTATGGAGAATGAACAAGTTACCATAAAGCCGGCAGACAAGGGGGGCAATATCGTGCTAATGAGAACAACAGACTATAAACGTGAAGCCATGAGACAATTGAAACAGGAAGACAATTACCAGATAATGGAAACAAACCCCTTCATGAATATGAAGAAGGAATTACAAGAACATTTGGAAACCTGGTATGCGAAGGGTTTAATTGATGAGGACGAAAAGAAATACTTAACTGTTGATTATCCAATAACACCCTGCATATACTTTCTTCCAAAGATTCACAAGACTCTAAATAACCCTCCTGGAAGACCTATTGTCTCATCGTGTGGCTCACTATATGAAAACATGTCCAACTATGTTGATAAGTTTCTAGCTCCTATTGCCCAAAGTCTACCTTCTTACATCAAGGACACTGGCGACTTTTTGAGAATTCTTATGAATGTAAATTGGAGTTCGGAATACCTGCTAGTGACCATTGATGTGGTGTCGCTATACACTTCGATCCGCCATGAAGTCGGGATGCAAGCATGTGAGTACTACCTTAGACAACGTAGCATTGTGTATCTGGAACATTCAGAAATGCTAATCACAATGATTGACTTGTGTTTGAAGAATAACGTATTTCTCTTTGAAAAGCAATTGTTTAAACAGATATGTGGTACTGCCATGGGCATTTCTCTATCTCCCAATTATGCGAATATCACCATGGGATGGTGGGAGAAGACCATAGCATGGAACCAGGACAATCAACAAGATCTAGACCGAATAATATTATGGGTACGTTATATAGACGACCTGTTTGTTATTTGGCATGGGACAGATATCCAGTTCCAAAGCTATTTCAACAAATTGAATGAAAATGAACTGGGTCTACAATTTACTTGCAACACCAGCACTAAAGAAATAGACTTCTTAGACACTAAGATATACGTGTCTAATGACAAACTTGAATCCACACTATTCCGCAAGAAAACAGCAACAAATAGTGTGTTGCACGGGACCAGTTTTCACCCTAAATCCCTTCTTAACAGCATACCGTATGGGGAATTCACGCGCTTGAAGAGAAATTGCTCAGCACCAGAGGATGCTGAAAGAGTAATAGAGGAAAGTAAATGCAGGTTTAGATCGAGAGGATATAAAGAAAGAGTGCTAAATAAATGTAAAAGAAAAATCGATTTGAAAACTAGGACTCAAACACTAATAGAACAGAACAAAAAAACAGAAATTAGTGTTTCTCCAAGATTCATAACGACATTTAGCAAAGAGAGTGGTAACATTGCTCGTATTATGAAAAAATACTGGCACCTTCTGTCAGGAGATCCTGACATTGGAACCACCCTCGGTGAAGCACCACTAATAACCTACAAAAAGAATACATCCCTGAAGGACTTACTGGTCAAAAGTTATTTTCAAGAAAAACCGAAATCAAACTGGTTACAGAATCAGCGAAAAGGTTTTCAACCATGCAATTCATGCGAGGCATGTAAAATCGGTAAAAGCATGAAAGCAATTGAAGAACCAGATGGAAAAATAATGAGAATTGACCAACAGATCACGTGTTCTTCTAAAAATGTAATATACATTGTTGAATGTAAATGCGGAATGAAGTACGTGGGATGTACAACCTGTATGCTAAAGAAACGAATCTTAGAACATATCCGAGCGGTGAAAAACTCAAACATGCAATATGCCACTGCTAAACACATGAGTTTGTGTCAAAATGGAGACTAGAGACAGATGCAGTTCTACGGAGTAAAAATGCTTGACAAACTGGAAAGAGGCGGAGATACAGTCCGAAAACTCCGTCAAATCGAATCAAGAATGATAATCAAGCTCAGAACGAAGCATCCGAAAGGGATGAATTTCGGAGAGGATCTGCATATTCATCTGGAGTGAATTGTTCTGGAAATGGGAACTATACCCTGGAATTTCAAAAGAACTGTGAACTAAAGACTTAGGGTACTATACCCGATAAATGCCTTATCTAAATAAGCCACAGTGGACTATCAGTCACATGAGTACAATAATTGAATAGCACACAAAGTCTTTCTTTTGTTTTTAATTTTATTTCACTAAGAGTAACTACAAATCCCATAATGCCTCATAATTGGCTCACTATGGGACAATAAAAAGCAACACTGTGGAGGGACTAACCGACCGTGAGCAAGGCCAGTTGTGGCTGAAACGCGTTGGTGGGGTGAAGTCTAAATAAAAAGGCTTAAAAGTATCCTGGTTGTGCCGCCTCTTTTGTATAGAGAAATTTCCAGGGTCAGGATCCGACCCCTGGGCGGAGCACACACTCCGGAGCGCTCTCGTTTGGCTTCAGGATTTCTTTGTGTATCGATATATATATATATATATCCAAGTTCAAAACTCTGTTTCTCTCCAAACAAAGAAGAAGCACTCCATGGTGGGTGATCCGAACGTATTTAATCCGGTAAAAACAGACGCGTTTCGGACGTCCGAAACGCGTCTGTTTTTACTGGATTTTTAAACTTGGATTTTGACACGCGGTACCGGCATGTTGAAGCACCCGTCCACGAGTGCCCTGGGATTACTATGGTACAATGGGAGCCGGAATATATAAATATATATATATATATATATATATATATATATATATATATATATATATATATATATATATATATATATATATATATATATGTATGTATATATATATATATTCAATGAAAAAACCATTGGTTATAGAACATATATAGTTAGGAATTTGCATTTCAAAACCTTATTTTACTCGCATAAAACCATTGAAATTCCATATATAGTTAGATGCGCTAACTATATATCGCGCACCCGCAATCCACTGCTGATGATGTCACATATTACATCATTCATGACATGGTCAGTGACATCACTGATGACATCACTGATGACATCTCAAATGACATCACTGATGACAACATCCAGTGACTGTATGTTTCTGTTGTAGCCTGAGATCGCCCCCGACATAGGCGGCCGGCTCCCGGGGTCCGGCGGAACTTTTTGCCTTTTGATGACTCTTCTATTCTGGACCTTGTCCCACAATCCGTTTGACCTGAAGACACGCTGTAGTGGGGCGCCCCTTTACCGTTTTAGTTGCCATTCCGCCCGCTTTTGCTACACTGTGCCTCTTCCGCCATTCAGCTGTTTACCGCCCGCTCTTGCAACTACAGCGTCTCGCTCACCATGTAGTTGAGTTGCTCCCGCTCTTGCGATGCAACGATAAGCGACTGCCACAGGACTCTCAAAATGGCGGCCGGCTCTTCAGATTTGGGCGTGGTCCACTAAAATGGCCCTGGGACACCTTGGAACTCGGACGCTTCCCTGATAGGGCTTGGGTCCCATTCTCGAAAGCGTCCCCTCAGCCGTGAAGATTCTACAAAAGTCTTGGGGGCCCCCGACTCCCGCAGGCTTCTGGTGGGGAGCGGCTGCCATGTTTGCTCGTGGAATGGCCACAACGGACCTACGAGATGGTAGTGCTCTCATGCTGACGCCAGCTTTAGTCTGAAACATCCAGAAACACTGTAGACTACCAATTCGATCAGTTCCGGTAGCGCCCCAACATGACCCGGTAGAGAAGAACTTGCCCTCCCCTCTTTGACTGATGGTTCTTGTTGCCTGTCCCCTCTGTTGTCATTTTACAGAACTTTTTGGACTGCTGAAAGGGGTTGTGTTCCGAACGCTGGTTGGTGGAGACATTTTGACTATATTCTTGACCTACGTTGTCGCGTAATGCGTTATATGACACGCCGCGTTAGCGCACCCGGAAGTAATCCGGGGTGCGGCGCGCAGCGCGTAACGTAAGCATAACCGGTCATGTGACTTGTTAATAAAACTTTTTATTGGTTCATTTTACTTTTGTTATTTTAATAATGAAAAGCTTGGTCATATGACCTAAAAAATACGCTTTTTATTGATTTCGAACTTTTTTTTTTAAAACATATATGTTATAATATTCCAGGCTAATGTACTTTCCCCGAAAATGTACAACTGTCCTGTAAGTAAAATATATTCCTTTTTCGAGAAAAAGGGCGTTTCTTCGTTCCATGACGGAGCCGTTGAGTAAAAGAGACTCGGCCTGCTGTCTTAGTCGCCGATACGCCTGATTATCAGATTCTTATCGATCACTTTATGTTGCAGGAGAGGAAAACACAACTGCCCTTGACCATTTATCTTTACTGCGTTCCTACATATTATACCTTTTATCCGTCATGTAATTGGACTGCTTTATTTCACTTGCCTTTTACTGATTCGAAAACAGTGACTAAAAGTAAAAACTTTACCAATGTAAATACTACTACCATGTTTTGTTTTAAAAACCTTTATTGTGAAAATGTCAGCATACAAATACGGGCCTATAACCACGTGGGCCGGCCACGGAGCAAACTGAAATTCAAACTTTCAATAGTACAGTAATCAATAACACATCAGAACTTAATATCAATAGGGATGTCGAAATATTCAATCAATTCTCGTCCCCGCCCGCCATGAGCATCACAACTGCATTCATATCTCGTGATATCAAGGTTGTTCAACCAGTACACAACAATGAGTTACGAGTCCCATTTATACCGGCGCCATTTTGGACGAGGCCGGGCAGGTCCAAGATATAGTCAAAATGTCTCCACCAACAATCGGCCAGACCTGAACCCCTTTCGGCCCTTTATGCTACAAGATGGTGTCTTCCATTCAGAAAATATTGTTGGCAGCATTTTGAAAGGAAACATAAACAGCCGTTCTCCTAGTGAGTCTCACATTGTTACATTTAGGAAGAATGTTGAAGAGTAGTATGTGGAAAATCTGAAGCCATTTTTCTACAAACTCTCAATCAGCCTTGGATGGAAAAAAAATCCTGAAGAATGTACAAACTGAAAACCAATTTTTGTCTGTATAGCATCAACAGCAACGCTTGAGTCAGCTTTATGTCAAGCCGCCATTTTGATTCAATCAATAACGTCCCCCTGCACACATTCAGGGACCTGGTCATGTCTTCAGATGCAACGGATTCTGGGACAAGAAGCAAAAAGGAAAAGGAAAAAAGTTCCGTCGGACCTCAGGAGCCGGCCGCCTATGTCATGTGCGACCTTTGGCCACACCAGGGCAATAGTGAAGCTGCAGCAGGTGCAAATAAGCTTCAGACAGTCTTCAACTTAGTCTGATTCTTATAATAAGTGCGTCGACAACACACACAAGTGAAATTAGGCCTCTCACATGAATTCATTTGACTTTCGGCGCAGCATTGTAGGATGGCCACACCAGTGCGGCAACTTGCTGGACACCACCTCGGTGCCATCCGGATCTCGGCGCGTTCGAGTCACTGTACCGCAAGAGTGACCGGAACTCAGCTGGACACGCCGTCTTTCGGCGCAGCATTGTAGGATGGCCACACCAGTGCGGCAACTTGCTGGACACCACCTCGGTGCCATCCGGATCTCGGCGCGTTCGAGTCACTGTACCGCAAGAGTGACCGCAACTCAGCTGGACACGCCGTCTTTCGGCGCAGCATTGTAGGATGGCCACACCAGTGCGGCAATTTGCTGGACACCACCTCGGTGCCATCCGGATCTCGGCGCGTTGTGCTGCCTTTGGCCTACTGTAGCCGCAAGTGCGGACGCAACTCAGTTGGACGGCGAGTGAAACGCTAAGGGGCGCCGCACTGCAGCCGAGGAGCCTCCATCTTGGGGGAGACGCACAGCCCCCACTGACTGACGCGACCTCACAGGCCAACGGGGCGCCCCACGCCGACTTTCGGCGCAGCATTGTAGGATAGCCACACCAGTGCAGCAACTTGCTGGACACTAACTCGGTGCCATCCGGATCTCGGCGCGTTGTGCTGCCTTCGGCCTATTCGCACATCGGTCCGCTACTGACGCCGCCTCACGTGCCAACGGATTTTCTACGCTTTTTGTAGCCCTATGCCGCATAACAGGTCATGTGACTTGTTTATAAAACTTTTCATTGGTTCATTTTACTTTTGGTTTCCTAAAGATGGAAGGCTTGGTCATATGACCTAAAAATAACACTTTTCATTGGTTTAGAACATTTTTTTTTCCCAAACGATGAAAGCCCCACCTTGTTTCTGGATGATTCAGACTGAAGCTGGCGTCAGCATGAGAGCACCACCATCTCGTGGCTCCGTCGTGGTCATTCCGCGAGCAATCATGGCAGCCGCTCCCCACCGGAAGCCTGCAGGAGTCGAGGGCCCCCAAGACTTTTGTAGAATCTTCACGGCTGAGGGGACGCTTTCGAGAATGGAGCCCAAGCCCTAGCAGGCAAGCGTCCGAGTTCCATTTTAGTGGACCAGGCCCAAAACCGAAGAGCCGTCCGCCATTTTAAGAGTCATGTGGCAGCCGCCTATCGCTGCACCGCAAGAGTGGGAGCAACTCAACAACATGGTGAGCGAGACGCTGTAGCCGCAAGAGCGGGCGCAACTCAGCTGGATGGCCGCCACCTGGGGAGGCCCGTTCATGCCGCCTCCCCCACGCCACCCCCCGGGCCGCCCCACGCCAATTTTCGGAGCAGCGTTGTAGGATACCAAAACCAGTGCAGCAGTTTACTGGACATCACCTGGGTGCCATCAACATCTCAGCGCGTTCTGCTGCCTTGGAACTATTTGCACAACAGACCGCTACTGACGAGGCCTCCTCCGCACCACCCGGGACGCCCCACGCTGTTTTTCTTTGCTGCATTGTAGGATCCCAAAAACCAGTGCGGCACCCAGGTGACATCACCTGGGTGCCGTCCAGAACTCAGCACGTTGTGCTGCCTTGGGACTATTCGCACAAAAGACAGCTTCTGACCATTGTTGCTTTTTTTGTCAAAAATGTTTAAATGTTTGTTACAGTTTTTGTTTCGTTCGTTATATTTAAAAGTTAATAAAGTTTTATAATCCCACTTTATTGGAGTGCTATATATTTTTAAAAAATCGGGTGAATGGGGCCTTGAATCGGGTTATTGTCATGTGTGGGCTTTGCAAGTGTACTGCTACAGGATCGGACATTTCAAACTCAAATGCACGTTCTTTTTCTTACCTTTCCGAAGCATGGAGCGCAATAGCAGGCAGAGAAAGGGTGATGCAAGTGTTGAACACTGCCTGGCCTGGCAAGTTGCTGGCAGTGCCCCCCCCCCCGCCCGCTCCTGAAAGAGGACACACACACACCGCCGCCCCGAGTACTTCACAGATCATTAAAAGACCATGCGCTTGTTCATGAGGCTTAAATGGTTTATCACCCCTTCTAGAACCCCTGCATCGACCCTCTGACGTTTCCTGGAAAAATTACCACGTAACACAATACCAAGCCCTGTCAGCTGAAACCCCCGAGGAATCGTGGGGCATATTATCAAGGGGGTTTATCTCCGCTTTTTTGGCTTTAAAAGCCAAGAAAGCGGAGATAAAATTATCTCCCTATTACCAAGCTGTCGCTAACACCAGTTAGTGACAGCTAAAAGGAGATAGCGACCATCTTGGGCCCCGCTTTGCATGTCTGTGATATTTATCACTAATGACATGCAAAGTGGGCGTGCCAAGATGTTACCGACTGGAAACAGTCCCTAACATCGCTAACTCCTATTACCAACTTTTGGAGATATTCGCGCTAAGCGCGAATATCTCCACAAGCTAACACCTGACCTGAGCAGTTCTTAGCCATGTTATCCAATGGGAGGTGGATAACATGGCTAAGAGCATTTGCTCGATAATGCATGAATATCGCTGACTTTTCAGCGATATTCATGCATTGCGGCCGTTTTTTTCGCATTTGCGATAAACCTTGCTAATAGCAAGGTTTATCTGCGATAAAAATCGCCGATGTGCGGCGATAATTTTTGTCTCTAAACAAGTTAGAGACAAAAATTATCGCTAGTTGTTGGTAATATGCCCCCGGGTTTTTGCTTGCAGAAATCGGGAGGCGGGAGACTAGCACTGAAATCAGTAGTCTCACGCCTGAATCGGGAGGGTTGGTATGTCTGGATTCTCTACAGCTGGGGCCATAAACTACATCCGCAGGGCTAGGTGATAGCCTGGGTCCGGCCTGGACAATCGGACACAGAGGAAGAGGAGTGTCAGAGGGTGCGGTAGTGAATAGGGTGAAAGGGAGGTGTCGGGCGGGCACAGGGTGTGATTCTCAGGGAAGAGCAGCGCAGATGGGGAGAAGTATATGGCCCATGCATGAGAGAGAGAGCGGGGGTGACCAGTGCGTGGGGGAGATGCTTGCGAGGGTGGGGAGCCGTGCTGAGAATCGACAGCGTGCAGAGAGTGGGTCTGGTCAAGGCATCTAAAATGGCTGCCGTGCACGACAAAAGTGTGGCATTGGAAAAAAAGCAAGATGGCGCAGACAATGTTTATCAATACGAATTAATTTATAACAATTATTTTTAACAATATATTTACTCGCAGTGTCAAAATGGCGGTCAACACTTCCTGATTTCCATCGAATCGAACGTTAACAGACGCCACGCAGCAAAAAAAAAAAAAAAAGCTCACGCACAGCCGCTGGAAGACATGTATCAACATATATGAGCCTCCTCAGCCACCCTCAGAAAACATAAGGGGTCAGGATACGTCTCCCGCACCCCCTTATACCTAGTAATTTAATTAAAACGAAACACAAAATGGCGAATTCCCGTTTCGCTACCAGTTTGCGGCCCAGTTCGCGGCCCGGGAAGCGCTTCTACCGTGAAAAATATATATTTTTTTATTTTCCCCACGGGACCCTTTAATAACCCCAACATCATTCCTAGGGGGTCAAGAGAGGTATACCTTGCCCCCTTTCATTAAATTCCCCCTTCGTTTTTCACCTCTTCTTCTCTCTCGATCCTACCGAGAGATAAGATGGCGGCCGCTCCGGACTGTTTAGAATGTTGACAGACACCGGAGAGCCAATCAGCTTTCTGCACGCAAAGTTCAGTTTCGCGAAAAGTAAGCGGACCGGAGCGCAGCCCGGAGCGCTGTTACAGATATATATCTTGTTTTGAACGTTAATTTCTCAAAATCCACTGGAGCACATATATTGAGACCTAGCAAAGGCACATCGGGCTAACAGTCCCTACAATTTTGCCAAGTTTCGTGCAAATCCATTCAGCCGTTCGAGCTAAAAGTGAGGCCAAAGGCCCTATGGAAATTAACATGGGAAAAACGCGTTTTGGGACCCCCCTTTTTTCTCGGCCCCCCCTTGACGAAACCCCCCCAAATTTTCGGGGGCTGCTCAGAAACAAAATGTGCCATTTTCCTGAAAATTTCAGCCGATTCCGTCCACAAACGCCAAAGTTATTAGACATAGAATTTTCAAAAGTTCCATAGACAAATAATCCTAACTATATATACCTACTGGCGATAGCCAGTAGGTAATATATATATATTGTTATACCGTCAGTTACAGGAGGTGGAGATGGGGGCCAGCTTCTCCCCAAGCTTCGCGTGTTTGCACATGGGAGCTTGGGAGGATCTGGTCCTCAAAACCACATACCTGCAGACAATTCGGAACAATGTGATTGGATGGTATCGTTTTATTGACGATTTACTAGTAGTATTGAGGGGTACTGAGGTAGAAGCAATGAGATTTATTGATGACATCAATCAGAACAACCTCAACCTCAAGTTTACAGCTACTCTCAGTCAAAGTTCTGTTACATTTTTAGACACTGAGTTATTCATAAAAGATGGACGGTTGGAGACAAGGATTTATCGCAAAGCCACCGCGGGCAACAGTATTTTACATGCTGCTAGTGCGCACCCAGCTCATCTTGTTTCCAGCATTCCCTACGGGGAGATGCTACGGATGAGATGTGTATGCAGTAACCCCAGTGATCTTGAGGTGGCCCAACAAGAGAGTAAGGCCAGGTTCTTAGAAAGGGGCTATACTGAATCGGTGATTGAGAGGGCCAGAGTTAAATCTATGGCCAGAACTAGGGATGAGCTCCTTACAAAACACAGTACAAGCAGTCAAACTGTGCTACAGCCAGTTGAAAACAAGAGACATAATGATGAAGCCAAAAGTTTCAGAACTATCACTGGCTATAGCAAGCAACATAAAGAGATTTACAGGATTGTGAATAAAAACTGGCCTATTGTAGCCAGTGACCCTGTTATCGGTGCTACCTTACCTAAGAGAGTATCATTAACATTCAGTAAGGCGCCATCACTTAAAGATCAACTGGTGGACACTAGACCTGAGCGTATTGAGAGATCTACGTGGTTCCAAAACAACAGGGGGTTTTATAGGTGTAAGACCTGCAAGGCCTGCAACCATGGTATCAATGTTAAAACATTTACAGATGGATTTAGTGGCCAGGAACACCCCATAACTCAGGTTTTAACATGCAAGACCGAGTTTGCAATATATGTTTTGCAATGTCCCTGCCCACTGAAATATGTGGGTAGCACTAAGTTACCGCTACATAAACGTATCCTCCAGCATTTAAGGACCATCACTAATGGGGATAACACATACCCGGTGGCTAGGCATTTTCGAGACTGTCATCAAAGTGTGAATACTAATCTAAAATACTTTGTAATTGATGCAGTCAAGGCAAACAGACTGGGTGGTGACAGAGAGGCCAAACTCAGAAAACTGGAAACCCGGTATATCCTCCAGCTTGACACCAAGGCCCCAGGGGGGCTGAACGTAACTGAGGACATGTACACGTGCCTCCCATGAGAGATATCCACACATTTTATACTCATAGTTACTCGTGACTGTCCTATTGGATTATGTCTCAAGTCAATTCAAGTCAAGTCAAAGATTTATATAGCGAACTACATACCCGTAGGGTCTCAAGGCGCTTGAAGAGGGTGGGGAATTACTTGTCGAATATCCAAGTTTTAAGTTGCTTTCTGAATGCTAGGTGGTTCTGAGTGAGACGAAGGTGAGTGGGGAGTGAGTTCCAGGTTTTAGCTGCGAGGTAGGAGAAGGATCTACCTCCCATGGTGGTTTTGTTGATGCGAGGTACGGTAGCAAGGGCTTGGTTGGAGGAACGAAGCTGGCGGGAGGGGGTGTAGAAGGAAAGTCGTGTGTTGAGGCATTCGGGACCAAGTTCGTAAAGTGCTTTGTGTGCGTGGGTTAGGAAGCGGAAAGTGATCCTCTTATTGACGGGAAGCCAGTGGAGGTTTTTCAGGTGACTAGAGATGTGGTCTTTACGCGGGATGTCTAGTATGAGTCTGGCTGATGCGTTCTGGATGCGTTGGAGTTTTTTCTGGAATTTTGCGGTGATACCGGCGTAAAGGGTGTTTCCGTAGTCCAGGCGGCTTGTAACCAGTGCATGGGTGACCGTTTTTCTGGTTTCGGTGGGGATCCAGCGAAATGTTTTTTTGAGCATGCGGAGAATGTTGAAGCAAGATGATGAAACGGCGTTGACTTGTCTGTTCATAGAGAGTGAGGAGTCGAGGATGACGCCCAGGTTCCGTGCGTGGTCCGTCGGGGTGGGTGCTTTTCCAAGGGCCTCTGGCCACCAAGAGTCATCCCAGGAGGAGGGGGAGGTACCTAGGATAAGGACTTCTGTTTTGTCTGAGTTTAGTTTCAGACGGCTGTGCTTCATCCACTCGGCCACTTCTTTCATTCCTTCATGTAAGTTGGTTTTGGCGGTGTTAGGGTCTTTGGTGAGTGAGAGTATCAGTTGAGTGTTGTCAGCGTAGGAGATGATGTTGAGGTTGTGTTGGCGTGCGATGGCCGCGAGGGGGCTCATGTATACGTTGAAGAGGGTGGGGCTGAGTGAAGATCCTTGTGGCACGCCGCAGATGACTTCAGTGGCCTCTGATACTAGACATAAGGTTTTAAATATTTTAGGTGTTTTACCTATGTATGATGAAATGATCTATGCAGATTTTAACGTTTTACCTACTAGAAAGACTATTTGCACATATCAGTAATTAACTAAATTGGCGGGCTTTGCACAGTTTAAATACTATTTGCACTTTGAATGTCAGTATTATTATGACAAGCTATTTGCACAGTAGCGTATTTTGCACATATCTCAAAAATTATTTATTTGATGATATAATATTTGCACTATTACGTAATATGCACAATCTTCATGCATTAGCACTTTAGTCTGACTGATTTGTATTCTGGTAGGTATAAGCAAGAAAATATATCGTTGACTGCACTACTGTATGGCAACAATAGGTACTTGTATTTAACCATGACTTTTGCCTAGTTTCACCATTAACTGATTTAACTGAATTTTAAATTGATTTTCCTCGTTTTACACAAGTTTTACGGTATTTTACCATGATTGTATCACTTTGTGTTAAATATCGCAACATATTTATGTTGAAGCTTTATTTATGAGGTGTCTCTAACAACATACTACTATGAAGTATTTTGTCCATATTTACTCTCAGCATTATCACGTGACGCTTTTACATTTGAATTCTGGCACTTTAAAAAGAGCATTTTTTCATTGAGCACGTTGTCATGTGAGCAAGGCTCCTCAGAGCCGAAACGTCATGCGGCTGAATTTGCACTAAATAAAATTCATGCTCTTAACTGGTCCGTGTCCGTGCTAGCCTTGCCTGGGCGAAATTCTGCGTGCTGGGAGCGAGACGCAGCTCTTTGGATATATATATATATATATATATATATATATATATATATATATATATATATATATATATATATATATATATATATTTTATTGCTGGAGCAAATAATTCTTCAGTAAAGAAGACGCCGCACACCACTTTGGATTACGTTGATTTGTTTATTCTCCTGTAGGTTTTACCCCACCTACGCGTTTCGGACTGTTGCAAGTCCCTGATCACGGTTTACAAACATTTGTCCTTTGTTTGTGTTGCATATTTATACTGTTTAGCCCAGTGAGCACATTATGATTCATTGTGGGAACAGTAGGCAAACTGATTACTTGCTAATGTTGTTAGCGTGGTCACTGTGCAGTAACGCCACTGTTTGGCGCTTTGCATTATTTTATTTTGGGATGTTGACCCAAGGATTTAACCTTGATATATGCATTAGATTGGCGTTTAGTACGTCAATATCCAATTAACTTAAAGCGTTATAAATTGGAATAATGCTTGGACATTTTAATATCATGTCATGAGGTCATGGTGGCTGAGTGCCAAATTTAGATCCTATATATGCATGCGTCAACCTATACAGCATCCCCACACCGTGACAATATATCAATTTCAGTTAGAATCTTTGTATCATCTGTGTCATATTTAGTTCATTGAAGCAAGTTAAAGCATTACTATTCATACATGTAAGTTTCAACAAGGAATATCATTAAATGGTGCAACATTTGATTTCAGTTTTTCACTGTTCGGTGAGAATATATATATATATATGTGTGTATATATGGCAGTGGCCACTGGATAGTGATAGTCAGGATTGTGTTTCCATAGGAAATTTATTTTTTGTGTTGCTAATAACTTTGCCCCCGTTTGTTAAATCCCAACAAAACTAACCCAAAAAGTGCTACCTTTTGACTAGTTTGTAAATGGAAAGTTTTGGGGCGATCCGTCAAGCAGGGGCTGAGAAAAAGGGGGGATTCAAAATGCATTTCACAATTCATTTTTCCATAGGAACTTTACACACAGCTACAGCCCAAACCGCTGAATTGATATCAGCCAAATTTGCCCGAAAGCTAGGTCTTGGCCCAGAAAGAGTGCTTTTTTTAATTTGGTGACATTTCATTCAGTAGTTTGTGAGCAATTAATGCTCTAATACTTTGCATATCTAGGGACGCAGAAGATCCGTGGAGCGGACAGATCTCCTGCTGAGATCTGTTTAGCTGCCACCACATCAACAAAGAAGTTGTGGCAGCCATCTTAGGGCTCAGGATTAATTTCTGAGTCCTTAAGGAATTGCAAAGAAAGACTAACGGGGCAAGATAGGGATTACCTGATCCCCTAGGCATGGTGGTGGGGTCTCAGAAGGACCCTGTACATGGCAAAATACATTTATTAAAATAATTTGCAGTGAATTTGCAGAGCATCTGTGAACTGTGGTAAAATGTAAATAAAAAAGTGTGGTCTCCCACTTCTATTTTAACCCCCCCCCCGGTGTTGTACAGGGCCTAGGGGGGTGACATGTTTATTTGTTGGGGTAGGGGAACATGTGGAACCCCCTCCACTGGACTATTTCAGCCCATGGTCCCCATTCCCTGATTCCAATGTATTTATTGGGGGATGGAGATGCGCGCGCCCCCCCTGCCCAGGCTGTACTTGACCTTGGGAACACCAGGGCCCAATGTATTATTTTGGGCTGGAGGTGCGTGTGGTCCCCCTGCCCAGGCTGTATTTGGCCCCAGGAGCACCAGGGCCCAATGTATTTTCTAAGGGGAGGAGGGCCTTACTGCCTCTCTCCCAAGCTTTTGAAGGGCCCGGGTACTCCATCTCTAAAGGCTGCAAACTAAGCAAAAGGGAAGGGGGCCACTTGGCCCCCCGCCCTGAGCCATTACTGGCCTTGTGGATACCATCCCTCAGGGCCACTTCACTAGCTATGTCCAGGGAGTCCACCGTAGGGCCTAGTGATTTTCCTGCCTTCACTTCTGCGGGCAGGGGAACCTGTCTTTGCTCCCGCTTGGCAGGAGCATTTTCAAAACATCTGGCATGTAGGAGCAAACACAAAGTTTGCTCTCAGAAGGCGGGAGCCTTGGAAATGCTTTCGCTGGCTGGGAGCAGGCTTTTGATCTGTTTCTGAACCAGATCCAAATATTGTTTCCACCCGGAGGGAGCAGCATAAGTATCTGCTCCCAGCGGGTGAGAGCAGTGCCGGCTAGCGCTTCAAGCGAGGCCCTGGCTGGGGATGTAGAAGTCTTGGGGCGCACCCGAGGCCCCCAGTGAATGTATAGTGTGTGCCCTGGGTGGGATAGGTTCTCAAGGTTGGTAAAGACTCTGGAGGGGGATTGTGAAAAAGCTTTGCTTCACATAAAGTATAGCAAATGGATTCAGTATAAAAATAAAAAGATTGTAATATTTAGCTGTTGGTGCACTTTGGAGCACATTGTCAAACCGTTTGGGAAACACTGCTGTAACATGTATACCTTTTGCCAGGACTAAACCTACTTTCTTTAATAACATAAAATACCCCTACTGTAGGCTCTAAAGGCTCATAGAGCAGAGTGCATGGTATTTGAAAACCATAGGGTACACCTGTACCAAAGATTTATATGTCCTAACAGTGACAAACTGTTGCAAGGCTATCTCTCCCATATACGTGCCCCAATACACATAATACATAATAACTTCAGTTTGGGAACAGATAGAAAAATGCTTATTTCACTCATTTAAATTGTAGTTTAAAATCCTCTATGATGGTAAAGTCATATTTAAGGTTACTCTTGTTGGCGTTTTTCTCCCTAAACCAAATGTGTTTTTCATTCATTGTACAGGGTCACATGACTTTAATAGCTCTTCTGTGGTTTGTTGTGGTAGTTTTTCCAGACACGGGGACAAAACAACTTTGGGTGTTGGGCAATGTGTTCCCCTCCTGGACAGGATGTCGTGGAGTATTGTATGCAGCACTTCCTGAGATTTAAATGTATAGCCAGAAACTTGTGCCCACTCCCTTATCTGTCTTCTAAGGCTGCCTGCTCAGCCCTGACAAATTCAGCTCACACCTAAACCTGCCAGCCTTTGTCCCCCAAGGCAGATTGTAGCCAAACCCACAAAAGGGGAACGGATAGGCAAAGGGGGCAGCCCCCTCCCACAGGCTGGCGCCGGGCGTAAGGATGGCAACTCCAGAACCTCTTGTCAGAACACTCCTGGAACTGTAGACGATTCAGAAGGTCTGATCTTACTGTTTGAAGAAAAAAAAGACTGGACCTGCTTGCCTTGAACTCGGGACTCCCATAAGTGACTCCAAGGGTCAGTTAGCTGACCCCCTGCTTAAGCTAAAAGGACACAAGAAGCTTCCTGAAGCTTTCTTCTTTGAAACTGCCCAGCTGACCAGCACCAAATAAACCTGCTTGAGCCCTGCTCTTGGCCACAGTTGGAGTGAGTCCTGATCCCCAAGAGGTGCCCCCCGTGTAGCATTTCCCCTTTCGGGCCCACTTTGGCTCACCCTTGGTGACACGTATTAGCAGCTTTAGGCTGCCTTTGCTTTGCACAGTCACACATAATACATTTGTTTTTGTGACATGATATTATTTCAGCCCGCTATGCATAATATTTGTTATACAGTGACGTTTCTTGGAATGTAGTCTGAACATTTCGTACAAGGTTGAACAATATGGAGTATTGTTTTTCTTGTGCCCAGTCAGCAATATCTCCTACCATTTTTTGACATAACACAGTAGCAGAGTTGCAGGTTTTTAAATCCAACAGGTTCCACAATATAAACTGTGCCCTTGGAAGCTAGAGGGGAAAATTCCAGCAGAGAGACAAGTCCTGGAACAGGGGCAGCCGCTATGGGTAAACTGAATTTACACCTACGATGCAGACCATCTAACTGAGCACACTAGGTATGGGATTCGGCACAAAACCCAGAGATCACTGATATATACCTGTGCTCACAAGTCAGGGTCGTCTAAGATAGATATATTAGCCATGGTCGGGCTGTTCATAGTTTATAGTCTGTTAGTAATGTTAATCACTTTTCTTAGTAGTATTTGTTTACTAATTGTAGCAAACCTGCTTCAAACTACACTATGATAGTTTCAATTAATACATTCTAATCTTTATTTGTGTCTTTCTTCTGTTTACTATGCACATGCATAAGTGAGGACGAAAGGTGATGATCTGTTTCCACTGTTGCCTGGAGGGCTAGATGTTCATGTTTTAGGTTTGCCAAAATCACCTGTTATTCTGGAAAGGGTAGGAATGCAGGTGAGGCATTGTGAGCTAGTCAGATTTAGGCCTACTGGTACTTATGTGGTAGTGAGTCTCAGTCCCTACATCCGGATGTCCTCTTCGCCCAAGGTACAGTTCTATTTCAAAACAGAGTCTCTGCAACATGGCGCCAACTATGATAGTCTGGTACTAATTCAAAGGGTCTCCTGAGTAGTGCTTGTGTGTACCCTTGGGTCAATTTCCGTCTGTGCATGTTAACCACATCGCTGCTTGATAGTTTCCCCTGCTGTGCTGGACAGCAACGAAAACGGGTGTGGTCATGACAAGCTCAGCTCGGCATGAGCACCTGAGAGGTATATGCCATGACGAGCTGAGCTCGTCATGTGCTTGGAAGGGGTTAATACAAAACATTTCATAAATGCACTAATGTTAACCTACCACAACAATTTAGAGTGTATGAGCATTTAGAAATTACACTTTCACATTGGAAACATCGAAATTAGTTCAGATGCGCCCTTGTACATGTCCTTGCATCAGTACGCACATGCCCTTAGTAACGAAAGGGCAAACTAGTCTATGTTAGCTGGTAATACACCATTCCTTAAGTTACAGTGCCTCAATGTTAATGATCTACATGGCTTAGTTAGACAATATAGGTGCCAAACTCAATATGCTTAGTGCACCTTGGTGGATGCCCTTGCCATCACCCGACCTGCTATGGCAATCCTAGTTGCCTGCAGTGCCTACAATAAGCCCTGTGATTGTTTATTCAATTATGGGCAAAATTACCTCAAATCATGAAGAAATTCCATTTTGAATCAACAAAAAAACTCGACCAAATTGAAGCTGTGTATCCCCTTATGGGACCCCATGACACGCACAGAATCTTGACTATTTGCTTACCCCATGGGATGGTTCCCATAATAGGTTACTGCGCCACTTGGGGCACAGTCTTTGCCGCTGTCTATACCATAATGCATGGTACTCTGTCTATGTCAGTCTTAACTGAGGTGTTATAACAAATACAGAACAAACAAGGGGCAGCTGTGGCCCTTGATTTGGGGATGAAACTAATGGGAAATTGTCCCTTAGTGCCTGCAGATTCTGGCTAACATTAAAAGTAAAGTGGCTTCTATCGCTATATGCCAGCGGCTCAGGCAGGTTGTACAAGTTGACCGAAAACATGAGCTACCTTTAAATATTGCGGATGTCTATACTTCTTTGGGACACAATAATTTGAGAACCAGACTAAACACACTACAGCTTGGCAAACCTAGTTCTGACAAGGAAACTGCCAAGTTGAACCCAAAGTTTTTGATGAGATAAACTAAAACCTAAAAAAAAATGTAAATCTTGCAGGGGATCTCCGCCTCCAAGTCCTCAGACTGTCGCTATAATTTGTGTGGTCGCAAACAGATAAAGGCACCAAAAAGGTATCAAATTTCTGATACTCATCCTTCTTGTTCCTTTCAGGCCTCATCTGACAAGCAGTATGAGAGAGGAGGGCGTTCTGTTTTCAGACAGGAAGAGTATGTGAAACCGAAGAGTGACTCACAATGCTCGTCTGACTTGAAGATGAAGAAGGAAGAAAAAAAAAAACCTCAATTTAACTCCGAATTTCAGAAAAAGAAAGTTGCAGCTATTTTTATGTTTCATATAGGTACCCCAATATACAGACCCTCCAGCATTTCGCCATTTCGCGATTCACAAAAAAATTGCGAAATCGGCTGAATAGCGCGATGGCCACGATATTTATAATTCTCGCCGCGATATTTGCCAAAGTGACTGCAAAACAAACAATGCCCGATAATAGGCTGTGCGCGCACACGTCACTACGTGCCGCCGTCCAATACCTGCTTCCTCCTGTCCAAGATCTGTCTGTTATTCTGCCATTACATCTGCCAAAGAACAACAAAAGCGCAGTAGCGCCAACAAAGTTGCCAAAGTAAAAGTATTTTCTTTTGTCGGTAAAATCTTATTGAAGAGGCAATTTCCTCATAATCCTTTCCGCCGCCGTCAGCATTGGAGCACCGGAGCTGCAGCCGTAACGGTTGTGGTGGCAGCCGAGTAGGATTCGACATTGGCTATTTTGACATCGTTTGTTGTGTTTGCCCCCACCCCCCCTACTCCCCCCTAGCCTCTTGTAGGTAAGGGACTGTGCCGTGCAGGTAGTTTTTCACTGATAATCCCACCACAGTGTAACACATTTTAAAGTGAGCCAGGAAAAATATGTCGGAGCTGAAAGTTGGGGAAGGATGTTGCAATGTAAGATGCACTTCGTAACCTAAAAGAAATTAGTATGGTTAGTGTTTTAGACAAGACTTTAATTTCAAAATGCTAAACACCTTAGGTCTTCGGATCCCCCTCGTTCCCCCTTTATCGTTTCTTCAAGCAGTAATTAACAAAATGGATATATCAGGTCAAAAGGCATGAGTTTGGAAAATACACGGAGACAGGAGATAGCAAGTCTGAGAACCATAGAGGACTTTTTTGCAGGGCCTTTTACCACTGTTACTTCAGCTACATACCTCTTTCTGCTCTGAGGTCACCAAAATGTGTTTTTGAAGGAAGCGTTATTAGACATATAAGTGTAGCTTTTATATGTAACAAAACATGTTCCATTTAATAAAATTGTCATTCAATCAACTGACGTAATGTTATGTAAATATTAAATGTTTAAAATGTTTTTACTAGCAAAACAAATATTTTAAAAACGTCCACCCAAAGACACTGACTTACTGTGGTATTAACTGTGCACAAGACCGACCTTTCTTCAAGTGACACAGGCTCATACAAAACTAACAATCCAGCCACCTATTGGCAGCATTGTCTCAGGCGATTTTTGTACTTATAGCTACCAGCTTTCAACACTGCTTGTGTCTGAGTCAGCATCTGTTTTTTAACTGTTATTTCACGGACCTCTGTGTGCATGACACTCACTCATGCCCTTGATATGTGGGACCTGGAGGCAAGCCATCAAGGAGGAAAGCAGCAAGCCCCTGGTATGTATTTCTTTGCTGCAGTTTCAAGATATTCATAGAGTTTCTACTTGCTCAAATTGGAGGTAATATCTGAGATTTATTTGTTTCCCTAGACTTCATTGCTTGATTTTGTTCAGGAGAAATTGTCAGTCATTGAATTTTACTCATATGTCACTCATATGTACAGTGAATTTATGAAAATGTCCCACATAAGCAATCTGAAACCTTGGCAGCTTGTACACTGCAGCAGCGCTTCAGAACTGCTCGGGATGTTTTAAGGCCCCTTTTAGACCATTGGGTTTCAGAAAAGAGGAAAGTTTTTTAAATGAATATCCTTGTCTTCGTCCACTCACAGATTTGCTGCATTACTTTCTAGTAAATCTAGTGCTCCAGCAGCTAAGCAGAGCTTCCACTATGGGTCATATTTGTATTATCAATATATTTTCAATGTTAAAAAGGGTAATAGAATTTTTTTTTTAAACTGACGGGTCCAGGAGGCAGCGGTGCCCTGGTAGGGGTGCATACATGGGTGCTAGAACACCCAAGGGAGAAATACAGCCCCCTCTCAAGAGTTACAGATTGAAGCTGTGCTTCCATAGAGTCACAGACACTTTAAACATGTCAGTTTCACAGTGGAATACCCTGCTCAATCAGTTTACATTGATTTAAGGCTGAAAAGGAATGATTACGAAAAAGATAAGGTGCCGCAATAATGCCGCTAAATTTCCACTTTTGTGCCGCTAAATTTCCATTTTTGTGCCCCGAAATTTGACAATCTATGCCACTATATCCTGGGGGGTCTGATTAGCTCAGGTAGCAACATAACCTCTCACCTATATTTGTCCTGCCATTACACTACATAAAGGTTCTTGGTACTGACCTTTTGCCTAGTTACGGTACTGCTAACAGGTCGTGGGGTTTTCCTTGACAACTGCCCTCATTCATTATGCATTCAGATTCTTGGAAACTCAGCAAGACTACCATCTCCTGCATAATAACTATGTATAATGGTCATTCCTTCTGTCATCCTAAGTCTGACATGACACAGCAAGGTAGATCCCCCTGAGGGTACCACTTTAAGTATATAAGCACCATATCTTTGCTGAGGCAAGGAAAGGAAAAAAAGGACTTCCGTGTTGACACACTGACGTGAGACGCTGAGGTTCCTGCATGCAGACACTCTAGCTCCCAGTGGTGTGACATCCCTCACGGGGTGTCCATCTCAAGTCCAAGACAGGGTCCCACAGTCTCTCATTTCAGGTAATGGGGTTGACTTTATCCTAAAGGCATTCTTACCTTTACACTTACATGCATGCTAGTACACATTTTATTGACATGCATTTTTATACCTGCCTATATTCATCGTTTTAGCACTATGGTAGAAATCTACCATCCTTTTACTCTATGGGTGCTTATAATAATTTATATCAGTTTAGTTTACAGCCCATTGGAAGTATTTTACAAGAAGACGCAAACAAGAGGCATGCATTTAACACCAGCGACATCCTATAATCCACTGCAAGGAAAAAGTCATCAAATCACAACAAAAACCTCTTCACAAATGCAATTTGTTCAGGCACGTGTTAATCAAGTAACATCTTTTGAATGCAAGACAGCATCAATTATTAACCTTAATTGAAATCACTGAGTTCCAGTTTCTGCCAGCATATTCAGAGGGTGATTACTGTAAAGTAAACAATGCTTATTAGCAGTGAGATGAAAACTGTTCAGCTAATGGTGTTTGTCAATCCTCTGCCAATTTTGCTGCCTGCCACAGATGTTTTCTGAGCTGCTTCATAAAAACAGAAATGAACTTGGGATGAGGAAAGTTTTTATGTCTGTCTGGATAAGAGTACAATGCCAAGCCTGTACACAGCAGATCCATCTGCTACAAGCTCACAACTCCACATGGAGTTTTAGGATTTTGTGCTGCAGGTAGCTGCACAGTGTTTGTACAGACATCATCAGCATAAAAGGAAGGGAAATCCAAACCTGTGCATGTCACAGTAAAGTCTACAGCCAGTGCTCCCCATACTGCCAAAGCAGACTTCAGCAAACTAAAGATTGTTTGCTATTTTTTTCCACCAGGGTTTCAAGATGTGTTTTTATATAATCTGCACCCTTGTTTTGGAAATGTGGCCTGATAAAAGCACTATTTTGCAAAATGTTTCCTATTTTTTAAATACCTTGCAACATAAGATTTGTAAACCCCTGCAATCCCTGGCAGCAGAGCACCCAGGATAATGTCCTGCATGTTCAAACACTTATGAGGCCCCAAAGGCGGGACCTATTGACTATGCCAGTGCTTGTTTTAAAGTAGTTTGGGGTTTGTCTTGTGTTCTGTTTTCACTTTATTACTGTTTGAGTGCTGCAATAATACTTTACACATTGACTCTTTGTTAAGCCTGACTGTTTTGTGCCTAACTACCAGAAGGTAAAGCACAGGTGTATATAGTGCCTTTTTTGGCTCATCCTGACAGGACTGTTTGTTACTTGAATGGGTCTGTCACCCCTCTAAACTAATAACCCAATTTCTTACAAGATGTATGGCAGATTGAGGTTGAGAGTGCAGCGATGGACACTCTCCTGCCAGAAATATTATTGTGACATGCTAACATAAAAAGACCTGAGTTTGAAGCACTACTACCAAAGGTTTGTAGAGATTGGCGGGGCGCCAAAGAGGATGAGAATAGCCTAAAAGCAAGGGATTGTGATTAATTGGAAAACATATGTGTCTTTTAGACCCATTTCACCATTCAATCCGCTTTGAGGAGAACATCTGTGGCAAGTGTAATTGTTTCAATTTTGAAGGGACAATAAAGGATAAATTAATGTATAACTGCATTGTATCTATGTTTATGGTATTTCTATAGCTTGAACCTATCCATCAGGCCTGATGGATACTAAGATGTTGTTTCAGATTCTGAGTGCATAGATGGAAAAGGCCTGCTGTCTTGTCTTTTTTCTTTTTTACACTGCTTAATCTTAAGAATGATGATGTCCTGGCTGAGCTATGATGAGCTTGACAGCAAGACAAGCAGGGGTGATGTTTGTGATAGCTTTGTAAATGATGCAGCTGGTTTTGAAGATGTTTCGGCGGGCAAGGCGTTCTAAAGGAGTTCAATCAGGTGAAGTGATCATAGTTCTTCAGGCTCTGGATGAGACATGTTGGAGCATGGAGGATGCCACTAAGTGGTGCCAATGTGGACCACCACCATCCAGATGCAAGCATATGAAGAATTGCAATTGTAAAGTCAGTCAGTCAGACATTGTTTGGCTTTTTTTTAGCATTGGAGCTGTTGTTTTCTTTTGGCAATGTGCTCCTTAAGGGTTAGATTTGGGTTCAGAGTGAATCCAAGTGACTTGGCATTAGCTGAAAGTTGGGATTCGAAGCTGTCAAGGTACATGCCATTGAGCCAGGTTTGTAGTTTATCATGTTTATTGTTGTTGGCAAATAACAACAATTCTGTCATGGATAGGCTAAGCTTCAGCTAGGCACTGTACATTCAGGTCAGGATAATGTGCAAGGTGTATTTGAGGTGTTCGATGTCTGAAGGAGAGGAGACATGCAGGTAGAGTAGTGTATGATTGGCATATTGGTGAGTGTTGATGCTGTTATCTGTGATTAATGCAAAAACCACAGTTGATGGACAGAATGCAGAACAATGTCATACATTCACCCCAGTACAGAGATCTGGGCCTAAATCCATCGTTTTTGTGCACTCCACACCACCCCAGTTCGGACATGGACATATGCAAATCATTCTGACCCTGTGCCTCATGGGAACAGTCCGTGGTACAAAAGGGGGTGGTGATGGACGGAGCATCTGAATCAATCAAACACTCACACCCAGTCAAAAGATCTGGGTTTAGTCCATCACCGTTCTTTAACCCACTCTGCCACCCCAGTTCAGACATGGCTATATGGAAATCAGTCTGACCCTGTGCCTCATCGGAACAGTCCAGCCCGAACTGTCAAGCCATGTCTTCCCTGGACCAGAAACAAGCTTCCAAGGACCGGTTTCTGGCATTCCAGCCGTCTTCAGCCGGCTTGCTTGAATCCAGTGGCAAAGTGAGCAAGGGACTCACGTCTGAGCATACCCTGTCACACTAATGGCGGCCAAAAGCGGTACAAAAGGGCATGGTGATGGACGGAGCATCTGAATCAATCAAACACTCACACCCAGTCAAAAGATCTGGGTTTAATCCATCACCGTTCTTTAGCCCACTCTGCCACCCCAGTTCAGACATGGCTATATGCAAAAAAGTGACCCTGTGCCTTATGGCAACAGTCCAGCCCGAACTGCCAAGCCATGTCTTCCCTGGACCGGAAACAAGCTTCCGAGGACCGGATTCTGGCATTCCAGCTGTCTTCAGCTCGGCTTGCTTGAATCCAGTGGCAAAGTGAGTAAGGGACTCACGTCTGTGCCTACCCTGCCAACTTATGGCGAACAAAGAAAAACCAAAGGAAATGATGGACGGAGCGTTGACAATACAAGCACTCACCCCCAGTCAACTGATCTAGGCTTAATCCATCACCGTTCTTTAGCCCACTCTGCCACCCCAGTTCAGACATGGCCATATGCAAATCAGTCTGACCCTGTGCCTCATGGGAACAGTCCAGCCCGAACTGCCAAGCCATGCCTTCCCTTGACTGGAAACAAGCTACGAGGACCGGTTTCTGGCATTTCAGCCGTCTTCAGCCCGACTTGCTTGAATCCAGTGGTGTGGAGAGCATGGGACTCACGTCTGAGCATACCCATACCACTCGGGGTGACAAATGCAAAAACCACAGTTGATGGACAGAATGCAGAACAATGTCATACATTCACCCCAGTACAGAGATCAGACACTCGCCAGGCTCTGAAAGCCACCAATTCGGAGACCAAGCAATGGGTTTGGCGCCTAGCAACAATACTTCAGTCTTACTGCCATTAAGTTTAAGACAGTTGGATTGCATCCAAGCATAAACAAGCGGGCAGCAGTTTCCTCCTCATTATTGGTAACTGAGACGACTATCTGCGTGTCGTCAGAGTAGGAAATTACCGAAAATCTGTGCTGTCTTATCAATGCTGCCAAAAGTGTCACATAAATGTTGAATAGCGTTCTAAGCATTAGCTACTGCATACATAAAGTGAACGTAACGACAATCTGTAAAGGATATACATAAATAGTCCAAAATCGTGTTCCTCTGTACCAAACGGTGTCTCTTACATCTGTTAACAAGAAACAAGAAATAAATTGTAGTAAGTCCTATCAAAACAGGAAAGACATGGCACTGGCTTCTACTAATTAAGCCAATTTTTTTTACTAATGTTACTCACCTGAATAGTACAGGGAGTGTACCTCACCTCTCCTGGAACCCAGCTCAGGAAAAAGGAGGCCCCGCTCTGTGAAGGCAAGGAAGGGGTAATGAACGGAAGGGTGGACAGTACTACTCTATCTCTCCCTCCAATACATATTATAGCCCCTATAACAGTCAAGCTTCACAGAGCCACAAAAAATCCTAAGGGTGGAATAAGTCACAGAGCCCATAAAAGTCCCAGGTTCCCAAGATCCATCACTTAATGTAAAAAGCTTTCCTCTAAATATGAGTGTCCTCAATAGGATGGAGCTAAACTGTAGCACATTTAGATCTGGGCTAGCAAAAGTTCGACAGACCAAGCCTGCTCTCATATCCCAGAAACATAGGTGAACCAGTCTATGCCACCCCAAAAGAAAAAAAGGCCAAAAATAAATCCTAATGAGCCACTAACCTGTCTGGCGTTGTCTCATTGCAGGACCTGAGCTTCGTGGGAGGCAAAAATGGCTGCCCACAGGAAGCTTATAAAGGAGATAGGGCCGGAGTATCACGTACTCTCGCGGGATTCGATTGAACTACAGAGTGATGTCACAATCCACTGTGTTGTAGTTCACCCAAGAACTACAAGATGACATCATTACGGCCATCTTTGTAGTTTGAACTGGTTAAAAAATAAAGGTGCTTTATTTAACCATAGCGCAAGTGTTTGCAAGCACGAAATAGTCGACCGAGCTGATGTCTATTTATAAAGATCCATCAAAGTGATCTCTGATAATGATCCCCAAATGAACCCAAAGAAAGGTAGCCAATGGTGGGAAGGGGGAGGAGGAGGGGGTTGAATCATCCGCCCCTCACTTCAAAAACTGAAGTGGTAGAGGGCTGTCAAAACAGTACAATATTGTGCTGTGCCTGCCATATCAGAATAATGATGTTGCTTGTTAGTTCAAACTCACCTATAGGCAAACAGTGTGCCAAGGGTACATCTGTAGAGAGCCCTAAAGGACCAAAGTGAAGGTGGGTGACCCTAGACTCAAAGGAAACTGAACCTAATACCTCCCCAGAAGATTCAGTGGTGCGGACTAGAGCACACAGTGTCCCTAGCGAAAGAACTACCTCCATAAAGTGTAGTCTAAGAGAAAGACCCGCAGCTGGCAGCTGCTCTAAACAGTAAAACACAAACAATTGAAGAAGGGTCTGAGGGAAATTTAAAGACCTGCCCAGTTCGTATCCCCCTAACTGTAATCCTAACAACAAAAGAACCGGGGGTCTATAACGGAGCTTCAAGTACTCCGAGCTGCTGCAAAACTCCTACATAAGTGAGTTAGGCGCTAATAGAGCTATATAAGTCTCTATATCAGAATGTGTGCCAGGACAAACCTGTCGAAGGACCTACTGAGATTGTTGGTAAGACCCGTACAGAGATGTGTTGGATTCCCATCAAATAGGTATGTAGATCAAGTGTTCTCATTTGGTCATCCAAAAATGGGGTGATATGTCTCTTGATCAATGAGACCCATCCATCGCCCTTACTCAATTGGGTCGCACCATCAATCGCTAAGGTACCCATGAACAAATGATAAAGATGGGATCGAGTGCAGTGCAAAAATCAAAAGATGTGTGAGTTAAAAACAAGGGGTAAAAGGATCAATAGGCGAAAAACTCTAATGTAATTTGTCCTTTCCCTCAAACAAACAAGAACAATGCAGAGGAAGCAGTCTAAACATATAACTGCATTTACAATGCCAACATGTTTCAGCCGGTAGGGACAAGATCCCATGGCTTTCTTCAGGGCCAGAGTTCTAAGCATTAGCTACTGCATACATAAAGTGAACGTGACGACAATCTGTAAAAGATATACATAAATAGTCCAAAATCGTGTTCCTCTGTACCAAACAGTGTCTCTTACATCTGTGAACAAGAAACAAGAAATACATTGTAGTAAGTCCTATCAAAACAGGAAAGACCTGGCACTGGCTTCTACTAATTAAGCCAATTTATTTTACTAATGTTACTCACCTGAATAGTACAGGGAGTGTACCTCACCTCTCCTGGAACCCAGCTCAGGAAAAAGGAGGCCCCGCTCTGTGAAGGCAAGGAAGGGGTAATGAACGGAAGGGTGGACAGTACTACTCTATCTCTCCCTCCAATACATATTATAGCCCCTATAACAGTCAAGCTTCACAGAGCCACAAAAATCCTAAGGGTGGAATAAGTCACAGAGCCCATAAAAGTCCCAGGTTCCCAAGATCCATCACTTAATGTAAAAAGCTTTCCTCTAAATATGAGTGTCCTCAATAGAATGGAGCTAAACTGTAGCAGGTTTAGATCTGGGCTAGCAAAAGTTTGACAGACCAAGCCTGCTCTCATATCCCAGAAACATAGGTGAACCAGTCTATGCCACCCCAAAAGAAAAAAAGGCCAAAAAAAAATCCTAATGAGCCACTAACCTGTCCGGCGTTGTCTCATTGCAGGACCCGAGCTTCGTGGGAGGCAAAAATGGCTGCCCACAGGAAGCTTATAAAGGAGATAGGGCCGGAGTATCACGTACTCTCGCGGGATTCGATTGAACTACAGAGTGATGTCACAATCCACTGTGTTGTAGTTCACCCAAGAACTACAAGATGACATCATTACGGCCATCTTTGTAGTTTGAACTGGTTAAAAAATAAAGGTGCTTTATTTAACCATAGCGCAAGTGTTTGCAAGCGCGAAATAGTCGACCGAGCTGATGTCTATTTATAAAGATCCATCAAAGTGGTCTCTGATAATGATCCCCAAATGAACCCAAAGAAAGGTAGCCAATGGTGGGAAGGGGGAGGAGGAGGCGGGCTGAATCATCCGCCCCTCACTTCAAAAACTGAAGTGGTAGAGGGCTGTCAAAACAGTACAATATTGTGCTGTGCCTGCCATATCAGAATAATGATGTTGCTTGTTAGTTCAAACTCACCTATAGGCAAACAGTGTGCCAAGGGTACATCTGTAGAGAGCCCTAAAGGACCAAAGTGAAGGTGGGTGACCCTAGACTCAAAGGAAACTGAACCTAATACCTCCCCAGAAGATTCAGTGGTGCAGACTAGAGCACACAGTGTCCCTAGCGAAAGAACTACCTCCATAAAGTGTAGACTAAGAGAAAGACCCGCAGCTGGCAGCTGCTCTAAACAGTAAAACACAAACAATTGAAGAAGGGTCTGAGGGAAATTTAAAGACCTGCCCAGTTCGTATCCCCCTACCCTGTAATTCTCCTGAGGCGGAAGCCGGGAGACATCTTGTATTTTAAAATTGTTTTCTTGAATTTTCACTTTGCGCATTACTTGCTTTTAAAAAACTTCACTCACCCCCTGCCAGCACGAATCAGGCGACAGAAGCGCCGAACAGCGACCCTTCGCTGCAACGTAGGAACCGGCATTGTAACTATTGTGCCGCCATTGACGGCGAGGTAAACAGGCCACGCCTACCCCGAGGCCACGCCCACCCGCCCTCCACAGTATAAATACGCTGCCTTCAGCGCCACCAAAGCAGACCCTGTAATTCTCCTGAGGCGGAAGCCGGGAGACATCTTGTATTTTGAAATTGTTTTCTTGAATTTTCACTTTGCGCATTACTTGCTTTTAAAAAACTTCACTCACCCCCTGCCAGCACGAATCAGGCGACAGAAGCGCCGAACAGCGACCCTTCGCTGCAACGTAGGAACCGGCATTGTAACTATTGTGCCGCCATTGACGGCGAGGTAGACAGGCCACGCCTACCCCGAGGCCACGCCCACCCGCCCTCCACAGTATAAATACGCTGCCTTCAGCGCCACCAAAGCAGACCCTGTAATTCTCCTGAGGCGGAAGCCGGGAGACATCTTGTATTTTAAAATTGTTTTCTTGAATTTTCACTTTGCGCATTACTTGCTTTTAAAAAACTTCACTCACCCCCTGCCAGCACGAATCAGGCGACAGAAGCGCCGAACAGCGATCCTTCGCTGCAACGTAGGAACCGGCATTGTAACTATTGTGCCGCCATTGACGGCGAGGTAAACAGGCCACGCCTACCCCGAGGCCACGCCCACCCGCCCTCCACAGTATAAATACGCTGCCTTCAGCGCCACCAAAGCAGACCCTGTAATTCTCCTGAGGCGGAAGCCGGGAGACATCTTGTATTTTAAAATTGTTTTCTTGAATTTTCACTTTGCGCATTACTTGCTTTTAAAAAACTTCACTCACCCCCTGCCAGCACGAATCAGGCGACAGAAGCGCCGAACAGCGACCCTTCGCTGCAACGTAGGAACCGGCATTGTAACTATTGTGCCGCCATTGACGGCGAGGTAAACAGGCCACGCCTACCCCGAGGCCACGCCCACCCGCCCTCCACAGTATAAATACGCTGCCTTCAGCACCACCAAAGCAGACCCTGTAATTCTCCTGAGGCGGAAGCCGGGAGACATCTTGTATTTTAAAATTGTTTTCTTGAATTTTCACTTTGCGCATTACTTGCTTTTAAAAAACTTCACTCACCCCCTGCCAGCACGAATCAGGCGACAGAAGCGCCGAACAGCGACCCTTCGCTGCAACGTAGGAACCGGCATTGTAACTATTGTGCCGCCATTGACGGCGAGGTAAACAGGCCACGCCTACCCCGAGGCCACGCCCACCCGCCCTCCACAGTATAAATACGCTGCCTTCAGCGCCACCAAAGCAGACCCTGTAATTCTCCTGAGGCGGAAGCCGGGAGACATCTTGTATTTTAAAATTGTTTTCTTGAATTTTCACTTTGCGCATTACTTGCTTTTAAAAAACTTCACTCACCCCCTGCCAGCACGAATCAGGCGACAGAAGCGCCGAACAGCGACCCTTCGCTGCAACGTAGGAACCGGCATTGTAACTATTGTGCCGCCATTGACGGCGAGGTAAACAGGCCACGCCTACCCCGAGGCCACGCCCACCCGCCCTCCACAGTATAAATACGCTGCCTTCAGCGCCACCAAAGCAGACCCTGTAATTCTCCTGAGGCGGAAGCCGGGAGACATCTTGTATTTTAAAATTGTTTTCTTGAATTTTCACTTTGCGCATTACTTGCTTTTAAAAAACTTCACTCACCCCCTGCCAGCACGAATCAGGCGACAGAAGCGCCGAACAGCGACCCTTCGCTGCAACGTAGGAACCGGCATTGTAACTATTGTGCCGCCATTGACGGCGAGGTAAACAGGCCACGCCTACCCCGAGGCCACGCCCACCCGCCCTCCACAGTATAAATACGCTGCCTTCAGCGCCACCAAAGCAGACCCTGTAATTCTCCTGAGGCGGAAGCCGGGAGACATCTTGTATTTTAAAATTGTTTTCTTGAATTTTCACTTTGCGCATTACTTGCTTTTAAAAAACTTCACTCACCCCCTGCCAGCACGAATCAGGCGACAGAAGCGCCGAACAGCGACCCTTCACTGCAACGTAGGAACCGGCATTGTAACTATTGTGCCGCCATTGACGGCGAGGTAAACAGGCCACGCCTACCCCGAGGCCACGCCCACCCGCCCTCCACAGTATAAATACGCTGCCTTCAGCGCCACCAAAGCAGACCCTGTAATTCTCCTGAGGCGGAAGCCGGGAGACATCTTGTATTTTAAAATTGTTTTCTTGAATTTTCACTTTGCGCATTACTTGCTTTTAAAAAACTTCACTCACCCCCTGCCAGCACGAATCAGGCGACAGAAGCGCCGAACAGCGACCCTTCGCTGCAACGTAGGAACCGGCATTGTAACTATTGTGCCGCCATTGACGGCGAGGTAAACAGGCCACGCCTACCCCGAGGCCACGCCCACCCGCCCTCCACAGTATAATTACGCTGCCTTCAGCGCCACCAAAGCAGACCCTGTAATTCTCCTGAGGCGGAAGCCGGGAGACATCTTGTATTTTAAAATTGTTTTCTTGAATTTTCACTTTGCGCATTACTTGCTTTTAAAAAACTTCACTCACCCCCTGCCAGCACGAATCAGGCGACAGAAGCGCCGAACAGCGACCCTTCGCTGCAACGTAGGAACCGGCATTGTAACTATTGTGCCGTCATTGACGGCGAGGTAAACAGGCCACGCCTACCCCGAGGCCACGCCCACCCGCCCTCCACAGCATAAATACGCTGCCTTCAGCGCCACCAAAGCAGACCCTGTAATTCTCCCGAGGCGGAAGCCGGGAGACATCTTGTATTTTAAAATTGTTTTCTTGAATTTTCACTTTGCGCATTACTTGCTTTTAAAAAACTTCACTCACCCCCTGCCAGCACGAATCAGGCGACAGAAGCGCCGAACAGCGACCCTTCGCTGCAACGTAGGAACCGGCATTGTAACTATTGTGCCGCCATTGACGGCGAGGTAAACAGGCCACGCCTACCCCGAGGCCACGCCCACCCGCCCTCCACAGTATAAATACGCTGCCTTCAGCGCCACCAAAGCAGACCCTGTAATTCTCCTGAGGCGGAAGCCGGGAGACATCTTGTATTTTAAAATTGTTTTCTTGAATTTTCACTTTGCGAATTACTTGCTTTTAAAAAACTTCACTCACCCCCTGCCAGCACGAATCAGGCGACAGAAGCGCCGAACAGCGACCCTTCGCTGCAACGTAGGAACCGGCATTGTAACTATTGTGCCGCCATTGACGGCGAGGTAAACAGGCCACGCCTACCCCGAGGCCACGCCCACCCGCCCTCCACAGTATAAATACGCTGCCTTCAGCGCCACCAAAGCAGACCCTGTAATTCTCCTGAGGCGGAAGCCGGGAGACATCTTGTATTTTAAAATTGTTTTCTTGAATTTTCACTTTGCGCATTACTTGCTTTTAAAAAACTTCACTCACCCCCTGCCAGCACGAATCAGGCGACAGAAGCGCCGAACAGCGACCCTTCGCTGCAACGTAGGAACCGGCATTGTAACTATTGTGCCGCCATTGACGGCGAGGTAAACAGGCCACGCCTACCCCGAGGCCACGCCCACCCGCCCTCCACAGTATAAATACGCTGCCTTCAGCGCCACCAAAGCAGACCCTGTAATTCTCCTGAGGCGGAAGCCGGGAGACATCTTGTATTTTAAAATTGTTTTCTTGAATTTTCACTTTGCGCATTACTTGCTTTTAAAAAACTTCACTCACCCCCTGCCAGCACGAATCAGGCGACAGAAGCGCCGAACAGCGACCCTTCGCTGCAACGTAGGAACCGGCATTGTAACTATTGTGCCGCCATTGACGGCGAGGTAAACAGGCCACGCCTACCCCGAGGCCACGCCCACCCGCCCTCCACAGTATAAATGCGCTGCCTTCAGCGCCACCAAAGCAGACCCTGTAATTCTCTTGAGGCGGAAGCCGGGAGACATCTTGTATTTTAAAATTGTTTTCTTGAATTTTCACTTTGCGCATTACTTGCTTTTAAAAAACTTCACTCACCCCCTGCCAGCACGAATCAGGCGACAGAAGCGCCGAACAGCGACCCTTCGCTGCAACGTAGGAACCGGCATTGTAACTATTGTGCCGCCATTGACGGCGAGGTAAACAGGCCACGCCTACCCCGAGGCCACGCCCACCCGCCCTCCACAGTATAAATACGCTGCCTTCAGCGCCACCAAAGCAGACCCTGTAATTCTCCTGAGGCGGAAGCCGGGAGACATCTTGTATTTTAAAATTGTTTTCTTGAATTTTCACTTTGCGCATTACTTGCTTTTAAAAAACTTCACTCACCCCCTGCCAGCACGAATCAGGCGACAGAAGCGCCGAACAGCGACCCTTCGCTGCAACGTAGGAACCGGCATTGTAACTATTGTGCCTCCATTGACGGCGAGGTAAACAGGCCACGCCTACCCCGAGGCCACGCCCACCCGCCCTCCACAGTATAAATACGCTGCCTTCAGCACCACCAAAGCAGACCCTGTAATTCTCCTGAGGCGGAAGCCGGGAGACATCTTGTATTTTAAAATTGTTTTCTTGAATTTTCACTTTGCGCATTACTTGCTTTTAAAAAACTTCACTCACCCCCTGCCAGCACGAATCAGGCGACAGAAGCGCCGAACAGCGACCCTTCGCTGCAACGTAGGAACCGGCATTGTAACTATTGTGCCGCCATTGACGGCGAGGTAAACAGGCCACGCCTACCCCGAGGCCACGCCCACCCGCCCTCCACAGTATAAATACGCTGCCTTCAGCACCACCAAAGCAGACCCTGTAATTCTCCTGAGGCGGAAGCCGGGAGACATCTTGTATTTTAAAATTGTTTTCTTGAATTTTCACTTTGCGCATTACTTGCTTTTAAAAAACTTCACTCACCCCCTGCCAGCACGAATCAGGCGACAGAAGCGCCGAACAGCGACCCTTCGCTGCAACGTAGGAACCGGCATTGTAACTATTGTGCCGCCATTGACGGCGAGGTAAACAGGCCACCCCTACCCCGAGGCCACGCCCACCCGCCCTCCACAGTATAAATACGCTGCCTTCAGCACCACCAAAGCAGACCCTGTAATTCTCCTGAGGCGGAAGCCGGGAGACATCTTGTATTTTAAAATTGTTTTCTTGAATTTTCACTTTGCGCATTACTTGCTTTTAAAAAACTTCACTCACCCCCTGCCAGCACGAATCAGGCGACAGAAGCGCCGAACAGCGACCCTTCGCTGCAACGTAGGAACCGGCATTGTAACTATTGTGCCGCCATTGACGGCGAGGTAAACAGGCCACGCCTACCCCGAGGCCACGCCCACCCGCCCCCTTTCCACCTATTAAAAAATGTGCAATTACCGGACGCGCAGCGGACGGGCGCAGTGGGCGCGCCGTCAGCGCGCCGAAGGCGCGCCAAAGGCAAGCCCGTCTGGGCCCGTCCGGGCCCAGCCGGCCCTAGGACCAGACACTATGCCCAAATCTCAGCCCCATCTATCCTACTCCTCGGACACCCTCCGTCTCTGGAACACTAAGAAAAGTCCTCAATGCGACTTCATCCTACAGGATGACACCCCGTTCAGAGGATGTCCCTGTTGCGACACCCACAAAGCTATGGAACCCTGCCATATGCTTCGACTAGGCCTCCTGAATTGCAGGTCGCTAGCAAAACACTCACATGAGATCAACCTTCTCACTCAAACCCTCTCACTATATGCCTTGTTCCTGACCGAAACCTGGCTGACCCCCAGCAACGGCTCGGACCTGTTCAATGCTACCCCCCCCGGCTATCAAATCTGCTGCCTTGATAGACCAGTGTGAAGGGGTGGCGGGCTCGCTATTCTCTATAAAAGTAATTTTAGCTGCAGGCTCAGCGAGGGCACGGTCAAGGACTGTGAAAACGGCAATTTCATCCTCCAGATCTCCCCCACCACTTCACTATCGGGTCTGCTGATATACCGACCACCAGGCGCGATAGGTGACTTCCCAAGCACGCTGATGGACCACATCCTCTTAAAAACATTAGAAACGCCCAATTTCCTTCTTTTAGGGGACTTGAACCTACACTTTTTAGATAAAGCAGATAACATAGCCGCCAATCTCCAAGCAGATCTCTTGTCAGCTGACCTCCTGCTGCTGAACTCGAAACCCACGCACGAGAAAGGGCACCTTCTGGACCCCGTTTTCTCTAATATCAATAATCTCCAAACACATGACCCTACCCCTCTTCCATGGACCGACCACTTTCTGGTCCCCATGCACTGGTCCTATCAGCCCGCCACGGTTCCGAAACAAAAAACTAAGATTCTAACTAGACGTTGGAACAAACTAAGACCAGAAGAATGGGAAGGGAAGCTGAGGGAATCCGAAGGTCCCCTCTCCACTGACCCCAACTCCGCTGATAGGGAGTTTAACAGCTGGCTCACCAACCCCCTAGACAGCCTCATCCCACTTACAAGCGCCCTCAAGCACGTAAAAAGGATTAACCCTGCCCCCTGGTACACTCCGGCCCTGAACATCCTCAGGAAGGAGTGCAAAAGGACGGAGCGGACTTGGAGAAAAAATAAATCGGTAACGAACAAAAACGCCTACCAAACAACCATGAAGGCATACAAACAAGCCCTCCACAGCACAAAAAGCTCCTTCTTTGAAGAAAGAATAAAGAGTTCAGCATGCTCTGCTAAGGAGACTTTTTCCATCCTTAAAGAGCTCCTCCATGTTCCAGCTCCCCCGCAGATAGCCCTGGACCCCAAAGCAGCCGAGGAAAAATGTGCCAACCTGGCCACTTTCTTTGATAACAAAATAAAAAAAATCCTTTCCTCCCTACCCACCACCAATCAGGCCCCCCCCGGATCAGCCAAGGATTGTACCCCCACTTCAAGAAATCCCACGGACTCTTCCGAACTTCCACGTTTAGCCTCATTCGGACCATTTACAGAAGAAGAAGTGGCAACCACCCTAGCAGCCACGAAAAGCGGCGCCCCCAGCGACTCAGTGCCCGTACGGTTCACAAAAAGCATCGCTCGGACCATCGTAGCTAGACTCACGGCCCTCATTAACACCTCTCTCTCCCAAGGAGAAGTCCCTCTAAGCTGGAAGGAGGCCGTGGTCAAGGGATTACTAAAGAAGCCGTCTCTAGACCCCATGGACTTGTCCAACTATCGACCCATCTCGCTCCTCCCCTGGATAGGGAAGGTTGCAGAGAAGCTGGTAAATAAACAACTGTCCCACTTCCTGGAGGCTAACCTTCTCTTAAAAAACTCCCAAACCGGCTTCAGACCAGGTCAGGGGACAGACACCGCCCTCCTGGTGGCCGTAGAGAAAGCGAGAGAGATCATTGACACAGGAGGATCAGTGGCAGTGGTCCTCCTGGACCTCAGCGCGGCATTTGACACTGTCAACCATCAGGTCCTAGCCCAGCGCCTAGACAACATAGGTATACAAGACAGTGCTCTGAGATGGCTCACATCTTTCCTCTCCCAACGCTCCTTCCAAGTCTGGGAAGGAGAAAGCCGCTCCCCCCCAATTCCCCTCCGGTGTGGAGTGCCCCAGGGCTCCTCACTGAGCCCCACGCTTTTCAACGTGTATATGGCCCCACTGGAGGAATTGGTCGCCCCATTCGGAGTCACGATCGTCAGCTACGCTGACGACACCCAGCTGGTGGTGACTCTCTCACACTCCAAGCTAAAACCCTCCAACCTGCGTGACTGTCTCTCCACCGTCCACCAATGGATGAGCGACTCTGACCTAAAGCTCAACGGGTCAAAAACAGAGATCCTGCTCCTCGGCCACAAATCCCCGAGTCTTCCACCTGACATCTGGCCCGCCTGTATGGGTGACCCCCCCTCCCCCAAAACAGAGGTCAAGAGTCTAGGAGTGTGGCTTGAGACAGACCTCACCTTCAGGACTCAGGCTAGGAAAACTGCCGGCATCTGCTATGGGCTTCTAAGATCATGCAGAAAGGTACTGCCCCTACTACCATTTAAATCTCGCCTCCTGCTAATCCAAGGCCTAGTGCTAGCAAGGCTAGATTATAGCAACGCCATTTACCTCGGCGCACCGGAAGCCACCTACCAGATCTTACAAAAAACCCAAAATGCCGCAGCCCGCCTGCTCACAAACACCCCATCAAGAACATCGGCCAAACCAGCGTTGAGAAAACTTCATTGGCTCCCCGTGAGGGAAAGAGTCGCATTCAAAGCCCTCTGCCTGGCCCACAAGACCCTGCACAACGCTGGCCCTCCCATTCTGAGCACATGGATCACCCCATACAAACCACCGAGAGCGCTCCGGTCTGAACAGGGAAACCTTATTGTGGTCCCTAGGGTGAAGAAAACCCGCGTTGGCGGCCGCAGATTCTCTGTGAACACAGCCAGAAAATGGAACGCACTTCCCCCGAACCTTAGAGCGGAACCAAACCTTTTAAGATTTAGGAAATCCCTCAAAACCCTCCTCTTTCCTTGATCTACTCGAAGTTTTCTTTGCCCCCCCCTTTAGGAGTACGAGGTTCAGCGCTGGGATACTCAAGGGTGACTATGCGCTCTATAAAAACCTAAAAATAAATAAATAAACTGTAATCCTAACAACAAAAGAACCGGGGGTCTATAACGGAGCTTCAAGTACTCCGAGCTGCTGCAAAACTCCTACATAAGTGAGTTAGGCGCTAATAGAGCTATATAAGTCTCTATATCAGAATGTGTGCCAGGACAAACCTGTCGAAGGACCTACTGAGATTGTTGGTAAGACCCGTACAGAGATGTGTTGGATTCCCATCAAATAGGTATGTAGATCAAGTGTTCTCATTTGGTCATCCAAAAATGGGGTGGTATGTCTCTTGATCAATGAGACCCATCCATCGCCCTTACTCAATTGGGTCGCACCATCAATCGCTAAGGTACCCATTAACAAATGATAAAGATGGGATCGAGTGCAGTGCAAAAATCAAAAGATGTGTGTTAAAAACAAGGGGTAAAAGGATCAATAGGCGAAAAACTCTAATGTAATTTGTCCTTTCCCTCAAACAAACAAGAACAATGCAGAGGAAGCAGTATAAACATATAACTGCATTTACAAGGCCAACATGTTTCAGCCGGTAGGGACAAGATCCCATGGCTTTCTTCAGGGCCAGAGTTCTAAGCATTAGCTACTGCATACATAAAGTGAACGTAACGACAATCTGTAAATGATATACATAAATAGTCCAAAATCGTGTTCCTCTGTACCAAACAGTGTCTCTTACATCTGTGAACAAGAAACAAGAAATAAATTGTAGTAAGTCCTATCAAAACAGGAAAGACCTGGCACTGGCTTCTACTAATTAAGCCAATTTATTTTACTAATGTTACTCACCTGAATAGTACAGGGAGTGTACCTCACCTCTCCTGGAACCCAGCTCAGGAAAAAGGAGGCCCCGCTCTGTGAAGGCAAGGAAGGGGTAATGAACGGAAGGGTGGACAGTACTACTGGGTGTTTTAGCTCTATGCACTGTGTGTGTGTGCCCGCTGAAGGGTGCTTTAGCACTATGGACATCTACATCATAGAAATAAAGGAATACGCGTACTAAGAAAATAGAGGTACAGCTGGAGACCATTCGGAGTCTGAGTTTAACTGGTAGGCAGGCAATTGTCAGGCTGGATGAACTTAGCTGTCTTAAAGGACCATGTCTACTTGTAAAGCGACTGGTCGCCAGTTTATCTTGGCGCTGTCAACATCTGATCTCATACTCCCTCTACCTATAAAAATAGAATTCAAGAGGTCTGATTGATATGTATTTACCAACAAGCTTTTTTTCTTTTTTTTTTGTAAGACCTTTATTATTACAAGATATATTTACACAGCTAGGAGCCTACAACCCTCGGGCCGGCTGCGAGACAAGAAATAGCACACTTCCATGATGAAATTACACAGCTTTTCAGCCGACAACTTGATGTTCGGCGGCGTGATGCATATCATCGTGTCTTACTTTTTTCTGGTTTTTGGTTATGTCTAATGACAAACGATTAACACTAACTCATAAACCTGAAAATGAGACCATTACAATCTAGCATTCATATCAATGAAGTTCAAATAAATCACAGTGTATTTGTGCAGACAGAACCATAAGGCACTCAACCACAGCGGCACCAACAGAATCATGTAGTATCGCTCTCATAGGTGACTCATCCGTGGCAATCCCCAATGTTCGCACATATTCCGTGAGGTAACACCAGAAATCTTTAGGCCTAGATTTCGCCGAAAGTTCTTCCTCATACGTCAGAAGCTTATCTCTGCAGCTGGACATATGTCGTAACCATCTAGATGTTAATGGTACCTTTGTACTGTGCCAACATTGTGCAATTTGTCTCTTGGCAAGCAACAGTGAAACAATACAAAATTTACGTTTGGTGGCTTTGAGGTGTTGTGTGATACCTAGCAGGCAGGTAAGTATCATGCAGTCTACCTCCACCCCTATCATAATAGATAGTTTTGCAGTTACAGCTGCCCAGTACTCCTGGATCTGCGGACAGGACCAAGCTAAGTGTGTAAAATTCTCACCCTCTGTACCACATCGTTTACATCTATCTTCATCTTGCAGACCATATTTACACATTCGTGCAGGTGTGTAGTATGCCTGGTGAAGAAACTTATAATGTATAATTCTCAGATTGCCATTAGGAGTGAGAATTTGTATTAATGCGCACGTCTGCTGCCATTCCCGTTCTGTTAGTGGAACCTCTAGTACCGAGTCCCATCTTTTTTAGCCTTCTCCGAGGTGTGTGGTATTTCTGTCTGTGCTATGGTGTACAGCCTCGACACCAGGTGTGATAGGTCTTGGGTTGTGATGATCATCTGCAGCGCATTAAGACTTTCCGGTTCGTTGGGAAAGGTGGGATTGAGCTCCTTCAATGCACGCTTCAATCTGTTATGAGTAAAGCAGAACAGTTGCGATTTGTTTTGGATATATGTCAGGTCCCCAATGTCTATAAATTTGCCATCGTGAAATAGGTCCCCCATCTTTTCTATGCCTACCTGTTGTAATAGTGACATGCCCACTCCTTCACCCGTGACCGACAACGCCTGATGATGATGTAGGGGCATTTCTGGTGTGTATAGGGGGGTTTTATGCGCCATTTGTCTCAATTTCGGCCACCCTTTGACTGTGGTGTCGATCGTATTTATGTCTTGAGCATGTAGGGGCTGTCTTACATGTGTCAGGATAGCTGTCAGCGGTATTGGTTTTGCGTCCCCTTCCTCTATAGCAGTATGAGTGAGGTACGGTAGCTCGTGGTACCAATAAGCAGCATATTGGGCCTGTGCACATAAATAATACAATAGGAAGTCCGGCACCCCGAAACCTCCCCTAATATATGGAAGTGTCAGTGTCTGGAGGTCTATGCAAGCTTGTTTGCCCGCCCATATGAGCTGTAGTATGAGTGATTTTATTCGGCGGAAGACTTCCCCAGGAGGCGTAATAGGTATGTTATTAAAAAGGTATAGGAACTTGGGTAATACATTCATTTTCACGATCGCTATGCGATCTGCCAAAGATAATGGTAATTGTATCCAGCGTTGCACTTTGTCTTCCAACTTGGAGATCGTGATCCCATAATTTGAACGGATCACCACCTCAGGGTCTCTATGATATAGAACCCCCAAATACCGTATAGCAATCAGATAGCTCCACTCTATAGAATCGAATGCCATGGCGGCATCTAGCATCACCGCCACTGCCTTGGTAGAAGGCTTAAGATAGTGGGAGAGGGCAAATAGTGTCCTAGTGTTATGGGATGTGGACTGTGTCGGTATAAATCCCGCCTGATCGGGGAGCACCAAGTTTGTCATCAGTGGCGTCAGTCGAACCGCCAACATTTTTGCCACAATTTTGGAATCAACATTGATAAGCGACAGTGGCCTGTAGGATTTTCATAATTCTGGGTCTTTGGAAGGCTTCAGAAGGGCGATTATGACTGCTTCCCTAAGTGTTGGGGGCAACTCTGCTTGGTCAAATGCTGCACCGTACATTGCCACCAGGTGAGGAGCCAATATATCCATGTATTGTTTATAAAATTCGTTTGTGTACCCGTCCGGACCGGGTGCCTTCCCATTCGGCAGTGATTTTATCACATCCGTGACTTCCTCTACCGTTATGGGTGACACTAGGTATTCCCTCTGGCCATCCGATAACCACGCTATTGCCACATCTTCCAAGTAGCTAAAGATCTCCTCCGCCGACGCTATTGGTTGTGATTTATATAATGCCCCATAAGTGTCAACAAAACTGTTCAAAATGTCAGATGCTTGTGTCTGTAGCGTACCATCCCTTGATTTGATACGTAGAATGGCCGAATGTCACCTGCCCTCGCATATTTTGGCTGCCAGTACTCTGCCAGGTCTGCCTCCCTCTCCATAAGATCTAGCCGTGTGTTTCTTATCTAAATATTTTATCTCATCGTCGACAAATGTTTGATGCTCTGTGTGGATTTGACGCAGATCCCCCAGAAGAGTGATATCATGCGTGGTCTCAAAGGCCATCTCTAAGTCCTTCATACATGTTTCACAGCGCTTTATTTGCTGCCTTATGTCCCTGAGTATGCCTACTGTGGTGCTCATACACACGCCACGTAGCGTAGCCTTAAAGGCTTCCCCCAGGAGACCCGGGTTTTCCACCACCGGTACATTTATCTGAAAGTATTCCTTGATCGCTTTATGAATGGTGTCAGCGTAAACTGTGTCTGTCAGGGCACGTGAATTGAATCTCCATTGAAAGGGGGGGTGGTACGTAATTCGGGATTGTGAGTTTTTTTTTTTTAAAAACCTTTATTGTGCGAATAGAAGCATACAAATACGGGCCTACAACCAATCAGGCTGGCCACGACACATTATGAACGCACAAGAGTCAACATTTAAGTTCCCCAGCAGTCATCCAGTTGTATATAGACAAGCAATCCAAGATGAAGAGGCCGAGTGTAACCGCTAGAAGCAGGATTAAATAAGGTTACGTTTTTTTATTATAATAGGAAGTATAGTAGGATCAGTTGCAACTGTCGACATCTAAAGTCCCATGGCGGACTATAGGTAAAGCATCAATACAAAGGGGCCTTGATAAACGGAAATACTAGCAGCAATTGACAGAAATCAACTTATGATCGCCCCATTTCAGGTCAGTTCCCACCACGGCCCGCCACACACCCGCTACCACCTGAATACGAGCTGGCACAGATCAGAAGAGTCGGATCAGCAACGTAATAACCATCCACTATACTAACCCAAATAAAGAAAAAAAGCGGGGAGGGGTAGAGAAGAGAATGTCAGAAAGAGGGAAAGAAAGAACGCAGCGCCATTGCACTCGCCCCACGGCGAGCAAAGCACGCAGAGATGGAGGACCCGCTATCGAGCAAGGCATGTAAAACATGTTGTATGTGCAGTCGATATCGTAGAAGCGGGAAAGCAACTCCTTACTATCCACCAACGCTCCATGGAAGACGCGCGCAGACACCACGTCCTGATAAAGGGATACAAAAGAGCCATAGAACTAAAGAAAAAGGAAAACCAACATCAGAAAGATCCCGTCCCTCCCACACCACCCTGCACCCCTGCAGAAGACTACGGACTACCCCCCCAGCAGCGTGCCTGTCGCCCTAATTAGAACCCGAAATATAGAAGAATCAGAAAGTAAGAAAAAGAATACACCAGACCAAAAGAAGAAGAAGAGAAGGGAAAGGGGAAGGGAATCCAGTGGGAGAGGAGATCTACAATCGAACATTCAGCTCCTACCCCCGCCTTAACACAGCTGAAACCCACAGCAAAGCGAGAGAGACACAACCTCAAAAATCAGGAACAGGAAAAGGAGTCGGCCATATTGTCCCAACTACGGGTAGTCCTCGTCCATGTACATTAACCAGTAGTTAGCCGAAGCAATCCCGTCTCACCCCTGTCCTTTCCTAAGTATAGCTTTCGTGCGCAATAAGGTGGTAGGTAGCAAGCAGTTAGGCATAGAGTACACACAGGATCGAAACAAGGCAGGCCAAGGGTGCAGTCTAGAGGACCCCAGTCTCAAACAGCGAAGCAAGTAGTGGCTGCGATGAACCAGACTGTCAAGTAGCAATATCAGGAGCAGCAAACAGATTGGGTGCGGCCCCGCCGTCCAAAACAGCGAGGTAACCCCTGTAAAGCAGCCACGGGACCGCACTAAAGCAGTTCGATTCAAACATCCGCCGGGCTCCCAAGCCCGACCGGCATGGACGGGTCTCAATGTGGGGCCCCTGCTCCTGGTCGCCACAGCCAAAGCCTCCTGGAGATTCGGGGCCGCTGACATACAGTCTCGTGGGTGCACGACTGCATCGCTCTTCGCAGCAGCCGAGGGGAGCGAATCAACACTCACCATCAGTCGAGCCATACTCATGGGGGACGGGCCAGCAGGCATGGCGGCAGAACCGCTGTCTAGCAGAACAGCGTCGAGGGCCATGGCCGTATGCAGAGAACATAGGGCGGCCAAGACATCACCGATCGTGGGCTCACGCCCACAAGCCTCAGCCATCGTGTGGCTCGACAAACTAGGTTCGCCGCCCCAAGCCGGTCCGGGACCCGGGGCGCCGGCGGCCATCTTGTCAGTGCAGCAGGGACTCTCCGCTCCTTAACTTCTGGACCGGGCGTTCGAATGAGGCCCACCGGAGTCTCATCGAACCCCAGCAATGGCAATCTTGGTGCAGAAAGATGGGCCACCAGAAAACAGGGGTCGCCGGCGCCACCGTCTCACGGGCGCCGCCCGCCGAGTCCGGGCGGAGGGCTTCAAGATGGCTGGACAAGGCAACAAAGGGGGGACCAGCCTCCCATACGGTCCACCCCGTCCGAGGCGGGCCGCGCCCCGCCACAGAGCCCTCGGGCCACCAGACCGGGCCCGGTCAGTCGCCACCGGAACAACCGCACAACGGCCTCTTCAGCCGACCCCTCTCCACCACCGGGGGCCGGCGTTGACACACCACTCCGGCCGGCCGTCACATGCGAGTCCCCGGCCTGCACGCCATGGAGGCTCCGGAACAAACAGGGGCACAACTCCAGATCCACAGCACCCAGGAGTCCCCGGGACGGACGGTAAGTGCCAGCAATGTTTGACCTTCCCATATTTAGTCGATTGGTTCTCCTCTGGGCAGGATGAGGTGCAGGATATGTGCTTCAGGCAAGAAGGTTGACGGAGCCGAGCTACAGTGCGGCCATCAAAGAGTGATCTGTATTGTCCACCAAAGCCACATTCCAGTCGCCGCCGCATATGAGGTGTGTGTCTGTTAGCGTCTGTATATGCCCCACAGCTCTTGAAAAAATTCTGGTGTATCCACATTTGGACCGTACACATTAAGCAATGTTAATCTTTGCCCACGCAGTGTGCCTGTCACAATAACATATCTACCATTTGGGTCCTGTATAACCTGTTGTGTTGTGAAGTTCATGCCCTTCCGAATCAGCGTTATCACCCCTCTTGAGTATGATGAGTAATTGGCTGTATAGGACGATTCCGCCCAGCGCTTGCCTATGGATTGATGTGTGTTAGGTGCAATGGGTGTCTCTTGCAACAAGGCCACGTCTATATACCATCTGTTTAAGTAGGCAAATACCGGTCTTATTTTCTTGGGCTGTGTGAAACCCCTAACATTCCACGTGAGGAAATTTACATGATTTCTACTCGAATCTATGACAGAATTTCGACAGACAGAATTTCGACCTACACAAATATCGGCGTAATTATATCGATAGCAAAAATATCAACGCCCTATGTACAACATGGTAAGTACCAAAATATCGAAAAAATAATATCGATGTTAAAAATATCGTTGTCAAATATATCGATTTTTTTTGGATTTCAAATAATATAAAAAATACTGTAAATAATACTTATTAATTACTTAAACATATTTAAATATATGTAATAATGGTAAAAAAAATAATAATACATATTTAATAAAAAAAAATAATATTTAAAATTCATATATAATATATACTTACTTAAAAATAATTACTATTCCCACTCCAGTGGGTGCAACAGTAGGGAAAACTGACCCTGAACCCTAAAAATACCCCTTTACCCAAAAACCTAAAACTGACCCTGAACCCTAAAAATACCCCTTTACCCAAAAACTGAAAACTGACCCTGAACTCAAAAAATACCCCTTTACCCAAGAACTGAAAACTGACCCTGAACCCAAAAAATACCCCTTTACCCAAAACTGAAAACTGACCCTGAACCCTAAAAATACCCCTTTACCCAAAAACTGAAAACCGACCCTGAACCCTAAAAATACCCCTTTACCCAAAAACTGAAAACTGACCCTGAACCCTAAAAATACCCCTTTACCCAAAAACTAAAAACTGACCCTGAACCCTAAAAATACCCCTTTACCCAAAAAATGAAAACTGACCCTGAACCCAAAAAATACCCCTTTTCCCAAAAACTGAAAACTGTCCCTGAACCCTAAAAATACCCCTTTACCCAAAAACTGAAAACTGACCCGAAACCCTAAAAATACCCCTTTACCCAAAAACTGAAAACTGACCCTGAACCCTAAAAATACCCCTTTACCCAAAAACTGAAAACTGACCCTGAACCCTAAAAATACCCCTTTACCCAAAATTAATTAATATTACAAATAAATTACTTCCCACCCTATTCCCCTATAAACCCACAACCCGCTCCAGTAGTAAAACATATAATTTAGTTAAAAATATACATAAATTATCAATTAATTATTCAATTAATCAATTAAAATAATTCATTGCCAATTAATATTTAATAGCAAAATAAATTAATCATTAAAAAGTAATTATTTAATTACAAATAAATTACTTCCCACCCTATTCCCCTATAAACCCACAACCCGCTCCAGTAGTAAAACATATAATTTACTTAAAAATATACATAAATTATCAATTAATTAATCAATTAATCAATTAAAATAATTCATTGCCAATTAATATTTAATTGCAAAATAAATTAATCATTAAAAAATAATTATTTAATTACAAATAAATTACTTCCCACCCTATTCCCCAATAAACCCACAACCCGCTCCAGTAGTAAAACATATAATGTACTTAAAAATATACATAAGTTATCAATTAATTAATCAATTAATCAATTAAAATAATTCATTGCCAATTAATATGTAATTGCAAAATAAATTAATCATTAAAAAATAATTATTTAATTACAAATAAATTACTTCCCACCCTATTCCCCTAAAAACCCACAACCCGCTCTGGTAGTAAAACATATTATTTACTTTTATATATTTTTTATTTATAGAAACATGTTAAACACATATTATAACAATTAATTTAAATACTTAACTAAAATTTCTAACACATATTAGTAAATCGAAATTACTTACATCAATATATATGCTATCGATATAAGTAATTTCGATATTACTTACCTTAGGGTCGATATTCTGGCCATCGATATTCTGGACATCGATATTCTGTCCCATCGATATTAGCAACTCGATATAAGTGTAAGTCGAAATAAAAAATTCGATATTTTGACTGTGAACCTTTCTACTCGTACCACTAACCCCTTGTGTCATTGATAGGGCAAAGATAGACTATCCTTCAGAAAAGTACAAGCATGAACAGGACCAGTAGACATTTCAATGCTTGTGTTCGCAAGTGTCAGAGTAACCATCTGCCGCATAACAAGAAATAGATTGACATATTCCAGTTGTCTTGGTCTCACAACATTAACAATACCCCAACCCCTCCCTCCCCACCCACTCCAGCAACCCAATCCTGCCGAAGCCATTTACCCTTCAGAACAAAACCCTTTAACATAGCTAGTCACTCAACAATTCCCATCTGAACAGAACTCTTTTGGGGAACACCCTTGTAGAGGACCGCTTGGGGCACAACTCAGCATCCAACTTAATGGATGTGGACGACTCAAATAACATTTGTGTTACTCATATGCGTTTCTTCTGGATGCTCCAGTGCCTCTTACACCCAACACATACCTGTTCATAGCCTGTGAATAGCATCAAACACTACATTATTGCAATATCGCTCTTAGTGAAGTCAGAAGTAAGTTAGGACAGATATGCAAAGTTGCCAATATTGTTCATGGGATTTAACAGCCTGTTTCCCGCCCAGTGCAAACGTTATCCCTTTTAACCCACGTATTGCTAATGCATCTTGACACGTGTGTATCTCACCACAACAAAGGGCTACAATGAGTTTGTCACGCTCCGCAGGTCATGTGCGTAGCTGCCATTATGCACTTAACCCAGTGTACCAAGCCAAAATCAGTTTATGTAGTGTACAGTTGCGTTCAACATTGAGTCTTAAGCTGTCCATAACTGTATGTGTGTTGTGTCAATTCTGGCTCAGTATCTCCTAAAATCAGGGAACTCAACGCACCCCAGCAGCAAGTGTTGCCGTGTATCGAAAATGATCTACATCACCTAATCCCCCACGTCTTGGGGGCAAGAAGCGCGCCGTGTATCACAACAGTGAAACCTTACCACTGTCTATGAAGGATCATGCACCAGCCGAGATCGTCCCTCAGTCCGATTCTAGTTGCTGCTCTTCATGTGCTTTAGCTTTATTCTGTTTCGCTATTTTTTTCACAAACTCTTGCGCTACCTTTGGGCTCGACAGGATAATTGCTTTACCTTTCCATGTTACTCTCAGACGAGCTGGGTATAGCATAGAATAAACAATGTGAAGGTCTCTGAGCTGGCTTTTACTGATGCAAATTCCTTCCTCGCCTGCTGGACAGCGACAGTGTGATCCGGATAGAATTCCAACTTGTTTCCCTGATGGGTCCCTTCTCACGTGCAAGTCTCAGGATTGTATCCCTGTCCCGATAATTCAATATTCTCGCCACGATGGGCCGTGGTGCAGCACCTGGTGGAGGACGTGGCACGAGGAACCTATGTGCCCTTTCAACTATGAAGATAGACAATAGTGCTTCTGATCCGAATAATTCTGTGCACAGCTGCTCTATATATAATTCCATGCATCCCGTGTTTGTCGTCTCCGGCAGGCCTGTGATGCGTCTATTATTGCGTCTTTATTGCGCTTCCAATTCCTCCTCCTTCGCTCGTATCACATCTAGAACACGTTCCATGTTGGTACATTTGGTGGAAGTAGTGCGTGCCTCATCCTCTATCTCTGATATGCGAGTCTCAGCCGTTTCTAATCTTTCGCCATGTTTTTCTAGTTTGGCAGTCATTCCATCCATTCTACATGTCAAGTGGTCCAGCTTCCCATTAATATCTTGTAAGTTCGACTGTATGGCAGAAGTATTTTCTCCTTGTTGTTGCTGGGCGGTAACTCGTTCCGCTCACCTCCCTCTGCTATTGTTTCGGTGCTTTTAGGTGTTTTCTTGGCTTCGAAGTTGATTTTCTGCTGTTGCTTGTCCGGCCTCACCATCGTCACTGGCAAGGTAGTTGGTGGTTTTGCGTTTTGCAGTGAGGACCTCGTTTTCCTGATTGACGTCGCCGTTTTGACGCCCAGATCGGCTAATAAGTGTGAATGTCTGCGGTCCGGCAATGATCTGAGGACCCTTTGCGACTGCAGGCTACCCTTGGCCTGTGAAGGTAACCTGGAGATTATAGTAACAAAGTGGAAGTACAAAGTTCCCCAGAAAAAAAAAAAAAACCTGGAGATTATGCATGCACCTATGCAGAGCTGGAGTGCAAGGGCAGTGTCCTTGTGTGATTGGTGGTATGTCGTCGCTCACAATGATCGCGAAGTGACGCTTTGTAACCAGTTCAAATGCGTGTGGAGAAGGGGAGGACTGTGCGCCAAACACTACTCGCGCCCAACTCTGTGCGTACTCACGGCTTCACAATGTGCCAGGATTCGTTGCAGGTCAAGAACCCCTCGGTGGTATCTCTTTTGCAGCCCCAGCGCTCCCCGACCGCACACAGACTGCAAGCTCCGATGTCCTTGGTTTGCGCCTTTTTTTAAAGTGCCGCTCGGGCTATCCACGCCGGCCAGCCAACCTCGCACTGCATGTTTCCATTTCGCCCTCGTCAATACCAGAGCCAAGCCACGTTTTGTAGCACTTCTTAACGCTCTTCCTCAGAGCCCTTCGTGAACCCAAAATCAATATTTCTGCTTTCTGATCACCGAGCCACTGGGCGCCGCCATCTTGTCCCAACAAAGCTCCGTATGGTGAATTAACAGTACTTCGCTGTGTTCGGGCTCAAAATCTGTTCATATGTCCCAGCGACTCTCATTTCCACCACATTACGGTCCTCACCTCCTGGTCTCATGGTGTCTCAGTCCGTTGCTTTACTCACTGCGAGGTGCTGGGGGAGTTCTATTCATTATATGCGGCGACCGCCATCTTAGCTGTTGTTGCATTCTGGCCTCCGTTTTCCGCTGTTATCACCAGTCCGCGCTCACTTTAACTACTCGCTCTCTATCCACCATGTTCCTGATGCGTTCACACGCCATAAATTATTTCTTGGTGGCGTTTTTACGGGCATTTAGGCGGGCACCATCCATAATGCTTTTGGTCGTCTGGCGTAGCTGCGGTCTCACCCAGCCATCCCGCTGTGCGCCCCCTAGCGCCTCCATTTACCAACAAGCTTTGATCATTATCATTAATGGTGCCATACCTAATATGCAAACAAACATTTCAAGCTGACTTAAATAGGAAAACCATGGGCCACATTGCATGAAATACATTGAAGCAAACAAGTGTAAACATACTGTACATTCTTTTTTTACCAGTTTTGTGTTAGTTTCACTTGATGTATTGCAGAAGGGGTTCAGAGTGTAGGAAGTTGGCTCTGTATTTACTATACCAAAGTGAGGTATAGTGTGCATTGAGTGCAGTGGAACCTCAAAGGTAAGCAGTGGTAAAGTTAGATAGCACCTTACCCTCTATTTGTGGTAGTGTGTCGAGCAGTCAGGCTTTAACAGAGGACAGTGTTAAGCATTTGTTGTACACACTCTGTCAGCAAATGATGTCACACACTCAAAGACTGAACTTCAGACCAATTGTTTTTGTATAAAAATATTCTTTTAGTTATTTTATTTCCTAGAACCAAGCAAGCCTGGCAAAGGTAAGTAATAAATACTTTGCATTAATAATCCAGTTTGCAATTGTAAATGTACTTTGATTTGACTTACAGTATTGTTTCAGAGAATTGCAATGCTTTGTAAATTCAGTGCATGAACTTGAATGGGGTTTTCTGCAAAATACCAGGTAAGTTACTTTTTGGATTAATTTTCTTACACAGAGTAGTATAACTGGACACTACTCTATGACATTTCCTGTAAAGAGGTAAGTAAAATAGTTTTTGTTAAACAGTACAAATTCAAAGAATTTGTTTAGGTTTTCAAACTCCACACTTGAAAACTTTTCCAAGAAAAACAGTCAATGTTATCATATGGAGGAAAATAGTGTTATCGGTTTTAAGGTAAGTATTCGTTAGTGGGAGTTTAGGTTCTGGGGTAGACTGTGTGGTCCCCCAGGGTCAAGGTTGTACTCTCATTAGACCCTCAGCAGCACTAGGGTGGCTGGACCGATAGGGGTCCTCCGGTTGGTGGCTGCTGACAAGCAGGCCACTAGGCCGTGGGAGCCAAGCTCCTGGTGTTCGGCTCAGGGCAAAGGGGGATCTGGGTTAGCACACAAAGTGCACCTGCAGCGGCACAGGGGCGGCTGAGTGCATGGTGCTGTTTTGGTGTCTGGTGCCCTATTTTTTTCAATGGGGATTTTTGGTTTTGGTTTTTAACTGCAAGCTCGGTCCAGGAAGACTTCTGGGAGGAACCAACAGCTGGGCAGGAAATTTGAAGGGCTCGGGGAAGTAGGTGCATCTCAGGTTCTGTTCTCCCGGGCGCAGGGCGGCTGGATGCAGGGGTGTCTTTTGAAGTCGGATTTCACCTTAGTGGGCCACTTGCTTTTGGGGGGTCTCCGTGTAGAGGTTGCAGGCAGGGCGTAACACAGGCCCCCGCAACCCACACGGTGCGGGGGCCCCCTCAGCATAGTTCTCTGGCCTGAGAGCTCTGGATTAAATCTGGAGGAGGGGTCCCTCTGTGTACCTTGCAGGGGGCCCCCTTCAACTTTCGTTACGCCACTGCACATTATATGAATGCTATCAGCATTCCTTATACAGATGAGGATATGAAAACCCACTGATACAGGCTGCACGATTGTATTTGTTCCAACCTTGTTTTTATCCCTTTGTATTTCGCTAATGGCACATTTCACGCAGTAGCAATATACTTTTTGTATGGTCCTAAAGAACGCCAAGGATTGATCTAATCCAAGTGGCTGAAACATGTATAGCTGTCTTTGTTCCAATCCCTGACAGTTATTATGCTAAAACTGTTGTTGCACTGTTTTTACTCGGGGCAGTAGGAGATACCCATTAAAGTTGTTCTCTCCTGTTAATTTTTAATTCACTTTTTTGTACTGTGTCCATCAATCTTTAAAACATCTCTTCACATCTAGTGGATCTGATAGAGCGCTCTATCGCGCAATAGGTCTTTGTGTAAACATCCGTGAACCCCCCTTTACACTGAAAGGGTTGTAGCCCTTGGCGCCACTAGGGTGTTGCTAGGATGAGACCCAGTTGATGAAATATGTCACCTTGGTGAGTGATGGGAATCCGTCCTCCTGAAAGAAATTGTCCTGGTCTGTATACTGTTCATTCTGAATAGGGACACGTATCTTTAAGCCCACTTGTGGGACACCCCCGCGCCGCACGGCCACCAGCTGCTGCGTGTGTTCCCCTCTGCCTGCCTTCTGCCTCGCCGCCGGCCTCGCTGACGCCGTGGTCGCTCCCCTCTGGTTTCCCAGTTGTTTTGCCCTAAATTTGTGCTTGTCTGTTTCTGCCGTCTGCTCGCGTATTTCGCTGTTTTTCCTCGTTTTGCCCGTAATTTGTGCTTGTCTGTTTCTGCCGTCTGCTCGCGTATTTTGCCGTTTTTATCTGTTTTGCCCTAAATTTGTGCCTGTTAATTTCTTTGTATCCCCTGTGCCGTGTCCAGTTTCCTTCCTGATTGGCCGCCTACCTCGCCGCCCTCCGCTCTCGCTTCCCGCCACCGCCATTGGCCCCGCCCCTTTTTCTCTTCTGTTCCCTCCCCGCTCCCGCCTCCCAGCTGCTCCGCCCACCCGCGCACTTCGCCTTAAATGGCGACCGTGCGGACGCGCAGCGGTCATGCGCAGCGGGCGCGCCGATTGTGCGCCGAAGGCGCGCCAAAGGTAAGCCCGTCTACGCCCGTCCGCGACCGGATCGCGACCAGCGCCAGGACCCCTGGCCCACGAAGACCCCGACCGACCCGCCTGACGTACTCCGCCGCCACCCTCACCGCTCTCAACACCGGCCGACTCCCAGAATGCCATCAAGCCTCTCCACGACGTACCCACGGACCCTTCAGCTGCCACGCCTGCAAGTTCACCTGCATCCGGACCTGCCTCGCACCAGCACCCACCAAGCCGAACACCAGCAGTACCCACCTCAAGTGCATCCTGCTCAACACCCGCTCCATCCACAGACATGCCATCGAACTCTGGAACCTCCTCGACACCACAGCTCCAGACGTTGCCTTCCTCACGGAGACCTGGATGAACGCCTCTTCAGCTCCCGACATCGCCATCGCCATCCCAGAGGGCTACAAGATCGTCCGGAGGGACCGAAACGCCAACCAGATGGGAGGAGGCATCGCCATCATCCACAGGAGCACCATCCGTCTCACGACCAGCACCGACAACTCCCTGACCACCGCCGAACACCTACATTTCCAGATCCACACCAACCCGAACACCACCCTCAGAGGCACCCTGATCTACCGACCCCCTGGACCACGCACACAATTCAGCGAGGACATCGCCGACTTCGTCAGCCCACATGCCCTCCCCTCCGCTGACTACATCCTCCTGGGAGACCTCAACTTCCATCTGGAGAACAACAACGACCGCAACACCAGCACCCTGCTCGACAACCTCACCAACCTGGGACTCAAGCAACTGGTGTCCACCCCCACCCACCTCGCCGGACACACACTCGACGCTGTCTTCTCATCCAGCAAGGACATCAACTTCAGCCACACCACAGAGCTTCAATGGACGGACCACAGCTGCGTCCACTTCACCTTCAAGAAAACAACGACCCACCACCACCAGCAACAGACCGCCCGCAGAAGCTGGAACAAGATCACAGCAGACCAGCTCGCCACCTCCCTGAGCCAGCACCCTCCTGCCAGCTCAGCGAACCCCAGCCAGGCCGCCGACAACCTCACGAAGTGGATCAGCAACTGCGCGGACGAACTCGCCCCACTGAGGACCCCGCCCAGCAGACCCGGCAGCAAGAAAGCCCCATGGTTCACCGACGAACTCAAGAGCTCCAAGAAGAACTGCCGAGCCCTCGAGAAAGTCTGGAGAAGGGAACCGACACCGGACAACAGGACCTCCTTCAAACTTGCCACCCGGAAACACCACCAGCTGATCCGCGCCGCCAAGAAAACAGCATTCAAAGACCGGTTGGATAACAACGCACACAACTGCAAGGAACTCTTCAACATCGTCAAAGAGCTTTCCAACCCCAGCGCAGGAAACAACGACATCACCCCATCGCAAGACCTCTGCAACTCCCTGGCTTCATACTTCCACAACAAGATCGCGGACATACACAACAGCTTCAACAACCAACCAACGCACACCATGACCGAACAACCACCCCCCACCACCACCCTCCACGCCTGGACCCCGATCAGCACCGAAGACACCATCCGCACGATGAACTCCATCCACTCCGGATCACCGACCGACCCCTGCCCTCACCACGTCTTCAACAAAGCCGACGCTGTCATCGCACCCCACCTGCGAGACATCATCAACACATCCCTCGACACCACCATCTTCCCCGAGAGCTGGAAACACGCCGAACTCAGCGCCCTACTCAAGAAACCAACAGCGGACCCCACCGACCTCAAGAATTACCGCCCCATCTCGCTCCTCCCGTTTCCAGCCAAAGTCATCGAGAAGACCGTCAACAAGCAGATGGCCGCTTTCCTCGAGACGAACGGATCCCTCGACCCCTCACAGTCCGGCTTCCGAGCCAACCACAGCACCGAGACCGCCCTCATCGCCGCCACCGACGACATCCGAGCCCTGATGAACAATGGAGAAACAGCGGCCCTCATCCTCCTAGACCTCTCCGCGGCATTCGACACGGTCTGCCACCGAACCCTAGTACGGCGCCTCAGCAACGTCGGAATCCAGGACAAGGCGATGGAGTGGATCACCTCCTTCCTCGACGGGAGAACACAGAGAGTCCGCCTACCACCGTACAAGTCAGAGGCCACCGAAGTCATCTGCGGCGTCCCCCAAGGATCATCTCTGAGCCCCACCCTCTTCAACGTCTACATGAGCCCCCTCGCGGCCATCGTACGCAAACACAACCTCAGCATAATCTCCTACGCCGACGACACCCAGCTGATCCTCTCCCTGACCAACGACCCCGCCGCCGCCAGAGCCAACCTGCACGAAGGGATGAAAGAGGTAGCCGAGCGGATGACGACCAGCCGCCTGAAACTGAACTCGGACAAGACGGAGGTCCTCATCCTGGGCTCCTCTCCCTCCGCCTGGGACGACTCCTGGTGGCCTCCCGCCCTGGGCACCGCACCCAAACCGACAGACCATGCACGCAACCTGGGCTTCATCCTGGACTCCTCCCTCTCCATGACCAGGCAAGTCAACAACGTCTCCTCGGCATGCTTCAACATCCTACGCATGCTACGGCTGATCTTCTGGTGGATCCCCACCGAGACCAGGAAGACCGTCACCCAGGCCCTCGTCACCAGCCGACTGGACTACGGCAACGCCCTCTACGCCGGGACCACCGCCAAGCTCCAGAAGAGACTCCAGCGGATCCAGAACGCCTCAGCCAGACTCATCCTCGACATCCCACGAACCAGCCACATCTCCGGACATCTGCGAGACCTTCACTGGCTCCCCGTCAACAAAAGAATCACCTTCCGCCTCCTCACCCACGCACACAAAGCCCTACACGACCAAGGCCCGAGCTACCTCAACAGCCGAGTCAACTTCTACGCTCCCAAACGCCACCTCCGATCAGCCAACCACGCCCTCGCCGCCGTCCCCCGCATCCGAAGAGCGACTACAGGAGGAAGGTCCTTCTCCCACCTGGCCGCCAAGACCTGGAACTCCCTCCCGACCGACCTGCGCCTGACCCAAGACCACCTCTCCTTCAGGAAGAAGCTGAAGACCTGGCTGTTCGAGCAGTAGCGGCTCCCCCCCCCCCAGCGCCTTGAGACTCCAGGGGTATGTAGCGCGCTTTATAAGTGTCACTGATTGATTGATTGATTGAGTGTTGCTCTAAGTCTGATTAGACTTGTGGATACTTTAGTTGTGTTATGTACTAGTTTAAATAACCTTTTGTAGTCAGAAAGCACCAAGTAGCAGCATGATTGAGATCAATGTTGGGCATGTTGAAGCACAACATCATTTTATGTATTGTTTATGGTCAGTATTGTTATTTGTGTTTTTGTTCATTTTCCTTTCAGAAACATCAAGTTTTCAGAAATCCTGAAGACATATTAAAAAAAAACGTGAGTTATTGAAGTCCTTTTTTCCCACAACGGTTAGGGTGCGCCTTAGCGTGTGCACCCCGCCGGGGTGGTTCAGTCCTGATGAATTCCTGGTGAATATCGCGGAGAGGCAGATACATGTTAACCACCTTTGTTTTTTTCACTTTAGGATAAAACTGGTATAATTAACCAGTAATTTTATATCCTTTTTACTTATGCCTGGTTTTCCACCAATAAGGTTTTTTTGGATAAAATCTAGGCATTTTTAAATCACACACCTTTTTGCACTCATTACTTTTGCACACTCCCACCATCCACAAAATAACCTGCTCCGTTGTAAACAGGCGTTGTAGAACACCAGGGAGGCACTAGGCCTCTCTGGTGGGAACCCAATGATAAAGAATGTCACTAACTAGGTTGGTGAGTGAGGATACTTTTTACAATTTTAAAGTGACCTTATGCTGCTAGCTCTTTATTTCTATGTTGCACTCTTTTGTTGTTTATATAAGAATGTTCCAGGGGGAGTAAGAGTGACTTGTATACCCTCTCTCTCCTGTTGTTGAACTATATTTCAAATACACATGCCAGAGAAATCTAACTTGATCATGAGAAAACAAGGCCTATACATATCCTCCTTTCTCTTTTATAAAGTGACTACCAAGGAGAAAACTCTGCGTTGGAATTGGATTATGAGCTCGTACGTTTTCTCTGCCTTGTATCAGTCTTAAACAGTAACCCCCTACATTTGTCTGTAGATATAATCTTATGGGCATTTCCCAAAAAAGAGAAAGCCCTCTGGGCCTAATTAGCTAAAATATCAGAATCAGTTTGTGGATCCTTGCCCTGTTCTGCAGTACTTCAAATTTTTGCAAGAGGGGCAATCAGTTTCAAAATGCTTTATTCGGTATATATATGTATATAACCATATAGCAACAAGATAACAAGACATGAAATATTACAGATACAAGATATATTTAACCCGACAATGTTACATTCAAATCTTAAACCATCAAATGACGAGTCCAAGCTAAAATTTCTCCTTCTTAAGCCAAAAAGTACACATGGTAAAGTGCGGTTTACCTTTATAATGCATGTGCAAAATTCGCAAATAAAGTGACATATGGTAACAGTCAATGAAGGTAAAAACGCAATACATATTGTATAATTTTAAACATATGTGCAAAATTCGCATTCAAAAATTCAATCTTCGTCTTTCGGTATATGTGCAAAACTAGCAATATTAAAGTGCATATAAATTTAGGACAGATATTTACCATTTAAAATTCACAATGTCACTGATGTACCGAACACATAATAAATTTGGAACACAGATTTAAAACTCACAATGTCATTAATATACCAAACTCATAATATGGCCATATCCATACAATCATCGATTTCCGTGTAAATATGCATTTTAAAATATATGTAGCTACATAAAAACATATGTCTGGACTCTGCAGGTTAAACATTGTCTGCATAGCTGTCTTATTGCGTCATAGCTCATATTTTAAAAAGATGGGCTTTAAATAAAATTTCCTAAATGAAATATAAAATTTGCAAAATGACAGCTACTCTCCTTAGAAGTACCATCACAAGGGCATGGGGAGGTTCTGTACTGATTAATCAAAGGGAATGCCACCAAGTGGTGCACAGTGCCCAAGCGTAAGCGAGTTAATACAAAGCGATGTGAGCTTTTTGTAACTGTTGTCAGGTACGATGGAAAGCCTTCGCTTACGCTATACTCCTGATAAAGAGAAAACGTGCTTTATTTCCCGTATTCAATGGTTCTGGTGTTTCTTTTATGTTTTAAAAAGGATTCTACAAGTTCTTTTTTAGATATACAAGCCCCCATCTCAGGTTCATGAAAAGCGTCGAAATCATAGAGTATTTTATATAATATTGAATGTGGCTAAGCCATGGTATACGTGTACAATAGTCGAGCTTTATTTATCATGTCCTGGGTAAATTTGGTTTCGATTTTTGGCCAAATTGATCGCCATAAGGCCAATGGGCGCAGAGCTGTTAAATCCTTGGCATAATTAAGGCCCACCTCTCTATGGATTATCTCAGTGGAGGCTGAAGCCGGGGCACAGAGCAAACGTTTCAGAAATGAGTTTTCCTCAGTCTGAATGAGGGCTGATGAGAGACACCTTGAATTATAGATCAACACCATCTCCTTTATTCTATGACCCCCTAATTTAACAGCAAATCTAAAAGTACGCTTTCCTGTTCGTTGGCCCACCTTCCATCTTCAGAAAATTTAATGCCTAGGTAGGAGAACTTTTTAACAGTTTCTAATTTCTCCCCATCTAAATAAAAAGTCCTGTTTTTTCTGGTCTTCTTCCCACATGACATTACAAATATTTTACCTTTATTAATTATCAATTTCCTACTAGTTATAAAGGTCTGGAATTTATTAATGAGATATTGCAGACCATTTTGGGTACGAGACAGGAGGACCGCGTCGTCTGCGTACAGCAAAATTGGGATGGGGTTACCATTAATAATTGGGGCATCCGCTGGGGTTAATCTGAGGGTTTGGTCAATTTGATTTATAAATAGAGAAAATAAATGAGGTGCCAAAACGCATCCTTGCCGAGTGCCTCTATTGATCTTAAAAAAAGGGTTACATTCACCGGCAGTACCGAATCGAACTTTACTAGACAAGTTTTCGTAGAGTCTTGCCAGAAAATGAATGATCTCTATTGGTGCTCTCATTTCTAATAAAACTGGCCATAAAAGAGAATATTCAACCAAAACAAATGCAGAACTTAAATCGGCGAAACATAAAAATAAGTTACCTTCCTTAGCTCTTGTATATTTGCTAATAATAAGCTCGAAGTTTACACATTGCTCCATCGTTCCCATCCCCCATCTGAACCCGTACTGCACTGGTGATAAAATAGTGTTTTCCTCAGCCCAGGCTTCTAATCGCTCTCTAAGAGGACTCTACTAAGAACCTTAATTGACGAGTCCAGGAGGGAGATGGGACGATAATTGCATGCCTCTGACCTCGAGCCCTTCTTAAAAAGGGGAACAATGATCGACTGACCCCATGTCGGTGGTAACCTATCTTCAATAGCAGCATTAAATAAACATGTCAATATGGGTGCCCATAAATCCATTATAGAGGTCCACTGGTGCCCCATCGGGGCCCGGGGTTTTACCGCCCTTGCTCTTTCTTAGTCCCTCGTATACCTCAGTCAAACCGACAGATAACTGCTTTTTCTGCCCTTTCGATTTATTTTCCATAATTGTGTCTAAAATCAACCCATCTGAAATAAAAATACTAGAACAAGCATTTGTAAATGCAAAGGTCTTGCCTTTGTGATAAATGAATAAACAATTTGTTGTTGTAGCTTGTAGCTTGGTGAGCAGTTGTTCAATATAAGTTAGTCTGTTAAATTGTTATATCTTGTTTATTGAGAAAGGCAGTATATTGTGCTGTTACTGGTGGCACTATAAAGCGGGGAGATTAGGTAAAGGGCAGAGGCAAATTAAAAAAACATGCACCAGATAAGTACGCTTAAAATGTGTGCAGCAATGGGGAGATTAGGTAAAGGCCATAAAAAGGCCCACAATCTACTAAAAACTGATCCACACACTTATGTGTCGGATCAGCCGAATGGGCACTTCCACATTGCTTTATAGACCACACCGACCCTGGACGGGTGACTGGAGTTTTCTCCTGAAACCTGCCTGCGGACTAGCCGCGGTCCATGCAGGTAACAGCGGTGGGGCGGTTAGGCAGTGTTGGAAGGCTTTTGAGGGACGAAGCCAATGGAAAATGATTTATTTAATTTTCCCCTCGGCATCGTCCCTCGGAATCCCCCCCCCCCCCCCCCCTCACTCAACACCGCCCCACCGCTGTTACCCGCACGGACTGTTGCCGCTGCGGTCAATGATCTGAAAAACCAAGGTCAGTACAGCAGTGGTCTGGAGAACTACTGCTGACCTCAAAGCTTTTACCCTCTATACCCACAGGCTCAAGGCGTGTGACGCTTCGCTTGAAGGTCAGCGGTGAAAAATATTCTTAAAGTGTTTCAATACCTTGTCATGGTAGTAAGAGCAACTATATACATACAATACAACAGCAGCTCCTGAGCGCACAGGCCATTATGTGGACATGCAAAGCTACAAGATCTTTCCTCACCATGTAAAAGCCTGGAGCCCCACACCACTTTTATTTTGTTGCAGTTTAATGCAGTGCGAACCCTCCTCAAAGGTACTGGAGCACTTTACATGAGCATCAGTTACATTACACGAGTTCACATTCATTTCAACGCTCCCGGGAGTAAAGTTGACTTGGATTTGCCCATATTCACAGGATGTTGAGCCGACGCCAGACTCGAACCTGGATCCCCAGTTTCAAACCCAGCAGCTCTGATCCTGCACTCCAAAGCCACACCAACAACATTGCGTTTGTTAGGAATTAAATAAACTAAATACACCTGTGAAAGAATGAAATGTCTTAGCGAACTAACACGTCTGCAAAGTCTCACGAAGTTAAATAGGTGCATATTTTGAAAGGAGAACGGGGCTTGTTCCCATTATGGTCTGCAGTGCGCACGTATTGAAACACAGAATAAAAAATCAATGTTAAGCAGTACTGAAGAAAGCCACGCACTCACGAAGCATCAACCCTTTCTTGTGAAGTGCCTCTCATTTGAAAACCAACACTGAAAATGCATTCTAACAGTGAATTTCAACGCCGTGCCTGGTAATCAAGTGTAAAAGTGCGTAAAGTTAAAGAAAGAAGAAACTTGACATTTTGCAAAAAAAAAAAAAAGAAATAGAAAGAAAAGCAAATGTGTTGCCAAACCATTCTCTGCAATATGCAGATATTTGTTGAACAAAAAGGCATGTTACACTTGAATTGGACTGTGTGAAAGCACACAGCCTGTAATATCGCTTGTAATACGCTGCTGTTCTATGCTGGTGTCAGTGCTCCTTTATGCAAGAGGTGTGCAGGGTGATCTTAGGGTGCTTCAAGCCTCACACACAGTAGGCTGGCATTTTTCCGACTACCATTCAAACGCATTGCATTTAAGCGTTCCAAAGTGGCACCGGGTTAACGCTAGACCTCAATACACACTATTACTAGGTTAATACTGGAGCTGCCACCCTGCTAATGCACCCCTCCACTGCCACTGATTTACCACTGCCAGTGCACTCGCTTAACACTATTCCTGCTGCTTGGTGAACACCATATCCGCCATTCGTTTAAGGCTGTCATTTTCTTTCTCTTTAACAGTAAAATATGTCCATCGTGATTTTTTAATTAATTTGCATTTGACTGTGAATTTAATTATAACACTTGACCGCATATGAAGCGGATTACACATTTAAAAGATCAATAATTCAGTGCTGCACCTATGTCATGACTTTGACAGTTTATTATGCGCACTGTATCGTTCCTTTTGCACATTTCAGGGCTTCTATTTGTTTTTGTTTTATTTCACCTGCCTCTGAGGGTGTTAGTTCCTGTCAGTCTGTGACGCAGCAGGCTTTGCTGTTTATCCCCTCCTAGTCCTCGTCCACACTCCCACGACTGGCCTCAGAGGAGGCACCGGCGATGTCAGGGGAATCCAGGCCTGAAATAACCCCCGCCCCCGCCCTGAAACCGGACGCTAAGGAGCACCTGCCGGGACTCGAATGTTCATCAAGATGCCTGGCAGGGCACCCGCTGGCATAGACCCAGCAGCGCCCGGTATGCCAGGCACGCGCCACCACAGCTATATCTGGGCCCTGTCAGGGTTCCTGTGTTGTCACACTGGGCAGCAGCTCCCCCTCCCCTCCCCACCGAAAAGGGGCGGCCATCTTCGTGGTGTCCTTAGACGGAGGCAAGAAACATACCCGAAATAATAATTTCTTTTTAACGCGCACCTCACACATTCATCCCCGCTCCTTCACAAAATAAAGAGAAACTGATTGGCAGGAATCTGCTTACCGGGGGCTCGTGCGCCTGCAATTCGTTTTGCAGTGATGTAGAAGCCAGGAGTATGTTTGGAAGGCACTCGGGCACTCGGATTGTGTAGGCAATTCTACTGGCTTATAATGACACGTTCGAAAATACCGAGCCAAAGCAAATTCTAATCAAAATAAAGAATCACTAAATTCAAGTTACAAAACAAGTCAGGTCCCGGCCGCGCTGTGATTAGCTGACGTCACGGGGGTGTCCCGGGCCGGCAGCCAATCACAGCGCGGCCCGGGGAATGACATCACGGGGGTGTCCCGGGCCGGCAGCCAATCGCAGCGCGGCCCGGGACAAAGGGGCGGGGCTTAAAAAAAGCACCAGAAACGCCCCCGAATCGCGTTTTCGAGAGAAAGCGAGATTGACAGCCTCTGTCTCCCAATGGCTAGCCTCCATTTATGGAGCTAGCCAATGAGAGGCAGAGGCGGGTCATCGATCATATATAGAACTCAATAGGTTTTTTAGCGAAATGCTCACTACGTGAGCATTTGCATGCACAACCTAAAAATGAGCTATCCAGGCACTACAGCTTACATGGGAGGTAATTTCAGAGATATTTTCTTTTTTTTTTAAAGGACAATTAATAGTGTCCCAGAATAACTTATGTTTTTTGGTAGCTGCCGCCATATCCAATTTAAACCAAGCCTCATTTTGTAATTCCTTTTTCCGCTTTACCAACGAGGTCTTATAGTTATGGCGCTCCTCTCTAATTCTTTCTATGTCTCTGGGCTTGACAACTAGGGCCAGTTTTAGTTTAGTTAATGCCAAGGCACATTTTTTGTCGAACCAAACCACCTGGGTTTTCCTCAACTTTCGACTCCTAGCAGTCAATAAGTCCTAAATTACCATATTTAGTTTTTAATAAGTTGGTAAGCAAATTACCAGGGGTCACCTCGGTACCTAGACAGTAGTTTATTTCTGCAATACATGTGGAGTGAACATCCTCCAAAAGTTGGTCGGGGTTAATATTGACCCATTTTATTCTCATGCCGTTCGGTCTTTCGGCTATAATCCCTTGAACAGGTCTCCCATGAGTATAGGTTTTACGTCCCCAACCATACAATGTGAGTGAAATGCTGGTATGATCACTTACAGTCTGCTCAACTACCCATAGTTCAGAATAAGCTGAACCACAGGACACAAGAATATGGTCAATATTAGAATGGGCATCCCTTCCCTTAAAAGATGGACACTCTCTGTTGTCACTATTTTTTGTGCAGTCTAGCAACTCCAAGTCCAATTTGGCAACTAAGTTGTTCAAGGCATTTCCATAGTTAGTATGAGGGAAATGGTTATGTGGGGTGCTGTCTCTACTATCCAACTCGCCTAGGTGACCACAAATCCCCTTTTCTGCATATTTACAGGCTTGTACGTTAAAATCTCCTGCCCAAACGATGACCGGTAAGTCTCTAGGTTGGGATAGGATTCCCTCTATTGCCCTCTTGTATTATCGGTTCCCGGTTAACTCCTGAGATATTATTATAAAAATTTATTATAACCAAGTCCCTACCTTTATCATGTACCAAACGCAATATCTGTGCGGAGCAACCTCAGAACAACTCCCAAATTTAAACTCAGTTAGCATAGTTAACACCAAAGTTAAAAGCCCACCTTTTGCCCTGCCCGCTGCAGGGGTTAATGCATCCACACTATAAGATATATACCCCTCAACATGGGTTTGTTCTCTATGCCATGTCTCTTGGAGACAAATTATATTGTACCCTTGTGTAATAAAGGTCTTCCAGAATGGGGTAATTAATTTTCCGGCAATACCCGCTAAATTCCATGTGGTGATCTTAAGACCTTCATCGGTTATGTCATGCGAAATAATATGAGGTTGGGCTATTACTAAGTTCTCAGTTAGGCTGGCATCTATAACAGAGGTAGTATCACGTTGGACTGTTGTTACAGTTATGTACATGCCATCTCTCGCTAGCCTCTCTATATTGTCCCCACTTGCACTCTTTGAGCCGGCCACTTCAGGGTCAGTTTCATATCTAAGCAATTTCTCCTTCGAGACGGCTATGCTTCCGAGAGAGGCCTTTCCCCTGCTGTCGGCTATTACATTGTCTGCATGCAATAGTTCAGGTTGGTCCCTAAGTCAGTCAACCTCCTTTATTGAATCAAATACCTGGAATCTATTGTAAGTGGGAATTGGAAAGCTGTCCCAAGGCTTAGGTAAAGGGGTACAGTTGTGAGCTGTATTATAATGGTTAGCTCTAAAGCGATTGATCATACGCACTTTGTGTTGATTGCCTAACTGGCCCCTATAGAAATAATCTAACGGGAGTAAAGTTGTGTCATATTCCCAGTTAGAAGGCAGGGGTGCATTAAGGATTGTGTCCCTAGCCCAATCTGGCGTCCTGAAATTGATAACGATACAATCGCCATCAATTTCCTTTTTACTGGGGCCCAACCAACCTACTCTCTGAGTCATAATTATCTGATTTGCCCCGTGCAGGGGAAAGCCACAATTTCTTGAAAGCCAATGTAATGTTTTGTTTTTGAGTGTTTCTTGATTTTCGGGTTGGGTAGGCTTTAACTTTGGTACATTGGCAAGAGTAGCTACAAAGGCACTACTTTCAGGGGGTAAATGTATCACCGCAGGAATTGCATTATATATTTTTTGCACAGGAACTGCCCTGCTCATGTTAGTAAGTTCGAAATTACCTTTCTTTATTTGTCCTGTGGCACCTATATGCCCTGTGATCATAGTAGGGTCATTTGATGCTACTTTTTCCAGGATAGTGGCTGTGCTAGTTGGTGCAGGGCGACTAATTTCTCTCGGTCCACCACTTGCTGGTTTATTTATGGATTTTTTCATGGGGAAATTTTCTTGAGCTGACTTAACTTGTGTGTTCATGTTTTTCAGTGTATCTGAGGTGGCTATGCCCAACTTTTCTAGCTTCCCTACTTTGTCTACTAGGACCTTTAGTCTTTCCACTATCGGCAAAGTAAGTGACTTGACTAACTGCTCAATTTGAGTCATAAGGTCCGCTACAATTAGGGATGATATTTCTTTTTGGGCAGTACACCTGTCTTCATTAATCTGTAGATCAGTACTATGATCTGGCTTACTCTTATCACCTTTTTGTTTCGAGGAAGTGGGTACTATTTTCTTCTGTTTACCCTTTGGTTTCCCCCTAAGTTTGTTTACAGTCAGCAATTTCCTACTAGTTGCCGGTTTACCTTTAAAACCTTTGCCACCTGGGCTTTGTGGGGGAATCATGTTATCCATTGTGTCTAAGTTAATATTATTATTACTGCATTCATCCAACCCCTCCATAGCGTCAGATACATTAATTAAAGGAGGAGATTTCTCATTTGAGCGCATATTGGGGGTTAGTGACAACCTACTTTCCCGACATGTGAAATCAATGGGGGATGTTTGTTGTTGTATAATAGCGCAGTTAGAATCTTTCCCCGGGAAGTCCACGTATGTTTCCATAAGGATGGAATCCTGTGAATACGCCGTGACTGTGGATCTATATACCTATATATTTTTATCTTGTGTGGGTTGAGTTGGTAAACACATGCTTGGGGGTAGTGAGAGACACCTCTCAGTACTCTCTATTGCATTGACAACAACCCCTATAGTTTTTTTGTAGCATCTTGTCTATCGCAGTCAGGCTTGGAAGTGGGGTAGTTGCTTGCGCTTTTTTCCTCGATGTTGAATGAGTTGGCATAGGACTATTTTTACCCATGTTTTGCATTTCCACCTATTGATGTACTATGTAATATTATCATTCGCTTACAGTCTAATGTTGCAACATAGTTTACCTTGTACAGAGTCCCAAATGAAAGAGCCAAGAGAGGTGGCCCAGCCCAGCCTCTGCCGGCCCCGGACAGCCACAGCCGGCCCGCCCTTTGCCCGGACTTAGCCCGGGGCAGTCCCGCGACATGGGGTCTGTGGTGCTTCTTATGTGCCTCCTGGCACGAGAGGTGCCGTGTCGGCGGGTTCCGCTTCCGGTGCTGGGAAGTCTGGAGATTGTGGTGCAGGATTCTCCCTCCACTCTGCGGCCGCTCTGGGGTGTTTCCTGCGGTGGGAAGGAGTCAAGCAGGCATTAGCTGGTCCGGTAAGCCCCTAAACAAACAACAAACAAGGTCGCCCACTCTGCCGGGGCTGTGGTGCTTCTTATGCGCCTCCTGGCGTGAGAGTTGCTGGTGTCGGTGGGTTCCGCTTCCGGTGCTGGGAAGTCTGGGGATTGTGGTGCAGGATTCTCCCTCCGCTCTGCGGCCTCTCTGGGGTATTTACTGAGGCGGCGGGAGGGAGTCAAGCAGGCAGTAGCTGGTCCGGTAAGCCCCTAAACAAACAACAAACAAGGTCACCCACTCTGCCGGGTCTGTGGTGCTTCTTATGCGCCTCCTGGCAAACAGCAAACAAGGGGCAATCATATCTAAAAGCTTATCCTGGCATGATTGCACTGTTCTATCAAAACTCTTTCTCATGTCAAGATCACTGTTACATAAATAAGAATCCATCTTTGGTTTAAGGTAGGAGTAGTTACCACCTCGGTTTGAACAATGTACCTGGGACATTCAGTTTTCATCTTGAAATGGATATATTTATTCAGATGCTGTCTTGGTTTATTTTTAATGTTCTCAGCCACATGTTTGGGTGATATCCAATTTGATACGTTAAGATGTTGAATAAGTGCCAGATTAAATGTGGGCTGACCACTAGCATCTGGAATAAACATACGTAAATCATCTTTAGTAGAAATCCAGATAGATACTTTTTGCTTTTTTCGAGGTATCAATGACATCAAATTACGAGGCAATGCCATCATATATAAATCAATCTCTATCATTATCATCATCATTAGCATTGTCATCCATTTGTGGCTTAATAAACAGTCATTATTGGCGTTTTGCTCCTTCTGTGTGTGCTGCAGAATGCATCTAACATAGAAAGAGCAAAAAACAAGAAAAAATTAAATCATTTCTCCTCGTTGCACCACATTAATGCCTCCTTTTGAAAGGCTTTAGTTTTTAGTGCTGCCTTAGATGTACAGATTCTTATAAATTTGGGGCAGTGTCAAAAAAGCAATGGGTGTTGCGTGGGAATGACCAGAGCAACTCCCATTGCACACCCTTTTGCTGCAGAAAACTGCGTTGAGGAGGGCCATATTTTCAAGGCGGCTTTAAGCCATGCAAAGTGGCTTAGTGCCGCCTTGTAAATATAGAGCAGGCCACAGTGCCACTGGAGTGTCGGAAAAAGTAATGCTCCGGTGGCCCTATTCCCTTGTAAATATGCCTCCCGGTTTCCAGGCTAGAGGGTCATGGGTTTGACCGTACAATGTCATGAGGCGGTTGAGAACCACTAATCACAACTCTGACAAAGTCAGATATCCAGTGTGCTTTAAAGTACAAAGGGACCACTGCTTTTAATCTTGATGTATATTTTTACCACCATGTGAAGTAGATGGAGAACCCTTTTCTAAACAATATTCAACCCAATCCTTGTGAAATGCCGTGGAACATACAGTACTACTAACAGCATTAGGGGACAATTAATCAGACAGTAATTTCAGCACAGATGTGTCAATATCAGAGACCACAGATTTGAATGTTAAGGTCATGGCTTCTTGTTTGATTGGAAAACTGAGTTGTCCAACAAGAAATATAAATTCCTGTTTACCAACTCCTTCTCCGCAAGCTCAAACTCCTGCTCTTATTGTTGGTCTTCGCCTCTCTAATGTTAGACAACAAAAAGGAATCTATCAAACCCTGAGTGAGCAGCTGTTTCAGCTCCATATAAGCATTACAAGGCAACACAAATGTGAGTACTCTATCTCAAAATAACTCCCTCTCTTGCAGAACTGAAAACTAAAACTCTCTATACCACCGACACCCCAAATGTGCTCGCCTCAAATGTCTGTTTTTCCTTGCAGAGTTTTAAGCATAGCTGAGCCCATTGAGAAAGTGACAAATGCTGCGACCACGCTCAGGCTGCACATGGGGGCAAAGTCTAGTCAAAGTCATTTAGATATTTAAACTTGTAAACAGAGATCTCATGAAGAACACTGCATAGAAAAGAAAGGCGAGGTGGAGGTCTTTGAACGTATGTTTGTGAAAGGCATTTTGCAGTGTGTGACTAATGTAACAATACACACGGACTACAACATTTGTAAAAGGCCCCTTTAACTTGTGTAATAGATTTGTACACAATAGCTACTGTAACAGCTGAGTTATATCGTTTACATTACCAACATTATTTGGTTCTTAGTAAGAATGTTAGAGTTAGGGATTGACTAGTATTATTGTTTCTAATTGACTGTAAATAGAGCTCTAGGCCAGTACTACTTTTGATAGGTAAGTCCTTCCTAATGAGTTCTGTAGCTCTGTTCGGTCTTGGATATCAACACACATATTCTTGAAGTGCATCTTTAACCATATCCTATCAGTTTTAGTAATAGTGTTTGAAGTAGTAAAGGAGCATTGGCAAAGCCAATAGGCCTTGGTGCTAAAAAACGATTTGTTTTCTATTAACGCGTGCATATCACACATATGATGTGGCGTGAGTAGGTTATGTATGAACTTCAATGTATGAACTCCTGCAGACCCTAAGAGAGAAGGGTACACACAGAAGAGTGCACATGTATACTTAGGTCTAAATTACCTTATATACTGCTATAGGCATGTGTCACCTGTGTACTATGTTGTGATCTAATTTTATGGTTACAGCCATATAGTTACATTTTTACAATAAATAAATTGCAATCAAGAAAATAGAATATTACACACCTAAAATACTATACGGACGACATTTCTTTGTGTTTAAATTTTAGGGGGAGTTTTTTTTTTACCTTAGGTAAAAACGGATGTGGGCACCTTTAAGAGGCACACACTGGTTTGTTCTCCTTATGGAGCTTTCGTAATATACAATGGTGATTATGTCCTCATCCAACTCTCCAGGATTTTGCGATTTGAAAAAAAATTGCTAAATCAACACTTTTGTAAAAAGGCTGTGCTTTTTCACAAAACTGCCCCCAAAATCTGGGCCTACCACGTTCCCATACTGTTTTTAATGCACTTAGACCGCTGCTTGGGACACGGAGCACGAAGTGAAGCAAGCACCACCTGCATAATTGCCAGAACACTTTCACTCACTGTAGGAATGGGGCTTGTTTTGCCCCAAAAATGGAGGTGGGTCTTAATGCTTAGAAAATTAAAATAATAATGTCAGCCTGAATGGACGTCCTAGCGCACCAAGTACTCAGAGGCTGAGCTGGAGAACTCTTTGATTGGAAGAAGAGCAGCTGAGAAGCTTTGGGTGCCCCAGGGAAAAAGCGACATTGACATTTTACTCAAAACAAATGTCATGAAAATTACAAAGCGTGCTATCACACAAGATAGTAAAATAATGACTTCTAAACAAAATAGTAACACACCAGTAAAGTAAATAAGGAATTGAGAGGTTACTTAATTACATGCTAGAGGCAAGAAAGAGGAAATGGCGGGCTTTGGATGGCAGAGCAGGTCTATTTATAGTGCTATAATGCTGAGCCTATGTAACCTACTTTGTAGTCCAAAATATATGACTTCTACTACATTATACTGGAATTACTTGGTGGTTCAGTCTAATTGAATATCTACATTTGTGAATTTTGGCTCAAGATCTGATCAGACTGAACCTCCAAGTAATTCCAGTATAATGTATAAGAAGTCATTTATTTTGAGTAAAATCCCTTGAGGGCACCCAGACCTGACACTACTTGAACTGCCCAAGCCTCCAAGGATATATTGGATCTTCCCACGTTCTCAACTTACTTTGTAGTCCAGCACCAGGATCTGCTGGGCATTGTAGTTTCTTTTTTTTATTGCTATGTTACTGTCACTATCTGGCTGTTTTACACATGGGTTTCGATTCACCAAAATTGCAGGGGTGGCAGAAGTGACATCACATGCCTCTGACCTCAATGACATCACAGAAAGTGACATCATATGACCTATGGCCCTGATCTGTTCCAGATTTGGCCTGTCACATGACATAACAGCTCAACAATTGAGGATGTGTGTTGGATACAATCACAAAATGACACAAAGTTGTGCTATGCACTACTTTGCATTATTTTGTATCACAGAGGAGTTTATAACCATCCATCTGCCTTGCACACATCATGGTCAGATTGTTTTCCCCTGGGGTTTCAGTCGGATCTACACCAGATCTCCCTATGGGACATAGCGAGTGGATTTCTTTGAACAATCATTATCAAATGCTATTTTCCAAAGTAGATAATGGCATTCATTATATAACGATTTTAACTGCAACAAAAAACTCAAATGCATGCTACAAATCCTCAGTTTGAAAGAGAGATTTTAACTGGGCCCAACCCATTACCAGAGAACTTCAGGACATATTTGTAGCAGCAGAGGCATGTACAAACATAGCAAATTAGAGGCTGAAGACTGTAAATACAAAGTCATATTCATAAATAAGACTACTAGGTATAAAAACACGTAGAATGAGGCACAACTGTGGAAGACAACTTTACAAAAAGAAAACAAATTTGCTCTATAAATCACATTGAAGCCAGGGTTCCCGAGCATCAGCTAGGCCTTTGTTAGATAAAATATTACAACAGGCAGAGGTGATTTTTTGCTATGCTAACCAACAGAGAAACACTCCACCCCCTCCCACTTTCCTTGTTAATCGGGGTGTTTCTCCTGAGCAGGAAGCCCACCACATTTAGTGAATTAGGTAGATAAAACAGTGGCCTTCTTGATGCCTCATTCAAAAAGGTGACTGCACACAATGCCATATCAAACATTCTGGATACTTCAGCACCCGAGCCCTGCCTTTCCAGGCGTTATTTACACCTTCACTTCTCCTACACACACTTATTTCTACCTCTTGGTAGACACAGGTCATCAGAATGAGGGGCTGGTAATTACCAAACTGCAGATTAAACTACCATTTCACATTTGATGGTAACTTTTCAAACAATCTTGGACCCAAAATCTGGTCCGGTGATAAGTAATACTGTAGAAATACCAAATGCAAAAGCAGCAAACACTTTAAACATGCCTATTTCAAAGTGGAATACTCTGCTAAAACAGTTTCCATTGATTTAAGGCTGTAAAGTAATGATTGCGGGTAAAATAAGTTCAAAGGTAATTTTATTGAGAAAGCATAGAGTAAACATACATAATACAATAGGCAATAGAGAATCGTAACTAAGCATTTAAGTAGGCTTATTTAAGTAAATAATATCAGGCTGACATGGTTGAGATGGATTGAAAGAGCAACAAGAAAATAGTATAGTCAATAAGATATTACAGTTCTTCTAAAATATACAATAATGACATTAACAGAAATATACCAATATGCTACTAAGGTGAGGAATGTTATGGAGGTTTTGCAACTTCTTGCTGAATAGGGGGCTTGGGAGAAAGGTTTAGCGCTGGCATCTTAATATAATGCATATCACGAGGCCTGAAATGATAGTTTAGCAACATATTTCCAATTTTTGGTAATCTGCTGAAAGGCAACTGCTAACAATAGATCTACAATTTTAATATTATAATTGCAATCATCCTAAGCAGGTGATAGACGTCCCAAAAATAAGTGATCAACATAGAAAGGGATGTTGGAGCCAAAAATTAAGTTAATTTGAGCCCAAACACTTTTCCAGAATGTGTGCACATGTGGGCATGTAAAAACTAAGTGTTTCAGATCAGCAGAAGTGGAAAAACATGTCCAACAGGCATCAGTAATGTCAGTATGTCTTTTATTTAAGATAACCGGATATAATAAAAGTCTATTATAAATAAAAAATAGTGTTTGTGTAGTGTTTGCCGTGCTAGAGGATTTTAGGGCATATTTTGTTCCACAAGAGAATCATCCATTCTACCTCAAGATCCTGTTCCCAAGATAGTCCTACCTCAGTTTTCCCTCTATAAGGTACGTAGATGAGTGTAAATAGTTGATGCTCCAGGGCACATGTAAAGGATAGTGTGCAAACTATTGACAGGGTGAGGAGTGGGATGGCTGTTGGAAAACACTTGAGTATACGTAATGGAGAGGACCTGCTTTAGAAGAAAATACTTAGACTGGAAAGAGGATGGTTAGTCAAAAAGCTGACTGGCCTGTGAGAAGGACATGACTTCATCTTGAAGAAAATGTTAGTGTATCTAAATTAAGCCCTTGTGTCTCCAAGATTTCCAATAAAAGGGTTTGCCACGGATCAGTACAGACTTATTATGCCATATTGTGGAATTGAGAAAAGATTTTGAATCTGTAGAGGGTATTGCTGGACCAGATTCTAAAATTTAGCAGGTATGTTTAAGGATGGGAGTAGTTATGGATTGTGGTCTGTGGGTGAAAGAAAGATATTCCTGAAATGAGATAAATATGAATGTTCAAGGTCCACCCACAAAGGACAATCCAAAGGGGATTCAGTAAGCCATCTCGCGGATTGGCGGAGTAATAAAGATTTTTGGTAGGTGGGAAAATCATGAAAGTTAACACCACCTTCTAACATTGGCCTTGTTAATCTTAGTAATGACATGCAAGCCCTTTTATTATTCCACAAGAATGATGATAGTATAGTTAATTTGTTTCAAATTTGTTAACGGAATGGGTATTGGAATATTGGAAATTGTACATAATATTATGGGAGTTAGCATAATTTTAATGGTGTCTAAGTGATCCCACCATGAGAGATAGAAGGGGTGCCATTTGGTCATTAATGTGAAGATTTTCTATTTACATTTCTCCATACACAGAGAAAGTGTTGTTGAAATTGAAGAGGTAAAATATAGTCCTAAGTATTTTATGTGCTGAGAATTCCAAGTAAAGTACTAAAATCATCCTTGAAAGTATACTTGCTCAAAGGTAGCATTTCGCGTTTATCTCTATTTAGTTTGTAGCCTGAAACAGAGACAAAGAACTCTACCTCATGTAAAAAGGTAGGGATAGTGGATTGCGATCTTGATATAAATATTAGTATATCATTTGCGTACGCTGCCAATTTAATTTGTTAGTTATTAAAGTCAAAACCGTATATGTCTTTATTTTGACAAATTCTAGACAGAAAATGCTCAAGAGCTAGGTTAAAAAGGAACGGGGACAAAGGTCAGCCTTGAGGAAAACCTCTTCCCAAACCAAAGTAAGGGGATGTGTTACCGTTTACACATACGGCTCTCCATGGATAAGAGTATAGAACTGAAATTAAGGATATCATATTTGGCACAAAACCAAAGCATTAAGTGTTGGTAAGAGATATGACCAGTTAACTCAGTCAACACTTTTTCAGTGTCTAAGGCCACAGCTGCTAGTGAATGAGGTAAGTGAGAGGATTTTGATAGAATATCCAAAAACAGGCAAGTGTTATCTGAGATAAGGTGACCTACAAAAAATACGGATTGTTCTGCGCCTTGTAATTCGAGGGAGGAATGGTTCCAGGCGCATGGACAAAGCCTTAGAATTTTTTTTTAGTCAAATTTGATCAGTGAGATGGCCTGTACATTTTTACAGTATTTTAAATTTTTCCCTTCTTTAGGAATGAGACAAATTAGGGCTTCCAAAAAAGAACCAGAGGAGTCATCTGAGTGTAGAATTGTTTTTTTAGAGGGTATGTAATTTGGTAAGAAGTAGTTGTGCGAAATGTTTGAAGAACTCCACTGTAAAACCGTCTGTACCTGTGGCCTTGTCTTTCTTGAGTGTTTGTAAAGTGATGAGGAGTTTCTGTTGTGACATGTCAGATTCTAAGGGGGTGAAATCTATTTGATTGTCGGAAGAACGTTGGATGCCTGAAAGGAATTGAGAAATCCATAGTTCCGAGGCTAGAGTTTCTAGCGTATATAATGATTTATAAAAAAGAAGAAATTTGTTTAATAATTCGGGATCTTTGAACATTAATATTTTTTGCTCATTCAATATTAAACTTGTTATGTTTAACTTTTAAATATTTCACCCAGAGTTTACCAGCTTTGTTCTGGCCGCCATAAAACTTTGCACTAAATTTGAATAAATATAGAGAGGAATTGTCTGTTGATTCTTTGTTGAATGGAAACTTTGCATTAATAAGCGGAGACAAACAACCTTTCGATTTCGAAGAATAAAAGGAATGCTCCAAATTCTTTATCTTAGCCAAGAGATATCTGGTTAGCTTACATGAGATTTTGAGCTTTTGGATACAAAGCTAAATCTCAGGTGGCTGCTTTAAGTGCATCCCAAATAAAGGGGAATGGTAAGGTATCAGTTTGATTGAAGGAGAAATATTCATTAAAGAAGGAAACAAAAGAAGAATTAAACTTGGGGTCTAAAAGGCGAACATTATTAAAACACCATCTCTTAGGTAGATTAGATTTTGGCAGTATATCCAATTGAATAGAAATGGGAGCATGATTAGATATTAGAATGAATCCAATATCTGCATCTCTTAAAAATTGAGATACATTTTGTGATACAAAAAATGGTCTATTCATGAGTGGGTTTGATGAGCCGGAAAGTAGTCAGTATATTCTCTCGTGGTAGGATTACAAAGTCATATTGGATGCTGTCAAGCTTGACAGAATGGCCAATCGCACTCCTTAGGGAGATGTGTTGATCTCTCCAATGTTTAGACCAAAGTGAATGAAAACGTACTCCAAAGTATGCCAAAGAAAAGGGACTTTTCACTCAGCTTTATTCATATGTTCAAAGTTATTCTCGATGTATACTGTTACATCACAGCTGTATAATGGTTCCAAAAAGTTCCAAGATATTTAAACAATCCATTCAATTGATATTACAATCCTCCAAATACCAAATGCATTTCGTGCAGTCCGCACTTCATCAGGGGAAATACATTATCATCTATAAAGCAAATTCAAATAAGGTTTTTGTCAAAGAAAGTGGAGCAGACCACAGTCTATCATAGAAAGAACAATAACAAATGTTACAAAACATTGATAACCAATCTGTTTACATGCGGAATGAGAGAAACTGAAAAAGAGTGTGAAAATGATAACAAAACGTGTTCAGTGTGAAAATATTTTAAAAGCTAGTGGGTTCGCATGTGTGTTAAATGACCCCCTCGTGGATTTAAACTGAAATTCCGGTGTAAGTTAAACAAAGATGGTAGTGCACATTGTGGTTCACTCAGTTACTCAGTGTATACAAAGCACTGTGAACATGGTCACTGAAGCAGAAATTACATGCAGGTGATATCATGTACCTTAATCATCGTGACTACGCCAAGGTTTTTTTAAAATATGCACCGTCTGTCACTTACCGATGGGTAATCGGGTATGGAAACGTCCTATCTTCTAGCTCAGTCGGGATTGAGCTTGAGCGTACTACGCATGCGCTTACACGAGATGTATGTAACCTATCCCCTCGTAACCCGGAAGTGTGTTACATGTCGGTGAATCTAAAAAATCGTGCGTAATTTGCAATTATGGGATGAAAATCATTACGATGTTGTCAACAAAAAGATGTGGCGAACAGAGCTAATTTAAATCGACCGAGTGTAGCTCTTTATTGTTGGTGGTACCAAGGAGTGTATAAAGGTAGCGGCCATGTCGGTGAAGTATGGTTCGCGTAAAATGGTACTATTGACTACAATGAGAGTCAAGAATGTATGAAAAGGGTGTCAACTATGTAAGAGGGTGTAGTGTAAAACTAAATATCCATATTGTAAACAGAAAGTTGTCAAATAAATCAGGGTAAAAAACGGTATGAACACAATGGTATTCTGCAGATAGTAAAGTGGTGGAAAGTTGAATAACAACGTGAGGGTTATACAATTAGTTTTGTAAACATGCTGGAAAGGTATGTCTATTGAAGTTATAGAAAGCAACTATAGTCAAGCCGTTCATTTAACCCTGTTGGGTTGCAAGAGTTCAGTTTTTTAATCCAAAACATTTCACGTTGAAGCAGTCTTTTCTTGTTCTCACAGCCTTGTTTCACAGGAACACACTCCAAAACCATAAATCGAATCTGACTGATGTTGTGGCTGTTAGAAATGAAGTGTGCAGCTACAGGAGCTTTGGTAGTCTTGTTTCTTATAGTGCTCTTATGTTCTGTCATGCAAATTTTTATTTTCCTCTCTGTTTTCCCCACATATGGGAATCCATATGGACATTTTAGTAGATATACCACATTTTTAGAGTCACAAGTGGCATTGGTAAAGAGTTCAATAGGTCTTCCTGTGGTAGGATGGTTGATGATGTTACCACGGATTATATTATTACAGTGTTCGCAGTTAGCACATGGAATCGTGCCTGTGTACCTTGCAGTTTTGTTTCGTATATCCGTTTCAATTATATCCTTGAGGTTTCTCGAACTTTGATAGGCGAACAGAGGTTTTGTGAAGAGTCCTTCAAAGTCAGGTTCTTTTTCAACCATTTGCCAATTTTTCAAAATAATTCTCTTTATCTGCTCACTTCGGTTTGAGAATTTAGACACAAAAACTGGTCTATTCTGATTGGTGTCTTTTGGGTGTGTCTTGAGCAACTCTGATCTGGAAATGGTTTGTGTTCTCGCTTTCGCTTCTTCAAGAACATTTTCCGGATATTTCCGTTCACGAAATTTTGCAATCATCTGATTTTCCTTTAATTCATAAATTTGATCATTCGATGATATTCTTTTCATTCTTAGCAGCTGAGAATAGGGTAAATGGCGTTTCAAAGACATGGGATGACAACTGTCGAAGATCAGCATGTTGTTTCTGTCTGTACTTTTAATGTGCAAGTCTGTTTGAAAACAATTATTCTCTAGAGAAACTAGCACATCCAAGTATGGAATGGATCTGGTATTGATAGATTACAAAGTCTCCAGGCATCTATATGCTTATATTGTTGAATTGTTTGAGTAAATAGTTTATGTGTTGTATGCTGTTTTAAAGGAGTCCAGTGACTTGCGATCTATGAAGAGATCAACTACTTGATTGGAGTCTCCAGTAAGGATGAAATTATCATCAATGCAAGATGAGATCTGTTGAGCTAGAGACGTCCAAAAAGAGGGGTCTCCGTTAGCGGGAGCATAGTTATAAAGCAAAGAAACAGGAGCATTTCTAATTTGTAAATTAGTATATAACCATCTTCCATCTTCATCAGATATCTGAGAAAGCAAATCAACAGAAAGCGATTCATGACAGAGAGTTAATGCCCCATTTCATTTGCCATCGCCTGGTGAGCAAAAGACTTCCCCTACCTGCCCTCTTTTCAGTTTCAAGGATTCAGTTGCCGTTAAATGAGACTCTTGTATAAGAGCTATATCAGCCTCCAATTTAGATAAGTGTGTTAAAATACTTTGTCGTTAAGTGTGTTAAAATACTTTGTCGTTTAACGGGAGGCTTCACACCTCTGACATCCCACGAGACAATTTTCAAAGACATGGGCACAACTACAAGAATGTAAAAAATACAATAGTGTAGATAAACCGATCACTGAAATAATATCGAGCCCATTAATATCGATGTGCAAAAATATCGATGAGAAAATATCGAGGGACAAAATATCGAGTTTCTATCTTTATACAGGTAAGTACAAAAATATTGACTCTAAAATATCGACTGTAAATAATATAGACTGTCAAAATATCGTTTTTTTTTATATATCTTTAAATTAAGTTAAAACTAATATAAATATATTTAATATAAACTTAGTTAAAATGATTAAATAAATGTAATATTAATAAATAATTAATGTAAATTACAAAATTAAAAAAATAACAATAAATATATATATATAATTACATATAATTAACTAAACATATATAATATTTTTACCGTAGCATAGCAAATTGGTTAAAATTTATTGTAACAACTATAGTGAATTCAACAGTAGAAAAACGCTGGATAGCGTAGGGGTAAAAATTACTATTCCCACTCCAGTGGGTGCAACAGTAGGGAAAACGTTGGATAGCGTAGGGGTAAAAATTACTATTCCCACTCCAGTGGGTGCAACAGTAGGGAAAGCGTTGGATAGCGTAGGGGTAACAATTACTATTCCCACTCCAGTGGGTGCAACAGTAGGGAAAGAGTTGGATAGCGTAGGGGTTAAAATTACTATTCCCACTCCAGTGGGTGCAACAGTAGGGAAAATATTGGATAGCATAAGGGTTAAAATTACTATTCCCACTCCAGTGGGCGCAACAGTAGGGAAAATATTGGATAGCGTAAGGGTTAAAATTACTATTCCCACTCCAGTGGGTGCAACAGTAGGGAAAGCGTTGGATAGCGTAGGGGTGAAAATCACTATTTCCACTCCAGTGGGTGCAACAGTAGGGAAAGCGTTGGATAGCGTAGGGGTTAAAATTACTATTCCCACTCCAGTGGGTGCAACAGTAGGGAAAATATTGGATAGCGTAAGGGTTAAAATTACTATTCCCACTCCAGTGGGCGCAACAGTAGGGAAAGCGTTGGATAGCGTAGGGGTAAAAATTACTATTCCCACTCCAGTGGGTGCAACAGTAGGGAAAGCGTTGGATAGCGTAGGGGTCAAAATTACTATTCCCACTCCAGTGGGTGCAACAGTAGGGAAAGCGTTGGATAGCGTAGGGGTTAAAATTACTATTCCCACTCCAGTGGGTGCAACAGTAGGGAAAGCCCTGGATAGCGTAGGGGTTAAAATTACTAATAATTAATTAACAATTAACAATTTTAATTAATTTACATAATTAATTAATTATTATTAAATAACTTCCCACCCTATCCCCCTATAAACTCACAACCCACTAAAGAAAATAATTTACTAAATATTAATTATTTATCAATTAAATATTTATAATTATTTACCAATTATATTTTAAGTAATTACCAATTAATAATCATTTAACAATTATTATTAATTAACATAATTAATTAATTATTATTAAATTACTTCCCACCCTATCCCCCTATAAACCTACAACCCGCTACAGAAAATATTTTACTAAATATTAATTATTTATCAATTACATATTTATAATTAATTACCAATTATATTTTAATTAATTACCTATTAATAATGAATTAACAATTATTCTTAATTTACATAATTAATTAATTATAATAAAATTACTTCCCACCGTATTCCCCTATAAACCCACAACCCGCTACAGAAAATATTTTACTAAAAATTAATTATTAATTATTTATTATTTTTTGCCAATTATATTTTAATTATTTACCAATTAATAATTAATTAACAATTATTAATAATTTACATAATTAATTAATTATAATTAAATTACTTTCCCCCTATTCCCCTATAAACCCACAACCCGCTACATATTTATATTACACAATTATTAAAAATTATTAATAACTACCTTATTTTCGATTTTTTTTGTCTATATTCTATCTAGTCGATATTATGTCTAGTCTATATTTTTGATTCGATATTTTGGCTAGTAATATCGATATTACTCGATATTTTTGTAGTCTATATTATGTCTGGTCGATATTTTGGCTAGTCTATATTTTTTACTCGATATTTTGTCCAAACGATATTTTGGAATCGATATTATGTCTGTTTACCAGATAGACCATCATAAAGCAGAAGGCAAATCTTATATCAGCCCAACCATGTAAGCAAGTAATAGGACGATAATTAGAAGCTAAAAAGAGTGAATACAAGTATAAATGGGAAACACTGAACGGGAAAAAAATAGGACTAAGAGAGAAAAGAAGAAAGGAAGAGAAAGGTACAACAGTAAAAAAGGTACAACATACCTAAGGTTATCATAAGAGGGCCGGGGGATGAAACCACATCGAACGGATGGCACGCCCGGACTCAATAGAACGAAGGGCGAGGAAAGACCATGTCACATCACATAGGGCACAAGTACAAGGCGGGCACAGACATCAACAACCTTGCAAATGAGGAGAAAAAGCCATTATTATAAAATAAAGGGAAAATATAAAGTAGAATGACAACATAAACTGTTAAGAGACAATGCAACAAACAGTGATAAACTATTAAACCATATATTAGAACTCTGAAACAGGAGAGGAAGAGAAACTACTATGGGCGTTGAATAACATCAAATGTTTTGAGATGATGATGCTCCAGAGAAGTCCATAGATTCTGATTTGCAAGACTTAATGAAGCTCTGCAGATCTTCATACGTTGTAGTTTTGTTCTTATAGGTTACCTTAAACAGACATGGGTGAAAAAGTCCCTACCGGGCGCCCAGAGAATGTAGATCAGGTCTCATGTTGAGTAATTCTTTGCGTCTATTCTCTATGGTCCTGGCATAGTCTTGAGCAAAAATTAAAGTGGAGACGGACCATGTAATACATTGAATTGATTTAACTTCTGAAAGAACTTTGAGCAGGTCTGCATACAAGAGAAAATATAGGATAACTCTTCTTGGTCTCCAAGAAATAGACACCCCTGTTTGCAGATGGCCAAGTCTGTGAGCACGCTGGATATTAAGCAATGTTCCTAATTGTAGATGAAGCAATTTAAGGAGGAAAGACCTGCAGAAAGAGAGGGGTCAGAGCCCTCTGAACCTTATAGCAGACCATAAATACAGAGATTATTTCTTATATTCCGATTTTTAAGGTCTTCGACCTGCCTGAAGAGTGTTAACTTTATCGTTGGTGAGACCGAAGGAGGAGTCGTTATGCTCTACTGTTGTAAACTGATCATTCATCTGAGACCAGTTCTCTGTTATGAACTGCAATTTGGTAGTTGTTTCTTCCTTGAAGGGACGAAGAGCACATATCTCCTCCAGTACATATCTAAGGAAGCAGGAGAAGAGGGCTTTGACGGAGAGTGCGCATCCTTTTTCAAACACTTAGTGGCAACCTTCCCTGCAGCAAGGGAGTCAGAGCTCGAGGGTGAAGAGCCCTTAGATATAGAGACAAAAGAGTCCTTCATTTGGGAACATTTTGTGAAAATCTTAGAGTTTTTGATGAATGATTGTGTAGAACCTGATTTAGGGCTGAAGAAAAGAAAGAGAAATAAAATGCAAATAAATCCCCCCATTGGTTTAGAAAAAAAGAAAGAACCAAACTGTCACCAGAGAAATGTGGTGTAGAAATGCCTCACATTTGACTCTGCAGGAAGGAGAGAGAAGCATAGATCAGCCCTTTTAAAACGACTTACATGACTATTCTCATTGTAATTGTGACAGAAGCAGGGCAGGCAAAGCAGTAAAAATGACGGACGTAGTTATTTCTGCCTTGATAAGTATATTTTTGTCAATGAGAGAAGTCCCAGAATGAGAGAGAAAACAGCTACATTGGCTACCTCTTACATAATTGTGCACTGTCCACAAAGAATACTGCATCGTGAGTGATAGAGACCGCTGAATGACCCTTCACACGTCCTGTAAGCAAGGGGCTGTCGTGCTTAAAATGGTGGCTGCAGTCTGCACAGCTTGAAGTAAGAGTTTGGCATATGAAAAGTTAGATTGCACGTCCTGTGAACTGCTCATCAAAGGTGTCCGCTGCATCAGCCCATCCTCCGCTGATCAAAGCGCCTCACCATATGCATTGAAAAGACTCCAAAGTGTGGTCGGTCCGTGCCGCTCTGTGGAGCCTCACTCGGGCACTGCCATCTTCCGCGGGTGTCAAGCCACGCCTCCTCGATTGCAAGTAAAATAAAGTGCTGCAATGATGCTGCAAAATTTTCATTTTTTTCAGAAAAATTTGCAAATCTATGCAGCATTGTCCTGCCTGATGGTCAGTTTCCTTGTCACATTCCTCGCAATTACCATCACCAGGGAGTGAAAGTTTTTCTCCTATTAAACAGTGCAGTACCATCACTCTTGTGACGAGCCAGGGTAAAGGCACTGTATTTATTTTTCGCATTAGTGACTAGTCACTTCTCACCTCTTTCCTCAGTTCATGACTTTTCCTCAAACTATAACGCAGATCAAAAGCTCAAGCATACTGAATGTTTCCGGTTATTGTCTTTGGACCCTGGCTAAATTATTATTTTTTTTTATTTTAACCGAACCAGAACCTGTTAATTCCTTACCCCACCTCCAGGTTTTATAGGCTAAAACCTACAATTCATATACTCAGCCCTGTAATCATCACAAGTTATCAATTTAGTATTGCAACAACTAACTGCTATCTTTTTTGTTTTGTTTGCACCTACCAGAAATACTAATAATATCCATACAATAAAAACCTATAACAAAATGATTACAGCTGAACCATCTCATTTGTATTAACAGGACCTGTTTAATCCCTACTCATGCTAGGTGAGCACAATGCCTGACTTTGAAGTTGCCAGATTCTTTATATTTTCGTTGAAAATGATCACATTCTGTAGATTCAACTAAAAGCGGTTACCATCTTTGATGGATACCCAAGAACAAGTTAAAATTTGTATTTAAATTCCTGTTATGACTTGACTAGTGAAATACATCATCCCATTCATAGAATCAAGTCCTCCTTCAAGAACAATTGACTATTGTTGTACTTCTTTAATTAAAGCCTTAGATGTAACCTTGAACTCCTTTAATTACACACTCAAAAACCTTCTATTTCGGAGAGTATATACTCTGAAAATTCCTTTACCGGGCCTCTAATGGTCAATGGCACAGTATATAAGTATCTCAGGATGCACATTTTCACCAACTTTCATGCCATGTATTGATGGTAAAACTTGAAAGTAGGCTACCTCCAAAATCGATTGCTGTTCTTTCCTGAGATTGTGATACTAGTAGTAACTTTTTTTCGTAATAGCAACACAACTGTATGTCTGTGGTCCTGGATGGGTTACTGTAGGCAAGAAGGATCTGCTTCTATGTTTACCCCCACTTTTTGATTGATGTAAGGTTGTTTCTGACTAGTCTGACTGGGATCCTGCTAATCAGGACCCAAGTCTCTCTGCTTTTTCCCCTAAATTGATATGGTAAGTACTAAGGTACATCCCAGATTGGATACTGGGGTACCCTTATCAGTCTCTAGTATATGATACTAAGGTACCCAGGTAAAAGGTACCCCTGAGGTCCCCCATAGGCTGAAGCATGTATTATGCCATATATGGGAGACCATTCAAACTATCTCAACATGCCTGCCATTTCAGCTGTGTAAGCTGGTGCTAGCACCACTTACAAAAGATATAGGTTTCCCTATATCTAAGGTCACTGCACTTAAAACCTACAAGTCACCCCTACAGCAGGCCTTTTCAATCCTGAAGGCAGGGTGCTTGGTTCTAAGTGTGAGGGTGCAGGACACCCCTACAACCTTGGAGTCCATTCTCCCGGGTTGTAAGTGAGACAGCCATATAACATATAGTGATGACCATCTCTAAACTGGTTGTAACAAACCCTGTCGCATTTGATATCAAACATGTTGGAATCATACCTCCCACACCGTAAATGGTGTGGGAGGTATGATTCCAAGCACTGTAAAGGCCCTCCGTTAGGCCCTCTGTGCCTCCGGTACCAGTCTTCTAGATCCAGACCGCACAACATGGCTGCCGCTGACCAGAGACATGATTCTGCCCTCCTGCTGCTTAGCCAAGCTCTAGCAGGGGAAGGCAGAACAATAGGCATCCTCCTGGACAGGGTTTTGTTGTTGGGGCTGGGTGGGAACGTTGCCAGTGCCACATAGCCTCGTTACAGGGCACATTTGGTGCCCTCCATGCATAGTCCAGCTCAGATCAGTTCAGGGAGCTGTTGGCTTTCACTCTGGTGTAAAACTGGACAAAGGACAGGAAAGTATCCTCCCCCTTATCCAGCCCCTCCTCAGGGACATGATACAATTCAGACCTTCGAACATCTGGGCACTCTGGACTTTGCTCTGGGCATCAAGGGTGCAACCGGGAGGAAGGACTCCTGATCTCTTTGCCCTGCTCATCTGCTGGAACGTCCGTGCCTGTGCTTCATACAGGAACCTGTCCAGGGCCTGTGGACATCCAAGACACCTAAAGGAATTTCTCTTGAAGTGAAGGAGTCACTTCCCTGCATCTACAGGCACTGCAACCGAGCTGACCGGTCTGCTGATCCTGGGCTCAAGGCTCAGCAACACAGGTGGCGGTTCTTCACATCCCTCGAGGCCTGCCCTCTCCTCTCACCAAGTTTGAGGCCAGTATCCCTCGACAGAGCCACAGGAACCGAACCCCTGTGCACTGCATTGACTTGCAGTGGCAAAGGCTTATTGTATTCCTTCCAACTAGATCTTCGGGCACCAAGTAGCCCTAACCTCAAGCATCTCCAGTAACCAGGATCTTTGTCCTGACTGCATTACTTGCAACGTGCGCCTGCTTCTTTGGTGAGCTGCATGAGGTCTTCTTGCGACTCCAGTGCCTCAGGCCTGTGGGTCCTATTGAGGGTTACTTTTGAATTCTTTGGGCTACCCTGATTGCTCAGGGCCTGCCCTGACTTCTCAGTTTGTGGTGAGTCTCCTGGACCTTGCTGGTCCCAACTTTGCACCTTCGTCTACTTCTTTGTTGGTTGTAGTTGCCAAGGCTTGTTGGTGCTCCCTCCAGAAAGCAGCCCCTCAACTCTCGACATCCGATGTGGGACAGCTCATGTATGGCTCCTGGTCTTCCACAGCATCGCCCGGTTGACACAGCTGCAAGAGCACCGTCAGCTCTCCTGTAACACCAGACATCGGTGGGCATTCGTCTTCTGTGCCTCCTGGTCACTCCTGAGTGGCACAGACTTTGTCCCCTCTGCTTGCAGGTTCTTTACATCTTTAATCCATCTTTGGGTTCCACTGGACACTTTCACCTTCTTCAGCAGCGGCATCTTCCAGAAGTCTCCCATCGAGGTTGACAACGGTTTCCGACGCCACTTCACACCAATGCACCCGGCTTTCCTGGTGTAGGTAACCTGGTTCCCAGGGTATCCACGGGTGGGGTGGCTCCCCAACCTCTTGTCTTCCATGGGGTTTCTTCAGGGTCCACTGGGAAGCTTCCTCTTTCGTTAGAATTGCAACCCATGACTTTCACGTTGATTTGTACGAAGAACGCAGTTATGTTCCTACGCTGCACACAACCTCCTTGAGGCTCATAGATACTCACCTTGGGTGGTTCCTTGGGTCCCTGGCACTTCTATGTCCTCTGACTATTGTCTTGACTCAAATAGTGACTTGCATACTACTATTTTAGTATGTGGTTTGGTCTCCCCCTGGGGAGCACTGTGTATTCTGTGCTACTTACCTGTTTCTATTGCAAAGTATAATGTGCATTGTGTATATCTCTGGCTAGGAGATATCTGTATGTGTTAGTGTATGTCTTATGATAAATAAAGAAATTTATTTTTCACTTAATCTATACCTATAAGATTGTGTTCTGGTGAAACAAGCTGCTTTACACTCTTCTGGACTAAGCCTGAAGGCTACTCTCCACAGCTACCACTTAGAAAGCTTCCTAAGGTTCTTTAAGACCACTACAATCACCAAAAGGGTTGTCTGGATCAGTGCAAGGTGTCCACTTACATAAGTGAAAAAAAGTTGGTGAAAAGCGCACACTGATTCTCAAGCTAAACTATGAACTCAATTCAATATGTGTGCTATGTTAGAAAATATGCCCGTGTAGCATATGTATGAAACTAAAAAAGTGGCCTAGTCCCAGACTGGGCACTAGGACTCTAACATGCACTACAAGTTTGTGGCTTACTTAATTTGAACACAACATTTTTAGTGAAAAGTGTATACCAGTCAATGTTCCATAGTATACATATTAGCGTCCTATGATTCACATATAAATGTTAACATGAATAATATCTCGGTTTTTTTTTTAATGAGACAAACATTGTTAAACAATACAAAATAATAACAGGACCCAATGCATTTCGGGACAACTGGTCCCTTCATCAGGGGTGATCTGTAAAGAAAGAATGGAAAACATTTCAAATGATGCACATTTAGGATCTACCCCAAATTTTTCTGAAAAAAAGAATTCTGTGAAAATCAAGTACATCATGCAGCCTACACCTTAAAGTGCTTGAATAAGTGATCTGATGAAGTGACCATGTAAAATAAACACTTACAGTCTTCACGTAGAAGAGTACTAAACTCACAAAGGCCACCTTGATCGACCGTGTCGAGGCCATAGGAATCACAGACAAAGCCAAAAACCTCCTGGCTTCATTTCTGGCAAACCGTCCGCAAACTGTAAGGCTAGGCAATTTTACATCCCAGACTTTCTCCCTGCCATGAGGAGTACCGCAGGGATCCTCGCTAAGTCCGACACTATTCAACATCTATGTGTCGGACCTGGCGAGGGTCATAAAATCCTGCGGAATCTCCCTGACTACTTATGCTGACGACACCCAATTGGTGCTGTCAATACACAATGATGGAATCTCGGTGGCAGCCAACTTCCAAATGGGAATGATGGCAATAAGCTCCTGGATGTCATCCAACTGTCTTAAACTCAATTCTGATAAGACAGAAGTGATGACATTCGGGAGGCTTCAACCTACCTGGTCCCCACAATGGTGGCCCCACGAGATGGGACAACCCCCAGAACCTGTAACGAAGGTACGCAACCTGGGCGTTATCTTCGATAACAAGCTGTCATTTCAGCAACATGCTAATGCAGTGGTTTCCTCTTCCTTCCACACACTAAAAAGGATAAAAAAACTAATCCCATACCTTCCTCCTCATGCAGGCAAAACCCTGGTCAGTACTTTGGTATTCTCCAAAACTGACTACTGCAACGCATTGTTTCTCAATGCACAACAAAAGGTCCTCAATAAACTGCAAACAGTGCAGAATGCAGCAGCCAGGACACTGCTATCCATCCCTAGGTTTGCATCGGTCTCCCCCTACATCCGACAGCTGCACTGGCTACCGGTGAGGAGCCGTATCAAATTTAAAGCACTATGCATAGCATACAAGGCTATCCATGATCACGGACCCCTATTTTTAAGAAGAGCCTTCCGACCGCTTGAACACACAAGAACCTTGCGGTCATCCTCAGCACATTTACTCATGGTCCCCCGTACAAGAAGGGCCAACTGGGGCGACAAACGCTTCTCAGTGGCAACAGCCATTTTGTGGAACACACTCCCTCTACACATCAAGTGTGCTCCGACCCTTCTGAATTTCAGAAAGAAACTAAAGACCTGGTTGTTCCCTGCCTAAACCTCCATACCCCTCCCCCCCCATGAGAGTTCTGCATCTACAGCGCCGAGACACCCAAGGGTATTTGCGCGCTTTAAAAATTGCCAAATAAATAAATAAATAAATAAATAAATAAATAAGGAAAAAGAAAATGGAGAAAAAAAAAGAAGACAAAAGAATAATTAAGACGACATAGTGTTTCTACTCCCGGCGGTTTTCAATGAAATACACTATGGGTTTCTCATACCTGCTCGACTTGAGCCTGAATCCTGTATGTTTCAAAAAGTAGATTCAACAGGGTAAAGGTGAGAAGCACCTGCGGATGAAATATGACAGATGACCATAATCTGATGGTAAAAAAAATAGAGAACTGGTGAGATTACCTAATGACCGTTCTCACCTTCAATCTATACAGACAAAACGTTGTCGTTTCTAAAGGCTGTTGGCGTTGTGGCAAAAACCAGAGGCGCAGCCTGGTAACTGTAACAAAAATGGTCAAATCGGTGGTTAATCTTACTGATGATAATGCAGGTAACTATAATCTCTGCTACACAATCACTGTAACTAACCTTGCAAATGATTGATGTTGCAAGCAATCCTAAATACCGGGGCAGATGATGGCGTCCTGATGCCTAAGCATGAAAGCTGTTTCCTGAAACATAATGGCCAAATTAACTAAGACGTTCCGACATGCCAACATAAAATGTTGCACACATTCAGCACGCATTTTTGTTGTGCATTATTTTCCATTTTTTTACTTTATTACTTTTACATTTCTTTTCACTTCACAATATTATTGTTCTATTTATTTCTAGTTATACTCTCATAATGGTGATTCCTACTTGTCAGTTGGTCCTGACAAGCTGCATTCAGTGCCTACAGTGAGATTTTACGTGTTCCTGACGATTGATGTTTTTCTAGTGGTCACCTTGCAGGTTATGTTTCTATTTGAGTAAAGTCCTGAGTCTGCTCTTTATGTCCGTGTAGACGCGTCATGACGCGGGTGTTCACCCAAACCAGGAAATTAATACCGACGCTTTGAATAGGTTAGTGTGATGTTAGGCGAGCGTCACGTGTGGATTGTGTTCAAACTTCGGGTCTACGTTTACGGTTGTGTCGGGGCAATTTTAGGTGTGCTTTGTTGATAAATGGTTCTTGATATTGGCTGCATTTTAGAAGGCCTTTAGGTGTTTCATGAAGGTTCCATATGATGGAGTATCCCTCAGGGCCTTAGGCAAGCTGTTCCATTACTTGGGCGCTAGGTAGGAAAAAGCTCTGCCTCCAGTACGATTCAGACGGATGCGAGGGATGTGAAGCAATTGCAGGGAGCCAGTTCTCAGATTGCGGCCTGGAATGTGTTTTTTCACTTTCTTTTGTATATAGTGCGGGCCTTGGCCATTTAAAGCGTTGAATGACAAACAGCAAATTTTAAAGATGGATCGTTTTGTTTACCGATACCCAGTGCAGTTCTTTTAGCAGAGGTACGGAGGGGGAGCCTGCTGGCTTATTTAGGATCATTCTGGCGGCAGTATTTTGAATGACCTGTAATTTATTTAGTAGAGTCACACCCACCTCGGCCAGCATGGCATTTCCGTAGTCCAAGCGGCTGATCACCATCGCTTGGACCAGCGTTCTACGATGGGCAGTCGGCATATAAGGAAGGATTTTATGAAGTAATCGTAAGCTGTAATAGCAGGAACTCGTTGTGGCTGCTACGTGATCCTTCATTGACAACGATTGATCCAGTTTTACGCCCAAATTTTTAACACTCTGCTTGGGGATGGGGGCGATGCCCAACTGCGGGGGCAACCAATCATTGGACCAGACTGCAGAGGCATTTCCCAGTAACATGACTTCCGTTTTACCTGGGTTCAACTGGAGACAGTTGTTATTCATCCAGTTGGATATCGCCAATATACCCTTGGAGAAACGGGATTTGTCAGATTCTGGATTGGGGCCGATGGTAAACAGCAGCTGTGTGTCGTCAGCATATGAAATCGTTTCAAAACCCAGGGCTTCTACTGCTTTTGCCAAAGGGGCCATATAAATGTTAAAAAGGGTTGGGATTAAGCACGAGCCCTGAGGAACACCCTTGTCCAGTAGTATTTTATCGGATTGAAATGGGCCCAAGATGACTGTTTGGGTTCTGTCAGCCAGAAAATTCTGAAGCCATTTAAGGGCTACTCCCTGAATGCCACAGGAGATTAACCCCTCCGCGAGCCTTGTGTGGGAGATGGTATCAAAGGCCACGGAGAGGTCGAGAAGGATCAGTATAGCTGATCCACCTGCATCTATTGTCATCCTCAGGGAGTCCGTCACAGCTAATAGGGCAGTCTCCGTGCTGAAACCTGAGCGGAACCCTGATTGTGAGGGGTCCAGGATAATGTAATGTAATGTTGGTTTCAAGGTAGCTACTCAGTTGCCTGTTAATAATACTTTCTAGCATTTTGGCCAGTAATGGGAGCAGGGAAATTGTGCGATAATTGCCAAGGTCCTGTTGGTTTGCCAAGGGTTTTTACAAGATAGGGCCTATGAACGCTTCCTTCCAGGCTGTAGGTATGATACCAGATTGAATAGATTGATTAAACAATTTTTGAATGGCCAGGGCACAACTGGGGGTCAAGAGAGCCATGATTTTGGGAGGGTAAGGATCTGTGGGTGAACCAGATTTAGCCGAGCACAGTGCTTTCAGTCATAAATCAAGATGATAAAAGACAGTTGGCTTGCTAAAGCAAATTTACATCTCTCATCTCTCCATATCAGACTAAACAAAATTAATAGATAAGTAATCTAGCTCTCAAGTTACAATGGAAGAGCAACTAGAGACTGTGACCTGTGCTTATACTAACCTCTGATGTAACCCACGATTAAGACTTTACAGAGACATGTAAAAGATCTCCTAAAATTACAATTGTTCCACCCTTTTAGATTTCAAGATTTACTGTTGGGGCATAAATGCCACCATTTAAAAAGGAAATATATGAAGTACACTTAAAGATTGAAAAATTCGAAATCAACTTCATAAAAGTGAAAATTATATAAGCTAAGTGTTGTGTGCTACTTGTATCCAGAATTTATTTATTTATTTATTTAAGGTATTTATAGAGCGCGTAATCACCCGTGAGTATCTCAGCGCTATACCAAGTAGCCGGGCAGGGACACAGGACAGGAAATTAAGAGGGTTTGGGGAAGAGGAGGGTTTTGAGTGTTTTTCTGAAACGGAGATGGTTGGATTCCGTTCTCAGTTCCCGGGGCAGCGCATTCCACTGCTTGGCTGTATGCACCGAGAATCGGCGTCCTCCTGCCCGGGCCTTCTTCACTCTCGGTACCACTAAAAAGTTTTCGTGGTCCGATCTCAGTGCTCTGGCCGGTCTGTAGGGGGTGATGCAGTTTTTAAGGATTGGAGGGCCTTTATCGTGCAGCGTTTTGTGGGCCAGACAGAGCGCCTTGAACACCACTCTTTCCCTGACCGGGAGCCAGTGGAGCTTCGTCAAGGCGGGTTTCGCAGATGTTCTGGCCGGTGTGCCCGTGAGCATCCGGGCAGCGGCGTTCTGAATTTTCTGGAGAGTGTGAAAAGTGGCTTCTGGGGCTCCCAAGTAAATGGCATTACTATAGTCCAGCCTGGACACAATCAGGCCCTGGATCAGTAGTTTCCGAGAGTTAAAAGGCAGCAGGGGGAGAACTTTCCTGCATGCCCTGAGAAGGCCGAAGCAGACACCAGCCGTCTTTTTTGCTTGTGTCTTAAAAGTGAGGTCTTTCTCCAGCCATACTCCCAGGCTCTTCACCTCAGTTTTGGGAGAAGGTGGTTCACCGAGACAAGCCGGCCAGATGTTAGGGGGGAGGGAAAGATCTCTGTGCCCCAGGAGTAGGATCTCCGTTTTAGACCCATTGAGTTTGAGGGCTGAGTCATTCATCCACTGATGTATTTTGGTGAGACAGCCGTGAAGGTCCGAGGGGTCTTGCTTCGGGTGGGAAAGCGTAACCACCAGCTGTGTGTCGTCAGCGTAGCTGTTATCTTTCTCAATTCAAACATCGGTTTAACAAGCCATTATCATATAAATCAATCAAAGGGAAAGCAAATTATAACTGTGAAAAAGTCATACAAATGTCTGTGTGTCTCTATCAGCTTTTTAGTAGGACCAAAATCAAAGTTAAGTTGACTGCTGAGTGCACATAGTCAATGTAGAAAATGGGTTCTGCTCCATTTAAAAGCAAACACAAAAAGATGATTGACGGAGTGCTGAAACTTTTCAACCACTCACCCCATGTCACAGATCTGTGTTTAATCCATCCATCTTTTACTCACTATGCCACCCCACTTTGGACCCAGCCATATACAAGTCAGTCTTGACCATGTTCCTCATGGGAACAATCCAGCCCAAACTGCCAGGCCAAGTCCTTCCTGGGCAGGAAATGAGCATCCTGGGACCCTTCATCAGCCAGGTTAGCTGGAATCCAGTGGCACAGAGAGCAAGGGACCCACGTCTGGGCATACCCATGGTCACTTACGGCAAACATAGCAAACACCCTATGTTGTTCCCTTTTGTCTTTGGCAGCAAAAATATTTCCCTGAGAGCAGACAGCGGTCCAACGGACCGCCGCCTGCCCTTAAAAAATGTAAAGAAACGTGTTTTTCTTTTAAATGCATCCATATTTTCCTTCAAGGAGAATGGGCTGCATTTGAAAAATATATATTGCTTTATTTAAAAAACAAACACAGACATGGAGGTCTGCTGTCCCCAGCAGGCCACCATCCTTGTGTTATTGCGGATTGGTGTCGTTACAACGCAGGCTATTACAACGCCTGCTGTTACAACGCAGTTTTTACATCGCATACCATTACAACGCATAGTGCTTTTAAGCGCTGGATAGTGAATTATTTAATTTACTATTCCAACTCCAGTCCCGTGGATAGTAGGGAAGGTGTTGGATAGTAAATTAAATATATTCCCTATCCTAGAGCGCCCCCCAGCGCAATGCGTTGTAATGGTTTGCGTTGTAATGGTTGCGTTGTAATGGTAGTGCGTTGTAATAAATGCGTTGTAAGTGATGTTTCCCGTTATTGCCCATTACCAATGGGTCGCAAATTGCGACCTGATTTATGAATATTGTTTAGGCAGGTCCTTTGCAACTCCATTGGGAATAGCTGAATGTGTCTGACACACATTACTACATTCCATTTTCCAAGTCTAAAATTGCGAGTATAAAAAAATTGCAATCCGTGACACGCAAAAATGGAATGGTCGTACAACTGGCCCTCGGTTCGACTGTGAAATCCTTGGCCAGGTTGTGCCACTTTGTGTATCCGACCTTGGGATCTATCATGGTCAGCCTCAAAGTGCACTTGGGTCTCTGTCTACCCTTTTTTTATATATGTTTTTTATTGAGAGTTCAAATAAAGCAGATAGAAAAAAACAAGACATGTTTGAAATCAGATTATTACAGTACGAGGCATGAGAATATAAGCGACATTTACATAATTTATCATTTCAGAACCTAGAAGTTTAAAGTGCAGAGTGCATTAGAAAACAAGCTAACAGGCTGACAATAATATTCAGGAGACTTGGATAATAATAATAAAGTGCGAAACATTTAGATACGATAAACATCATCACAGTCGTCCTTTCATAGCTTGATTGTAAAGTGCAGCGTGCGTAAACAAGACAATCTAGCAGACTAATAAGAATTACAGGGAATTGCGGGTCGGGTTAGATGATGGCAGACAAATTAAGAGTCAAACACACTCCAATATTTATCATCTTTTTTTAGAGCCCCTGATCTTAAAGCATATTTTCTTTCCCAACCCTGGATTCGAAGTAATTTTGCCTTCCAAGCCTGAAAGGATGGTACAAGATCTGTTTTCCAGTACTGTAATATAAGGGAACACTCCCAGACAATGTGTTTCCAAGTGCCTTTCTCTTCGCACCGGAAGCATTTATCGGCTACCTGGGGGAGAATACTATATAAAAAGGAGGGGGTTCTGTATAATAACCATTTATTATAAAATTGCATACGTTTAAAATTTGCTCCTCGGAATATGGATTTGTTAAATTTATTTATTTTATCCCAAACCAGCTGGTTATTACAATATCTTCCCTCTTTTTCCATCTCTCAATAATCTTGTTGGAAGAGTCCAGCTCTTTGCTTTCTTTTAATATTTTAATCCAGGCACTCATTTTCATTTGTGTCTTATTATTGAGAGTATTAGAAATATTTTCTTTATTAAATACATTTCCTATAACAAGCTCTTTAAGTTTTGGATTTAGCATGATGAAGGACCAGTTCAAATTTGTATGAGACTGATTTATCTGACTGGAGATTTCATCCCAAGATTTCCACCTATTTCCCATCAGGAAGTCCTCAATTTTCTCATAACCATTTTCCTTCCAGAGATTTAATGTATTTTTGTCCATACAGCCAGCATCACCCGAGCTAAAATTTATTAAATTTGTCTTATTACTTAAATTAGATAAGTCATAGAATTTAAAAAACTGAGTTTTCAGCTTAAAAATCGACTGTAATGTCTTATGGCGTACTTTCTTTGGGTCTTTCGTGATTCTGAACGGATCGGAAAGTTTTAATTCTAACAACATCTTCTTCATAAAAAAATTGTCTGTCATCCTTGTATGGATGGTAAATATAAAGTGCTCAGTGCAAGTCTGGCAGATTTCTTTGCCCATAAAAAAGAGGAGATCAATGCATCTACTTTTTTAAAATAGGAGGCCTGAATTGCGCAGGGTATTGCGCTAAAAAGGAAATTAAAAAGAGGTAGCACCGACATGCGAACTAGCGCTGCCCGTCCCATAAGAGACAAGGGTAGCAGATTCCAGCGGTCTAAAAGTGAGCCCACCTTTTTTAATAGGGGTAGGAAATTAAGTGAAAAAAGGTCGTCCAGACTATACGATATAAATATTCCGAGATATCTCTTTGGATTCGTATTGTATGTCCGCCTGAATTCTGGTACTGAAGTGTCTACAGTGCAGTTAGCTAAGATAATTTCCGTTTTGTTAACATTCATTTTATAACCCCCTAATTTTTGAAAGTCAGAATTTTTTTTTTAAATCTTCAGTTGACTTGAGGGTTTAGAATCCAAAAAAAGGGCAATATCGTCTGCATATAATTTTATATTTGCCATTCCTGCTATTGGGGCAGTCTCAGTCTTAATATTCCTAATAGCAATCGCCAGGGGTTCAATAAATAGTGCAAATTAAATTGGGGACAAGGGGCATCCTTGTCGCGTGCCTCTAGTAACCTGGCAGGACCCAATATTAGTATTATTGACGATAATCTGTGCCCTAGAATTCGTATAAAGTTGTTGTAAAAGAGACATAAAAACATTTGGGTAATTAAAACTATGCAAAATTGCAAACAGGCAGTCCCAAGACACTAGATCAAAGGCTTTCTCCGCATCTAAAAACCAAATTTGAGCCTTCACCTTGTTAATTTTAAAATAATCTAGTGCCTCCAATAAAAATGTAGTGTTCGAATGGAGATGTCTGCCTGCAATAAAACCGCACTGATCGTGGGCTACCAATAATCTCACTATTTTATTTAATCTGTTTGCTAAACGTTTTGTAAAAATGTTATAGTCTGAATTCAGGAGACTTATCGGTCGTTACAAATTGATATTTTCCTTGTCCTTTCCTTTTTTTAAAATACTAACCACCACCGCTGTATGAAAAGAATCCGGTGGGGGACCTCCTTGAAGGAGATAATTAACTAATAACAAAAGTTCTTTGCGCAGAGTTCCTCCAAATTTTTTTAAAAATTCGATCGGAAGGCCATCTTCACCATTGGCCTTGCCATTGGGGAAGGACTCTATCACATCATCTAGTTCTGATAATGTGCAATCCTGTATGAGGTAATTCTTACCCTCAGCATCTAATGTAGGTATTTCAAGTGGCTGTAGGAATTCCATATTAGAGTCGGGTGTAGCCCCCCCAATCGCTTGATATACCCCCTCGTAGTGTTTAAAAAACAACTCACTGATGGAAGTGGTGGTCTTAGCTTGTACTTTGGTAATGGGGTCTGTTAATTGGTCTCTTCTATTTCGGACCTGCTTTTCTTTGGTTTGCCAGGACAAGAGCTTTCCTGTATATTCGCTCTCCTCATATATCTTTTGGGCATAAAGCATACTATTTGTCTCACCCAATTTGTTGTAAAAATCCTTCATCTTGCACTTTGCCTCAGAGAGTTTATGCCCAGAGATCGTAGATCTGACCCTATAATGCTCTAGGGTTGCCTGGGAGAGTTCAGTTTGGAGTTTAATTTTCTCCTCCCTTCTTGCCTTCTGCTTAGGTATTTCTTTAGATGTAATTAACCCCCGCAGAGTGGCTTTAAATACATCCCAGGTTATATTTAGTGGGGCTGTGCCTCTATTTTGTATAAAAAAAATGCTCTATCTTTTCTTCAATATCAGTGCACCATTGCTGATCTAAAAGGTTGAGTTTGTTAAAAAACCATCTTCTTGGAGGCCTTGCTTCAGTAGCCCCTAGATTGGAAAGGGGCGACCACTCGGTCCCCCCGAACGTATGGTGGAGTGCCTCGATCCCCCCGGGAAGCCATTTTTGGGCGGGAGGCGTGTCTCGGCTGGTATGCCCGAAGCGGCGTAGCCGGGGCGCGCTTTTTCCCGCCCTAGAGTGGGCTGGCCTAGACACCGACGTAGCCAGCCCCGCCCTAGGGGCGGGCAGGGGCGGGTTCTCGCCCGCCCTGAAGACGGATAAAAAGAGACGCAAGACCAGAAGACGTCCTCTTGTTCTTGTGCTCCGAAGCTGCACCTCCTCGCTACACGTGAGCTCGGGACAGAACGAAGAGCCAATTTTGAGCGTTTTGATCCTTTTCTTTGTCTTCTAGATACTTCCTCGGGGAGATGCCCAAGAAAGGCGCGAAGAGAATGACGACCGACCAGATGGTGCGGGCCCTTTGCAAAGAAGTGTCCGACATAAAGAAACGGTTGGCAGAACGGGACGGGGAGGAGGGTACGGGCCCTGCGCCGGCTGGAGGGAGACCTAAGAGGCCGAGAAGGGTTCCAGCCGGTGGAGACGTCCCGGTTCCCTCTGCCCCGCTCGAGGCGCCGACCCCAGTACCGATCGAGGGGAATCCAATCCCTGTTGTCGTCACCCCGACACCCAAGGGAGACATGCCCCCCGAGCTGGCAGCACAGCTAGCAGCATGGTTGGGGGATAGTAGTGATGGCGCCGCGGCTGCCGAGGCACAGGCGCTGATAAAAGGTCTCCGTGAGAAAAGGGAGGCGGCTAAAGACAAGCCGCAAGCGGCAGAAGTCGCGTCCAGTTCAGGTAAGCGGCCATTGCCGATTGCAAGGGACGAGTCAGCACCCTCTCGTAGAGAGAGACTGGGACAACATGTGCCTTTGGCTATAAAGGAAAAGATCTGGTCTGGGGAGTATGTGAATATTTTCTCCTTGCTTGTTGACCATTATGATATGGAGCATGTTAAAAGTCAGAAGGACTTAATGCATCCGAGTGTTTGGCGCGCAAAAATGGCCGCCTTTAAGGTGAATGAGACTATTGGCAACTGGGGCAATGCGTGGGGTATTTTCACATCGATTTTGGGGGGTCGTAGGCCCGAGTTGCTTCCTGAGTTTCCCGTTTATCAATCACGAATTATGGGGTACTCGGCATCGTATCAAGGTAACCATTGGTTTTGTTATGACAACCTGTTCAGGAAAGAGAAGGAACATAACAAGAGTTTGACTTGGGATTGTTACGATTCTATAACATGGGATAAAATGAAAGAATCGGGAATGTTAAGAATGCCATTGGTTGGGAGCAATGTTATTGATTACTCCCGCCAAAATGTGGGGACGCCCTTTCGTCCAAGTACGAGCACCGACGACCAGTCGAGGCCCGCAGGCAATACAGGGAGAAAGGGTTTCTGTTTTAATTTTAACAAAGGGAAATGTACCAGGCCTCCGGGATTGTGTAAATTCAAACACGAATGTAGTACGTGTGGGTCGTCCCATCCTGAGTCATCGTGCAGAGCCAGAACGGGTGAGAATGGGGGTAAGGGGGGCGCCAAACAGGTCTAAGCTTGGCCGAGGGGCGCCGTTACCAACCCCGATTGATACCTTGGCAATGATTCCCTGGCTCAGCGAATACCCGGATCGTACTTCTGCCGGGGTGCTGCGGAACGGTTTTTCACATGGTTTCCGCATCCCGGTGGGGGACTTTCGGGGGGTAGGGATGTGCAAAAATCAACTTTCCGTGTTGCAACATACATCTGTAGTGCATGAGAAAATTCAGAAAGAGGTTAGCCGGGGACGGGTTGCCGGCCCGTTTAGTGTACCCCCGGTACCGAATTTTGTTTGTTCTCCGTTAGGGGTGGTCCCCAAGAGGGACCCAGGTGAGTTCCGTTTGATCCATAATCTGTCTGCTCCACATGGTCTTTCGGTGAACAACGCAATTGATCCGGAAGTTTGTTCGGTGCGATACGCATCGTTTGATGAGGCAGTAGCCATCTTGAATCGCCTGGGGCCCGGGACGTTGATGGCGAAATCTGATATCGAGTCAGCGTTCCGGTTGCTCCCGGTACACCCAGACGATCAGCGTCTTTTGGGATTCGGGTTCCAGGGGTCATTTTACATGGATAGGTGTATGCCAATGGGTTGCTCTATATCATGTGCTTATTTTGAGCAATTCAGTACTTTCCTGCAATGGGTGTTTACTAAGAAAACGGGTTTTCGAAATGTAATGCACTACCTTGACGACTTTTTGTTCCTGGGCTCCGCCGGAAGTCCCGAATGTGCCCAGGCCTTAGATGAATTCTGTGTGTTGATGGGTCATTTTGGTGTGCCATTGGCAACGGGTAAGACTATGGGTCCCACGACTTGCCTCGAGTTTTTGGGGATCGAGTTGGACTCAAGGGAGGGGTGTTTCCGTTTACCAGCTAGCAAAGTGTTGAAATTCAGGACAGCCCTCCAAGTATGTTTAAATGCACCTAAGGTTACACTGCACCAGTTGCAACAATTAGTGGGAAAGTTGAACTTTGCCTTGAGGGTGATCCCAATGGCTCGCCCGTTTTCCCGCTCGATTGCCCAATCAATGGTTGGCTTAAGAGAGGGGCATCATCGCACGAGATTATCGGCCGAAGTCCGCCAGGACATGCGGATTTGGTTAGCATTTTTGGCGGACTTCAATGGCCGAGTCGTCTGGAACAAGCCAGCCGTGTCCTCCGAAGAGCTTGGGCTATGGACAGATTCAGCAGGAAGTATAGGTTTTGGCGCCATCTTCGGCACAAAATGGTCTGCACAAAAGTGGCCCCTATGGTGGCACGAGAAGGGGCTGACGGGTAATATAGCTTTCCTTGAACTATTTCCCATTCTGGTGGCCCTGAGAACATGGCCAGACGGGTTCAGAGATCATTCTGTCGTGTTCTGGTCCGACAATATGACCGTGGTAGAATGCATCAATAGTCAGGCAGCCCGTTGTAAATTGATTTTGAGGCTGCTCAAAGAAATTGTCTTACTGTGTATGCAACTGAACGTGATATTCAGAGCAAAACATGTCCCAGGGGTGATGAATCAGGCTGCTGATGCACTGTCTCGTTTTCACATGCAGGCTTTCTCGGGTTTCCTTCCTTCAGCGGACCCAGAGCCGGCACCCTTCCCCGAAGCTCTCTGGTCTCTCGGTGCCCCGAACTTCGTCACCTCGTGGGAGAGAGTCTAGCACCCAGGACAAGGAAGGCATATGAAGGGGCGTTTCAGGCCTATTTAGCCTTTTTGGGGGAAGAGAGAGGGGGACTGTGGGGGCAGGAAGAGTGTGTAGTACTTTTTCTGATGTCTTTACGTAGGGCTGGGAAATCGGTGGCTACGGCCCAAAGGCATCGTGCCGCCATTTCCTTTGTTGCCAAGGCCCATGGCATCCAGGACCCGACAGCGTCTTTTACGGTACAAAAAGCGCTGCGTGGGTGGCAACGCCTAGAGGGTCGCAGAGTAGACGTAAGACGACCGATAGGTCTGGATAGGTTGGCCCAGTTACTGGCCTCACTCCCTAACACGTGCTCGTCCCCTTTCGAGACCTGTTTGTTCCGGACTGCATTTACACTGGCATTTCACGGGGCTATGAGAGTTAGTGAGCTGGTTGCAAGGAACAAACAGGATGTGTCGGGGGGCTTGTGCAGGGAACATGTCCGGATCAGGGGCGATGCGATGATTGTCTCCTTTCTCAGGTCCAAGTCCGACCAAGACGGGAGGGGGGACTGCACGATCATTCGCCGGACCCCCGGATCCTCCATGTGTCCGGTACAGTGCTTAGAAGACTACCTAGCACGAAGGGTGGCATCATGGGGGGGGACATTGTTGAGGCATGCAGACGCCACCCCACTGACGAGGTTTCAGTTTCAGCGGGTGCTTGCAATGGCCATTGCCGCAACGGGCTTGGACCCGGGCGAATTTGGGACCCATTCCTTTCGGATAGGGGCTGCCACTGAAGCTACAGCCAGGGGTCTTAATGTAGAACAAGTAAAACGTGTGGGGCGTTGGTCCTCCAATTGTTATAAGAGGTACGTGCGATTGCACATGTTGTGAAGCTGTAATCATGTACTCACGCCTCTTGTCTTTGTTTGTTTTCAGTTGCGCAAGCCTACGAGGCAGGGCGGACTGTGCAGTCGACCCAACACCAGGCCAGCGGTTGCACATCACCGGCTGTAAGGAAGGAGGTGTGGGTCGTGGGCCACTCATACGTGAGACGGGCCGCGGACGTATTCAAAGCAGGTGACATGGTTCACGTACCTGGGGAATACGGGTACAGAGTGTCCTTCTACGGAAGGGGCGGTCTCTGTATTGACCAGTTTCAGGCATTTTTTGAGGGTTTGTTAGAGCGGATGAGGTCACCGCCGTCCATAGTCATAGTGCATTTAGGGGGTAATGATTTGGTCACTACCGGTAGACGACTTCTCCTGGAGACTATGCTTTCCACGGTAAGTTGGTTAACAAGGAGAGTTCCGGGGTGCATAATTGCGTGGTCTCATATGATCCCACGAAAAGTATGGCGGGGGGCTATCTCGATCCCTGCTTTAAATCATTCTGTTAGAAAACTGAATAACAAAGTGAGTAGGTTGTTCCGTTCCAAGACATTGCATTCGATCTCGCATAGTTGTATTAATGATGACAGTATGTATCTGGGGGATGGTGTGCATTTGTCGAGGGTGGGGAATGAGTTACTCATAGGAGACTTCTTAGCCTGGTTAAAATCATTAAGACATGACCTTTAGGTAGGAGTTTTGTGGGGGGTCCGGATAGCCGGTCAACTATCCGGACCTGTGGCGGTAAGGTCATGATCGGTGAGCACTAATTGGTAGATCCCTATGAGTGGGCGTCACCCAACACGGATGGGAGCGCTCGGGAGAGGTGGCCATTGGCCCCTCAGTGGGGAGGCGGTCCCGTCTAAGGGCGGGTCACCGGAAGTAAAGGAAAGGCGGTCAAGGCCCCTTCCGTTGTAGGAGGGGTTACAGCCCCCTCCTGGGGAATTTCCCGGGGCCAGGGTCATCTGCGACGGCAGATGCGGTAAGTTGTGTGGGATGGGGGGAGGTCCACGATACCTTCTAGATACCACACACAAGTCTTCGAACGACCTTTAAATGGCGTCGAGTCTTAAGTGCCCCCGTCAAGTCAAGGGAAATTGTTAGTAGTTGCACTTGAGGTAAGCCTCTGTGCTGTCGCCCCTCACAAGTGGGAGGGGTAAGTCTGGTTAGGGATCTTGACACCGGTTATGACCTTGCCGTTGGCCCTTAAACGTTAGGATGTACAATTTCAGTGTTTCTAGAGAATGTTTTTGTTGGATGCTAGTTCGGCTAGGAGAAACTCTGTATTAGAGAATATGTTAAGGTGAGCCAAACATCGCAATGTGATAATGAAATTGTACATAAAATGAAACGTTTAATGTTTTAATTTTTTGTTTTAATAAATACGGCCGGGGGAGGGTCACTCCCTCCCCACATCCAAAAACTTCAAGAACTGTTTCCGGTTTCCCTTCCTTTTGGGGATTGTGTTGAGAGGGGGTGGCGGGTATCTCAGCCATATGGAAAGGGGCGACCACTCGGTCCCCCCGAACGTATGGTGGAGTGCCTCGATCCCCCCGGGAAGCCATTTTTGGGCGGGAGGCGTGTCTCGGCTGGTATGCCCGAAGCGGCGTAGCCGGGGCGCGCTTTTTCCCGCCCTAGAGTGGGCTGGCCTAGACACCGACGTAGCCAGCCCCGCCCTAGGGGCGGGCAGGGGCGGGTTCTCGCCCGCCCTGAAGACGGATAAAAAGAGACGCAAGACCAGAAGACGTCCTCTTGTTCTTGTGCTCCGAAGCTGCACCTCCTCGCTACACGTGAGCTCGGGACAGAACGAAGAGCCAATTTTGACCCACCCACCAGCCCCTGAGGACAGCAAGTTGTTGTGCAATAAAGTGAATTTATAAGTTTGTTTTTCCATTCCGTTTACAGGCTGTGAAAGTATCAGTTTGTTGTTGATCATAATAAAGTATGGTGAATATTGTGTAGTTTGTTTCGAGTAAAATGATTTGATGTAGTGTTGTATTTTTAGCATGTTCCTTCGGTCGTAGCGACCAATGTTTTTTGTAGGTTTGAATAAAAATTGTCGTATTTATTTTTTGGTAGGCGGTAAGGTCATGATCGGTGAGCACTAATTGGTAGATCCCTATGAGTGGGCGTCACCCAACACGGATGGGAGCGCTCGGGAGAGGTGGCCATTGGCCCCTCAGTGGGGAGGCGGTCCCGTCTAAGGGCGGGTCGCCGGAAGTAAAGGAAAGGCGGTCAAGGCCCCTTCCGTTGTAGGAGGGGTTACAGCCCCCTCCTGGGGAATTTCCCGGGGCCAGGGTCATCTGCGACGGCAGATGCGGTAAGTTGTGTGGGATGGGGGGAGGTCCACGATACCTTCTAGATACCACACACAAGTCTTCGAACGACCTTTAAATGGCGTCGAGTCTTAAGTGCCCCCGTCAAGTCAAGGGAAATTGTTAGTAGTTGCACTTGAGGTAAGCCTCTGTGCTGTCGCCCCTCACAAGTGGGAGGGGTAAGTCTGGTTAGGGATCTTGACACCGGTTATGACCTTGCCGTTGGCCCTTAAACGTTAGGATGTACAATTTCAGTGTTTCTAGAGAATGTTTTTGTTGGATGCTAGTTCGGCTAGGAGAAACTCTGTATTAGAGAATATGTTAAGGTGAGCCAAACATCGCAATGTGATAATGAAATTGTACATAAAATGAAACGTTTAATGTTTTAATTTTTTGTTTTAATAAATACGGCCGGGGGAGGGTCACTCCCTCCCCACATCCAAAAACTTCAAGAACTGTTTCCGGTTTCCCTTCCTTTTGGGGATTGTGTTGAGAGGGGGTGGCGGGTATCTCAGCCATATAACCTCCATGCAGAGTGCTACATGTTCTAAGAAAGCGTTAGGTAGATGGGCATAGTTGTACAGCTCTAGATCGTGGGATGATAGAAAAAAATCTAGCCTTGATGCGGAATTATATTTTGCTGAGTGGCATGTATATTCTCGCTCAATGGGATATAAAATTCGCCAGTGATCGATAACGTCAAGGTCTGTTTTACAACTTTGGACGGCCAAGGCAACTTGGGGTTTGGTTTGTCAGCGATCTTTTTTGGAGGAATCCAATCGGGAGTTTTGTAATAAATTAAAGTCTCCCCCCAGATTATTGGGCCAGAGAGACCTGTTATTGGCTGTTTTAACTGTAGTATTGGTAGAGGGTCGTCCAAAATTGGTGCATAAATTGTAGCAAGAATGACATTAACATTGTTTAATTTACCATGTGCAACTGCCCATCTACCTCTGGGGTCTATAAGCGTCCCTTCCAGAAGAAAACCTACGTGTCTGCCTATTAATATGGAAACTCCTTTCTGAGCCAACCCAGCGTTAGCAGATATCTTGTGACCCGCCCAGTTTTTGAAAAGTTTATCTGACTCAGCCTGATCTTTATGGTGGGTTTCTTGCAAATAGATGACGTCTGGAATGAGATTTTTTAGCCAGCACTCAATGGCATTCCTTTTGCGAACGTTATTCAAACCATTTGCGTTAAAAGAGATAAACTTCACCATACTATTTATTCTTCACAGTACTGGGCAAAACTCTAGGCTTGTGCAAATATGCAATCAGTAGCGTATATAAATAATAGCAGCAAATAATCATAGAGAGGTTGAATTTCTCTGTGCAAATATGCAAATGAGCAGCAAGAAAAAATAGCAGCAGAGCTTGGAAAGTTGTACCCCTCCATGTGCAAAATATGCAAATAGGCAACACATGATATAATCTTATCTTATATAAAGAAAAATAAAAGTAAGCAGCATGTATATATAGTATCAACAGAAAATCATAGAGGAACTGCCTTTCTCTGTGGAAATATGCAAATAAGCAGCAAAATTGTGCAATAGCAGCAAAGCTTGAAAGAGTTATGTCCCCCCTAGTGCAAAATACGCAAGTATACTTAAAAAATCTTATCATGATCCATTCGACTTAAAGTGGCGAGTGCCAAATATCAGAGTTAGATTACCCTTTTTTTTGCGCAAAAAAGAGACAAAAAAGGGAAAAAGAAAAAAGAAAAAAGAAAAAAAAAGAAAAAACCTCTTAGGTATAACATTGCTCGTACCATAACTGTGACAGTTACATTTGAACTCTCTTTTTTCCCCCTTGCGGCACCCCCCTTCAGCCCCTTCCCTCCCCCCTTGAGTGGACGGAGACCTCCAGTGTCCCACTTCCGTCCTTCTCTGATATTTCTTCTTTTTGGATGCCATCTCATTGCATCCTTGTGTGCTTCCTGTCTCCGTCGTAGGTCCGCCGTTAAATGATAGTGAATGATGCAAGGAGATCCAGCGATGCAAGGAGCTTGGCATCACCGCCCTTCATATTAAGTTACGCGCAACAGGTGGAAACAGGACCAAGACACCAGGACCAGGTGCTCAGTCAGCCCTAAGAGCCCTGGCCCGTTCTGGAATGAAGATTGGTCGTATCGAGGATGTGACTCCAATTCCCTCCGACAGCACTCGCAGAAAGGGCGGTCGCCGTGGTCGTCGTCTGTAAATTTAGTTTGTCAAATAAAAAAAATATAAAGCCAAAAAAAAAAAAAAAAAAATGATAGTGAATGATAGTGAATTCAGCAACATATTATTCCCCGAGGCCATCGAGGAAAGTCTGGGCTTCATGCAAGACCGAAAAGATAAAAAAATTTCCTTTGGCCAGGACTTTAAGTTTCGATTGTTGCACTATCATGGCTTGGGCTTCCTTGCTCTTAAAGGAGTCGATAAGTTTCCCAAAGTCCCTGCGTCTGTGAGCAGATGCTGCCGACATGTCCGCAAAGATTCGAAAGAAATTCACCCCCTCCACACTAAAAGTTCTTTTAGAAAATGCGGTATTTAAACATTTTTCTTTTACCCTAAAGTCTGAGAAATTGAGCAGAATTGTACGGGGGTATTTCAAGTTATTAGGTTCATGTGCAGGAACTCTGTGCGCCCTTGTAATAGTGAGACCTTGGAGCTCGGGAATGGCTTTTTTCAGTAAAGACTCTGACCAACTAACTGCATCCTTATCTTCAAGCCCCTCTGGTATGCCTACTAGTCGTAGATTAGACCTCATATTATAATTCTCAACCCTGATATTAGACTATCATTGACACTCAGTGATGTTTGGCACTATTTTCACTTAAATCTTTAAAAATCTCTATCTCTGTTTTTTTCTTATTGGATTTTTGTTGGTTTTAGTGTCATTTTGTTTATTCGCTGTTATTCTATTTTTCTAAATAGGAAATTCCTATCATTTTGGTGCTTTTATTTTAAAACTGTTTTGGAACAGCATAAATACTTTACACACTGCCGTAAATTTAGCCTGTCTGCTCTGCAAAATAGCTACCAGGTGGTTGAGCTCCAATTAATGTAGTGGCTTTTGGGATTCACCCTGACATCCTGGCAAGCTCCTGTCCTTACTCCTTAAGGTGGGCAACCACCCAGACCAAATAATATTCCACATTCTTAAAATCAATCTGCCTTTAGCGATTTCCCTGAAATTGAAGAATTTGGCTGCGTGTAGCAGTTCTTTTAGGGTATGTCTAATGCCAGGGACTGCCCCAGCCAGAGTTTAGTAGATTTTGTTTCTGAAAGCCTTTTCACCAGCATCACAGGAACATGTTTGGCAAAACAGTGCATTCACAGTTGGCCGTTAGTGCCATGAGGAATGACATGTCAGCATTTACTACATTTTTTAAAGACTAACAACCAAGGTGGGGTGTGTTTCTGAAATAAAACAGTGTACCTGATGTACTATGAATTTCCCCCAGCACATGGTGTATATTAATATTATTCATGCTTTTGCAGGCACATCCTGGGTAGGAAATAAACATAGACAACAATGCATTGGCAGACCTTCAGTAAATAGGGGGATGTTTGTTCACCACGTGGCCCTACCTGAATGTTTTCAGAGAGCTGAGCTCTTTTAGCTCTAAATGTGGCGGAGGAGCTGAGAGGAGCCTGGATGTGGCAGATACACTGTAAAAATCAAGACCTGAATGAGACCCGTACACATTTTATGCTGCTTAATGTCCTTCAGCGGTGGTAATCTTGATACTGTATCTGGTGACTGATAAGCTGAAAAGGGGGTGAAATTACAGATAACGTTGCTGGTGAGAGAAGGTGCCTTGACAGAATTACCTGCTTTAATTCTGCATGCTATTCCTCCTTCCAGGGAAAGTAACAGACCAGAATCCACACTCATTTACCACAAGCCTGATGCCGGTGGTACATTTGTCTGGGGTCTTTTTGAAGGTCTGTGGTGTGAGGAAAGAGTGGTCATAGTAGGTGAAGGGACATTTTTTGCTGTTTTTCACCAGTGCTTTATTTGGAGGGTGACCAGGGGCCAGAAACAATAGCTGCATACAGCCCCTGCATCCCTACACAAAGGTCTGGGACTGGTGTCTTTGGGGCCAGAATTGTTGGGTCTAGAATTGGGCCATCGCACCTGGCGCCAAGGTCGAGGAGGAACCATTTCAATGACAGGCTGAGAAGAGATAAGAGCAGCCTGCAAATATCTTTGTATGTGCCGACAACAACATTCTAACTGTAGTGGTTAATACGTTTGATATAGAGATCCGTGGTTTGTCTAATGATAGTGTTGGTTCTTGCTAAAGTAGCATAGAGGGTTAATGTTCCTGCTACGAAGCACAACATTGTAGCATGAATACAACAGATTTATATTTTTTGTAGATTGCTCAGTGGGTTACTGCTTTTTTTTACAGAGATTTTGCTCCTTGTACTTCATAAGTTATCACTATTCTAACAGAACTCAGGGGCATATTACCAAGGCAGGTGAAATGAAATTATCGCCGCTTTTGCAGCCGCTTTCGGCCGCAAAGAGGCGATAATTTCATTGCCCTTTTAGCAAGCTGTCGCTAACATCAGTTAGCGACAGCTTTGAGGCGATAGCGAGCGGTTTGGGGCCCGCTTTGCATGTCAGCGATATTTATCGCTAATGACATGCAAAGTGGGTGTACCCAACCGTTTAGTGACTGAAAGCAGTCGCTAACATCGCTATCACCTATTATCAACGTAGGCGTAGCAATAAACAAATGTGCGCTAAGCGCGAATATCGCCAAAAACAAACGCCTGCTCAGACCAGTTATTAACCTGTATATCCAATGGGAGGTGTATATTCGGGTTAAGAACCTATTGGCGTTAATGCCTGAATATTGCTGTATTTCCAGAGATATTCACGCATTAGGCCACTATCGCCGAAAATGTTATCGCATTTGAGATAAACATTGCTAATAGCACGTTATCTCTGCGATAAAATCCGGTGATGCACGGCGATAGAAAAAATGTCGCTAAGCTTAGCGATAAATATTGCTAGTTGTTGATATTTTGCCCCACAGTGAGCTAACAACTGGTTTCAAAGTGCTGCATTCAAACTGCAAGGCATAGGTTTAGATCCTTTTTGCTTTTTTCTCAATTGTTCATCATTCTAAGGCTGCTAAAGAAGGAATCCATTTGGTAGTAAAACATTTCGATTAGTCTAGACATCCCTAACCACTGTGTAATGCTTTATATTCTGAGTTTTTGAGGCAGATTTACTATCACTTTACACCGGATGTGCTTCATAAAAGTAACACACACCTGGCGCAAATCTTGAATTGTATTGGAAAATAGCCCTAAAGTAACATGAAGAAGCACCATGCTCTACTTGCGTTACTATGTTTCAAGTGGATGTATCATGGGTGGCACCCACCCATAGAGTTGGATGCTAATCCCTGTTATTGGTAGAGATCAAACAAGTACAGCTCCTTGAAGCAGGCGTAACTGTTCAGCACACCAAGTGCAAAAGTGCTAAACCTTGTCAAAGCAGAGAATGTTGTATTGAAAGGGTACCCATCTAATACAAAACCAAATGGTACCCTTGCAGTCCAAAGCTTGTGTTTGAGATCACATACACACCCTTGTACTACTGTGCAAGTGTGTTGGACAAGGCAGGCTAGGGTAAGCCAACGCTAGGGGAAAAGAGCAACAGCCCCATACCATAGTAGAGATAGTGTTGTTTTGCTCTCTTATTTTCACACAACATAGCGCAGTAATTATGTTATTGCCTGAAAACATGTTGAATATGCCCGTTCGTTTCTCCAGAAGTAATACTCTTAACATATAACGGTCAACAGTATTGGTGGTAGGTGACTTCTAGACCGTGTGGCTCTCATTGTCTCATTGCCTATAAATTGATTTGCACATTCATTTAATGTCTTTATTGATGTAAAAAGCTCTGACACCGTAATTGGTAGGAGTAGCGCTCATAAATGTGAGAGAGAGGCTAAGGAGACATAAACGGCACCATTGGTGGGAGGTAGGGAGGGAATCCATGGAAAAGAATGTCACCGGGGCATGGGCGGGGGTGGGGGGGGGAATGGTAGGGTGGGGCATAGGCTGGAGGGGTGGTGATAGATTGCTCCAACAAAGATTTTTGCACTGGGATTCACCAAAGCTAAAGCCAGCCCTGGTGGTGGGTCTTCTGGGGTCTAGCATGGAGCCTGGCATTTCCTAAAAAACAATCCGTTAGTATTCATATGTGTCCTATTCAGCAATGGTCCTAGTCAGAAACATATGTATCGGAAAGATGATTTTGATAAAGAGATAAGTTTAACTCTGTCTCAAAGTATACCTTTGAATAACACATTTAAAAGACCAACTCATATTTAACATTTTCTAACAATACTGATTCCATAGTTCATAAAGTATGGGGGTCCACCAGTGAGATCCTTGTAAGAGTTGCTATTTTACAAACTGACTTTGGTCTTATTTGTTGCATCAGCTGGTAAGCAGGATGAGCGTTTCTGTACAGGCCTTCTTTTAAAGTAGTACTATTCCTGACAGAACCTCAGTTCACTTTGCACAAGGGTCAGTTTCAGACATGCTCTTTTTCTGAAAAATATTCCCAAGGATAATACCAGTAGGCCTGTGCCTCTATTTTTTAAAGTGTCCGTAATGGATTGAAAGGTTTATCTATTTCACAAACACACAAGTGCTAAGTTCAGAAATATATACCATTGTTTTTAATGTCAGTCCAAGACCATAGGTACCAAGGTCAACTAAAAGAAATGTAGGTATTCACAATAAACTGACAACTTTGAGGAGAGACGTCTTATTTTCTCTTGCTATTTCCTCTTTCAACGTGTGCTGCAAGAGGAATTTGCCACTAAGGATTGATTTGGAGAAGGAAGGTATCCTTTTTACACAAAAACAATCCTGCCTGTAAGGGAGTCACCCTTGCACCATGGTGTGCCTTCATTGGTGCTAGGTAGTCTTACGTGTGCCAGCACAGAACGAGAGCTGAAAAGCGGCATGTTTTAGTAAATATGCAATTTTCACCTCTCTATCAATCACACAATGCAGATCAGCGCAGCAACTTACCCCTTTGCCCTGCATTGCATGAATTCTAAGTAAATCTGCCTCCTCTGGCCCTGATTACTAGTGAGGCTGATCTCTGCGCGGAGATTGCCAGCGGCTGGAAATACTTTTACCAGCCAGTATCGCTGGATGAAAAAAACCTATTATGAGTAACACCCCTTCGGAATGGGGAGTAACTAGCCATGTACAGAATTGAAGTGGGTAATTTTGCATGGTATTCCCTATTCGGAGGGGTTGGATCAGGGGCGGCCTTAGGCATGTGCAAGCTGTGCACCTACACAGGGCCACCAAATCCCAGGGGCCACCACGCCATTATATATCCTTAATATAATAATCCTCTGAGGATGGATATATATTTGCGTGGCGGTCCCTGACAGGGATTTGGCGGCCTCCGGCTCTGTTCCACTTCCAAACACCTTCCTGAGCTCCGGGAGGGGGTGGGGGGGGGGGGGGAGGATCCGCCCCACCCGGTCCCCTTCTTCCGGGGCCCCCTATCTACGCTCCCTGCCCATGGCCGCCATGAGCCTAGAGCCGCCCGTGGTTTGATGCTCCCATTGACCTGCAGGTGTTAAATGGGAGCAGCCGTTTCCTGTGGGGTAAGGGTGGACTCAGGGGAGCTGGGAGGGCATGGAAGCAAAAGAGAAGAGCAGAAAATAATTATCAAAGACTCTAGGATGAGGCTCGACAGCAGCCAAAAAATCATGCAATTTCAGTGGAATTACCAGCTGGTTAAATCCAGACTGGACGCTATCCGGCAGAGCAGAATTGCATACATTAATTCAGCCCCAACTGATTCATAGTCAGGGCTTCTGTGAGGCATTATCTCTTTTTTTAGCATCTTTGTATTGAAAGCAACTTGTCCTTAGTAACGTAAATGCAGGCAAAATCACTGACAAAAAACATCCCACCAACACTCCTGACTCTTTTTTTTTTTAAAAACCTTTATTTGAAAAATCAAGGCACACAGCTATTTAGCCTTACATCCCGGAGGCTATGCAGCATTCTTGAAAAAAGGATATGTAGTGTACACAGTACATGTTATAAAATCGTATCAGGTTTAATTTTATGATATGGTAACATTGAACCTATGAGGTAGCGAACTAAGGAAACACCAAAACCAATGTGAGTAGGCAAGGAAAAAGTACGTAAATGCGACAATACCCAATTCAGGGGATGGCAGGGCCGTGCGCCCACAAGGTGCAACTAAGCAGTACAAAATGGACGACAACAGGGGGAATAGAACCAGGATGGCAATGAAGTGACGAGTAAGTTGGAAATAAGGGCTAGGGGGAGAGTCGTACATCCAATGGGGCAGTGTCGGGAGGTAGACAGATATCACCCCTATATTCATTCCAGGCCCCCCAGACCGTATTCCACTTCTTGGGCTTACCCCTGGCCACATACACCATTTTCTCGCGAACCTCCACAGAGGGGGGCGACGGGGCCCCCCACTTCTGAGCGATGTCACGTTTCGCCACCATGTTCCCCAGGGTGACCCATTGGGTTTGAGCGTTATTGTAATCTGTGGGGCCCCACACATTCAGCAGACAACACCGGGCCTCCGCCGGCAAATCCACACCAGTCACCTCACGCATCACCGCATGGACACGCCTCCAGTAAGAGGCTATGGCATGGCACTCCCAAATGATGTGCATGAATGTGGCCAGTTCTCCACATCCGCGCCTACAAAGACCATCCACTGAGAGTCCCATATGAATCAACCGGGGGCCGGTTACATACACTCTGTGAAGAATTTTCAATTGGACCAGGCGTAATCTAGCTGGGATTGCCACTTCCTTGGGAGAAGACACTGCACACTGCCAATCCTCATCGTCCAATTCGACTCCATCACACACCCACTGGTCCCTCACACCCAACAGAAGGTCCGTGCGGACATTGATCAATTTTTTGTAGACCAGAGAAATGGCACTGTCCGGCATATGTCCATCCAGGACCCGGTCTTCTAACGGGGATGATTCAGGGACCTTCTCACCCACCGGCAACACCGCCATAAGAGCGTGTCGCAGTTGGGCATATCTAAAGAATTCCGTCGCTCCCAGTTGAAACTCCGTTTGTAGAGCGGCGAAAGACTTTATCACGCCCCTGGCCATCATATCATCCACTTTAGAAAGGCCAATAAGGTCCCACCGATCAAACCCCTTTGTGTGCCACAGTTTGCCCAGTAGATCTGAGTCATACAGCCAAGTAGCCAACGTAAGCCTCCCCTGCCACCCCTGCGCCTTCGTGATGGCCCTCCAAATACGTACGGCTGTCTTAGTGGGACCTGTCATTCCTCCATCCAGAGATCTCGAGTTTAGCGCTCTGTAGTACTTCCCATCGTCGAGGAGCCACCGATCCATGGCGTACCCCAGACTATCAGCCGGTCCATAGAAACCATGGTTAAGGGCGGCCAACTGGGAGGCCCAGTAGTACCGTCGGATATCCGGCAGAGCGATGCCGCCGTCGTACCACGGGAGCGTCAATTTGGTGATAGCAATGCGTGGCCTACCGTCCCAGAGGAGGGTCCGCTGCAAACCTTCAACCTCCCTAAAATACCCAGAGGGGACAGGGTCCTGTGTGTTCTGGAGCGCGTACAAGAATCTGGGCAGAGACATCATCTTAAACAGTGCCGCACGTCCGAGCAGGGAAAGCGGCAGCTTGCGCCACCCCTCCACGTCGCGCCGAAGGCGAGCAAGATGGGGAAACAAGTTATTTGAATACCATGTTCGGGCATCGGTTGAAATATAAATGCCCAGGTATTTGAACCCCTGCCTCGCGATCTGTATAGCGCAGCCCCTGGGAAGACGCGGAGTCTCACCGTTCAGTACATATAGGTGAGATTTGGACCAATTAATAACCAGGCCCGAGTATCTACCGAAGGTATTCAGCACATCACAAGCCACAATCAAGGATTTACAAGGAGGGGTGAGGTAGAGCAAAATGTCGTCCGCGTATAAAGACACGCGGTCCTCAAAGCCCGACGACCACTTCATCCCATCAATGTCAGGGTGGGTCCGTAACCAAGCAGCAAGGGGCTCAAGCGCCAATGCAAATAGCTTAGGGGACAGGGGGCATCCCTGCCTGGTACCTCTTTGCAAGGAAAAAGATGCTGACACTCGGCCGTTGACCGTGACGTTGGCCAATGGGTTAGCGTATAGAAGTCTGACCCATCTGATAAATTCAGGGCCAAACCCAAACTTCGTCAGCACTGCCCACAGGTAATTCCATTCAAGGGAATCAAAAGCCATCGTCGCGTCCAGAGATGCCAAAACGGACGGCTCCCAGAGCGTACTGACCCTTGCCATGACCGCATGGAGTCTCCTAAGGTTGAGGGCAGTGTTGCGATGAGGAATAAAGCCCGATTGGTCCAGGTGGACCAAATCGGTAATCGCACCCACCAATCGATTGGCCAATAATTTAGCCAGGATCTTAGGCTCGGCGTTCAACAAGGAGATTGGGCGATATGACCGGCAGAGGTCTCTGGGTTTCCCGTCCTTGTGGATGACCACAATGGTGGCCAATCGTTGATCCGGAGGGAGTTCACCCACCTCACGCGCCTCAAGGAACATGTTCCGCAAAGGCAAAGCAATGGCGTCAGCCTTTATTTTATAAAGCTCCACCAGGAGGCCATTGGGACCGGGAGCCTTGCCAGACCTTAAAGAGCGTATCGCAAGTGCAACCTCGTCTGCCGTTATACCTCTGTCCATGTCGTCGCGTTCAGTATCTGACAAACACGGAATTTCGATCCCTTCAAGGAGAGAGGCAGAGTCCGCCTCGGTCATGTCGGAAGCCGAGGTGTATACGGACTCAAAATAATCGGCGAAGACCGTAACTATAGCAATCTCGGATCTCCGACTGTAGGTCCGTTACGTCCGAGGTCAGACTCGACGATATTATGCCGAGTGACTTGACTCGGTCATTAGTCTTGCTGAGATCGGCTCTGATCAAATTGATCTCGATGGCTAACGTGTCGACCTTGTGCGATAGCACCTCATGTTGCTTATGCATCTCCGCCTTGATGTCCGCAATGGCGCCCATTACGTCCCGGAGAGTTGGAGCCGAGTCATCCGGTGACACTTCCCGCTGCATGTCCTTTGTCCGCACAGTGGCTCCGGGCGATCCCCTAGGGAGGGCGTAGCGATCGGAGATAGTGGGCTGAGAAAAAGACGTTTTTCTGCTGACCCGGGGTTTCCCTTTATCTGGATCGCCTCTGCCAGCCATGTTAGGCAAAAAGGCCACTCAATCGGGAAGACTCCCTGGTCTTCGTCGGGGCCCCAAGTCGGTAGGCGATAGCATCCGCCCCTACCGCTCGAACAGCACTTCAGTCCACAGAGTAGCCTGGGTGATTCCTTGAGGTGGGGCAGTCGTTCACTCCTAGGACCACCACCGTACAGCAGCGCTGCAGTCGCCCATGTAAATCCGGGCTCTGATGGCGTCGTCGTCACCAATCTTCAACACGGTGTAACTCCACCTAGGGAACTAGGATCTTCAATCGGAAAACGAGTCCCGCATCAGCAGCAATTCAACAGCATGTTCCCACTTCCGTGGGACAGGATAGACAACAGGATTAATTCGGAGGATCGGAGGGTCTTCGGAGCTCCGAGCTCACGCGGCCATCTTGGTTGCCCGCGAAGCTCCTCCTCCCACTCCTGACTCTTTAAAGGTACCATCCAACAAAAATGTATTACTCTTTACCCAGTCTTATTTCACTAACATTTACCAATAATAGGAATTTCAAAATGCTGCTTTGCTCCATGATGTTAGTTGTGAGTTTGCGATCTGTTGTGACATCGTTCACCAGAGGACCTCTTTAAATAAACATTCCTACATGTTATAACCAACTCACATTGTTTGGAGCAAAAACCTGCAGTACATTTATGCACATAATCTTCGTGTAATGACAAATAAGGTTAAGCAGTTTATTCATTTAGATGTCATAACCTCATTAGGGGCATATTTATCAAGAGTGTGCGTTGCGTAGCTGCCTCCTGCAGCACACATAGAAAGAGAAATATGCCTTAGGGAATTGTTTTTGTGCAGGAAGGTGAACCTCCTGCACAAAAACAATTCTGCATGCATTGTAGGCACCCTTTCATCTAGGTGTCTGCATTGGAGCTAGGCAGCCTATGGTGCGCCATTGAAGGGGAAAGTGCAAACAAATTCTGTCCATCACCTGTTTTGGTTGCAATTGCCGCCATAAGTGCGCTGGGGATGCTCAGACATGGGTCCCAGGCACTCCACACCACTGGAGTCAAGCTAGCCGGGCTGATGAGAGGTGTTACCTCGAAACCGGTTCGGTCCTCGGATGCTTGATTCCGTTCTGGGAAGGACATGGCTTTTGTAGTTCGGACTGGACTGTTCCCATGGGGCACAGGGTCAGAGCTGATTTGCATATCGCCATTGTCTAACCCAGGGTGGTGTGGAGTGCAAAAAAACGATGGATTTGGGCCCAGATCTTCGGACTGGGGTAAATGTGTGACATTGATCCACATTCTTTCCATCACCTGTTTTGGTTGCAATTGCCGCCATAAGTGCGCTGGGGATGCTCAGACGTGGGTCCCAGGCACTCTACACCACTGGAGTCAAGCTAGCCGGGCTGATGAGAGGTGTTACCTCGAAACCGGTCCGGTCCTCGGATGCTTGATTCCGTTCTGGGAAGGACATGGCTTTTGTAGTTCGGACTGGACTGTTCCCATGGGGCAGCTGATTTGCATATCGCCATTGTCTAACCCAGGGTGGTGTGGAGTGCAAAAAAACGATGGATTCGGGCCCAGATCTTCGGACTGGGGTGAATGTGTGACATTGATCCACATTCTGTCCATCACCTGTTTTGTTTGCAATTGCCGCCATAAGTGCGCTGGGGATGCTCAGACGTGGGTCCTAGGCACTCCACACCACTGGAGTCAAGCTAGCCGGGCTGATGAGAGGTGTTACCTCGAAACCGGTCCGGTCCTCGGATGCTTGATTCCGTTCTGGGAAGGACATGGCTTTTGTAGTTCGGACTGGACTGTTCCCATGGGGCACAGGGTCAGAGCTGATTTGCATATCGCCATTGTCCAACCCAGGGTGGTGTGGAGTGCAAAAAAACGATGGATTTGGGCCCAGATCTTCGGACTGGGGTGAATGTGTGACATTGATCCACATTCTGTCCATCACCTGTTTTGTTTGCAATTGCCGCCATAAGTGCGCTGGGGATGCTCAGACGTGGGTCCCAGGCACTCCACACCACTGGAGTCAAGCTAGCCGGGCTGATGAGAGGTGTTACCTCGAAACCGGTCCGGTCCTCGGATGCTTGATTCCGTTCTGGGAAGGACATGGCTTTTGTAGTTCGGACTGGACTGTTCCCGTGGGGCACAGGGTCAGAGCTGATTTGCATATCGCCATTGTCTAACCCAGGGTGGCGTGGAGTGCAAAGAAACGATGGATTTGGGCCCAGATCTTCGGACTGGGGTGAATGTGTGACATTGATCCACATTCTGTCCATCACCTGTTTTGTTTGCAATTGAAGGAGAAAGGGCAGGACTGTGTTGTATTGTGTTAAATACGGCACATTCCTGCCCTTTTCCTGTAACACAGTACAACAAAATGACTTGCTGTGCTGCGTTGCTTAGGTGTTTTCTGAAAAGAAATCGAAGAATGGAGCTCATAAAGGTAATATGTCTCAAGCGCCTAACGCTTGCAGATATATTTTTTCATTAACACCAGATGGAAAATCTTATTCCATCATAAATTAATTCGACGTTTACGTGTGGATATGTGTCAGTGTTATTCTTGTGGCTAGCAAGATTTGTGATATGAGATTGCCAATTGAGAAGGAGGTGGTTCAAGTGCTTTTTCTAGCCACCAACATTTATAATAGTAGGCTATAGGGATAGTTGAATTTTGTACAGCATATTAATATGGTACGGTATTGCATTCCAGAATGTCTGCTAGTACACATGACCACCAATTATGCCACCATGTGACCTACATAGTCACAGCTTCACCAACAATTTATTTGTGAGACTCAGCCACAACCTGTATATTGTACTAAATGAGGCTAAAACGAAATATATGATCTTCTCTAAGAGGAATACCAAACCATCTAAAAGACACATGTATGTAGGAAGTAGCCCCTTAAAGCAAGTTTCTGCATTCCATTATCTGGTTATCCATTTAACCCCAAAGCTAAATTGGGCATTACACATCTTAAAAGCCCAACTGTCACTAATCCAGCAAACTGCTCATTTAAGTAAAATTCATGAAAATATGTCTAGGAAGATAACCCCAGCATTGGATATTTATAATACCAAAATATTGGGGGGAGGGGGCTCTTTATGGGGCCGGATTGTGGGGCATTGTGAACACAAACTTTATTACCTCTGTAGAAAACCGTTTCTTCTATCACTTTTAAACATTCCCAGTGTTACCCCCTTGGTTCCTATGTTTTTGGATTTGGGCCAAAACTACTAGCCTACAAATTGGCCGATAAGCAGCTAATGTTTTGGCACCGTCTGTGGTCGGTTAATGAGCTCTCCGCTACAGAGCAGTGACAATTGATCTCCTGAAGCGACCCCAGGCAAACTCTTTTCCGTTGTTTAGCTCCTTGAAAAATCGACTTAAGAGACTTGGGATGGAGGAGTATTGGTCTACTCCTGAAAGTTTGTCCCACATTCCAAAATGCAGGGTCGAGGAAATATACTAGGACACTATTATGGCGAAGGAGATGGTTAAACCGGTGGGTATACTGACCCAGGATTTTATGAGTTTTACATTCATCCCATTTTATGAGGAAAGTATTGATAAAATTGTTCCACCCCTGGCACGTAAACTATTTATACAATTCCATTTTAAAACTCTACCCACTAAACTGTTCTGCAAAAAGTGGTGTAGTAAGGCCCCCTCGGATGATCAGTGTCCAGTGTGCAAGGCTAGCTCCGAATTAGTAGTCTACTTGGTATTTTTTTGCCCCATTACAGAACCTTGAGGGGTAAGTGGATTATTCCATTGTGTAAACTAATTAGTGCTGGACAATACTTTGAGGTTTCGATAATTCTAGCCACTGACACCCGTAGGGTGGTAGTTTTTGGTCTGGCCAGATTCTGGCTCACATTATGGATCAAACGTTTTAATTGTATTAAATGTATTATATGAGCTGTTTTTTTAAAGTCTTACAAGCTTTTTACATCAAATCCTGGTTCACTTTTTGAATAATTAGCCCTAAATTCTGCATTGTTTTAACTATTGTCACATTTTGCAAATTTCTTTTTATTGCCTGTACTATTTTTTATTTGTGTTGCACTACGCACTATGTAAGATGTTTGAGATCGAAAATAAAGTTATTTGATGATGAGGATGGTATATTGTTTCTTAGCTTAATTTATAAAAAGAAGTAGTCCCCAATGTTTTGCTCAAAAGCCAGCGGCTATTGAATGTTGTCACAGCAAACACCAAGGTTGTGTGGTTTTGGTTTGACCTCATACCTCTTTAATCCACAACAAGAATGCCTGCATTGGACGTTTTTATGGAGAAGAAAGTTTTACTATATGTAACTCCACATTTATTAACGATATATATATATATATATATATATATATATATATATATATATATATATATATATATATATATATATATATATATATATATATATGCCATCTGTGTCTCCCCCGTTGTGAAGAGATATATAGATGAGGCTCACATTCTGCATAATTTTCAAAAATAACTGCACTCTCGGGGGGACGCTTTCGTAAACTTCTTTATTGCAAGTTGAACAAGCGCGTTTAGGCGTCTAGCCTTCTTCGGTGTTCACGACACCACGAATTTGGTACATTAATAAAGTTTTCAGGATACAGCCACAACAATCAAAAAGGGACTATACCACCTTAGCAAAACTTGAGCGCCATCTTGGAATATAGCAGCGCATTATCATAACATATAGCCACAGTGCACAATAATATACATTTTGAGCTAATGTTCTAGCGTATTGTAGCCAAAAATCGGCAAATCCAAATCTACCAAGGTGTAAAGCTTTCATGCAGTGGATCGGCTCTTATCCCTACATATCTCACACGTAGGGAATGACACAACCCCTAATGAACCACACCATGAGCACCCTATTCCTATGCGCCAGTTATATAAACCAGGTGCATTTACGACCTGTTGTCATCGGCGCTCTGTTAGTAGTTACCCAAATTATAGATAATCTAAAATTAAATTAAACCATATATATAAGGAGGTGTCAGAGTCCATATCTCGCCGTTTATCGGCAAATGTCCCTTCCCATCTAAGAATCACTATAATCTATTATAGGTGCAGCAGCAGTTATACAGTTAATCAATCATATTAGTGTAAAACACCAAACGAATACATCAATGTTCTAATCATATTTCCACCAATCACATACTCAAATATCATCCACAAAATGGTATTTACATATAATCAGTTCAAATCACAGCTTTGAAAAACCTAAAATGCAGTTCTAATGTATACATGTAGATCATAACCTCATATTTTCCTAAATGCACTGCCAGTTCCTCTCCACTGTTTAAGCCCCTCGGGGATTTAGACATAAGATCAATAATATATCTGGATTATAAACGTCATAATTTGCGTAACCTATCACCCCCCCTGATGTTATTGGGGATGAAATCCAGACCAAAGTACTGCAGTTTCTTTGTATCGCTCTGATGGAACTCAGCGAAGTGTCTCGCGACAGTATAGGCAGGGTCAGCTTTATCTATTGCCCTCAGCTGTTCTAAAATTCTGATCTTTAGCTGATGTATGGTGCTGCCTATGTAGTGTAATCCACAAGTGCAAACTAAGCAGTAAACGGCATAAGATGTGCTGCACGTTATAAATGTATTGATTTCTTTAGATCTTCCTGTATCAGGTAAGTTGTATGCCAAAACCTGTTTGCTTGCAGCGCAGGCTTTACACCTGCTGCAGGGGAAGAAACCTTTAATTTCTTTCAGTGTTCCTACTTTGGGTGTAACCTTTTCAAGGTGGCTCCTTACTAACACATCTCGTAAGGACCTTGCTTTACTGAATGTAACCAAGGGATGTGCTGGTATGTCATCCTTGATGATGGAATCAGTTTTCAGGATATGCAAGTTTTTACGGAGCATCTTCCTGAGATGGTTGGCCTCAGAGGAATAGGGAGTAAATTTTCCTCCTGTTCTAGTATCTGTGTTTTTAGGTTTGTCCAACGAAGTTGTGTTCTAGGGATTTGTCTCGCCCTCTTAAATGTTTTCTCTAGGGAGTCCTGATTGTAACCTGTCACCTTGAAGCTACTGATACACTCCGAGGCAGCCGCCTCGAAGTCCTGATCTCTAGAGCTATTCCTCCGTAATCTCAAAAGCTCCCCATACGGTATGCTCTGGATCAGTTTTGGAGGATGGTTACTGTTGGCATAAAGGATCGAGTTGCCAGCTGTTGGTTTGCGGAAGAGTGCAGTGTGTAGTCTCCCATTGTCAGTGAACAATCTCAGGTCCAAATAGTCCACTGCCAATGGACTAATGGTACCCGAGAAGTGCAGGTTGTACTCATTATCATTTCCATGTCCATCGTCCCTTGCCACACGATGAACAGGTCAGGTATATCGATGCCACTGTATTACTCTTCCACTGTCCTGCCCCTGATGCAGCCTGGGCACCCGCTCCTCCCACCAGCCAACGAACAAGTTTGCATAGCTGGAGGCCAAGTAAAATTACGCAGAATGTGAGCCTCATGTTTAGCGGCATTCTACTACCACATACGGCACCCGCAGGAGAGTTTCCGTTGTGAGAAGTGGATACAGAGCGTATATATACTATATAAACTCCACAATCCTGCAGCACACAGTCACCCAAATGGATATGAGTGCAAAACAGGTACAGACCACAGCGATGGGTAGTGGATGTGGGTAGCAGCATTACGCGTTTCGTCCGGGAAACCCGGACTTGATCACATGACATACCCAGAGAGACATGCGGTTTAAATACTGTGCAACACCCATTCCTGACTCCACCTCCCCCTGCATAGAAATAAAGGACATACATTTTGCATTACAACACCATACATCGAATATATAGAACAACTCCAAATAGTGCCATAAAGACAGTACTCTAAATATAATATGATATAAATAGTGTTGCAAATGATGTTCTTCCAACAACAGGTATATAGGGCAAGTGCCCTTATAATAATGTTGTATGATCATTTCTATTGACTTAGTCGTAGCAGCAGGATTTCGAGAAGGTGATTTCAAGGGTATAAGCACAATATATTCGTAACCACATAAATAATCAAAAGTGCAAAATAATTTTTTGTATGCATGATCTTAGATTCAATTCAATAGAGCAAAAAGTACCAGAACTTCCGGTATAGCAGAATACGTCTAATAAATAATAAAGTGTCCAGTGCAATATAGTGCAATATAACATATAATCAGCTAGTTCATAGATAATACTCCTAAAATTACTATTGGAGGAATCGGGATTATTAAAATGCATACAGTGTAATAAAGTCACAGAACCTGATAGACCAAATCTTATTTGAAAGTTCATTAAAGGGTAATTTTGCAAAATTGCTAACAATATTTCATCATTCATAAATACCATGCCCCATTAGAATTTATAGGTCATCCTCTGCACGGATAAAAACCGGTAAAACCATAAAATCGGTAAAACCAATAAAAACGTGCTATTCACAATATTAATAAAAGCTAAGATTCTAAAAAGCTATATAAATTAATACTGCAAATTTGAGGAAAGCTCTCAATGGTCAGGACTTATACCATCATACCTAGAATTACATTGGTATAATGCTGTTACTAATTGTCTATATTTACAGGAAATTGTGGAGGTCCTTCCCGTATTGAGGCCATTCGGAATTTTACTATTGATTAGAACTATATAGTGGCTCTCTAACTGCCTCAGTCTTTTCTCTCTATCTCCTCCTTTCTTAGAGATAGGAACTGTGTCAATTACAAAGTATTTTAAATCATTTAGATTGTTCTTATGGACTAATTTAAAATGACGCGCTACTGGATAACTGGCATCGGAGTTAACTATTGCACGTAAGTGTTGCAAAATTCTGTTGAACACCTGAAGTTTAGTGCTTCCTATGTATTGCAAATTGCAGGTACATTGCAAAACGTACACTGCATAATCCGTTTTGCAAGTGTAAACACTATTGATCTTGCCAACACTTTCTGAAAAGGCCTCACGATACTCAGTAATATTCATTCCGAATTTACATGCTCTACAGGAGCTACATTTTTAGAATCCAGCTCTCTTTGATAACCAGTTAGATTTTAAAATAACTTCCAGACTAGATCTAACCAATGCATCCCTCATGGATGGACTCTCCGGAAAGTTATAGCTGGAGTATCCTCTAATAGGGGGGCTAAAGTGAAATCTGTCTTAAGGATAGGCCAGTTAGATCTCACAATTTGTTTGATTTTACGTTCCTGGCAGTTATAAGTAGTGATGAGCTGAATTTTAGTTTTCTCAACCCCACTCTCTTCAACTTCTGAAGGGATATTAGTTGTCACCACAGTATCTACCGAAGTGATAGGGGTTACGCCATCACTTTATTCAGAGAATTAACTAGATCATTCTTATTATAACCCCTGATTAAAAATCTCTGTAAAGAATCCTCTAGACAGTTGCTCAAATCCACCTCATTGTTGCAGATTCTCTGAATTCTTAAAAATTCCCCATAAGGAATACTTTTAATCAAAGGGCGAGGATGATTGCTCTGGGCATGTAAAATCGAATTACCCGCTGTTACCTTTCTATGCATTCTGGTCTTAATCTCATTATTCAAAACATATACTTCAACATCAAGAAAATCAACTTTAATATTGCTGATGGTGGCTGTAAATTCAAGATTCACTGTATTAATGTTGATCCTTTTAACAAAATGCTCTGCTGATGCCCTACAACCCTGCCAGATTATAAACACATCATCAATAAAATGCCACATATTGATAATGCCAATTTCTGTGTCCTCCAAAGAACCACTTGGCTGACCCAGAACATGCCTCTCCCACCAGCCCACGTGTAAACACATGTAACTGGGGGAGAAGCATGCTCCCATGGCCACACCACAAAGCTGCTGGTACACCTCATTATTAAATAAAAAGTCATTATTTTTGGGGCATAAATCAATCATTTGAATCAACATCTTATAGTGATCATAGAATCTTATATCCTTTTGTGATAACAAATATTCTATTGCTCTTAGGCCATCACTATGATTTATGGATGTATATAAAGAGGAAATGTCCATTACCAGGAACTGATATTCCGGTTTCCAATTGACTCCATTCAATTTATCCAAGAAATCACTAGTATCTCTTAGATACGTTGCATAAAGCCATGAAGAAAATAGTCCACATACTTGGATATCGCCTCCAATAACCCATTCTGGGCAGAAATGATAGGTCGCCCCGGAATGGGAGATATACCTTTGTGTACTTTGGGCAACAAATATAGAGAAGGAGTTTTCGGATGGTCTTTTTTTAAGAATTCAAACTCCTTCTTACTGACCAGCCCATCTCTTTTCCACTCTGACAAGGGACTGTGGACTAGCTGCTTCACCTTATTTAATTCATTGAAAGAAGCCTTTCTATAGCATAATGGATCATTTAGTTGTATATATCTATATATAATCAAGACCACAGGCTTGAGGTCTTGATCACAAATAGTCTTGTGGTCACAACGTCACAACGCGTCATCCTGACATGCTAAGACAATAACATTTCTTTATTGCATCTTTAACTGGAGTCTGTGCCCTTGTTTGGCTCACCGCGGTCGTTCTTTGGGATCCTGGTTTATACATAAATATTATTCGAATGTCTAAAAATTCAAACTTTTCTCCCGAAGTGTATAGAGATATGTTACTATTTCTCTAAATGAATAATGAAGGATTGTTTTATGTATTTATACAGTCAGTAACTGCTATTAGCAATGTGAGAATATATGTATTTATACATGTAGTATTTTGTTTATGTCCATCATTGAGACATGTGACTGCACGATATCACTTTAAAAAGGGCTTAAGCAATCTGTAATGCCATGTGACCAAGGCCGCTGGGACGGCCGAAACGCGTTATGACAATCTGTCTAATGGCTGAATAAAAAGAATGCTGAAAAAGATGGTCCTTGCCTCGTGTTTCGCCAGGGGAAGCGTCGCTGCTGCGAGGTATTTGCATATATATATATATATATATATATATATACATATATATATATATATATATATATATATATATATATATATATATATATATATATATATATATATATATATATATATATATATATCTGGAAACACTCGAACCACTTCCTGAATTCACCAGCGGCAAACAGGCGAGGAAAGAGACGCAGACCTCCGGAGCTTCAAGTGGGCAATATTTTATTTCAGTGACCCAACACAACGCGTTTCAAGCCCGTAAGCCCTTGATCACGTGTCACAAAATTGCATACACCATGGTTTCAATTTAAAGTGCAAAAAGCGCCCCTCCTACTGTTTACATCACAGACCACATGTGTAAAAACATGGAAAAAATACTGTGCATTGTAGCTTTCTTTTTTTGTGTGTAACAATGTAACTGCTTGTAAAATGAAACGGAATATCACATTTGGCATATTAAACATATTTATACAAGTAATCTAAAACTTGAATTTCATTAGATAAAATATGCCACAGAACTTATAAAAAAATGAATATAGTTATAGTTCTTTATATTTTAAAATTTTCTTTTTACAAAAAGGTAAAACAACCTTTATCTATTACCGTATTTGCAAGCAGTAATTCAGGGAAAAATAAATAACCGGTTAAATCCGTTTTATCAAAATGCCCTGTACAAAAGCTGAACTGTTATCCGTTGAAATCAACCTCTAAAACAGTTTTTTTAAATGTGTACACATACATAGTCTATAACTATGGAGAGGGTTCAAAAAAGTGCTTATAAGTGCATCCCTTACAAAATAGTAAAGTGCAAGTGCAAAGAAAAATGGTGCAAATTTCTCTAAATAATCAAATTTGGATCGAAGGGTCTGATTTGCCATTGACCACAAGAATACATGTAAATAAATTCAAGGCAAATATAGGTATTCATAAAAACGTCCCAAAACCATTTGATTATAAAAACAGTGATTTATACTTCATTGTTTTTTTTAAAGGAGAGAAATTCTACATGAGGGAGGAATATGTGCATGCTATATACATGTATTATATTTACAAGGACAAAATTTTATATATATACACATATACACACACAAGACTGGGGTACAAGAACCAACGGGGTTAAGACCATGCTGTAACTAGTTTGCTATTACAGAAAACTTCGCATGTCTTCCGTCGTGTTCAACCCATTGGGCCATTTGCAATCTAAGTCCAAGATATACTTGGTCTCTAATTGCCGGAGTTGGCGTTCTCTATTGCCCCCTCTTCTCTTTTTATTTACAGCGTCAATTACATAGTAAGAAAGACAGTTTATGTTGTTCGCATGCACTTTCTTAAAATGTCTTGCAACAGGATATGTTGCATCGCTGTGTAAAATGGCCCTAATATGCTGCAAAATCCTGACGTGCACCTGTAGCTTCGTGCTACCCACATAGCGTAGCCCACAGGTGCACGTCAGGACATATACGGCATATTCGGTCTTGCACGTGTAATTGCCAGTTATAGGGTTGGAAGTAGTCTTGAAGGGCGTGTGATATGAGGTCATGTTGCATCCAAATTTGCACGCTCTACATGTAGAACATTTAGTGAACCCTTTCTTAGTAGGCATCCAAGTAGTGACTTTTTTAATCTCAGGGGATACTTTATCCAGTCTACTGCCCATAGTGCTGCTCCTTCTGAAGGTGATTGTAGGTTTGGCAGCTATCCTAGTTTGTAGGATGTTGTCTGTCAGAACTACAGGCCAGTGCCTATTTATAATGGACCTGATCTGACGTTCCTCTCTGTTAAAAGTAGTAATTAACCTAGGAGTATCTGGTGTCTGATCTGGGCTGGTAACACCAGCTGAGTTGGGGCATTGTTCCTCTGTGAAAAGACTACTTCTAGGTCTAGTTTTGGCCTTTTCTTCTGCCTCCCTGATTATTTTGGAAGAGTATCCTCTGTCTTTTAATCTGATTATTAAATCACACATATATATATATATTCACTGAAAAAACCATAGGTTTCACATACGTTAAAGTTAGGAATTAGCATTTAAAAAACCTTAGAAATTCACTGAAAAAACCATAGGTTTCACACATGTTATAGTGAGCTGGACATTTCACTCATACAAAACCATTGAAATTACCCCGTTGTAGTTAGTTCAGCTAACTATAACTCGCGCGCCCGCAATCCACTGCTGATGGAATACCCATACGGACATAATTTGGACGCTGAGCTTTATGTCCATCTGGAAAAGTAGTCAAATAAATGTGATCCATGACAAATCCTCATAATCCAATCTCTCAATGAGCATTGTCTGGATATGAACTCATAAATTGTAAACAAAACTGAAAGCCCTAGTAAAAACAGATATCCAAAGGAGGAATTAACTGAATTTGATGGAACGAACTGATTCACTCAGTTAAAATATCGGACCGGTAAGATAAAGGAAACATCAGATAAAATGTACCTTATGGAATCGATCACCTTTGTGCAGGAATAGACTCCCCCATACTGAAAAGGACAAACATCGTTAAGGGAGGACAAATCTACTTTAGAATATAAACTTTGAATGAAAAAAGACAATATAACAAACAGGAGAAAATAAGAAAAAGAGAAGATAACTAAATATCAATAGAAAGCCTTTTTTGTTCTTTTGCACATATGGGATCGATCGATCATTGTAATTTTAATAGGTTTAACCTAGAATGAACTCTTGCAGTCCCGTAGCAACTTTTGCAACAATTGTACTTTACAAATATTTTTGCCTGAGAGAACCGCTTATCTCTTTGATATGAACTCCTCAAAATGAACTCTAAAAAAGAACTTTTCGAAAAAGAACTCCTAAAAATGCACTTTGAAATTGTAATAGAATCACACCTTGGTCTATGTAAAATGTCAATGTGAATGAAAAGCAGAACTTTAATTGAGTACTTTACGTTATATATATCACACTTTTGTAAATTTACTTTTATTTGAGTACTTTACTGAATACAATGAGGTGAATAGACTCAAGGTGTAAAAAATGGCGACCCCAATATGCCGTGATCTCTCACTCAGAATTGGTAGTCTAGTTGTTTTTAAAGGGTATGGAAACTAACAAGGGTACTTAACACAGAGCACAATATAAATTGTCTAGACACAAGGGACTCTATGGTCCAGTTGAAGACTAAGTATAGTCGAAACGCGTAGGCCGTCCTGTTGCTTAATGCACGTGGTGTTTGTGTAATAAAGAAACTTGAAACTTAACTCAGCTGCTGTGGTGCCGTGACTTCTGTGGTGACTACGTGAGCCCAGGGGATCCGAGGTGATATATATATATATATATATACATATATACATATATATATATATATATATATATATATATATATATATATATATATATATATATATATATATCTATATATATATATATATATATATATATATATATGTATATATGTATATATATAGATATATAGATATATAGATATATAGATATATAGATATATAGATATATACAACTATACAACGCTGCAGGCGCCCAAATTCAGGTGAGGCCACACGAGTGTAGATTTAAATCCCCTTTATTGATTGTCTGCTTGCCAGCAAGCTCCTTAGCAAAGACACGACATCCAAGTATTCCTTAAGCCAGACGCGTTTCAGGGAAGTCCTTTCATCAGTGGCTTTGGGATTTGTGAAACAGCGCTGTTGATATTGCTCATTTTCAACACCTGCTTCAATGTGCAATGTCGCTTTGACTTCTGGGTGTTGTAGTCATTTCATAAACCCAAGTGGGTGCGCTCTGTTCAACATTAAAATTAAAATGATGTGCACAGTCTTGCCAGGGTACTGCCCTGCTTTGTAGCAGTCAATCTGGACAAAGCACACGCCAACCTGCCCTGGTGGCAACTTTCACTCGTTCCATTCCAGCGCCGCAGTGAGCACTCTGGATCCGCTTTCTTGCAGCGGGCCCCTCCCAACGACCGGGACCGGCCATTTCAACATACAACGCTGCAGGCGCCCAAATTCAGGTGAGGCCACATGAGTGTAGATTTAAATCCCCTTTATTGATTGTCTGCTTGCCAGCAAGCTCCTCAGCAAAGACAAGACATCCAAGTATTCCTTAAGCCAGACGCGTTTCAGGGAAGTCCTTTCATCAGTGGCTTTGGGATTTGTGAAACAGCGCTGTTGATATTGCTCATTTTCCACACCTGCTTCAATGTGCAATGTCGCTTTGACTTCTGGGTGTTGTAGTCATTTCATAAACCCAAGTGGGTGCGCTCTGTTCAACATTAAAATTAAAATGATGTGCACAGTCTTGCCAGGGTACTGCCCTGCTTTGTAGCAGTCAATCTGGACAAAGCACACGCCAACCTGCCCTGGTGGCAACTTTCACTCGTTCCATTCCAGCGCCGCAGTGAGCACTCTGGATCCGCTTTCTTGCAGCGGGCCCCTCCCAACGACCGGGACCGGCCGTTTCAACATACAACGCTGCAGGCGCCCAAATTCAGGTGAGGCCACACAAGTGTAGATTTAAATCCCCTTTATTGTTTGTCTGCTTGCCAGCAAGCTCCTTAGCAAAGACACGACATCCAAGCAATGTTCCCTCTAATTTTTTTCCTCTGTGGGTGGCATTGTATGGACTCTGTGCACTGCAGCCAATGTTATGTGCGCCAACATATGCACTTTTTTATCAACTTAATAAAGATGAGCCATTGTTTCACGAGAACACAAAAATACTGTAGTTCCCTCTCTTTAAGTCCTATTTATCACAGTACAGGATGTATCTGTAGACATAAGCATACTCAAGTTAGTGTCAAAATCAAATTCATGATTCCAGGTTATGTTCCTCAGCTAACTCTAAGGGAGTCCTGCTTTCTGTTTTTACCATCTTACCTATACTTTGATGTAGATAAGTATTCAGGTCGGTGTCCTTCCTAATTAATCGATTTCAATGCACTGCCATGGTTTGCTTTTAAAATTCGCAATAATATAATACAGCTCTAAGTATACATGCCTAAGCCTAATGAGTTGACCTGTTGTTTTGCATACTATAATAGACCCACCTTTAAAAATGGAGCTTGATGTGATCCATTAAAAATCTCAAATCATTTTGATCATTTAGGGTTTGTACAAATTGGCCCTTTATCCATATGGAACTGAAAGAGAGCAAGGAGGAAATTAATAAACAAAATGTTTCTCTCCTACTACCAGAAAAGTGACCATAGAACTCACATTCCCCACCTATTCTTCCTATCATAACAGTGCCAGCGCTCCATTCTAGAAATCCCGTTCAAGGCAAAGAATTGTATACATGTTGAAACCGGAGGCCCCCATTATTGTTCGGGAACCCAGGACCAAGCAGGGATTCTCTCTTGCAACCAACTAGTCTTAGACCTTTGGCCTCACAAGTAAGTGAGACTGACAGTGCTTGCTGTAGCTAACCGAGTGAGTTAATATTAATTACACATTATTTGTTTTTAGAAGCAGCACGATCAGCTACCTCGGTGCCAGTCGTGTTGCAGTATATGCTAGTTCAGAGTGCTGCTCAGGCATTGCTACAGGCTCGAGGCTGCCGGCGTGCTGTGTGTTACCAAGTGTGTGCCTGAGACTGCCTTTCCGAAATGCCCGGGGCTCAGTGCATGCTGCTGTCTGCCCCTGTTACTGGAAGATATGTGGGAAGATATGAAGTAGTGTGGCTCACTGGTTAGAGGCGGCAGACCCGAGAGCAGAGGACGGCCCGGGACCAGGGTTCGATTCCCGGCGCGGCAGGTTTCTGGACCAGGGTCAGCGGACTCGATAATTCTCTCGCCTCGGTGCCCACTCTGATCAGCGATCACACTCGGCAACTCTGGGCATTAGCTTGCCTCATCTTCACTAACGGCCCCACCAGACCGCCGGGGATGCCTGGTCTCACCCTGGAGATACCCATTAAGGGACCATCTCTCAGGGAAGCCAGGAAGGGTTTCGCAGCGGTCGAAGCGCCTTGGGACCCTACGGGTAAGTAGTGCGCTATATAAATGCCAATACATTTACATTTACATTTGGGTTTCAGAAGTCCTCACAAGGTCCAACTCATAGGCGAGACCTAAATAACATAAAAGAAATGTAACCAACCTCTGTGAAAACAGTAAAGTGGAAGGCGAACCAATCAAACCTGTGCCGGTCAGTACACCACTTCCTGTATGTAATTCCCTGTGTATTGGCAATAAGTGGAGATCTCTTCTCAGAGTGCAGTCTCTCAACCATGAGGGCATAGTTTTGCACCCTGAGTTAGAGGGTAAAGGGCAGAGATTCTGCATGTAGGAGGGAGACATCACACGTAGTGGAAAACCCAGATGTGATGAACAGTGACTAAATACAAAAAGGAATGTTTTATGTATCTAATATGTGTATGATTATATAAGATATTTACTGTTTGCCATAAACCATGAGGATCGTGACTAAGGTACCGTGGGTTTCATTTGACTAGAACTTCTTCAGGGCTTATTAAGTATTATAAAAATTATTTCACCAACCCTTGATCTTGCGGGATATTTCTTATTGCATGAACTCCAAGTATGCATCATCTCTAATGACTGCTGACCTCTCCAGACCAGAGTAGGATGTTAAAAAATTAAATAATAGTCTCACTTGAAGTTCATGGCACTATCAATCTCCTGCAGGAACAAGGAATGATGAACACATCTTTTAATTATCAGTAAGCCCTGAAGAAATGCAAGTTGAATGAAATGCGATGGCTACAAGCAGGTTTTGCCATAAATGAATGATGACCAATAAAAAAACTACTAAATATTACAACGGACCATTGTGTGCTTTTATGCTTTTCAACCAGCACGATTAAATGTATTTTACATGTGTAATTTGGAGACACCCATTTGTATATAGGAGTTACTAAGAAGAGCGCTTCAATCTGTCCGAGGCTGGCATGCAGTGAGGGGCGGTTGTCTCTCAGCATGTGGGACGCAAGAGGAGGCATTCTTAAACGTAGGCACTGCTCCCGGCCTGCTAAATATATACCACTTTGCACTGACAGAGCTAACTGTCTGAACAGCACAAAAACACAGGAATAAATCTGTGCAAGCAGCTGAGGCTGCGACAACAGCTTACATAACAAGATAAATTCATGCGCTAAAAGGCACCAACAAATGCCACGTTCAGTCCTGTCAAGTATCACGCATCAGCCGTGACGCTCACGCATTTCAGTGCGGTGTTCAGCATCACTACATTGAAATGCATTGTCATGCATTTTGCCACCCTCAACCCGTTCCTCCAGCAGCGCCTGTGCACGGACTCTCTGCTGCTCCAACGGACGTGCTGCTGCCTGGGCTGAGTTCCTAAAGAGTTAAACCGATCTGCTCTCAGGTCTGCGGAGTGGCTGAGAGCGCTACAATGTATCTCTGCACTCTGCCTGTCAGCTGCCTGCTGTGTTGCCTACAAACAATAAATGCTGCAATTGGCGCTGGCACGGCGCACAGCTTTACACACACTCACACTACTCCATGTATGGGGGGGGGCTGCCCTCTCAGCAGTCGATACTGCTGTCCATCACTGTGGCACACCATGGGGGCCGGGATTAATCCGGATGTGCGGTAGAGGGCTGTCACGTCCGGAGGAAAAGGAACTAGGCAGAAGCGGGACTCCGCTGGTGCAGCACAAGACTCGACTGTCCCATGGCCCCAGCACTCTGAAGCAAGGCACTGCATAGCTGCCAAGGTTTCAGATTGCTATGTGTGACATTTTCATAATTTTGGTGTAATTATGAGTAACATTTCAACGACTGAGTGGCACTTTCTTGCGCTACTCTTACCATTGTAGGGTGGCAGAGCACTTTACATCGCACAGAAACAATGAATCCCAAGTGTATAAATCAGTGTATAGCAAATGTTACATAAGAGGTGTAGGAAATAAGTCATAGGGCATTCATACTGGATATAGTTTTAGTGCTTGAATCTAAGAAGCACAAACTCAGAATTTAAAATGAAACATTGTGGCTGTGGGTTGTCTTTACAAGTAAGAATTAATTTCCACTCAAATGAACCTTTTTTGCATTATTAGGATAATTAAAAACCATGAGAGAAATCAACTCTAACCTATACCTTTGAGTTTCCAAACTGTTCAATATTACGATTTTCATTTATAAATTACATTTAATAAATGGATCTCTCTGACAAAAGCAGTAACCCACTGAACTATTTACATTATATGCATTTCTGTGATCTGCATTGTGTACGTGCTTTGCAGCAGGCATGTTAACCCTCTGCGCTACTTTGTAAGTCAAAACTTCCACTAGAGAAAACTCGATCGATCCCCAGAAGGTCCGTTAGTCACCAGAGTTCTCTTGAAATTTTGAATTGTTGCCTAAAACTTGCTGGGTGCAGGAAACCTGTCTGGTGCCATTGGAATGTGACAGATACATCGGCAGGTGTGGGATATTAGGTGACACGAGGTCACTAATGCCAGTAAAGGTGCAAAACCACCAAGGAGTGACCACTGCGCCTCGGCCTGGTCACCCCAACGCTCCTAGTACCTCCTGCTCCTGCCACCTGCCTCCTGCTGCTGTGCCTGCCTGCCTGCTCGCCTACGCCGTCAGCGAGCGCCCCAGCCGCCGCAGGGCCGCCCGCCAAGCCCGCACTCGCTTTCCCGCCACTGCCTGCCTGCGGCCCCGCCCCCGTCAGCCGATTGGATCCCACGCTCCCGCCTCCCAGCTGACCCGCCCTCCCGGCTCCCTTCTTATGACGCCCCCTCAGCGACCGCGCTGCAGACGCGCGCAGCGGGAGCACCGATTGAGCGCCGAAGGTGCGCCAAAGGTAAGCCCGTCTGCGCCCGTCCGCGCCTGGACCGTGCCCAGGGCCAGGACCCCTGGCACCCGCAGACTCCAGCCGACCCGCCGGACCTATGACGCCACCGAACTCTACGCACTCAAATCCGGCCGAACCCCGTGTTGCTACCGAGCCACCCTGAGACGCACCCACAGACTTTTCTGCTGCCACTCCTGCAAGTTTGCCTGCATCCGGACCTGCACTACTCCAGCACTGACCAAGACCACGACGCGCAACAGCAGCAGCCACCTCAAGTGCATCCTGCTCAACACCCGCTCCGTCCACAGACACGCCGTCGAGCTCTGGAACCTGCTCGACATCACAGCCCCAGACGTCGCCTTCCTCACGGAAACCTGAATGAACGCCTCCTCAGCGCCCGACATCGCCATCGCCATCCCAGACGTCTACAAGATCATCTGGAGGGATCGCGTCAACCAGACTGGAGGAGGCATCGCCATCGTCCACAAGAACACCATCTGCATCACGACCAACACCGACGACACCCTCGCACCAGCCGAGCACCTCCACTTCCAGATCCACACTGACCCAAAGACGACCCTCAGAGGCACCCTCATCTACAGACCCCCGGGACCACGCACACAATTCAGCGAAGACATCGCCGACTTCGTCAGCCCGCACGCCCTCCTCTCCGCTGACTACATCCTCCTCGGGGACCTCAACTTCCACCTGGAGAACAACAACGACCGCAACACCACCACCCTGCTGGACAACCTCGCAAACCTCGGACTCAAGCAGCTGGTGACCACCCCACCCACTACGCCGGACACACACTCGACCCCGTCTTCTCATCCAGCAAGGACATCACCTTCAGCCACGCCACCGGACTCCACTGGACGGACCACAGCTGCGTCCACTTCAGCTTCAGAAGGACCCCGATCCACCACCACCAGCAACAGGTTGCATGCAGAAGCTGGAACAAGATCACAGCCGACCAGCTCGCAACTTCCCTGAGCAAGAACCCACCCACCAGCACAATGAACCCCAGTGAAGCGGCCACCAACATCACGAAGTGGATCAGCGACTGCGCAGACGACCTCGCCTCTCTGAGGACCCCGCTTAGCAGACCCGGCAGCAAGAAAGCCCCATGGTTCACCAACGAACTCAAGAGCTCCAAGAAGAACTGCAGAGCCCTCAAGAAAGCCTGGCGCAAAGACCCAACACCGGACAACATGACTGCCCTCAAGCTCGCCACCCGAAAACACCACCAACTGATCCACGCCACCAAGAAAACTGCATTCAAGGAACGCTTGTTCAACAACGCACACAACAGCAAGGAACTCTTCAACATCGTTAAAGAGCTCTCCAACCCCCACGCCGGAAACAACGACATCACCCCTTCGCAAGACCTCTGCAACTCCCTCGCCTCCTACTTCCACAACAAGATCGCGGACATACACAACAGCTTCAGCACTCAACCGACGCACGCCACGACCGAACCAGCGCCCCCCACCACCACCCTCCGCGCCTGGACCCCGATCAGCACCGAAGACACAGTCCGCACAATGAACTCCATCCACTCCGGATCTCCGTCCGACCCCTGCCCTCACCACGTCTTCAACAAGGCCAACACTGTCATCGCACCCTACCTGCGGGACATCATCAAAACCTCCTTCAACACCGCTACCTTCCCGGAGAGCTGGAAGCACGCCGAACTCAGCGCTCTACTTAAGAAACCATCAGCCGACCCCACCGACCTCAAGAACTACCGCCCCATCTCGCTGCTCCCGTTTCCTGCAAAAGTCACCGAGAAGACCGTCAACAAGCAGCTGGCCGCCTTCCTCGAGACGAACGGATCCCTCGACCTCTCGCAGTCTGGCTTCCGGGCCAACCACAGCACCGAGACCGCCCTGATCGCAGCCACCGATGACATCCGAACCCTGCTCGACAACGGAGAAACAGCGGCCCTCATCCACCTAGACCTCTCCGCGGCCTTTTACACTGTCTGCCACCGTACCCTAGTACAGCGCCTCAGCAACTTCGGAATCCAGGAGAAGGCACTGGAGTGGATCATCTCCTTCCTCGCTGGAAGGACACATAGAGTCCGCCTCCCCCCCGTTCAGATCTGAAGCCACCGAAGTCATCTGCGGCATTCCTCAAGGCTCCTCGCTCAGCCCTACCCTCTTCAACGTCTACATGAGCCCCCTCGCAGTCATCGCACGCCAGCACAACCTCAACATCATCTCCTACGCCGACGACACCCAGCTGATCCTCTCCCTCACCAACGACCCGCCACCGCCAGAGCCAACCTACACGAAGGGATGAAAGAGGTAGCCGAATGGATGAAGAACAGCCGCCTGAAACTGAACTCGGACAAGACGGAAGTCCTCATTCTGGGATCTTCACCCTCCGCCTGGGACGACTCCTGGTGGCCCCCCGCCCTAGGCAGCGCACCCAAACCGACAGACCACGCACGCAACCTGGGCGTCATCCTGGACTCCTCCCTCTCCATGACCAGACAAGTCAACGCCGTCTCCTCGACGTGCTTCAACATCCTGCGCATGCTACGAAAGATCTTCCGGTGGATCCCCACCGAGACCAGGAAGACGGTCACCCAGGCCCTCGTCACCAGCCGCCTGGACTACGGCAACTCCCTCTACGCCGGAACCACCGCCAAACTCCAGAAGAGGCTCCAGCGAATCCAGAACGCCTCAGCACAACTCGTCCTGGACATCCCCCGTCGCAAGCACATCTCCGGACACCTGAGAGACCTGCACTGGCTCCCGGTCAACAAGAGAATCACCTTCCGTCTCCTCACCCACGCACACAAAACCCTACACAACCAAGGCCCAGGATATCTCAACAGCCGCCTCAACTTCTACGCTCCCAAACGCCAGCTTCGATCGACCGGCCATGCCCTTGCCGCTGTCCCCCGCATCCGAAGAGCCACCACAGGGGGAAGGTCCTTCTCCTACCTCGCCGCCAAGACTTGGAACTCCCTCCCGACCCACCTCCGCCTGACCCAGGACCACCTCGCCTTCAGGAAGCAGCTCAAGACCTGGCTGTTCGAGCAGTAGCGGACCCCCCTCCCCTAGCGCCTTGAGACCCTCTGGGTGAGTAGTGCGCTTTATAAATGCCTTGATTGATTGATTGATTGAAAAGGAGGTGGGTACATTACCGCCGATCCGGGAGAAGGCCTGGGTGGCCTGTGGGGATGAGTCTGCAATACCATGTGGAAACTGGTGGCGTCAAAAGAGGCACTCAAGTGAGCATAGATCAGCAGTGCACACCGATCATGTGTGACAAGGTCGGTGCGTAAACCTGTCGTTACCAAACATTGCTCCATTTGTGTAATTTGGACTGGGGCCAGGGTTGTTTAAATGACTCGACACTGTGCACTGTAGTGCATTTGTTGCTGCGCTGAGCCCCTTTGGATCTGTACCCCAATGAGGGAGTCTGCATCTTGAGTTTTCAGCTCAATGCTGTTTCCCCTACTATCCAGTCTAACACTGCCAAGTTCCCTCCTATCTCCCCAAGGAATGCCCTACTGGCCGATGCCCCATCCTTCTGCCAATGCCAGCGCTCCTTGGATCCCATCTGAAGTCAGAGAGGCTAAGGGTGACTTCCGTATGGGAGTTTACTGTTGGGTCTCACACCTTTGATACCCTCCATCTTCCTTTCACTTAACTGCTGCTCTCCACACACACTTCTAATCTTAGTGACAGTTTTCATGCTGCTCAGGCATCTCTATGTTGGGTGAATCCGCCCCACTGTTTATAGTGCTGTACGTGAATGCTGTGTCATTTTAAAGTAAGCCACATGAATTCCACCTTCAGTAGTGACAGAGGCATGCTCACGTTCTTCCACATGGAAACGAAATGAAAATGAAATACATTTTAACAACAACGCTGCAGCTAAATCTGGAATTAAGAAATGTCTCCCCGCAAAAGCACGTATGTCTGCGGCACAGCCCGACGGAGTTCAAAATCGAGGACCCCATATAAGAATGTCCTACCTTCTTTCTTCCCTAAACAGTAAATAGGAGATCATGTCAATGTAACCCAGGCAATGATGTGAGTCAGACAGGGGATATTCTTCGAGCACCAGACAGACGCCCAACCAACCCTCCTCCACTTAATAAACCATCCATATTGTGCTTCAATCTCTATTAAGAGAAGATATGCAGCACCAAACACAGCGTGTGCTTTTAGGTGATTCTAAAAGCACACGCTGTGTTTGGTGCTGCATTTCTTTCATTTTCTCGAGTGCGTCTGTGGGGCTCATTGTTTCCTTTTGTTTAAAGCATTCATGTTAATCGCAGCTCCTGATGGGCTCTGCCATTAACACGATTACTTAAACAAAAGAAAACAATGAGCCCAACAGATGCACTCAAGAAAACAAAATAAATTTAGCAAGTGCTCCCCTCTCTCCTTGGGAGGCAGCACTTGCTAAATACCTCTTCAAGTTTAAAATGCCCAATTTTCGCGCTGCAATGGAGGCGCCAATGCCCTCGGGGATGTGTGTGCGTGCCACACGCACAGCACTGCGCGCTCGGGGGCACTGATGTGCGCGCGGGTTCGAGGGAACACTGCATCCAAGTATTCCTTAAGCCAGACGCGTTTCAGGGAAGTCCTTTCATCAGTGGCTTTGGGATTTGTGAAACAGCGCTGTTGATATTGCTCATTTTCAACAACTGCTTCAATGTGCAATGTCGCTTTGACTTCTGGGTGTTGTAGTCATTTCATAAACCCAAGTGGGTGCGCTCTGTTCAACATTAAAATTAAAATGATTTCCACAGTCTTGCCAGGGTCCTGCCCTGCTTTGTAGCAGTCAATCTGGATAAAGCACACACCAACCTGCCCTGGTGGTAACATTTACTCGCTCCATTCCAGCGCCGCAGTGAGCACTCTGGATCCGCTTTCTTGCAGCGGGCCCCTCCCAACGACCGAGACCAGCCGTTTCAACATACAATGCTGCAGGCGCCCAAATTCAGGTGAGGCCACACGAGTGTAGATTTAAATCCCCTTTATTGATTGTCTGCTTGCCAGCAAGCTCCTTAGCAAAGACACGACATCCAAGTATTCCTTAAGCCAGACGCGTTTCAGGGAAGTCCTTTCATCAGTGGCTTTGGGATTTGTGAAACAGCGCTGTTGATCTTGCTCATTTTCAACACCTGCTTCAATGTGCAATGTTGCTTTGACTTCTGGGTGTTGTAGTTATTTCATAAACCCAAGTGGGTGCGCTCTGTTCAACATTAAAATTAAAATGATGTGCACAGTCTTGCCAGGGTCCTGCCCTGCTTTGTAGCAGTCAATCTGGATAAAGCACACACCAACCTACCCTGGTGGTAACTTTCACTCGTTCCATTCCAGCGCCGCAGTGAGCACTCTGGATCCGCTTTCTTGCAGCGGGCCCCTCCCAACGACCGGGACCGGCCGTTTCAACATACAATGCTGCAGGCGCCCAAATTCAGGTGAGGCCACACGAGTGTAGATTTAAATCCCCTTTATTGATTGTCTGCTTGCCAGCAAGCTCCTTAGCAAAGACACAACATCCAAGTATTCCTTAAGCCAGACGCGTTTCAGGGAAGTCCTTTTATCAGTGGCTTTGGGATTTGTGAAACAGCGCTGTTGATCTTGCTCATTTTCAACACCTGCTTCAATGTACAATGTCGCTTTGACTTCTGGGTGTTGTAGTCATTTCATAAACCCAAGTGGGTGCGCTCTGTTCAACATTAAAATTAAAATGATGTGCACAGTCTTGCCAGGGTCCTGCCCTGCTTTGTAGCAGTCAATCTGGATAAAGCACACACCAACCTGCCCTGGTGGCAACTTTCACTCGTTCCATTCCAGCACCGCAGTGAGCACTCTGGATCCGCTTTCTTGCAGCAGGCCCTCCCAACGACCGGGACCGGCCGTTTCAACATACAACGCTGCAGGCGCCAAAATTCATGTAAGGCCACACGAGTGTAGATTTAAATCCCCTTTATTGATTGTCTGCTTGCCAGCAAGCTCGTTAGCAAAGACACGACATCCAAGTATTCCTTAAGCCAGACGCGTTTCAGGGAAGTCCTTTCATCAGTGGCTTTGGGATTTGTGAAACAGCGCTGTTGATCTTGCTCATTTTCAACACCTGCTTCAATGTACAATGTCGCTTTGACTTCTGGGTGTTGTAGTCATTTCATAAACCCAAGTGGGTGCGCTCTGTTCAACATTAAAATTAAAATGATGTGCACAGTCTTGCCAGGGTCCTGTCCTGCTTTGTAGCAGTCAATCTGGATAAAGCACACACCAACCTGCCCTGGTGGTAACTTTCACTCGTTCCATTCCAGCACCGCAGTGAGCACTCTGGATCCGCTTTCTTGCAGCGGGCCCCTCCCAACGACCGGGACCGGCCGTTTCAACATACAACGCTGCAGGCGCCAAAATTCAGGTGAGGCCACACGAGTGTAGATTTAAATCCCCTTTATTGATTGTCTGCTTGCCAGCAAGCTCCTTAGCAAAGACATGACATCCAAGTATTCCTTAAGCCAGACGCGTTTCAGGGAAGTCCTTTCAACAGTGGCTTTGGGATTTGTGAAACAGCGCTGTTGATCTTGCTCATTTTCAACACCTGCTTCAATGTGCAATGTCGCTTTGACTTCTGGGTGTTGTAGTCATTTCATAAACCCAAGTGGGTGCGCTCTGTTCAACATTTAAATTAAAATGATGTGCACAGTCTTGCCAGGGTCCTGCCCTGCTTTGTAGCAGTCAATCTGGATAAAGCACACACCAACCTGCCCTGGTGGTAACTTTCACTCGTTCCATTCCAGCGCCGCAGTGAGCACTCTGGATCCGCTTTCTTGCAGCGGGCCCCTCCCAACGACCGGGACCGGCCGTTTCAACATACAATGCTGCAGGGGCCCAAATTCAGGTGAGGCCACACAAGTGTAGATTTAAATCCCCTTTATTGATTGTCTGCTTGCCAGCAAGCTCCTTAGCAAAGACACGACATCCAAGTATTCCTTAAGCCAGACGCATTTCAGGGAAGTCCTTTCATCAGTGGCTTTGGGATTTGTGAAACAGCACTGTTGATCTTGCGCATTTTCAACACCTGCTTCAATGTGCAATGTCGCTTTGACTTCTGGGTTTTGTAGTCATTTCATAAACCCAATTGGGTGCGCTCTGTTCAACATTAAAATTAAAATGATGTGCACAGTCTTGCCAGGGTCCTGCCCTGCTTTGTAGCAGTCTATCTGGATAAAGCACACACCAACCTGCCCTGGTGGTAACTTACACTCGTTCCATTCCAGCACCGCAGTGAGCACTCTGGATCCGCTTTCTTGCAGCGGGCCCCTCCCAACGACCGGGACCGGCCGTTTCAACATACAACGCTGCAGGCGCCCAAATTCAGGTGAGGCCACAAGAGAGTAGATTTAAATCCCCTTTATTGATTGTCTGCTTGCCAGCAAGCTCCTTAGCAAAGACACGACATCCAAGTATTCCTTAAGCCAGACGCGTTTCAGGGAAGTCCTCTCATCAGTGGCTTTGGGATTTGTGAAACAGCGCTGTTGATCTTGCTCATTTTCAACACCTGCTTCAATGTGCAATGTCGCTTTGACTTCTGGGTGTTGTAGTCATTTCATAAACCCAAGTGGGTGCGCTCTGTTCAACATTAAAATTAAAATGATGTGCACAGTCTTGCCAGGGTCCTGCCCTGCGTTGTAGCAGTCAATCTGGATAAAGCACACACCAACCTGCCCTGGTGGAAACTTTCACTCGTTCCATTCCAGCGCCGCAGTGAGCACTCTGGACCCGCTTTCTTTCAGCGGGCCCCTCCCAACGACCGGGACCGGCCGTTTCAACATACAATGCTGCAGGCGCCCAAATTCAGGTGAGGCCACATGAGTGTAGATTTAAATCCCCTTTATTGATTGTCTGCTTGCCAGCAAGCTCCTTAGCAAAGACAAGACATCCAAGTATTCCTTAAGCCAGACGCGTTTCAGGGAAGTCCTTTCATCAGTGGCTTTGGGATTTGTGAAACAGCGCTGTTGATATTGCTCATTTTCAACACCTGCTTCAATGTGCAATGTCGCTTTGACTTCTGGGTGTTGTAGTCATTTCATAAACCCAAGTGGGTGCGCTCTGTTCAACATTAAAATTAAAATGATTTGCACAGTCTTGCCAGGGTCCTGCCCTGCTTTGTAGCAGTCAATCTGAATAAAGCACACACCAACCTGCCCTGGTGGTAACTTTCACTCATTCCATTCCAGCGCCGCAGTGAGCACTCTGGATCCGCTTTCTTGCAGCGGGCCCCTCCCAATGACCGGGACCGGCCTTTTCAACATACAACGCTGCAGGCGCCCAAATTCAGGTGAGGCCACACGAGTGTAGATTTAAATCCCCTTTATTGATTGTCTGCTTGCCAGCAAGCTCCTTAGCAAAGACACGACATCCAAGTATTCCTTAAGCAAGACGCGTTTCAGGGAAGTCCTTTCATCAGTGGCTTTGGGATTTGTGAAACAGCGCTGTTGATATTGCTCATTTTCAACACCTGCTTCAATGTGCAATGTCGCTTTGACTTCTGGGTGTTGTAGTCATTTCATAAACCCAAGTGGGTGCGCTCTGTTCAACATTAAAATTAAAATGATTTGCACAGTCTTGCCAGGGTCCTGCCCTGCTTTGTAGCAGTCAATCTGGATAAAGCACACACCAACCTGCCCTGGTGGTAACTTTCACTCGTTCCATTCCAGCGCCGCAGTGAACACTCTGGATCCGCTTTCTTGCAGCGGGCCCCTCCCAACGACCGGGACTGGCCGTTTCAACATACAACGCTGCAGGCGCCCAAATTCAGGTGAGGCCACACGAGTGTAGATTTAAATCCCCTTTATTGATTGCCTGCTTGCCAGCAAGCTCCTTAGCAAAGACACGACATCCAAGTATTCCTTAAGCCAGACGCGTTTCAGGGAAGTCCTTTCATCAGTGGCTTTGGGATTTGTGAAACAGCACTGTTGATCTTGCTCATTTTCAAAACCTGCTTCAATGTGCAATGTCGCTTTGACTTCTGGGTTTTGTAGTCATTTCAGAAACCCAAGTGGGTGCGCTCTGTTCAACATTAAAATTAAAATGATGTGCACAGTCTTGCCAGGGTCCTGCCCTGCTTTGTAGCAGTCAATCTGGATAAAGCACACACCAACCTGCCCTGGTGGTAACTTTCACTCGTTCCATTCCAGCGCCGCAGTGAGCACTCTGGATCCGCTTTCTTGCAGCGGGGGCCCCTCCCAACGACCGGGACCGGCCGTTTCAACATACAATGCTGCAGGCGCCCAAATTCAGGTGAGGCCACACGAGTGTAGATTTAAATCCCCTTTATTGATTGTCTGCTTGCCAGCAAGCTCGTTAGCAAAGACACGACATCCAAGTATTCCTTAAGCCAGACACGTTTCAGGGAAGTCCTTTCATCAGTGGCTTTGGGATTTGTGAAACAGCACTGTTGATCTTGCTCATTTTCAACACCTGCTTCAATGTGCAATGTCGCTTTGACTTCTGGGTTTTGTAGTCATTTCATAAACCCAAGTGGGTGCGCTCTGTTCAACATTAAAATTAAAATGATGTGCACAGTCTTGCCAGGGTCCTGCCCTGCTTTGTAGCAGTCAATCTGGATAAAGCACACACCAACCTGCCCTGGTGGAAACTTTCACTCGTTCCATTCCAGCACCGCAGTGAGCACTCTGGATCCGCTTTCTTGCAGCGGGCCCCTCCCAACGACCGGGACCGGCCGTTTCAACATACAACGCTGCAGGCGCCCAAATTCAGGTGAGGCCACACGAGTGTAGATTTAAATCTCCTTTATTGATTGTCTGCTTGCCAGCAAGCTCCTTAGCAAAGACACAACATCCAAGCATTCCTTAAGCCAGACGGGTTTCAGGGAAGTCCTTTCATCAGTGGCTTTGGGATTTGTGAAACAGCGCTGTTGATATTGCTCATTTTCAACACCTGCTTCAATGTGCAATGTCGCTTTGACTTCTGGGTGTTGTAGTCATTTCATAAACCCAAGTGGGTGCGCTCTGTTCAACATTAAAATTAAAATGATTTGCACAGTCTTGCCAGGGTCCTGCCCTGCTTTGTAGCAGTCAATCTGAATAAAGCACACACCAACCTGCCCTGGTGGTAACTTTCACTCATTCCATTCCAGCGTCGCAGTGAGCACTCTGGATCCGCTTTCTTGCAGCGGGCCCCTCCCAATGACCGGGACCGGCCTTTTCAACATACAACGCTGCAGGCGCCCAAATTCAGGTGAGGCCACACGAGTGTAGATTTACATCCCCTTTATTGATTGTCTGCTTGCCAGCAAGCTCCTTAGCAAAGACACGACATCCAAGTATTCCTTAAGCAAGACGCGTTTCAGGGAAGTCCTTTCATCAGTGGCTTTGGGATTTGTGAAACAGCGCTGTTGATATTGCTCATTTTCAACACCTGCTTCAATGTGCAATGTCGCTTTGACTTCTGGGTGTTGTAGTCATTTCATAAACCCAAGTGGGTGCGCTCTGTTCAACATTAAAATTAAAATGATTTGCACAGTCTTGCCAGGGTCCTGCCCTGCTTTGTAGCAGTCAATCTGGATAAAGCACACACCAACCTGCCCTGGTGGTAACTTTCACTCGTTCCATTCCAGCGCCGCAGTGAACACTCTGGATCCGCTTTCTTGCAGCGGGCCCCTCCCAACGACCGGGACTGGCCGTTTCAACATACAACGCTGCAGGCGCCCAAATTCAGGTGAGGCCACACGAGTGTAGATTTAAATCCCCTTTATTGATTGCCTGCTTGCCAGCAAGCTCCTTAGCAAAGACACGACATCCAAGTATTCCTTAAGCCAGACGCGTTTCAGGGAAGTCCTTTCATCAGTGGCTTAGGGATTTGTGAAACAGCACTGTTGATCTTGCTCATTTTCAAAACCTGCTTCAATGTGCAATGTCGCTTTGACTTCTGGGTTTTGTAGTCATTTCAGAAACCCAAGTGGGTGCGCTCTGTTCAACATTAAAATTAAAATGATGTGCACAGTCTTGCCAGGGTCCTGCCCTGCTTTGTAGCAGTCAATCTGGATAAAGCACACACCAACCTGCCCTGGTGGTAACTTTCACTCGTTCCATTCCAGCGCCGCAGTGAGCACTCTGGATCCGCTTTCTTGCAGCGGGGGCCCCTCCCAACGACCGGGACCGGCCGTTTCAACATACAATGCTGCAGGCGCCCAAATTCAGGTGAGGCCACACGAGTGTAGATTTAAATCCCCTTTATTGATTGTCTGCTTGCCAGCAAGCTCCTTAGCAAAGACACAACATCCAAGTATTCCTTAAGCCAGACACGTTTCAGGGAAGTCATTTTATCAGTGGCTTTGGGATTTGTGAAACAGCGCTGTTGATCTTGCTCATTTTCAACACCTGCTTCAATGTGCAATGTCGCTTTGACTTCTGGGTGTTGTAGTCATTTCATAAACCCAAGTGGGTGCGCTCTGTTCAACATTAAAATTAAAATGATGTGCACAGTCTTGCCAGGGTCCTGCCCTGCTTTGTAGCAGTCAATCTGGATAAAGCACACACCAACCTGCCCTGGTGGTAACTTTCACTCGTTCCATTCCAGCGCCGCAGTGAGCACTCTGGATCCGCTTTCTTGCAGCAGGCCCCTCCCAACGACCGGGACCGGCCGTTTCAACATACAACGCTGCAGGCGCCCAAATTCATGTGAGGCCACACAAGTGTTGATTTAAATCCCCTTTATTGATTGTCTGCTTGCCAGCAAGCTCGTTAGCAAAGACACGACATCCAAGTATTCCTTAAGTCAGACGCGTTTCTGGGAAGTCCTTTCATCAGTGGCTTTGGGATTTTTGAAACAGCACTGTTGATCTTGCTCATTTTCAACACCTGCTTCAATGTGCAATGTCGCTTTGACTTCTGGGTTTTGTAGTCATTTCATAAACCCAAGTGGGTGCGCTCTGTTCAACATTAAAATTAAAATGATGTGCACAGTCTTGCCAGGGTCCTGCCCTGCTTTGTAGCAGTCAATCTGGATAAAGCACACACCAACCTGCCCTGGTGGTAACTTTCACTCGTTCCATTCCAGCGCCGCAGTGAACACTCTGGATCCGCTTTCTTGCAGCGGGCCCCTCCCAACGACCGGGACTGGCCGTTTCAACATACAACGCTGCAGGCGCCCAAATTCAGGTGAGGCCACACGAGTGTAGATTTAAATCCCCTTTATTGATTGCCTGCTTGCCAGCAAGCTCCTTAGCAAAGACACGACATCCAAGTATTCCTTAAGCCAGACGCGTTTCAGGGAAGTCCTTTCATCAGTGGCTTTGGGATTTGTGAAACAGCACTGTTGATCTTGCTCATTTTCAAAACCTGCTTCAATATGCAATGTCGCTTTGACTTCTGGGTTTTGTAGTCATTTCAGAAACCCAAGTGGGTGCGCTCTGTTCAACATTAAAATTAAAATGATGTGCACAGTCTTGCCAGGGTCCTGCCCTGCTTTGTAGCAGTCAATCTGGATAAAGCACACACCAACCTGCCCTGGTGGTATCTTTTACTCGTTCCATTCCAGCGCCGCAGTGAGCACTCTGGATCCGCTTTCTTGCAGCGGGCCACTCCCAACGACCGGGACCGGCCGTTTCAACATACAATGCTGCAGGCGCCCAAATTCAGGTGAGGCCACACGAGTGTAGATTTAAATCCCCTTTATTGATTGTCTGCTTGCCAGCAAGATCCTTAGCAAAGACACGACATCCAAGTTTTCCTTAAGTCAGACGCGTTTCAGGGAAGTCCTTTCATCAGTGGCTTTGGGATTTGTGAAACAGCGCTGTTGATCTTGCTCATTTTCAACACCTGCTTCAATGTACAATGTCGCTTTGACTTCTGGGTGTTGTAGTTATTTCATAAACCCAAGTGGGTGCGCTCTGTTCAACATTAAAATTAAAATGATGTGAACAGTCTTGCCAGGGTCCTGCCCTGCTTTGTAGCAGTCAATCTGGATAAAGCACACACCAACCTGCCCTGGTGGTAACTTTCACTCGTTCCATTCCAGCGCCGCAGTGAGCACTCTGGATCCGCTTTCTTGCAGCGGGCCCCTCCCGACGACCGGGACCGGCCGTTTCAACATACAATGCTGCAGGCGCCCAAATTCAGGTGAGGCCACACGAGTGTAGATTTAAATCCCCTTTATTGATTGTCTGCTTGCCAGCAAGCTCCTTAGCAAAGACACAACATCCAAGTATTCCTTAAGCCAGACGCGTTTCAGGGAAGTCATTTTATCAGTGGCTTTGGGATTTGTGAAACAGCGCTGTTGATCTTGCTCATTTTCAACACCTGCTTCAATGTGCAATGTCGCTTTGACTTCTGGGTGTTGTAGTCATTTCATAAACCCAAGTGGGTGCGCTCTGTTCAACATTAAAATTAAAATGATGTGCACAGTCTTGCCAGGGTCCTGCCCTGCTTTGTAGCAGTCAATCTGGATAAAGCACACACTAACCTGCCCTGGTGGTAACTTTCACTCATTCCATTCCAGCGCCGCAGTGAGCACTCTGGATCCGCTTTCTTGCAGCGGGCCCCTCCCAACGACCGGGACCGGCCGTTTCAACATACAACGCTGCAGGCGCCCAAATTCAGGTGAGGCCACACGAGTGTAGATTTAAATCCCCTTTATTGATTGTCTGCTTGCCAGCAAGCTCCTTAGCAAAGACACGACATCCAAGTATTCCTTAAGCCAGACGCGTTTCAGGGAAGTCCTTTCATCAGTGGCTTTGGGATTTGTGAAACAGCGCTGTTGATCTTGCTCATTTTCAACACCTGCTTCAATGTACAATGTCGCTTTGACTTCTGGGTGTTGTAGTCATTTCATAAACCCAAGTGGGTGCGCTCTGTTCAACATTAAAATTAAAATGATGTGCACAGTCTTGCCAGGGTCCTGCCCTGCTTTGTAGCAGTCAATCTGGATAAAGCACACACCAACCTGCCCTGGTGGCAACTTTCACTCGTTCCATTCCAGCGCCGCAGTGAGCACTCTGGATCCGCTTTCTTGCAGCGGGCCCCTCCCAACGACCGGGACCGGCCGTTTCAACATACAACGCTGCAGGCGCCCAAATTCATGTGAGGCCACACAAGTGTAGATTTAAATCCCCTTTATTGATTGTCTGCTTGCCAGCAAGCTCGTTAGCAAAGACACGACATCCAAGTATTCCTTAAGTCAGACGCGTTTCAGGGAAGTCCTTTCATCAGTGGCTTTGGGATTTTTGAAACAGCACTGTTGATCTTGCTCATTTTCAACACCTGCTTCAATGTGCAATGTCGCTTTGACTTCTGGGTTTTGTAGTCATTTCATAAACCCAAGTGGGTGCGCTCTGTTCAACATTAAAATTAAAATGATGTGCACAGTATTGCCAGGGTCCTGCCCTGCTTTGTAGCAGTCAATCTGGATAAAGCACACACCAACCTGCCCTGGTGGTAACTTTCACTCGTTCCATTCCAGCACCGCAGTGAGCACTCTGGATCCGCTTTCTTGCAGCGGGCCCCTCCCAACGACCGGGACCGGCCGTTTCAACATACAACGCTGCAGGCGCCCAAATTCAGGTGAGGCCACACGAGTGTAGATTTAAATCTCCTTTATTGATTGTCTGCTTGCCAGCAAGCTCCTTAGCAAAGACACAACATCCAAGCATTCCTTAAGCCAGACGGGTTTCAGGGAAGTCCTTTCATCAGTGGCTTTGGGATTTGTGAAACAGCGCTGTTGATCTTGCTCATTTTCAACACCTGCTTCAATGTGCAATGTCGCTTTGACTGAATATATACATATATATGCATGTATATATATATATATATATATATATATTCACTGAAAAAACCATAGGTTTCACACACGTTAAAGTTAGAAATTAGCATTTAAAAAACCTTAGAAATTCACTGATAAAACCATAGGTTTCACACATGTTATAGTGAGCTGGACATTTCACTCATACAAAACCATTGAAGTTACCCCGTTGTAGTTAGTTCAGCTAACTCTAACTCGCGCGCCCGCAATCCACTGCTGATGATGTCACATATTACATCACTCATGACATGGTCAGTGACATCACTCATGACATCACTATTGACATCTCAAATTACATCACTGATGACAATTTCTTTATATTAATTTCCTACATTTTATATAATAATTATTTTTAGTTATTTTATTTTTTATATTGCATTACATATATTTAATTAATGTAAAATAATGAAAAAACAAAATTCCACCTTTTGAATTTTTTTTTTCAATACATTAAAATTATTTTCTATATTTTTTTTGCATTTTTTTTGGCGGTAAACGTACGGTACGCGTACTGACCTCGCACCATCCTTCGCATCTGTAATCGTACTTCCGTGTATGCCTGCATACGTTACGAATACGTTTTGACATTGCGCGTCGCATCAGCGCTTCCGCGTGACGTCAGGCACAGTTATACGGCGCCCCGTATGCGTACTGCGCGAAAGTTTCTAAATGTTTAAAAAGATATATTTACGTATTTAATGTAAATATTAAGGGAAGACATTATCTGGGATAATCATGAAAATAGTATTCATTGAGTTTTAATAAGCGTATATTACTTTTAAAAGCAATTACGCAAATCGCGGGGTACGTCGTACGTACGCGCACCGTAAACGCACCCTACGCGCACCTCATGTGATGTCAAAACAACAGATTTGATTGGTTTATAATACTTCCTATTCTAACTGTTGAAGGACCCCACACATTTTAATCATTCTTCTTTGACCTTCACTGAAGAAACACCTTTTTGTGAAGGAGCTCTTTCTTCATATCTTCACCATGGCTGCCCAGCAAGAAGATATTTCAGAACACTCTTCTGAGGTAGAATTTGTGGCAGAAGACCCACCCACAAAAAGGAAGGAGGCACTAATCTGGAATGATGAATCCCAAATGTAAAAATTGCGCTCGCAAAGGGCCAGATTCTCAGAATCTGGCCCTTTGCGAGCGCAATTAAGCTTCATGAATCTGGCTGTTACTTCACTGGTCAAAAAAAGAGCTACATTAGTATAATAGTGTGTAAACGTTTTTGGGAATGAATGTGTAGTGCATAAATGAATGAAAGAATACTTTAGTAGTGTATGGTGAATGTGAAAGTGCAGAACTATAAGGAAGTGCTACAGCATAAGTCTATAAGGTGTTTGCTTACAGTATACTGTAGTAATTCCGAAGCACTTGAATGTAACATATGTACATCAATATGTTACAAGTCTATGCTTCCCTTTGCACTGCTAGTGAAACTGCCTGGGTGAGTTTGTAAGTGTTAGGGTCAGATTTCCAACCCCCTTACGCCTCTTTTAGGCCGCCGTTGCATCACTTTTGTGTCGCAGCGGCGGCGCAAAAGATGCGCCATGGTGTGGGGTATTTACAACATGATGCGTCATGTTGTAAAAGCCCTGCGCTAGAAGGAGGCATTTCTGTGCAGGGGGGGGGGGCGTTCCGGCGCAGGAACGCCTCCTAAAAGTGGCTGAGTGAAATGGGTCCATGCTGCGTCAAAACCCTGTGCCTGCTTGAAGCAGGAGTAAGGATTGACACAGCATTGTGAGCATAGGGCCCCCAAAGCATTACTGGAGCTGCGTCACACTTGCAACGCAACTCCAGCAATGCGCAGCCTTTACGGCACAGACATGTCACGCATCTGTGCCGTTTTTACCCCTTGGTGCGCCGCATTGTAAATGGGGTGCATCCATGGTGGTGGTGGCATGGGGCAAAATAACTGGCATATCCCATATATTGTAAATCTGCCCCTTTGTGTTTTAATGCAATGAATGGATTACTACACACTGATGAATGAGTCACTACAACAGTGCAAAATCAGTGACAGAGTGCTTGGTGAAAGTGTAAGGATACAGACTAGGGAAAGTGAGCAGGTGGATACAAGACTGCATGCATAGTACATAGAGGTTTGAAGAAGTGCATGTCCTAAGGCTTACTTTCTTGCATCAGTACTTGGGTACTGACTGAATGATTACAGTTCTGCAAGGAGAGTGCATGACTGAATTTATAACTGCTTCAGTTTTAGCACAGTGAATGGATAAGAACATAATGCTGAATGGCTCACTACAATACTGAAACAGCAGTAACAGAGTGTTTGGTGGAAGTGTAAGGATACAGACTGGGAAATTGAAGGTATAAAAGGCAAGTGTGCAGGTAGACACAACACTGCATGCATAGTGCATAGGGATTTCAAGCAGTCCATGCCCTAAAATGACTCAGGCTCTTATAGTAAAATGCAGGAATAAAACATGTAGAATATGTATGTTCACCTTACCCCTTCCAAACTAGTAAATGTGTTTTAGTAAAATGCAAGGAATACTGTTGGTTGTCCAGAATAACACTGTTTATCTGTATGTATTTAGGTACCATTCTCACACTAGTTTTTGAATACTTCATGTGTTTTCACACACATTAATCCTTAAAGACCTATCCAGTACTCACCTTCTAACACAATTAGAAACTAGTCATTGCTTATATAAGTCGAAAATACTCACAGCAACAGGTATAGAATGCCCCTTCAATACAAAGTACTGTGTATGATGAGGACATATATACATAGAGAAGAAAAGCTACACACAGTAACTTATCCTGTCCTTCTAAATATAAAAGAGTATTTGAAAACACACTCTGTGACGTATTTTATGTTGAACAATTTGATCTGTTTAAATCCTGAAACTCCCTGGTCTCTACTAGCCAAGCATGTCTTACTATTCAATACCATACTGGTGCGTTGCAGAAAGCTGTTCTGAAGCCATGTCCCATTTTATACATCTCTGTAATAAAACTCTGTGGCACTTTTTCAATATTCTTCAAAGATAGTGGGTCCCCAGGGATACTCACTATGTATATTAACTTTCTCATATCTCTTTAAAAGATACAAACCATTTTTGCACAGATATGTACTCCGTCCATCTCTTGTTTCTTCAGCTGTGTAGAAGCACAGCACATTCACCATTTTTTATAGTTACTTATACTTACCTTAAAAATAATAAAAAAAGTATATATTATAAAATTAGCATCTGTAGAAGACAAGAAAAAATACAGTTACAATATATATTTTAGAACACTGAATAATTAGTAAAACATTTAATTTGCCTTTTTTGCTGTTCTCAGAATATTGTGAATTTCACTAGAAACAGTGAGTTCAATTGTACTCATCACATAACAGCGGGGCAAAAAAAGACAATCAATAAGATTATCTTAAAAAAACACATTCAACATTCTCAATAACAATCTAAAAAATAGAAATAAAACATATGTTAACTGTTTTTTTCTAAGAACAATTTCTTACGTAAATATGAGACATATCAAACAAGCATAAAATAACAAAACATTATTATTAATACACTGTAAATAATGTTGTTTAGAAATATATACTGACAAAATATACAACAAAAAGTCCTTAATTGTTTTAGATACTTTTCCTCATGGCCAAATAATATGCGTCAAATCCTTTGTTTGGAAGTTGTCCAATAGTAATCCTGAGCGCCCGCCTCCCAACCTTCTGATCCGAAACCACCGACATCATCTGCGTCGTCCCCCAGTGCTCATCCCTCAGCCCGACGCTAATCAACATCTACAGGAGCTACCCTCACACAAGTGGCCCGCCATCATGACCTCAACATCATCTCCTACGCCGATGACACCCAGCTCATCCTCTCCCTCACCAAGGAGCCACACACCGCCAAAGCCAACCTCTACGAGGGAATGAAGGCCGTCGCCGACTGCATAAGGAGCAACGTCTGGAGCTGAACTCGGACAAGACGGAAGTACTCATCCTTGGAACCACCTCCTCAGCCTGGGACGACTCCTAGTGGCCGACTACACTGGGAACAGTACCAACACTCACCGACCATGCACACAACCTAGGATTTATCCTCAACTCCTCCCTCTCCATGTCTAAGCAAGTCAACGCCGTCTCCTCCTCCTGCTACAACACCCTCCGAATGCTCCGCAGGATCTCGAAGTGGATCCCGACCGAAAGAAGAACAGTGACACAGGCCCTCGTCAGCAGCAGAATCGACTATGGCAACGGACTCTACGCAGGAATCCCACCCAAACACCTACAACGTCTACAACGAATACCTCTGCCGACTGATCGTCAATGTCCCCTGCCGCAGCCACATCACCCCCACCTGAGAGACCTACACTGGCTCCACGTCGACAAGAGGATCACCTTCAAGCTCCTCACCCACGCTCACAAAGCACTCCACAACACCGGACCAGCCTACCTTAACAGCAGTAATCCTGAAAGGCCAAATTTTGTTCCTAAAACTTTGGCTTTAAGAATATTAGGTAAGAATTTTGTAATTCTTTAGGCAAATGTTGTTTAAAAAACAATTGACTATCATTACAATGTATCCAACCTTTAGCACATTTTAAATAAGCAGTGTAATGTCCAGATGTTGTAGAAGGACCATCATGAAAAATATTTGCTACAGCTACAAAAGTTCTTCCTGATATTGATACTTGAGTAGCTACAACATTTTTAATTAAAGTTTCCAACTTTCTTCCATCAGCTGTACAACGTTGCATCATTAAAATTACATACTGTCCATATCTTTGTATAACTAATCTTGATACCATTTGTGATTTACATTGCATACACTCCATGTTTTGACTTGCTCCTCCAACTAGGTTGTTAAAAGACACTGATTCACAGTCTGGTAAAGTTAAATATATAAATCTTTCAGTGTCTATGTTAGTGCTACATGTAAACAAACAATTTTCACAGTCATGTTGCCATTTATAAGAAAGGCCAAAAAGATTTTCAATATCTATACCTTCATCTTCCAACCAGAACATATGTCCAATGCATTTCGAATATCAGAAACACTTTGTATTTTTACTTTTATCACTACTACCTTTCTCATAAACAGAATACAACAACGAACAAAATCTTTTTACCCGATTTTCAACAATTTGCTGTTGCAAACTTTGAAGACAAAAAACAACATTAACAACTACATTAGCATAGCAGTTGACACCAGAACTATTTTCAAACTGATAACCAACAATCTCTTCAACAGTGTCTTTTTTCTTTTTGCTTGCAATCACAACTTCATCTTGTTTTTTTCTTTCTCTACAGCTTCACTACAGATGTTCTCATAACTTCTTTTGCGACCTACCACACGCTTTTCAAATACAGGATAGTGACCTAAATTGGGAGCATATTCTGTTCTTAACCTATTATACTCTTTTACACAATTTGCATCTGCACTAATCTTTCTCTCATCAAAATCAATCAAGTACAATCCAGATAAAGTTCTGACTCGAGACAAAGCAACATATGCCATACCCTCTTTAAACACAGTACTTCCAATATTCATCAAAACACTATCTACACTTAAACCTTGAGATTTATGAATTGTCACCGCATACGCCAAAGAAACAGGAAACTGTTTTCTGCGAACATACAAATCTTTTACAAACAAAAACCGAGCTGAACAACTATTAAATTGTTGTACTTCTTCAATTTGATCAAATTTGATTTTCAAAAATTCAATGCATCTCTATTTACATAATTGACTAAATCAACAACTTTACCCATTGCTCCATTTCCTAAACCTTTTTCCACATTGAAATTACGTCGTAATATTACCCGACAGTTTCTACATGCATATAGATTCTTTTCTAAACCAGCAGTTTTAGATATCGATTTCTCAAAAGAATCCAATTTTCTTTTCAACTTTTCTGTAAAAATAATAGTGATTCCTTCATGCTCTATTTTATCAATAGCTTCCAATTGTATAATTTCTTCATTGAATATAGAACATTCACGCAGTGTTGGCATTAAGCAGATTACAGATGTTTTTTCTGCAATTCTCATATATATTTTCTCAGGAACTATATTTTTATTGGGAAACAAATTGTAAAGTAACCGTCTCTGTAAAGCTTGTTTGCCATGTTCAGTCACTTTGCCAGTTCTTATATCTTGAAGAATAGTTCCATAATCAGCATCATTTGCTTGACGCATATTTGTAACAAGTTCCTTATATTCAAAATATGACCAAATGTTAACATTTCCAATGCTACCCAAAGACTTTCTGGTATCTTCATGCTCAAGTGTTTTAAATACTGGTTGTCCTTTTACAGGAGTAAGTTGTAGTAGATCCCCAAAAACTATGACGTGTTTTCCTCCAAATAACACGTCGTACTCTGTTTTAAGAATTTTCTGCATTCTTAAATGCACAAAGGCAAGCATTAAGTTTGATACCATGCTTACCTCTTCAATAATGAGAAGTTTCATTTTTTTCAACACTCTTTAAACTTCACAACAAACTTCTCCAGATAGCTTGTGGTATTCCAATTTGTTTTCATGCTCTACTGGTAGCATTAGTAAACGATGTAAAGTAATTCCTTTAATATTGTGTGCTGCCAACCCAGTTGGAGCAGTGACAACACAAGACAAATGCGAATCAGTTGTTTTCTGTAGATAAGTTGTAATTGCTTTAATTAAAAAACTTTTTCCTGTTCCACTCACGTACATTCGGATAGGTTGAAATGACGAGCATGAGCACTCTTTCTTTTCATGAAGTAATCCATGGTCAATCTGTTCTCTCACTTGGCCATATATTTGTTTTTGCTCAACATTTAGTTGTTCTTTCAAGTTTCCTAAGTTTTTACATCTTCTTGAGCTTGATACATTGCTGTTTTCCCCTCATCCATAGCAGTTGCTGCTTCATTTTGAATAATTGCTTCTCCTAGTGGGTCCTGACTCAATGGAGCAGAAGTTTGACTGTCTTGAGAACTGTCTCTAGCAATCTCAGCTGCAATTGTAGCTTCTTGCTCAATTCGTCGTTCAACATTTTCACATAATTAGCAAAAACAGGACATTCTATAGTATCTTTAGTTGCGTTCAACAAATCTTTGTAGCTCTAGAAATCTCCAAGTAATTCCAATTCTGAACGCCACAGCTTGAAGAGTTGCAAAAGAGCTAAATAGTAAAATTCCCTTTTGTCAGGAGTATCGCAACTCAGTTTACGGTGAGTAATCAAATGTCCTGTTCTTTGTTTCACCAAACATCCTTCAGAACCAATCACAGCATATATACCATTATTGATGTTTTCTGTAATATTCCTTTTAAAAGTATAGTTTTTCAGCACTTCATAGAGACAAATGTTCTCAAGATGATGACTTCTATTTGGATAATATGTATCCAACATATTTGTTTTCACAATATCTGTACTTTCTGGCTCTTTTTCAGCTAAATATTCAAATTCTTGTACAGATTTAAGTACTCGATATTGTGTTGCTGCAAGACCTAGACTCACCCAAATGATTCTTCTAGATTTGGAGGATAGACTTGCAGAGGATAAGCGATCTGAGCATTCATACGCTCCAATTTCTCGATGAGATAACATCTTCAACCTATAACTGTATAATTTCTTACTTAGACTCTTTTCGTGGGAAATCTCTTCCCACATTTCTTCAAATCCGTCTTTTCTGATTATGTTATGTAGGATGTTACACATCGAGCAACAGCAATGGAATTATCCGCAAGGAATTGAATATCCATGTTAGCATTCCGCATGGACAAAATAACTGGGTTGTAGTCATTTATATATTTTGACTCTTCATTTCTTCTAAAGTTGTTGGTATTTTTGGAGACTTTCTTGTGATAGTATGTCGCAAAGATGACATAAAACTGTTCACTCTTCCTTTCGGTATTACAGGACGGGGGAATCCAACAAGATATTTGGTGTAGAACTTGTCCTTAGATTTGTACTTTTGACGTCAGTATTTCCCACAACGATGGCGTTGAAATCGTAAGACTTGTTGTCTTAAGTTCTTTACTTCTGTGGTTTTGGGTATAGCACATGTAGCATATTCTTCAATAAAAGACAACACAGTATCATCCGAATCGGTTCCGAATTTGGGGGCATCTTTGATCCATATTAGCATAAGTATGTGAGGAGCACCTCTTGCTTGATACTTCTTTCTCCAAAAGAAATCCACAACTTCTCCAAGAGGATTTTTTTATTGGTAATAAAAGACATCATAGCTTCAAATCTATGATTGAAATATCTGCATACATTAACTGGATCCAAAGAGCACAATTCTCCAGGGGTCTTCTATTCAATATTTACTATATTTAGATTTGCCTCTTGAAGAAATTGAAGTAAATCGTCCCAAGTATATTCAGCACAGCTTAGAGTAAGGAACCCTGTAGGAGTTCTTAAGTTCCTTAGCATACATTTAAGTTCTCCATGACGACGGTACCAATACTCATTAGTACCACGCTGATATGCCATGAGATTAATCAGCTGAGATTCCAAAACATTATCTTCCTGCTGTACATAATCCATAAATTCCTTTGCCGAAACATTTTGCAGATGTACACCTGTTTTCAATATATGGTTGACTGCATAAGAAAGTCCAGACAAGTCACTCTCAAACAAAAGATGAAACAAATACGGAATACATAGTCGAAATCTTGGATCTTCTGCATACAATCTTGATGTCCGGTATTCAGATGCAGGAATCTGCACAGGTCGTTCATCATATTGTCCTCCTTTTCCTGTTGAAAACAACTGAGGGAAACAACGAGCTTCCAAGCTTTCTTCCAATGCACTCATGGGACTTCCCTCTGCTTCTTTCATTTGGAATAACTCAATAGTATTCCCCATCACTTCTTTTGAATGAAGTGAATGAACACTGTAATGTTCATAGATTTCTTCAGTTCTGGACATGTCCACTTTATCAATTTATCCAGTTGATGAGTCAGTATCTTCTTCTACAGTTATTTCTTCTTCTCCCACATACACATTTTTATAGTACTGAATATTTTTGACCAGATACAACGTTGCCTTTTTCACTTTCCAAACATCCACTAATTCTTGCCAGATTTTCTTACTCTTAGTAGGAACGCCATTAACAAGAATAACTAGAGGTTCATCTTCTACATTTTTTACACCAATTGTTTCAATATTTTTCTTTAAATCTAGAGGCAAATATACAACTCTTCCCTTTAATCCTCTCTGTAAATCTGAAGGAGGCAATTTCCCTGTCTTAGGCTCCATACGAACAATAGCCTGAAATGGATGCACACATTGAATAAGAATAGACTCATAGGTATTTAAATTCATCAGTTCAGAAGGAATATTTACCAACTCAAGATTATTATGCACAGCTCAAACAGGCATTTTTTTCTCATCTAATTTGTTATATCAATATTTACAAATACTTTGATCAGAACCCAAATCAAAACAATTCTCTATCAACCAATAAGTTGCAAATTCCTTCCACTCATTATTATTTTCTCTTTCAATTTTTTAATACAGATCAACAGTCCTGGTCTGATTTTTATAATGAGTGCTTCGACAACACATACAAGAATAATTTGACCTTTCACCTGAAATCACCTTAAACTTCGTAAATTCTTGCTCAAAATGTTCTGTACTAGGCCTTAGGATATGGACTGCTTCAAACCCCTATTCAGTATGCATGCCGTCTTGTATCTACCTGCACACTTGCCTTTCACACCTTCAATTTCCCAGTTTGTATCCTTACACTTTCACCAAGCATTCTATCACTGCTGTTCCATTGCTGTAGTGACCCATTCAGCAGTATGTACTAATCCATTCACTGTGCTAAAACTGAAGGACTTATAAATGCCCTAAGGCCTACTTTGCTGCATGAGTACTTGGCTACTGACTGAATGACTACAGTTCTGCAAGAAGAAGAGTGCTTGACTGAATTCATAAGTGCTTCACTTTTAGCACAGTGAGTAGATAAGCGCATACTGCTGAATGGCTCACTACAATACTGAAACAGCAGTGACAGAGTGTTTGGTGGGAGTGTAAGGATACAGACTGGGGAATTGAAGGTATACAATACAAGTGTACAGGCAGATAGAAGACTACACGCATAATGCATAGCGCTTTGAAGCAGTCAATGCCCTAAGGCCTACTTTGCTGCATGAGTACTTGGGTACCGACTGAATGATTACACTTCTGCAAGGAGAGTGCCTGACTGAATTTATAAGTGCTTGAGGTTTAGTGTAGTGAATGGATTAGAACAAACTGCTGAATAAGTCACTACAATAGTGCAACACAAGTGACAGACTGCTTGGTGGAAGTGAAAGGATATAGAATCGGGAATTGAAGATATAAAAGACAAGTGTGCAGGTAGATAGAAAACTACAAGCATACTGCATAGCGCTTTGAAGCACTTAATGCCCTAAGGCCTACTTCACTGCATAAGTGATTGGGTACTGACTGAATTATTACAGTTCTGCAAGGACAGTGCCTGACTGAATGTATAAGTGCTTAAGTTTTAGTGCAATGAATGGATTAGAAACAACTGCTGAATGAGTCACTACAACAGTGCAACAGCAGTGACAGACTGCTTGGTGGATGTTTCAGGATATATACTCGGGGATTTAAGGTATAAAAGACAAGTGTGCAGGTAGATAGAAGACTACAAGCATAATGCATAGCGCTTTGAAGCAGTTCATGCCCTACGGCCTACTTCGCTACATAAGTACTTGGGTACTGACTGAATGATTACAGTTCTGCAAGGACAGTGCCTGCATAGCGCTTTGAAGGGGAACAGCCATGACTAAGCGGGGATTACCCCGCAATGCCATTACAACGCAGGGATTGCAACGAAAGTCGTTACAACAACTTTCGCTGGAGGGCACTGTTGGATAGGGAATAGTTTAATTTTCTATCCAACACCTTCCCTACTGTCAACGTGGGCTGGAGTTGGAATAGAAAATTAAACTATTCCACTATCCAGCGCCCTCCAGTGAAAGTCGTTGTAATCCCCGCGTTGTAATGGCATGCAGGGTAAAAGCTCGCGTTGTAACGTCATACAACCCGCTTTGAAGCACTTCATGCCCTAAGGCCTACTTTGCTGCATAAGTGCTTGGGTACTGATTGAATGATTACAGTTCTGCAAGGACAGTGCCTGACTGAATTTGTAAGTGCTTGAGTTTTAGTGCACTGAATGGATTAGAACAAACTGCTGAATGGGTCATTACAACAGTGTAAGAGCAGTGGCAGACTGCGTGGTGGAAGTGGAAGGATAGAGACTTGGGAATTGAAGGTATAAAAGACAAGTGTGCAGGTAGATAGAAGACTACAAGCATAGTGCATAGCGCTTTTAAGCAGTTCATGCCTTAAGACCTACTTCGCTGCATGAGTACTTGGGTACTGACTGAATGATTACAGTTCTACAAGGACAGTGCCTGACTGAATGTATAAGTGCTTCAGTTTTTGTGCAATGAATGGATAAGCACATACTGCTGAATAGGTCAACAAAACTGTCTCACAGTGTGATTCTAGACAAATAACAGTATTTCTTATAAATTGAGTGTATAGATACTGACTGGGGAAATATAGGCCTTAAACACAAATGTGAAGGTGGTTACACTACTACTTGCATAGTGCATAAGAGTTTCAAGCACTGCATGCTCTAAAGATTGGCTCACTGCAACAGTACATGTACTTTTATATCTGCAAACACATCAACCAACCAAATCATTCTCTCTCAAGTTTCTCAAATGGACACTGACTCACACTGTGATTCTAGACAAATAACAGTATTTCTGATAAATGGACTGTATAGATACCGACTGCAAAAACGTAGGCCTGAAACACAAGTGTGAATTTGGTTAACGTACTACTTGCATATTGCAAAAATGCTTCTCTTAGAATGATTCCTAAATGCACACAGATTCACAATATGATTCTAGACAAAAATATTAAACATTGCATTTTACAAAAACACATTTAGTAGTCTAGAAACTGTTAGATGACTAAACACATTCTATATATATGACTGCTGCATTTTACTATAGAATCATGACTCATTTTGCAAGTACATAAGCAATCTGCCGCATTATTGGCACCAACATTACATCAAACAAGTGACACAATAGAACTGCCCCAGAATGTATGCAGCAGTGTATGTATACTGACTGGTAAATTGTAGATTTCAAACACAAGTCTTATTCTAGACAAGCAACACTATTAATTACTCTTAAAAGGCTAATATGACTGCACACATTCCAGAAATATAAATACTGCAGTTTACTATACAACCATGAGTCATTTTGCAAATACAAAAGCAAAAACCGGTTTCAAAATCGATCAAAACTTGATAAAAGGATAGGTTTTTAAGCACTTATATGTCTGCAAACACAAAATGTACAAAAAAGCTTCTCTCAGAATAATTCCTAAAAGCACATAGACAAAAAATATTAGACCTTGCACTTTAGTGTATGTATACTGCCTCAAACATTATAGATTTGAAACGCAAGCCTAATTCTAAACAAGCAACACTATTAAGTACTGTAGAACTGAAACAGTGACTGAACACATTCTACATTTTTTAGTACTGCACTTTACAGCACAAAGCTGACTCACCAAACACATTAACTTACCTAATGCTTTTATGACAATGGTTATCCAAATGCAGACAAACTCAGAATGTGATTCTACACATCTAAACTACTCCTTGCACTTTAGAAGCATAAACACATTACTCTTACTAAAAACAAAATGCACCACATACATTCCCTTACAATTTATCAACTCACCTTTCAAATTGATTTGTAGATTAAAAAGAATGCCAGTCACACAGCAGATATTCTTATACAGAATCTTTCTACTTCAGTGTTCTCAGCAAAACCAGAAAATGGCACACTTTCCCTATCAATCTACACATATATACATGTAAATACCAAATCAAATTGCTTAACACATTAATTCAAAAGCAAACACATTTCTATTGGTTGAACATTTGAACCCTTTCCAACGGACATAACTTTGAACCCTACCCCCAATTTGCTTTCTACTGTTACCATACTAACAGATATTGCAAAACTCAACTGACCACAGAGGTCAAAAGATCAGCACACTGTAAAACACTCCTCAACAAGTTTAGACTCTGCATAGGTATTTACTTATAAGTACCAATAAAGAGAAAGGCTCTTGTTAGAACCAACCAACATCTAAACACATAAGCTTGATAGCTATCTGAAAAATATATATTTTTTATTGTTTTTTTCTTGCTTGGTACGCATACGGGACGACTTAGAAACCTCACAGCATACGTGGTACGGCCGCGCTTGGTACGCGTACTCTAATTTTACTGTAAACAAAAAAAATAGCCCCTATCACAAATTTTTATTATTCCCGGGAACTCCATCCGCCGGAGCTCAAATAAAACGTTGGGGACCGTGGGGGAAGCCCCATTGCCCCCATGGTCCCAGCCGGCTCCCCGCGGCCTTCGGGAGCCAGCATTGCTTTTTGTCAGGGAGAGCAGCTAACACACTGCACCCCCGGACAAAAGTTATCTGCTTTCCTATTTGCTAGAGAGAGCAAAGCAGTTTGCTATGGTAGGGTGGGAGCTGTGAGGCTCCCGCCCTACCATAGCAAACAACAGTGTCCCGGGGTAGGCACCCCGGGACACTGCAGGAGCCGGCCCTGGGGGGTGGCGGTCCCCAGGGCCACGACATGGCTCCAGGAAGGGGGGCCGCGCGGCCCCCCTCCCAACATTTAAAATCCTCGGGTGGTGGTCCCCGGGGCTTGAACCCCCCAACTTTAAAATGCAGTGCCGCATCGGGTGGCGGTCCCCGGGGTGTGTGGGGGGGCTTGAGCCCCCATTGGTATTTTTTTTTTTTAAAGAAACCCCCCGCATACGTATTGTTAAAGCCCCGGGGGTGGTGGTCCCTGGGGCTGGGGGGCCCCTTTGGGCCCCCCATTATAAATAAGTACATTGCCCCCAGGATTTGCCCCCCCCCGGGAACTAATTAACGATAAAGTGGGCTTTTTTTTTTCTGATTTCACGGCGTACGCGTATCACGCGATTTAAAAAACATATATATATATATATATATATATATATATATATATATATATATATATATATATATATATATATATATTTTTTTAGGCCTTGAGGGTCCTTGTAGGACACCCAGATCAGGCTTAGGGGGTCAGGAAGTCATATGGCAAATAGCAAACTTTTCATATCAATCTACACACATATACATATAAATAACAAATCACATTTCTTCCCACATTAATTCAAAAGCAAACACACATTTCTATTGCTTGAACTTTTGAACCCTTTCCAACTGACATAACTTCATCACACAATGTTGCAAATCAAAACAGCAAGTGTGCTTGAGTTGTCAATATACCAGCTTATCTTATGTAACGTTCTTTTCTATCAGTTTTTGTTAACCAATAAAAATCAGGCTTTTAAAAAACAGAAACATGCACCCTAGTTTTCAGTGTAGAATGTTCTCAAACAACCAATCATTTCTTTTCTTTTTTCAAAAGTGCATGTTATCCACCATTTTAGAAAAATCTTACTTTTCAAACTGCCATTTCATTTACAGAGACCATGTGTGTATCCACACCTCTCTTCAAGATGCTTAGAGTGTGGATTGTGGGACACAGCTTTATTTTCCAGAGCCAAAGGTATGCAGAACTGAAAAGAATTCACAAAGACCTAGGTTTACCCAATGTAGACATTAAATGGATTGGACAGAGAGGGTTAAAGTGGCACCAATTGATGCCATTGGTTAAATCCTTTTTATATCTCCAGCAGCCTGACCTCATAATAGTGCACTGTGGTGGCAATGACCTAGGCACTTTGACTGGGGTAGGTCTGGAGATGCTTATGAAGGACACCTTTGGAGAACTGATGGCGCTTTTCCCCCAAACTACCCTTGTCTATTCTAATATATGCCAAAGGCAGAAATGGAACTGGTCCAACCAATATTGTCCACAGATTGAGAAAGCTAGGAAACATGTGAATAAATCTGTTTCTGCTTTTCTCAGAGACTATAGAATGGGGTCCATTTACCACAACAATCTGTGTTTCAATATGCATGGCATCTATAGGAGAGATGGTGTACATTTTACAGATGAGGGGAACAGAGTTTTCCTCTTGAACTGTAGACTCTGCATCGGTACGTACTTGTAAGTACTAAAATCTCCCAACAAACACAAGGGCTCTTTTTAGAGCCACCCAACATCTAAACACATAAGCTTGATAGATGTCGGAAAAATATTTTTATTTTTCTTGCTTGGGTACGCGTACGGGACGCCTTGTGAACCAGGTAGCATATGGGGTACCGTACGCGCACTGAATGCATGCACACCAGAGGTCGCGCTGAAGGCCTCGCTCCATATGTGTATCATAATTTTTCCATTAAAATTTTTTTATAAATATGCACTGAATTTAAATCTTTTTGGAGGAGAGGGGCCGCGTGGCTCCCCTATGGGCCTCTTCTAACCCGGGGACCCCATCCCCCGGGGCCAGCTTGCCTCCTTTAAAAAAAAAATCAATTATTTGGGAAGGGGTCCCCATCCCCGGGGCTGGCCCTTCTTTGTTGGGGACCGAGGGAGGGTCCGCAATCCCGACACGGTCCCTGCCGGCTCTCCGCGTCCTGTGGGAGCCGGCATTGCTTTTCTACATGGGGAGCAGCTAACACAGTCTTTGGTTTTTGGAAGAGAGAGCAGGTTTCCTGCTCTCTCTTTCAAGAACCAAAGTAGTTTGCTATGGTAGGGCGGGAGCCTACCATAGAAAGAAAGATTCTGTGTGAAGCGAGGAGCAGCATTTTGGATATAATATACAGGGAATAAAAATGCAAGTAACAATAAAATTGTGCATTTGATGATAATAGGATTAAGGCCCGTAAATACATCTTAAAAACAAGTAATAATAATACATCTTAAACATTTCTTTTTAAATTCTAAAAGGCATTTAAAATACATCATATTATTATATTGCTATCAAATAGTATTGGGATCAATCCCTTGTTTATATTTCATGTTATCATGGCATAAATGCTTTCATATATACAATTGCCTATAACTACATATGCTTGCCCTCGATTCTATGCTTATTTTGTGATGAAAATGCTAAGTGCTACCTAATACCAAGATGCAAATTACATAATCACCTTTCACTTTTTAGTAAGAGTAGTGCTAAAGTTTCAGTGCTAAACTTAAAGTTCATCTGGCTTTAGCTTAAAAAACCACGATGTTTGCTGGTTTAGGTCGCCTCCTCTTTTAGTTTTAGGTATGGCATCTATAACATAATACGAAAAATCTTTTAGATTATTGTTATGAACTTCGCGAAAAGGCATGTCTTTTTTTGATTTTTATTAATCGAATAAAAGTATTTTGACTGACTGACTGCCTGGCGACAGGGTAAGTAGGGTCACAGTTATTGCTCTCCTTAATGTGCTGCAAGATCCTCTTGTTGACCGGTAATTTAGTACTGCCCACATACTTAAGTTGGCATGCACATTCCAACACATAGATCGCATACTCTATTTTACAATGGAGTGGTTTGTTGATTTTAATCTCCTTGTCCAATAATGCAGTAACATAAGTCTTTTTATTAATGCCATATTGGCATGCCTTGCATGTCTTGCATTTTGTGAATCCATTGGCTGAACCCAACCAATTAGTTGGTTCAGATGACTCTGGGCTCCTGTTGACTAGGCTGTTATACATTGAGGGAGCTCTTTTGAACGTAATGTTAGGTTTGGGCGATAGCTCCAAACCAATTATGGGGTAATTTTTGACAATTGGCCAGTTTCTCTTTATAATTTTTTTTATCGACCTTTCTTGAGCACTATATGTGATAATTAATCTCAACTAATTGGGGTTTTGTTTTGTCTTATCAGTCACAATTCTGTTTTTTGGGGGGATTTGCAATTAATCTCTAACTGGATTTTGTGTTTTGTTGATGGCATCTTGTATGATTTTATTCTAGTACCCGCTAGATAAAAATCTCCTCTTGCTGTCTTGTTGAGCTTTCATGAATTCTCTGGGGTTGCGGCAATATATATATCCAAAGTAAATGACCTCCTTCTGGGGATCAGTGCCCATCGAGGGGTGGCAGCAGAGAATTACCGGTAATCAATATACAGCAAAGTTAGAGTTGCAATGCTCTCTCAGGTCACAGAAACAACATCCACCACTCCAATTACTGATAAGGGGATTTATTGCAAGTCATATGGAGGATTTATGACTTGCAATAAATCCCCATATCCATAATTGGAGTGGTGGCTGATGTTTCTGTGACGTAGGAGCGCGTTGCAACTCTAACTTCGCTGGATATATATGCGTATATATATATATATATATGTATATGTATGTTTGGTGTATATATATATATATATATATATATATATATATATATATATATATATATATATATATATATATATATATATATATATATATATATATATATTTTTTTTTATTAGGGAGGCCAAAGCCCATACAGGGCAAGAGTAGAAAAACAAGGAAATATGCCCATTCAGGGAGACAAAAAAAAGTGACCTTCTCGGAGCACGTACAAAAACATAGAGAGAGTGATCCAATACACACGGTGTACACAAACAGTATGTTCATGCATATAAATTGCATACAAATGTCTAATTTTCCAAGATATATAATATAGAGAGTTATGTGAATTTCTGCAAAACACTGCACTTGATACTGACTCTTGACATTTTAACAACTCTAGAGATTACTTGAAATATTTTTTGCACCGTGTCTATGTATATATATATGAACTTATTACTGTGGTCACATGCATACTTTTCTTTTCTCCGAACAAGTCATACATGTAACAAAAGAATTACATGGGGTTTACCCGTTGTTTTTAACTGCACGAGCACTTTATCAATCGCCATTCTCCGTGTATTATTGTAAAATAACATTTACTTGCACATTACAAGATGTCTGCCATAATTCTAACCAGCTTTTAGCACAGTCCTCTTTTGATGGCAATGAAGAGGTGGAGATAAAATGGCGTGTTTTGTTATGCACTTTGACACTGAGGAAGCCGTTTCACGGCGAAACGCGTTTGTCTTTTTATGGGGTAGGGGTCTGTCAATAAAATCAACGAAACACCACCAGCTTGGAGTGCCGTCTGCTTTCTTCTAAAAAAGTGAGCGTGTATCGGTATTACGCGGTTCACCACCGCGAGACGCCAGCACCCGGGACGTAGGCGGAGCGACGGCGGTGACCGTTCAGTGCAGCAAGCTAATTTGGCCGTCTGCCCGAGGTAAAAGAGGAATCCATGATGGGATCCGCATCGCGGAACCGGGAAACATAAGGAGTTACAGAGGAACCCTGTTTGCAGCCTGCCTAACCCGTGAGACCACGGAACGCCGTCGGCTACTGTGGACGTCCGGAGAGGGTAAGCGCTGCATGCACAAGTACCCGGCAATACGCTTTACAATTACTTTACCTCTGTCCCGTCATAAGCTAACTTGACAGACCCCCATACAACTTTTTGTTACCCCGTTTTAAGTAATCGCTGAGATTGTCACAGCGGTCAACGCTGGTGCCACGGACTCCCTTGACATCATGTCCCTAATTGCGGAGAGGGAGAGAGAGGCGGATGATGTGTTTAAAAGCCTCAATACAGTGACAAAAAGAACAGAGACATTGGCCTTGCCACAAACATCCATGAGCAACCTACAGACTCTATTCCATCAATTAGAGAAAATGCAAGAGCGAGAGATAAGGAAGTGGTGGGAGGCCACATCACTCCAAAAATACGTGGACTGCAACAGAGTCCCCAGAGGTTTGCGTATTTTCACCGTTCCATCGTACGAAAACCCGGATCCGCAATTGTTGAAAGACTGGGCAGCGTATACAGCTGATTCGAGTAAGGGCATGTTACTACTGCTCATAAAATACGCATGGAGTGATAGGGACAAAGCCCTCTCTGAGATCCAAAAATTGGAAGATCTAATTGCTAAAGAAAAAGACACGAAGACCACTGACGATCTACGTGTAAACATGCAAAAACGACTTAAAGAATACGAAAACGGAATCAAGAAAAGGAAGCAAACGAAGTTCCAGAGGGACGAACAAGATTATCTAACGGGCAGAATACTCACCTTCGCGAAGAAATTCGACGCTACAAGAAAAAGGCTCGCTCAGGGATCCCAACGAGCTAATACCAACGTTACATCAGAATCAGAGGTCTCAACATCAGAAGATGAGTCGACCAGATCAAATGGAAGACCAAACGTGGAGCCCAACACAACCGAGCCTTTTTAGACGAATTTCAAGTAATGCAAGAAACGCGACAACGTCCACAGTCCCAGATGGCGAAAAAAGCCACAAAAAAAGGAGGAAAACCAGGCGCGGCAGAAGGGGCCGCACAAAACACAACACCAATGGTAACCCGGAGCAGGGGCAGGAGGGGGAGACGATAAAACAAGAGAATACCATCATCAACCTTTCTCAGAGAAAACTTTCAACCCATGAGGAACAAGTACTGAGAAGAGGTTTGACTTTCTGCCCTACAGCCAAATTTGATCCTGTGGAAACAAGAATCGACATCTTCAAGTTTGTACGGAAATTAAAATTGGATAAAATCTTTGCTAACCGCCCCCAACCAGAAATGGCAATGAATACTGGAACAACCAATGAAATGACCAACGATCTCATTGATGATGACTTATCTCTCCTTCAAATCACGCACTCCTTAGCAGGCACGGAGGACTTGCCTAGCTCAAGTGAAGTACTCAGGAGAGAAGAAATCACACAGAGGAGAGACCCAAGCAACCTAAAAAAGAAATCTAGATTCCTACCGCATGCAACACACGACGCCATTGACGTCTTTAATGATGCAATTTTACAAGATCTAGAAAAACTCACCACCAAAAAAGTGGAAATCACCAAAAACAATTCCAATATCTCCAGCATGGAATGGCAAGCCATAAAATCACTTAAGGAAGACAATTCGATAGAGATTAAATCCTCAGACAAGGGGGGAAACATAGTGATTTTTGACAAGGAACAATACAAACTGGAAGCGTTAAGACAACTAGAGGATAAAGAATGCTATGAGGTGATAAACAGAATTGACTTTGAGAAATGTATCTCAGAATACCATGGACTGTTAAAGAATTGGTTGGATGAAGGCATGCTGAGCAAAAGCGAACATGAGTACCTGCATTGCGAACATCTAATTATCCCTACTTTTTACCACCTGCCAAAGGTGCATAAAGACATCAAGCACCCACCAGGGAGACCAATCGTCTCATCCATCGGAAGCCTCTTAGAAGCAACTTCTAAATTCATTGATAACTATCTATCTCCCTATGTCAAAGATCTTCCCTCTTTTGTAAGAGACACTCAGGACTTCCTTAGGATTATTGACGACATACATTGGGACAATGATATGCTCCTCATCACTCTAGATGTCGCCAATTTGTACACTTGTATTGGTCACCAAGATGGACTCCTAGCTATTGATTGGTTTCTAAAAAAGAAAAGCATGCAATTTCATCAACATAATCGCATGTTATTGAAAATGACTGAGTTTTGTCTTTACAATAATATCTTTCTATTCTCAGGTACACTGTATCGTCAAATCAGGGGGACCGCCATGGGCACGTGCTTCGCCCCCAGCTATGCGAACCTTTTCGTAGGCTGGTGGGAGAAGCACGTGGCCTGGGGGGGGACCAACTAACACTGGCTAGACCACATTATGGTTTGGACCAGATATATTGACGACTTGTTCGTCGTCTGGCGGGGCGACAGACCCTCGGCTGAGTGGTTTGTGGCGACGCTAGACGACAACAGTCTCAACTTGAGATTCACCAGTGTGATAAGTGACAAATCAGTCCACTATCTAGACCTCGAGGTATTTGCGGCAAGGGGTACTATCCAAACTAAACTCTACCGCAAGCCGACTGCAGGAAATGCCGTCTTGCACGCTGCCAGTCACCACCCCAGATCAATGGTAAAAAACATTCCTTATGGTGAACTCCTGCGCCTGAAACGAAATTACTCAGAACACAGCGATTTCCTACAGGCACAAGAAGCAGCAGTCTCTAGATTCCAAGAGCGAGGCTATTCGAAAACATCACTGTTAGAGGCCTCCAAAAAAGTGGAACTGAAAAATAGAAAAGATCTCTTGGTGAACAAAAACCTGAGCAAGAGAGTAGAGGCAGAACCAGTGACAAGAATGATCACGACCTATAATATGAGATCGAAGGAGTTGGTCCAGATTTTTAACAACAACTGGCATATTCTGAAAACAGACAGTGTCCTAAAGAACAGAATATCGCCTAGACCAATGATTACTTATAGGCGTTGTCAATCCTTAGGCGACCATCTAACTAGGAGTCATTACAGGGACCCCCCAAAACAATCCAGATCCAAGCCCATTCAGGGCTTCTACCCCTGCTTGCATTGTAAAGCATGTAAATATAGCCAGAAGAAGATCAAATATGAGGGTAGACACAATGACCCCCGGCCTACAGGAACCATCAACAAATTCCTGAATTGTAATTCGGAATTTGTGATATATTGTCTTGTCTGTCCGTGCTCTAAGAGGTACGTTGGAAGTACGATCAATCCAGCAAAAAAGCGTATCCTGGAGCACATGCGTGCCATCACCAACAGGGACAAAAATTACCCGGTGGCACGCCACTTCGAAACCCATCATAACAGCAACAGAGATTTACTGTCCTTTTACCTGATAGATCAATTGGAAAGGCAGGAGAGAGGTGGGGACAAAATCAGAACTCTCAGGGCAATGGAGTCGAGATATATCATCGACCTCCAAACTATGAAGCCGATAGGTTTAAACAATGATGAAGAACTTTGGGTACATCTGGATTAACATCATAGTGGGGCCAACTGTAAATAAGTGAACATGTAACATCTGAAACAAAAATTAGATACCATCATCTGTTAAACTCCCCCTCACACGCTGTGTTTTATTGATTATGAAATCTATATACTTTTATTAGGGAGGCCAAAGCCCATACAGGGCAAGAGTAGAAAAACAAGGAAATATGCCCATTCAGGGCAACAAAAAAAAGTGACCTGCTCGGAGCACGTACAAAAACGTAGAGAGAGTGATCCAATACACACGGTGTACACAAACAGTATGTTCATGCATATAAATTGCATACAAATGTCTAATTTTCCAACATATATAATATAGAGAGTTATGTGAATTTCTGCAAAACACTGCACTTGATACTGACTCTTGACATTTTAACAACTCTAGAGATTACTTGAAATATTTGTTGCACCGTGTCTATGTATATATATATGAACTTATTACTGTGGTCACATGCATACTTTTCTTTTCTCCGAACAAGTCATACATGTAACAAAAGAATTACATGGGGTTTACCCGTTGTTTTTAACTGCACGAGCACTTTATCAATCGCCATTCTCCGTGTATTATTGTAAAATAACATTTACTTGCACATTTGCACATTACAAGATGTCTGCCATAATTCTAACCAGCTTTTGGCACAGTCCTCTTTTGATGGCAATGAAGAGGTGGAGATAAAATGGCGTGTTTTGTTATGCACTTTGACACTGAGGAAGCCGTTTCACAGCGAAATGCGTTTGTGTTTTTATGGGGTAGGGGGTCTGTCAATAAAATCAAGGTGCATAGATGTGGAATTAGGAATAGTAAATCACTACTTACCTATTTGCACTCACCTTCTCAGTATTTTGGTCCTCTGTTTTTCTGACACAATATTCTGTCCACTCACTATATTTGACATCCATATCCTAGCAGACAACCCACTCCTGAAGCTTCTTTTTTATGCCTGCTTTCTCCTCTCCCTCTGTCATGTTTTTTCAGTCTTTTTCTTCTTCCTCCTCCTCATTAGTGCGTTTTTCTCTCTCTCTGGGTCAAAGTCTGATCAGAGAATATAAGTTCTGGTCCCCAATAATGAGTGCCAGAAGGCCGCAGTTGCACCCACTGACTCAAGAACTGTTTGTAGCTACTCTTTCTGAACGTGTATATGCTTTGGCAGGACAGGTTAAAATCTAGTTTTGCGTTCTCTTAACAATTTCTCTCTTCAGACTTGTCCATATCTGAGTATGTACGATTTTTTGCCACATTAATTCCATGCTGAAGCATAAATGGCACTAATCAATTTATGAATAAAAATAATTAGTCTACAAGAAATGAGTCATACAATTTTAGGAGGTGAAATCCAACTGGGTATTTTCATGTAACTGTAGTGTAATTTATCATCACGAGTAAATGTCAGATTACATGTTGTGAAATCCAAGAGTGACCCATTATCGCATAACCAACCACTTGACTATGTGTTGAAATCCTGTAATCCATTCATTTAAACTTTCATTCTGATAAACTGGGACAAAGTTTGCTTTTCCATTATAGACAAGTGTGGGAAAGTGGTAAGTGGGTTTGGATTTCGTTGATGCTGACTTCTGGTAATCTAATTTGGATAATTTAGAATACAGGAGGGTGTTTATCTTCTAGTAGTGTTTTTGGTAAGATCAATGGCAGATCTTTTAGTGGGATTGCTACATGCCTCTCCCACGTCCTTCTATTTTTTTTTGTCAGTCATGGCTGAATTCCCAATCGAGTTCAGTTTTTAAAGAGAGATTCTAAGACATACATATATATACTGTGTGGAGACAGTCGAAACGCGTAATGGCGGACAGGCTCAGCAACATGCAGAAATAAAGCACCTTGTTGTTTGGCACCTAACCTGGGTTCAGCTCTTCGTTCTTTCAAGACCGATTGAATCACTAATTGGCGGCGCAGGCTTGCGCCAGGATGAGCACTGTTTTATATATATATATATATATATATATATATATATATATATATATATATATATATATATATATATATATATATATATATATATATATATACATATATATATATATATATATACATATATATATATATATATATATATATATATATATATATATATATATACATATATATATATATATATATATATATTCACAGAAAAAACCATAGGTTTTAGGCCATATATAGTTAGGGATTTGTATTTACAAAACCTTATTTTACTCGCATAAAGCCATTGAAATTCGCATATATAGTTAGATGCGCTAACTATATATCGCGCACCCGCAATCCACTGATGATGATGTCACATATTACATCATTCATGACATGGTCAGTGACATCACTGATGACATCACTGATGACATCACCCAGTGGCTGTGTGTTTCTGTAAAGTTAAAATATGTCTTACATATTGAAGAATGAGTGGATGTATAAGTGTCTGGATGAAGGATTTAGTAGGTGCATGACTGGCTGTATGAGAGAGTGATTAAATGTGTCTCACTGAGTGCATGGGTTAGTGACTAAACTATCTTAATTTGTGCATCATTATATCTGTTGTTCTATGAACTGCTGCATGTGTTGATCAGTAGCTATATGAGTAACTGTATGGGTTATTGATTGGTTGCCCAAGTATTTGTATGGGAGAGTGAGTGTGTGTGTGGGGGTGGCTGGGAGGTGTGTGACTCTGTGCATACATGTGTGAACAGTTTATTCACTAGATCTATGGGTTCAAAACTGCATGTGGAAACAGCTGTATGGGTGGTTGACTGTGTACGAGTGTATTGGTGAGTGAATGGATATCTCAGTGCTACATGTCAAAGTAAGTACATATGTAAAACACAGTACATGTGAAAGTTCACATATATAAATTACTGTGCATAAGAGCCAGTGAATGTGTGAGTGGCTGTATGGATCATTGTGAACTTGTATCAGGGATTGTATAAAAGAGTAAATATATGTTAGTATATGTTTGAATAAGTAAGGTGTGTATAACTGTATAGTTGAGGATATGGAGGTGTGATTGATTCAGTGCATGACTGACTAGGTGTGTGAGTAACTCCATGGATGAGTGACAGTCTGTGAGAGTCTGTTTACTCTGAGTGTATCTAAGGTTATATTAGAGTCTGAAGAGGTTGATCGTATTATCACATGATTGATGTCATCAGTGATGTTGTCAGTGATGTCATTTGAGTTGTCATCAGTGATGTCATTTGAGTTGTCATCAGTGATGTCATCAGTGATGTCACTGACCATGTCATGAATGATGTAATATGTGACATCATCAGCAGTGGATTGCGGGTGCGCGATATATAGTTAGCGCATCTAACTATATATGCGAATTTCAATGGTTTTATGCGAGTAAAATAAGGTTTTGTAAATGCAAATCCCTAACTATATATGGCCTAAAACCTATGGTTTTTTCTGTGAATTTCAATGTTTTTTTAATACCAAATATCAAATGCTATCAAATGTCAAGTACATGATAGGTAAAAACATTTTCGTGTTTATGCACGCTGATGTGCTTTGAACGCTGCCCCCCCTCCCCCCCTCTTTTCTCTTAGCAGTACTCTCTCTTTGCAGATAGTGAAGGGTAGTTAACGCAGGCCTTTGCCCCCGTTGTAATCCGTCGTGCCTGCTTCTCTCTCTATTTGATTGATTGCTATCCAAGCATTTACTGTTTTAGAATTGGTTCTCTTTGGTTCATTCTGTATTTACAAACAAGCACAGAGTCGCAATACTCTGTTTAGTCTTTGCAGATAGTGAAAAATAGTTTAAAAAAACTAAAGGAATCGAGCAAAATCAGTAGGCCACTAATGGGATCTGTTTTTGACCTCGCTAAAATAGAAACATTAAGAACAACCCCTCATGAGAAATACGAAACTAGTAAGATGAACTTAGCTCCACACCATGATGGCTGCAAGACAGCTCGACTCTGCCGCCCACCCCACCCCACCCAAAATAACGACAAACCCTATGCAAATATTATAAATATATACAACACACCAGCAAAGTAACAGGGTAAAACATTTTATTAAATAACTATTTACATAACTATTTTATACTTTTTGTTGCCCGATCCGGCTAGCTCAATCGATCGAGCATAAAACTCATGCACTCTGATAGCAAGCGTTGCTGCTGATGCTATGCAGACCAAAACTGGTTTTCAGTTTGTACATTCTTCTAGATTTTTCCATCCAAGGCTGGATGACAGTTTGTAGAACGATGGCTTCAGATTTTCAACATACGGTGTGGTGGCGCGGACTGGGAGGGGGCGCTTGGCTCCTGCCCCCTCCCCAAGTAAGATTTTCATACGTGAGTGTACGTTCATGGTTTTGGTCCCTGAGTTGCTTCGATGTCACTGCCATGCTCAAATGGCATAAGTCCTGGATGTTGGGTGCCATAGTTCAGAGTTCTGAGCAGCGCTTGTAACACTGTCTGAAGCTTATTTGCACCTACTGCAGCTTCACTATTCTCAAAGTAAGTGAGGGCCGTTTGTGGACCTGACTGCATTGTTAAACAATGTGATGCGGTGCCTCCCTGAACCGCTTGACGGAGGCCCCCGAGGGGCGGTGAGATGGCACTTAGCTCCTGCCCCCTCCCCAAGTCGTGTTGCCCTGGTGTGGCCTGAGATCGCCCCCGACATAGGCGGCCGGCTCCCGGGGTCCGGCGGAACTTTTTGCCTTTTGATGACTCTTCCATTCTGGACCTTGTCCCACAATCCGTTTGACCTGAAGACACGCTGTAGTGGGGCGCCCCTTTACCGTTTCAGTTGCCATTCCGCCCGCTTTTGCTACACTGTGCCTCTTCTGCCATTCAGCTGTTTACCGCCCGCTCTTGCGACTACAGCGTCTCGCTCACCATGTAGTTGAGTTGCTCCCGCTCTTGCGATGCAACGATAGGCGGCTGCCACAGGACTCTCAAAATGGCGGCCGGCTCTTCAGATTTGTGCGTGGTCCACTAAAATGGCCCTGGGACACCTTGGAACTCGGACGCTTGCCTGATAGGGCTTGGGTCCCATTCTCGAAAGCGTCCCCTCAGCCTTGAAGATTCTACAAAAGTCTTGGGGGCCCCCGACTCCCGCAGGCTTCTGGTGGGGAGCGGCTGCCATGATTGCTCGTGGAATGGCCACGACTGAGCTACGAGATGGTGGTGCTCTCATGCTGACGCCAGCTTCAGTCTGAAACATCCAGAAACACTGTAGACTACCAATTCGATCAGTTCCGGTAGCGCCCCAACATGACCCGGTAGAGAAGAACTTGCCCTCCCCTCTTTGACTGATGGTTCTTGTTGCCTGTCCCTTCTGTTGTCATTTAACAGAACTTTTTAGACTGCTGAAAGGGGTTGTGTTCCGAACGCTGATTGGTGGAGACATTTTGACTATATTCTGGACCTACGTTGTCGCGTAATGCGTTATATGACACGCCGCGTTAGCGCACCCGGAAGTGCTCCGGTGCGCGAAGCGCAGCTTCCCGGAAGCGATCCGGGGCGCGGCGCGCTTAACGTAAGCATAACAGGTCATGTGACTTGTTTATAAAACTTTTCATTGGTTCATTTTTTCCTGCGTATTATACCATTTATCCGTCATATAATTGGACTGCTTTATTTCACTTGCCTTTTACTGATTCGAAAACAGTGACTAAAATTAAAAACTTTACCAATGTAAATACTACTACCATGTTTTGTTTTAAAAACCTGTCAGTATACAAATACGGGCCTATAACCACGTGGGCCGGCCACGGAGCAAACTGAAATCGTATATGATGAGGAGACATTTACATTGTAGAGGAACGTAACGAGCGGGCCATTAGGTTGCAAGAACTAAGGTGTCTAACAGTTGCGGAATCGGTGGACGTACATTTCGTAATTAAAATACGACAGGGCCACTTTCAATAAAATTATCTAGATATACATTTGCGGGCAAGTACCATGGGTGACGTTAATTCGAACTTTCAATAGTACAGTAATCAATAACACATCAGAACTTAATATCAATAGGGATTTCGAAATATTCAATCAATTCTCGTCCCCGCCCGCCATGTGCTTCAAAACTGCATTCATATCTCGTGATATCAAGGTTGTTCAACCAGTACACAACAAGGAGTTACGAGTCCCATTTATACCGGCGCCATTTTGGGCGAGGCCGGGCAGGTCCAGGATATTGTCAAAATGTCTCCACCAACTAGCGGCCGGACCAGAACCCCTTTCGGCCCTTTATGCTACAAGATGGTGTCTTCCATTCAGAAAATATTGTTGGCAGCATTTTGAAAGGAAAGATAAACAGCCGTTCTCCTAGTGAGTCTCACATTGTTACATTTAGGAAGAATGTTGAAGAGTAGTGTGTTGAAAATCTGAAGCCATTGTTCTACAAACTCTCAACCAGTCTTGGATGGAAAAAAAAATCCTGAAGAATGTACAAACTGAAAACCAATTTTTGTCTGTATAGCATCAACAGCAATGCTTGACTCGGCTTTGTGTGAAGCCGCCATTTTGATTCAATCAATAACGTCCCCCTGCACACATTCAGGGACCTGGTCGTGTCTTCAGGTCAAACGGATTGTGGGACAAGATACAGAAAGGAAAAGGAAAAAAGTTCCGCCAGACCCCGGGAGCCGGCCGCCTATGTCATGGGCGATCTTTGGCCACACCAGGGCGATAGTGAAGCTGCAGCAGGTGCAAATAAGCTTCAGACAGTGTTACAAGCACTGCTCAGAACTCTCAACTATGACACCACCTCGGTGCCATCCGGATCTTGGCGCCTTGTGCTGGTTCCGGCCTATTCACACATCGGTCTGCTACTGACACCACCTCACAGGCCAATGGGGCACCCCACGCCGACTTTCGGCGCAGCATTGTAGGATGGCCACACCAGTGCAGCAACTTGCTTAACACCACCTCGGTGCCATCCAGATCTCGGCGCGTTGTGCTACCTTCGGCCTACTGTAGCCGCAAGTGCGAACGCAACTCAACTGGATAGCGAGTGAAACACCAAAGGGCGCCCCACTGCAGCCGAGGAGCCTCCATCTTGGGGGCGACGCACAGCATCACATTGCTTTCCAATGCAGTCAGATCCTCAAACAGCCCCCACTGACTGACGCGACCTCACAGGCCAACGGGGCGCCCCACGCCGACTTTCGGCGCAGCATTGTAGGATAGCCATACCAGTGCAGCAACTTGCTGGACACCACCTCGGTGCCATCCGGATCTCGGCGCGTTGTGCTGCCTTCGGCCTATTCGCACATCGGTCCGCTACTGACGCCGCCTCACGTGCCAACGGATTTTCTACGCTTTTTATAGCCCTATGCCGCATAACAGGTCATGTGACTGGTTAATAAAACTTTTCATTGGTTCATTTTACTTTTGGTTTCCTAATGATGGAAGGCTTGGCCATATGACCTAAAAATAACACTTTTCATTGGTTTAGAATTTTTTTTTTCCAAAACGATGAAAGCCCCACCTTGTTTCTGGATGTTTCAGACTGAAGCTGGCGTCGGCATGAAAGCACCACCATCTCGTGGCTCCGTCGTGGTCATTCCGTGAGCAATCATGGCAGCCGCTCCCCACCGGAAGCCTGCAGGAGTCGAGGGCCCCCAAGACTTTTGTAGAATCTTCACGGCTGAGGGGACGCTTTCGAGAATGGGGTCCAAGACCTAGCAGACAAGCGTCCGAGTTCCAAGGTGTCCCAGGGCCATTTTAGTGGACCAGGCCCAAAAAGGAAAGAGCCTGCCGCCATTTTGAGAGTCCTGTGGCAGCCGCCTATCGCTGAACCGCAAGAGTAGGCGCAATTCAGCTGAATGGCGGATTTTGGCACAGTGTACCAAAAGCGGGCGGAATGGCAACTGAAACGGTAAAGGGGCGCCCCACTACAGCACACGAGCCGCCACCTGGGGAGGCCCGTTCATGCCGCCCCCCCCCCCTCCCCCGGGGCGCCCCACGCCGTTTTTCGGAGCAGCATTATAGGATACAAAAACCAGTGCGGCAGTTTACTGGACATCACCTGGGTGCCATCCACATCTCAGCGCGTTCTGCTGCCTTGGAACTATTCGCACAACAGACCGCTACTGACAAGGCTTCCCCAGGGACGCCCCACGCCATTTTTCGGAGCTGCATTGTAGGATACCAGAAACCAGTGCGGCACCCAGGTGACATCACCTGGGTGCCGTCCAGAACTCAGCTCGTTGTGCTGCCTTGGGACTATTCGCACAAAACACAGCTACTGACCATTGCTGCTTCTTTTTACAAAAAAATGTTTAAATGTGTTTACTGTTTTTGTTGCGTTGTATATATTTATAAGTTATTAAAGTTTTATAATCCTACTACTTTGTTGAAGTGCTATATATTATTAATGTGACTCGCCGCCCCGAGTACTTCACAGATCTTTAAAAGACCATGCGCTTGTTAATGAGGCTTAAATGGTTTATCACCCCTTCTAGAGCCCCTGCATCGGCCCTCTGACGTTTCCTGGAAGAATTAGCACGTTACACAATACCAAGCCCTGTCAGCTGAAACCCCCGAGGAATCGGGTTTTTGCTTGCAGGAATCGGGAGGCGGGACACTAGCACTGAAATCGGTAGTCTCACGCCTGAATCGGGAGGGTTGGCATGTCTGGATTCTCTACAGCTGGGGCCATAAACTACATCCGCAAGGCTAGGTGATAGCCTGGGACCGGCCTGGACAATCGGACACAGAGGAAGAGGAGTGTCAGAGGGTGCGGTAGTGAATAGGGTGAAAGGAAGGTGTCGGGCGGGCACGGGGTGTGATTCTCAGGGAAGAGCAGCGCAGATGGGGGGAGGTTTATGGCCCACGCATGAGAGAGAGAGCGGGGGTGACCAGTGCGTGGGGGAGATGCTTGCGAGGGTGGGGAGCCGTGCTGAGAATCGACGGCGTGCAGAGAGTGGGTCTGGTCAAGGCATCTAAAATGGCTGCCGTGCACAACAAAATTGTGGCATTGGAAAAAAGGCAAGATGGCGCAGACAATGTTTATCAATAAGGATTCATTTATAACAAAATATTTTATCGCAGTGACAAAATGGCGGTCAACACTTCCTGATTTCCATCGAATCGAACGTTAACAGACGTCACGCAGCAAAAAAAAAAAACGCTCACGCACAGCCGCTGGAAGACAGGTATCAACATATATGAGCCTCCTCAGCCACCCTCAGAAAACATAAGGGATCAGGATACGTCTCCCGTACCCCCTTATACCTAGTAATTTAATTAAATCGAAACACAAAATGGCGAATTCCCGTTTCGCTACCAGTTTGCGGCCCGGTTCGCGATCCGGGAAGCGCTTCTACCGTGAAAAATCAAATTTTTTTTATTTTCCCCACGGGACCCTTTAATAACCCCAACATCATTCCTAGGGGGTCAAGAGGGGTCTACCTTGCCCCCTTTCATTAAATTCCCCCTTCGTTTTTCACCTCTTCTTGTCTCTCGATCCTACCGAGAGACAAGATGGAGGCCGCACCGGACTGTTTAGAATGTTGACAGACACCGGAGAGCCAATCAGCATCGCTTCGCAAAGCTCCGTGACGCAAAAAGTACGCGATCTGGAGCGCTATCTGGGACGCTGTCACAGATATATAAATTTTTTAAAACGTTAATTTCTCAAAATCCACTGGAGCACATATATTGAGACCCAGCAAAGGCACATCGGGCTAACAGTCCCTACAATTTTGCCAAGTTTCGTGCAAATCCATTCAGCCGTTCGAGCTAAAAGTGAGGCCAAACGCCCTATGGAAATTAACATGGGAAAAACGCGTTTTGGGACCCCCCTTTTTTCTCGCCCCCCCCTTGACGAAACCCCCCCGAATTTTCGAGGGCTGCTCAGAAACAAAATGTGCCATTTTCCTGAAAATTTCAGCCGATTCCGTCCACAAACGCCAAAGTTATTAGACATAGAATTTTCAAAAGTTCCATAGAGAATTAATCCTAACTATATATACCTACTGGCTATCGCCAGTAGGTAATATGTATATATATGTATATATATGTAGATATATATATATATATATATATATATATATATATATATATATATATATATATATAGTTGCTCCAAGGTTGTCCACCTTTGAATAGCACACGAGCAGCAGCTTGATTTATGTGTAGGTGAGGAGGGGGATCCGCTTGTAGATGCCGCTCCATAATGGATCTGCCCGACGCAATTCGAAGCTCCATATGCTTCTCTTCAGGGGCTTTAAAGGAAGCGGTGTACGCAACCGTTAACCCACTTCTCCATTTTCCATATGACACACCCACCAATGGGAGGCTCAAATGAGACTGCGTATTATGGGAAGTGTGGTGCGGAAAGCACACAATCAAGTCCTGTATGGACCCTGCAAGTGGGCCCGTCCTCGATCCCGTGTACGGCTGCTGTTTCACTTCCATGACCTCCAAGGATGACGGGGTGGTGCATAATCCGTGGCTGGACGGCCGCGTATAATTCGTTGCTCCTTAGTTGTCCACCTTTGAGTAGCACACGAGCAGCAGCTTGATTTATGTGTAGGTGAGGACGGGGATCCGCTTGTAGATGCCGCTCCGTAATGGATCTACCCGATGCGTTTCGAAGCTCCATATGCTTCTCTTCAGGGGCTTTAAAGGAAGCGGTGTACGCAACCGCTAACCCACTTCTCCATTTTCCATATGACACACCCACCAATGGGAGGCTCAAATGAGACTGTGTATTATGGAAAGTGTGGTGCGGAAAGCACACAATCAAGTCCTGTATGGACCCCGCAAGTGGGTCTGTCCTCGATCCCGTGTACGGCTGCTGTTTCACTTCCGTGACCCCCAAGGATGACGAGGTGGTGCAAACTCTGCGGCTGGACGTCCACGTACAAATATGTCGCTCCAAGGTTGTCCACCTTTGAGTAGCACACGAGCAGCAGCTTGAATTATGTGTAGGTGAGGACGGGGATCCGCTTGTAGATGCCGCTCCGTAATGGGTCTGCCTGGCGCGTTTCGAAGCTCCATGTGCTTCTCTTCAGGGGCTTTAAAGGAAGCGGTGTACGCAACTGCTAACCAACTTCTCCATTTTCCATATGACACACCCACCAATGGGAGGCTCAAATGAGACTGTGTATTATGGGAAGTGTGGTGCGGAAAGCACACAATCAAGCCCTGTATGGACCCCTCAAGTGGGCCTCTCCTCAATCCCGTGTACGGCTGCTGTTTCACTTCCGTGACCCCCAAGGATGACGGGGTGGTGCATAATCCATGGCTGGACGGCCGCGTATAATTTGTCGCTCCTTAGTTGTCCACCTTTGAGTAGCACACGAGCAGCAGCTTGATTTATGTGTAGGTGAGGACGGGGATCCGCTTGTAGATACCACTCCGTAATGGATCTGCCCGACGCATTTCGAAGATCCATATGCTTCTCTTCAGGGGCTTTAAAGGAAGCGGTGTATGCAACCGCTAACCCTCTTCTCTATTTTCCATATGACACACCCACCAATGGGAGGCTCAAATGAGACTGTGTATTATGGGAAGTGCGGTGCGGAAAGTACACAATCAAGTCCTGTATGGGCCCCGCAAGTGGGTCCGTCCTCGATCCCGTGTACGGCTGCTGTTTCACTTCCGTGACCCCCAAGTATGACGGGGTGGTGAATACTCCGCGGCTGGACGGCCGCGTATAAATTGTCGCTCCAAGGTTGTCCACCTTTGAGTAGCACACAAGAAGCAGCTTGATTTATGTGTAGGTGAAAACGGGGATCTGCTTGTAGATGCCGCTCCATAATGGATCTGCCCGACGCGTTTCGAAGCTCCATATGCTTCTCTTCAGGGGCTTTAAAAGAAGCAGTGTTCGCAACCGCTAACCCACTTCTCCAATTTCCATATGACACACCCACCAATGGGAGGCTCAAATGAGACTGTGTATTATGGGAAGTACGGTGCGGAAAGCACACAATCAAGTCCTGTATGGACCCCGCAAGTGGGCCCGTCCTCGATCCCGTGTACGGCTGCTGTGTCACTTCCATGACCCCCAAGGATGACGGGGTGGTGCATAATCCGTGGCTGGACGGCCGCGTATAATTCGTTGCTCCTTAGTTGCCCACCTTTGAGTAGCACACGAGCAGCAGCTTGATTTATGTGTAGGTGAGGAGGGGGATCCGCTTGTAGATGCCGCTCCATAATGGATCTGCCCGACGCAATTCGAAGCTCCATATGCTTCTCTTCAGGGGCTTTAAAGGAAGCGGTGTACGCAACCGTTAACCCACTTCTCCATTTTCCATATGACACACCCACCAATGGGAGGCTCAAATGAGACTGCGTATTATGGGAAGTGTGGTGCGGAAAGCACACAATCAAGTCCTGTATGGACCCTGCAAGTGGGCCCGTCCTCGATCCCGTGTATGGCTGCTGTTTCACTTCCATGACCTCCAAGGATGACGGGGTGGTGCATAATCCGTGGCTGGACGGCCGCGTATAATTCGTTGCTCCTTAGTTGTCCACCTTTGAGTAGCACACGAGCAGCAGCTTGATTTATGTGTAGGTGAGGACGGGGATCCGCTTGTAGATGCCGCTCCGTAATGGATCTACCCGATGCGTTTCGAAGCTCCATATGCTTCTCTTCAGGGGCTTTAAAGGAAGCGGTGTACGCAACCGCTAACCCACTTCTCCATTTTCCATATGACACACCCACCAATGGGAGGCTCAAATGAGACTGTGTATTATGGGAAGTGTGGTGCGGAAAGCACACAATCAAGTCCTGTATGGACCCCGCAAGTGGGTCCGTCCTCGATCCCGTGTACGGCTGCTGTTTCACTTCCGTGACCCCCAAGGATGACGAGGTGGTGCAAACTCTGCGGCTGGACGTCCACGTACAAATATGTCGCTCCAAGGTTGTCCACCTTTGAGTAGCACACGAGCAGCAGCTTGAATTATGTGTAGGTGAGGACGGGGATCCGCTTGTAGATGCCGCTCCGTAATGGGTCTGCCTGGCGCGTTTCGAAGCTCCATGTGCTTCTCTTCAGGGGCTTTAAAGGAAGCGGTGTACGCAACTGCTAACCAACTTCTCCATTTTCCATATGACACACCCACCAATGGGAGGCTCAAATGAGACTGTGTATTATGGGAAGTGTGGTGCGGAAAGCACACAATCAAGCCCTGTATGGACCCCTCAAGTGGGCCTCTCCTCAATCCCGTGTACGGCTGCTGTTTCACTTCCGTGACCCCCAAGGATGACGGGGTGGTGCATAATCCATGGCTGGACGGCCGCGTATAATTTGTCGCTCCTTAGTTGTCCACCTTTGAGTAGCACACGAGCAGCAGCTTGATTTATGTGTAGGTGAGGACGGGGATCCGCTTGTAGATGCCACTCCGTAATGGATCTGCCCGACGCATTTCGAAGATCCATATGCTTCTCTTCAGGGGCTTTAAAGGAAGCGGTGTACGCAACCGCTAACCCTCTTCTCTATTTTCCATATGACACACCCACCAATGGGAGGCTCAAATGAGACTGTGTATTATGGGAAGTGCGGTGCGGAAAGTACACAATCAAGTCCTGTATGGGCCCCGCAAGTGGGTCCGTCCTCAATCCCGTGTACGGATGCTGTTTCACTTCCGTGACCCCCAAGTATGACGGGGTGGTGAATACTCCGCGGCTGGACGGCCGCGTATAAATTGTCGCTCCAAGGTTGTCCACCTTTGAGTAGCACACAAGAAGCAGCTTGATTTATGTGTAGGTGAAAACGGGGATCCGCTTGTAGATGCCGCTCCATAATGGATCTGCCCGACGCGTTTCGAAGCTCCATATGCTTCTCTTCAGGGGCTTTAAAAGAAGCAGTGTTCGCAACCGCTAACCCACTTCTCCAATTTCCATATGACACACCCACCAATGGGAGGCTCAAATGAGACTGTGTATTATGGGAAGTACGGTGCGGAAAGCACACAATCAAGTCCAGTATGGACCCCGCAAGTGGGCCCGTCCTCGATCCCGTGTACGGCTGCTGTGTCACTTCCATGACCCCCAAGGATGACGGGGTGGTGCATAATCCGTGGCTGGACGGCCGCGTATAATTCGTTGCTCCTTAGTTGCCCACCTTTGAGTAGCACACGAGCAGCAGCTTGATTTATGTGTAGGTGAGGACGGGGATCCGCTTGTAGATGCCGCTCCGTAATGGATCTACCCGACGCGTTTCGAAGCTCCATATGCTTCTCTTCAGGGGCTTTAAAGGAAGCGGTGTACGCAACCGCTAACCCACTTCTCCATTTTCCATATGACACACCCACCAATGGGAGGCTCAAATGAGACTGTGTATTATGGGAAGTGTGGTGCGGAAAGCACACAATCAAGTCCTGTATGGACCCCGCAAGTGGGTCCGTCCTCGATCCCGTGTACGGCTGCTGTTTCACTTCCGTGACCCCCAAGGATGACGGGGTGGTGCATAATCCGTGGCTGGACGGCCGCGTATATTTTGTCGCTCCTTAGTTGTCCACCTTTGAGTAGCACACGAGCAGCAGCTTGATTTATGTGTAGGTGAGGACGGGGAGCCGCTTGTAGATGCCGCTCCAAAATGGATCTGCCCGACGCGTTTCGAAGCTCCATATGCTTCTCTTCAGGGGCTTTAGAGGAAGCGGTGTACGCAACCGCTAACCCACTTCTCCATTTTCCATATGACACACCCACCACTGGAAGGCTCAAATGAGACTGTGTATTATGGGAAGTGCGGTGCGGAAAGCACACAATCAAGCCCTCTATGGACCCCTCAAGTGGGCCCGTCCTCGATCCCGTGTACGGCTGCTCTTTCACTTCTGTGACCCCCAAGGATGATGAGGTGGTGCATACTCTGCGGATGGACGTCCACGTACAAATTGTCGCTCCAAGGTTGTCCACCTTTGAGTAGCACACGAGCAGCAGCTTGATTTATGTGTAGGTGAGGACGGGGATCCGCTTGTAGATGCCGCTCCGTAATGGATCTGCCCGACGCGTTTCAAAGATCCATATGCTTCTCTTCAGGGGCTTTAAAGGAAGCGGTGTACGCAACCGCTAACCCTCTTCTCTATTTTCCATATGATACACCCACCAATGGGAGGCTCAAATGAGACTGTGTATTATGGGAAGTGCGGTGCGGAAAGTACACAATCAAGTCCTGTATGGGCCCCGCAAGTGGGTCCTTCCTCGATCCCGTGTACGGCTGCTGTTTCACTTCCGTGACCCCCAAGTATGACGGGGTGGTGAATACTCCGCGGCTGGACGGCCGCGTATAAATTGTCGCTCCAAGGTTGTCCACCTTTGAGTAGCACACGAGCAGCAGCTTGATTTATGTGTAGGTGAGGATGGGGATCAGCTTGTAGATGCCGCTCCTTAATGGATCTGCCCGACTCGTTTCGAACCTCCATATGCTTCTCTTCAGGGGCTTTAAAAGAAGTGGTGTACGCAACCGCTAACCCACTTCTCCATTTTCCATATGACACACCCACCAATGGGAGGCTCAAATGAGACTGTGTATTATGGAAAGTGTGGTGCGGAAAGCACACAATCAAGTCCTGTACGGACCCCGCAAGTGGGCCCGTCCTCGATCCCGTGTACGGCTGCTGTTTCACTTCCGTGACTCCCAAGGATGACGGGGTGGTGAATACTCCGCGGCTGGACGGCCGCGTATAAATTGTCGCTCCAAGTTTGTCCACCTTTGAGTAGCACACGAGCAGCAGCTTGATTTATGTGTAGGTGAGGACGGGGTCCGCTTGTAGATGCCGCTCCGTAATGAATCTGCCCGAAGCGTTTCGAAGCTCCATATGCTTCTCTTCAGGGCTTTAAAAGAAGTGGTGTACGCAACCGCTAACCCACTTCTCCATTTTCCATATGACACACCCACCAATGAGAGGCTCAAATGAGACTGTGTATTATGGGAAGTGTGGTGCGGAAAGCACACAATCAAGTCCTGTACGGACCCCGCAAGTGGGCCCGTCCTCGATCCCGTGTACGGCTGCTGTTTTACTTCCGTGACCCCCAAGGATGACGGGGTGGTGAATACTCCGCGGCTGGACAGCCGCGTATAAATTGTCGCTCCAAGGTTGTCCACCTTTGAGTAGCACACAATAAGCAGCTTGATTTATGTGTAGGTGAGGACGGGGATCCGCTTGTAGATGCCGCTCCGTAATGGATCTGCCCGACGCGTTTCGAAGCTCCATATGCTTCTCTTCAGGGGCTTTAAAAGAAGCGGTGTTCGCAACCACTAACCCACTTCTCCATTTTCCATATGACACACCCACCAATGGGAGGCTCAAATGAGACTGTGTATTATGGGAAGTACGGTGCGGAAAGCACACAATCAAGTCCAGTATGGACCCCGCAAGTGGGCCCGTCCTTGATCCCGTGTACGGCTGCTGTTTCATTTCCGTGACCCCCAAGGATGACGGGGTGGTCATACTCCGCGGCTGGACGGCCGCGTATAAATTGTCGCTCCAAGGTTGTCCACCTTTGAGTAGCACACGAGCAGCAGCTTGATTTATGTGTAGGTGAGGACGGGGTCTGCTTGTAGATGCCGCTCCGTAATGAATCTGCCCGAAGCGTTTCGAAGCTCCATATGCTTCTCTTCAGGGCTTTAAAAGAAGTGGTGTACGCAACCGCTAACCCACTTCTCCATTTTCCATATGACACACCCACCAATGGGAGGCTCAAATGAGACTGTGTATTATGGGAAGTGTGGTGCGGAAAGCACACAATCAAGTCCTGTACGGACCCCGCAAGTGGGCCCGTCCTCGATCCCGTATACGGCTGCTGTTTTACTTCCGTGACCCCCAAGGATGACGGGGTGGTGAATACTCCGCGGCTGGACAGCCGCGTATAAATTGTCGCTCCAAGGTTGTCCACCTTTGAGTAGCACACAATAAGCAGCTTGATTTATGTGTAGGTGAGGACGGGGATCCGCTTGTAGATGCCGCTCCGTAATGGATCTGCCCGACGCGTTTCGAAGCTCCATATGCTTCTCTTCAGGGGCTTTAAAAGAAGCGGTGTTCGCAACCGCTAACCCACTTCTCCATTTTCCATATGACACACCCACCAATGGGAGGCTCAAATGAGACTGTGTATTATGGGAAGTACGGTGCGGAAAGCACACAATCAAGTCCAGTATGGACCCCGCAAGTGGGCCCGTCCTTGATCCCGTGTACGGCTGCTGTTTCATTTCCGTGACCCCCAAGGATGACGGGGTGGTCATACTCCGCGGCTGGACGGCCGCGTATAAATTGTCGTTTCAAGGTTGTCCACCTTTGAGTAGCACCCGAGCAGCAGCTTGATTTATGTGTAGGTGAGGACGGGGATAGGCTTGTAGATGCCGCTCCATAATGGATCTGCCTGACGCGTTTCGAAGCTCCATATGCTTCTCTTCAGGGGCTTTAAAGGAAGCGGTGTACGCAACCGCTAACCAACTTCTCCATTTTCCATATGACACACCCACCAGTGGGAGGCTCAAATGAGACTGTGTATTATAGGAAGTGCGGTGCGGAAAGCACACAATTAAGTCCTGTATGGACCCCACAAATGGGCCCGTCCTCGATCCCTTGTACGGCTGCTGTTTCACTTCCGTGACCCCCAAGGATGACGGAGTGGCGCATACTTCGCGGCGGGACGGCCCCGTATAAATTGTCGCTCCAAGGTTGTCCACCTTTGAGTAGCAGACGAGCAGCAGCTTGATTTATGTCTAGGTGAGGACGGGGATCCGCTTGTAGATGGCGCTCCATAATGAATCTGCCCGACGCGTTTCGAAGCTCCATATGCTTCTCTTCAGGGGCTTTAAAAGAAGCGGTGTACGCAACCGCTAACCCACTTCTCCATTTTCCATATGACACCCCACCAATGGGAGGCTCAAATGAGAGTGTGTATTATGGGAAGTGCGGTGCGGAAAGCACGCAATCAAGTCCTGTATGGACCCCACAAGTGGGCCCGTCCATGATCCCATGTACGGCTGCTGTTTCACTTCTGTGACCCCCAAGGATGACGGGGTCGTGCATACTCCGTGGCTGGACGGCCGCGTATAAATTGTCGCTCCTAGGTTGTCCACCTTTGAGTAGCACACGAGCAGCAGCTTGATTTATGTGTAGGTGAGGACGGGGATCCGCTTGTAGATGCCGCTCCGTAATGGATCTGCTCGAAGCGTTTCAAAGCTCCATATGCTTCTCTTCAGAAGCTTTAAAGGAAGCAGTGTACGCAACCGCTAACCCACTTCTCCATTTTCCATATGACACACCCACCAATGGGAGGCTCAAATGAGACTGTGTATTATGGGAAGTGCGGTGCCGAAAGCACACAATCAAGTCCTGTATGGACCCCGCAAGTGGTCCCGACCTCGATCCTGTGTCCGGCTGCTGTTTCACTTCCGTGACCCCCAAGGAAGACGGGGTGGTGCATACTCCGCGGCTGGACGGCCGCGTATAAATTGTCACTCCAAGATTGTCCACCTTTGAGTAGCACACGAGCAGCAGCTTGATTTATGTGTAGGTGAGGACAGGGATCCGCTTGTAGATGCCCTCCGTAATGGATTTGCCTGAGCGTTTCGAAGCTCCATATGCTTCTCTTCAGGGGCTTTAAAGGAAGCGGTGTACGCAAGCGCTAACCAACTTCTCCATTTTCCATATGACACACCCACCGGTGGGAGGCTCAAATGAGACTGTGCATTATGGGAAGTGCGGTACGGAAAGCACACAATCAAGTCCTGTATGGACCCCTCAAGTGGGCCTCTCCTCAATCCCGTGTACGGCTGCTGTTTCACTTCCGTGACCCCCAAGGATGACGGGGTGGTGCATAATCCGTGGCTGGACGGCCGCGTATAATTTGTCGCTCCTTAGTTGTCCACCTTTGAGTAGCACACGAGCAGCAGCTTGATTTATGTGTAGGTGAGGACGGGGATCCGCTTGTAGATGCCGCTCCGTAATGGATCTGCCCGACGCGTTTCAAAGATCCATATGCTTCTCTTCAGGGGCTTTAAAGGAAGCGGTGTACGCAACCGCTAACCCTCTTCTCTATTTTCCATATGATACACCCACCAATGGGAGGCTCAAATGAGACTGTGTATTATGGGAAGTGCGGTGCGGAAAGTACACAATCAAGTGCTGTATGGGCCCCGCAAGTGGGTCCGTCCTCGATCCCGTGTACGGCTGCTGTTTCACTTCTGTGACCCCCAAGTATGACGGAGTGGTGAATACTCCGCGGCTGGACGGCCGCGTATAAATTGTCGCTCCAAGGTTGTCCACCTTTGAGTAGCACACGAGCAGCAGCTTGATTTATGTGTAGGTGAGGACGGGGATCCGCTTGTAGATGCCGCTCCATAATGGATCTGCCTGACGCGTTTCGAAGCTCCATATGCTTCTCTTCAGGGCTTTAAAAGAAGTGGTGTACGCAACCGCTAACCCACTTCTCCATTTTCCATATGACACACCCACCAATGGGAGGCTCAAATGAGACTGTGTATTATGGGAAGTGTGGTGCGGAAAGCACACAATCAAGTCCTGTACGGACCCTGCAAGTGGGCCCGTCCTCGATCCCGTGTACGGCTGCTGTTTTACTTCCATGACCCCCAAGGATGACGGGGTGGTGAATACTCCGCGGCTGGACAGCCGCGTATAAATTGTCGCTCCAAGGTTGTCCACCTTTGAGTAGCACACAAGAAGCAGCTTGATTTATGTGTAGGTGAGGACGGGGATCCGCTTGTAGATGCCGCTCCGTAATGGATCTGCCCGACGCGTTTCGAAGCTCCATATGCTTCTCTTCAGGGGCTTTAAAAGAAGCGGTGTTCGCAACCGCTAACCCACTTCTCCATTTTCCATATGACACACCCACCAATGGGAGGCTCAAATGAGACTGTGTATTATGGGAAGTACGGTGCTGAAAGCACACAATCAAGTCCAGTATGGACCCCGCAAGTAGGCCCGTCCTTGATCCCGTGTACGGCTGCTGTTTCATTTCCGTGACCCCCAAGGATGACGGGGTGGTGCATACTCCGCGGCTGGACGGCCGCGTATAAATTGTCGCTCCAAGGTTGTCCACCTTTGAGTAGCACACGAGCAGCAGCTTGATTTATGTGTAGGTGAGGACGGGGATCCGCTTGTAGATGCCGCTCCATAATGGATCTGCCTGACGCGTTTCGAAGCTCCATATGCTTCTCTTCAGTGGCTTTAAAGGAAGCGGTGTACGCAACCGCTAACCAACTTCTCCATTTTCCATATGACACACCCACCAGTGGGAGGCTCAAATGAGACTGTGCATTATGGGAAGTGCGGTACGGAAAGCACACAATCAAGTCCTGTATGGACCCCGCAAGTGGGCCCGTCCTCGATCCCGTGTACGGCTGCTGTTACACTTCTGTGACCCCCAAGGATGACGGGGTGGTGAATACTCCGCGGCTGGATGGCCGCGTATAAATTGTCGCTCCAAGGTTGTCCACCTTTGAGTAGCACACAAGAAGCAGCTTGATTTATGTGTAGGTGAAAACGGGGATCCGCTTGTAGATGCCGCTCCATAATGGATCTGCCCGACGCGTTTCGAAGCTCCATATGCTTCTCTTCAGGGGCTTTAAAAGAAGCGGTGTTCGCAAACGCTAACCCACTTCTCCAATTTCCATATGACACACCCACCAATGGGAGGCTCAAATGAGACTGTGTATTATGGGAAGTACGGTGCTGAAAGCACACAATCAAGTCCAGTATGGACCCCGCAAGTAGGCCCGTCCTTGATCCCGTGTACGGCTGCTGTTTCATTTCCGTGACCCCCAAGGATGACGGGGTGGTGCATACTCCGCAGCTCGATGGCCTCGTATAAATTGTCGCTCCAAGGTTGTCCACCTTTGAGTAGCACACGAGCAGCAGCTTGATTTATGTGTAGGTGAGGACGGGGATCCGCTTGTAGATGCCGCTCCATAATGGATCTGCCTGACGCGTTTCGAAGCTCCATATGCTTCTCTTCAGGGGATTAAAAGGAAGCGGTGTACGCAACCGCTAACCAACTTCTCCATTTTCCATATGACACACCCACCAGTGGGAGGCTCAAATGAGACTGTGTATTATGGGAAGTGCGGTGCGGAAAGCACACAATTAAGTCCTGTATGGACCCCACAAGTGGGCCCGTCCTCGATCCCTTGTACGGCTGCTGTTTCACTTCTGTGACCCCCAAGGATGACAGAGTGTCGCATACTTCGCGGCTGGACGGCCGCGTATAAATTGTCGCTCCAAGGTTGTCCACCTTTGAGTAGCAGACGAGCAGCAGCTTGATTTATGTGTAGGTGAGGACGGGGATCCGCTTGTAGATGCCGCTCCGTAATGGATCTGCGCGAAGCGTTTCAAAGCTCCATATGCTTCTCTTCCGAAGCTTTAAAGGAAGCAGTGTACGCAACCGCTAACCCACTTCTCCATTTTCCATATGACACACCCACCAATGGGAGGCTCAAATGAGACTGTGTATTATGGGAAGTGCGGTGCGGAAAGCACACAATCAAGTCCTGTATGGACCCCGCAAGTGGGCCCGTCCTCGATCCCGTGTACGGCTGCTGTTTCACTTCCGTGACCCCCAAGGATGACGGGGTGGTGCATACTCCGCAGCTGGACGGCCGCGTATAAATTGTCGCTCCAAGATTGTCCACCTTTGAGTAGCACACGAGCAGCAGCTTGATTTATGTGTAGGTGAGGACAGGGATCCGCTTGTAGATGCCCTCCGTAATGGATCTGCCCGAGCGTTTGAGTAGCACACGAACAGCAGCTTGATTTATGTGTAGGTGAGGACGGGGATCCGCTTGTAGATGCCGCTCCGTAATGGATCTGCCCGACGCATTTCGAAGCTCCATATGCTTCTCTTCAGGGGCTTTAAAAGAAGCGTGTACGCAACCGCTAACCCACTTCTCCATTTTCCATATGACACACCCACCAAGGGGAGGCTCAAATGAGACTGTGTATTATGGGAAGTGCGGTGCCGAAAGCACACAATCAAGTCCTGTATGGACCCCGCAAGTGGGCCCGACCTCGATCCTGTGTCCGGCTGCTGTTTCACTTCCGTGACCCCCAAGGAAGACGGGGTGGTGCATACTCCGCGGCTGGACGGCCGCGTATAAATTGTCACTCCAAGATTGTCCACCTTTGAGTAGCACACGAGCAGCAGCTTGATTTATGTGTAGGTGAGGACAGGGATCCGCTTGTAGATGCCCTCCGTAATGGATTTGCCTGAGCGTTTCGAAGCTCCATATGCTTCTCTTCAGGGGCTTTAAAGGAAGCGGTGTACGCAACCGCTAACCAACTTCTCCATTTTCCATATGACACACCCACCGGTGGGAGGCTCAAATGAGACTGTGCATTATGGGAAGTGCGGTACGGAAAGCACACAATCAAGTCCTGTATGGACCCCTCAAGTGGGCCTCTCCTCAATCCCGTGTACGGCTGCTGTTTCACTTCCGTGACCCCCAAGGATGACGGGGTGGTGCATAATCCGTGGCTGGACGGCCGCGTATAATTTGTCGCTCCTTAGTTGTCCACCTTTGAGTAGCACACGAGCAGCAGCTTGATTTATGTGTAGGTGAGGACGGGGATCCGCTTGTAGATGCCGCTCCGTAATGGATCTGCCCGACGCGTTTCAAAGATCCATATGCTTCTCTTCAGGGGCTTTAAAGGAAGCGGTGTACGCAACCGCTAACCCTCTTCTCTATTTTCCATATGATACACCCACCAATGGGAGGCTCAAATGAGACTGTGTATTATGGGAAGTGCGGTGCGGAAAGTACACAATCAAGTGCTGTATGGGCCCCGCAAGTGGGTCCGTCCTCGATCCCGTGTACGGCTGCTGTTTCACTTCTGTGACCCCCAAGTATGACGGAGTGGTGAATACTCCGCGGCTGGACGGCCGCGTATAAATTGTCGCTCCAAGGTTGTCCACCTTTGAGTAGCACACGAGCAGCAGCTTGATTTATGTGTAGGTGAGGACGGGGATCCGCTTGTAGATGCCGCTCCATAATGGATCTGCCTGACGCGTTTCGAAGCTCCATATGCTTCTCTTCAGGGCTTTAAAAGAAGTGGTGTACGCAACCGCTAACCCACTTCTCCATTTTCCATATGACACACCCACCAATGGGAGGCTCAAATGAGACTGTGTATTATGGGAAGTGTGGTGCGGAAAGCACACAATCAAGTCCTGTACGGACCCCGCAAGTGGGCCCGTCCTCGATCCCGTGTACGGCTGCTGTTTTACTTCCATGACCCCCAAGGATGACGGGGTGGTGAATACTCCGCGGCTGGACAGCCGCGTATAAATTGTCGCTCCAAGGTTGTCCACCTTTGAGTAGCACACAAGAAGCAGCTTGATTTATGTGTAGGTGAGGACGGGGATCCGCTTGTAGATGCCGCTCCGTAATGGATCTGCCCGACGCGTTTCGAAGCTCCATATGCTTCTCTTCAGGGGCTTTAAAAGAAGCGGTGTTCGCAACCGCTAACCCACTTCTCCATTTTCCATATGACACACCCACCAATGGGAGGCTCAAATGAGACTGTGTATTATGGGAAGTACGGTGCTGAAAGCACACAATCAAGTCCAGTATGGACCCCGCAAGTAGGCCCGTCCTTGATCCCGTGTACGGCTGCTGTTTCATTTCCGTGACCCCCAAGGATGACGGGGTGGTGCATACTCCGCGGCTGGACGGCCGCGTATAAATTGTCGCTCCAAGGTTGTCCACCTTTGAGTAGCACACGAGCAGCAGCTTGATTTATGTGTAGGTGAGGACGGGGATCCGCTTGTAGATGCCGCTCCATAATGGATCTGCCTGACGCGTTTCGAAGCTCCATATGCTTCTCTTCAGTGGCTTTAAAGGAAGCGGTGTACGCAACCGCTAACCAACTTCTCCATTTTCCATATGACACACCCACCAGTGGGAGGCTCAAATGAGACTGTGCATTATGGGAAGTGCGGTACGGAAAGCACACAATCAAGTCCTGTATGGACCCCGCAAGTGGGCCCGTCCTCGATCCCGTGTACGGCTGCTGTTACACTTCTGTGACCCCCAAGGATGACGGGGTGGTGAATACTCCGCGGCTGGATGGCCGCGTATAAATTGTCACTCCAAGGTTGTCCACCTTTGAGTAGCACACGAGCAGCAGCTTGATTTATGTGTAGGTGAGGACGGGGATCAGCTTGTAGATGCTGCTCCGTAATGGATCTGCCCGACGCGTTTCGAAGCTCCATATGCTTCTCTTCAGGGCTTTAAAAGAAGTGGTGTACGCAACCGCTAACCCACTTCTCCATTTTCCATATGACACACCCACCAATGGGAGGCTCAAATGAGACTGTGTATTATGGGAAGTGTGGTGCGGAAAGCACACAATCAAGTCCTGTACGGACCCCGCAAGTGGGCCCGTCCTCGATCCAGTGTACGGCTGCTGTTTTACTTCCGTGACCCCCAAGGATCACGGGGTGGTGAATACTCTGTGGCTGGACAGCCGCATATAAATTGTCGCTCCAAGGTTGTCTACCTTTGAGTAGCACACAAGAAGCAGCTTGATTTATGTGTAGGTGAAAACGGGGATCCGCTTGTAGATGCCGCTCCATAATGGATCTGCCCGACGCGTTTCGAAGCTCCATATGCTTCTCTTCAGGGGCTTTAAAAGAAGCGGTGTTCGCAAACGCTAACCCACTTCTCCAATTTCCATATGACACACCCACCAATGGGAGGCTCAAATGAGACTGTGTATTATGGGAAGTACGGTGCTGAAAGCACACAATCAAGTCCAGTATGGACCCCGCAAGTAGGCCCGTCCTTGATCCCGTGTACGGCTGCTGTTTCATTTCCGTGACCCCCAAGGATGACGGGGTGGTGCATACTCCGCAGCTCGATGGCCTCGTATAAATTGTCGCTCCAAGGTTGTCCACCTTTGAGTAGCACACGAGCAGCAGCTTGATTTATGTGTAGGTGAGGACGGGGATCCGCTTGTAGATGCCGCTCCATAATGGATCTGCCTGACGCGTTTCGAAGCTCCATATGCTTCTCTTCAGGGGCTTAAAAGGAAGCGGTGTACGCAACCGCTAACCAACTTCTCCATTTTCCATATGACACACCCACCATTGGGAGGCTCAAATGAGACTGTGTATTATGGGAAGTGCGGTGCGGAAAGCACACAATTAAGTCCTGTATGGACCCCACAAGTGGGCCCGTCCTCGATCCCTTGTACGGCTGCTGTTTCACTTCTGTGACCCCCAAGGATGACAGAGTGTCGCATACTTCGCGGCTGGACGGCCGCGTATAAATTGTCGCTCCAAGGTTGTCCACCTTTGAGTAGCAGACGAGCAGCAGCTTGATTTATGTGTAGGTGAGGACAGGGATCTGCTTGTAGATGGCGCTCCATAATGAATCTGCCCGACGCGTTTCGAAGCTCCATATGCTTCTCTTCAGGGGCTTTAAAAGGAGCGGTGTACGCAACCGCTAACCCACTTCTCCATTTTCCATATGACACACCCACCAATGGGAGGCTCAAATGAGAGTGTGTATTATGGGAAGTGCGGTGCGGAAAGCACACAATCAAGTCCTGTATGGACCCCACAAGTGGGCCCGTCCTCGATCCCGTGTACGGCTGCTGTTTCACTTCTGTGACCCCCAAGGATGACGGGGTGGTGCATACTCCGTGGCTGGACGGCCGCGTATAAATTGTCGCTCCAAGGTTGTCCACCTTTGAGTAGCACATGAGCAGCAGCTTGATTTATGTGTAGGTGAGGACGGGGATCCGCTTGTAGATGCCGCTCCGTAATGGATCTGCGCGAAGCGTTTCAAAGCTCCATATGCTTCTCTTCCGAAGCTTTAAAGGAAGCAGTGCACGCAACCGCTAACCCACTTCTCCATTTTCCATATGACACACCCACCAATGGGAGGCTCAAATGAGACTGTGTATTATGGGAAGTGCGGTGCGGAAAGCACACAATCAAGTCCTGTATGGACCCCGCAAGTGGGCCCGTCCTCGATCCCGTGTACGGCTGCTGTTTCACTTCCGTGACCCCCAAGGATGACGGGGTGGTGCATACTCCGCAGCTGGACGGCCGCGTATAAATTGTCGCTCCAAGATTGTCCACCTTTGAGTAGCACACGAGCAGCAGCTTGATTTATGTGTAGGTGAGGACAGGGATCCGCTTGTAGATGCCCTCCGTAATGGATCTGCCCGAGCGTTTGAGTAGCACACGAACAGCAGCTTGATTTATGTGTAGGTGAGGACGGGGATCCGCTTGTAGATGCCGCTCCGTAATGGATCTGCCCGACGCATTTCGAAGCTCCATATGCTTCTCTTCAGGGGCTTTAAAAGAAGCGTGTACGCAACCGCTAACCCACTTCTCCATTTTCCATATGACACACCCACCAATGGGAGGCTCAAATGAGACTGTGTATTATGGGAAGTGCGGTGCGGAAAGCACACAATCAAGTCCTGTATGGACCCCGCAAGTGGGCCCGTCCTCGATCCTGTGTACGGCTGCTGTTTCACTTCTGTGACCCCCAAGGATGACGGGGTGGTGCATACTCCGCGGCTGGACGGGCGCGTATAAATTGTCACTCCAAGATTGTCCACCTTTGAGTAGCACACAAGAAGCAGCTTGATTTATGTGTAGGTGAAAACGGGGATCCGCTTGTAGATGCCGCTCCATAATGGATCTGCCCGACGCGTTTCGAAGCTCCATATGCTTCTCTTCAGGGGCTTTAAAAGAAGCGGTGTTCGCAACCGCTAACCCACTTCTCCAATTTCCATATGACACACCCACCAATGGGAGGCTCAAATGAGACTGTGTATTATGGGAAGTACGGTGCGGAAAGCACACAATCAAGTCCTGTATGGACCCCGCAAGTGGGCCCGTCCTCGATCCCGTGTACGGCTGCTGTTTCATTTCCGTGACCCCCAAGGATGACGGGGTGGTGCATACTCCGCGGCTCGACGGCCTCGTATAAATTGTCGCTCCAAGGTTGTCCACCTTTGAGTAGCACACGAGCAGCAGCTTGATTTATGTGTAGGTGAGGACGGGGATCCGCTTGTAGATGCCGCTCCATAATGGATCTGCCTGACGCGTTTCGAAGCTCCATATGCTTCTCTTCAGGGGCTTAAAAGGAAGCGGTGTACGCAACCGCTAACCAACTTCTTCCATTTTCCATGAGACTGTGTATTATGGGAAGTGCGGTGCGGAAAGCACACAATTAAGTCCTGTATGGACCCCACAACTGGGCCAGTCCTCGATCCCGTGTACGGCTGCTGTTTCACTTCCGTGACCCCCAAGGATGGCGGGGTGGTGCATACTCCGCGGGTGGACGGCCGCGTATAAATTGTCGCTCCAAGGTTGTCCACCTTTGAGTAGCACACGAGCAGCAGCTTGATTTATGTGTAGGTGAGGACGGGGATCCGCTTGTAGATGCCGCTCCGTAATGGATCTGCCCGACGCATTTCGAAGCTCCATATGCTTCTCTTCAGGGGCTTTAAAGGAAGCGGTGTACGCAACCGCTAACCCACTTCTCCATTTTCTATATGACACACCCACCAATGGGAGGCTCAAATGAGACTGTGCATTATGGGAAGTGTGGTGCGGAAAGCACACAATCAAGTCCTGTATGGACCCCGCAAGTGGGCCCGTCCTCGATCCCGTGTATGGCTGCTGTTTCTCTTCCGTGACCCCCAAGGATGACGGGGTGGTGCATACTCTGTGGCTGGACGGACACGTATAAATTGTCGCTCCAAGGTGGTCCACCTTTGAGTAGCACACAAGTGTGAGAAGTTGGCCTGGTATATAATGCTCACTAATTCTTAGTGATCACTTTGTACCATGCCAAGCAACCCTTATGATGATTGGTTGTAATTCAACCTTGTAGACCAGTTATCCTAGTGGTAACGTGGACAAAGCAGTCTTAGGCTAAACTCTGAAAGGCATGTGAAGCCAGCTGTATTACCATACACAACCCCCTTGAATACCAAATGAAAGGGACACCACACAGATATATATTGAAAATATATATTGATTTATTAACTATAAAATCCCCTGGACTCTTTATGAGCACAGAAGCACAAGCGTTAAATCACAAGACAGTTTAAAATACACAAAAGTTGCACAATATGGATGAGCCCTAGGGGCCACCTAAACCATATACTAAGAAAGTGGTATAAGAGATACCAATCAGAACGGAAACAGGCCTAGGGCCTTGGGAATCGCTGGAGCTATTCGAGACTAGCAATGATTAAGTCGGGAAAGGCCCGCGGGACTCGGGTGCAGTGTCTAAAGTGCACGCACTTTCCAATGTAAAGTCTATGGTGCGTAAAAAGTACAAAGTTAGATAGTTTGGAACCTTCCGAGTGACCTAGAACGTTGAAACTTAAGACACAGGCCCTTGAGATGGTTACCAGTGTAGGAACACTGGCGGAGCTGAGTTACCTCACCCACAGGAAGCGGGTGCACAGGGTCGAAGTAGTGTCGGGTTTCGTCACGCTGGTCGATGGTGCTTGGAGCTGAAGATGCTGCAGGCGGCTCGATGTGAAGAGTTCCGGTGGATCCAATGATGGATCTGAAGTTGTGAAGACCTGAAAGCAGAGGGGACAATGTTCAAAGTCACTAGCCAGTGACTACCGTGGAACCAGATTGGAACCAGGCGATGCTGGGTGCAAACAGGCGTTGTCAGGTAGCTTCTCTCTGCAGCCACGTGGACACCGGGGGTCGAAGACGTCCAGGCGGCAAAGCAGATGTCGAGTTGCTGGTTGGTGCCTGTGTTCACAGGGTGGCCACTCCTGGCCACAAGGGAGATTCTCTTCAGTCTTCTGAGCAGCAGAATGTCGAAGTCCAGTCTTCTTCTTTCTTTAAAGTTGATTCAGGATGATCTGAGTTGCATTGGCACTGCTCCCACTCTTATTCGAATCTGGTGGGTGGATCTTCTGCTAGGTCCCTCCCTATGGGTGGGACCAGGAAGGGGGGCGGTTACACCCCCTTTCCTTTGTCCAGGTCACACTGGAGCTGGGGCTGGGATGCCCCAGAACCGGTTTGACCGGATTATGCAAGGGGAAGCCTTGTGCTCCCCAGGCACTGTCTTGTTTCTTTCAAACCTCCCTGCTACAATCCACTATCTCCTGTCTGGGGTGGTGTGACACCTCCCTCCGACAGGAAAGCCTTTGTCCAGGCCTCCTCTGCTGAGTTTCGGTCAGCAGCAGGAGGTCAGACATGTGTCTGTGGCAGAAGCATCCATTTTGTGGATCTGAGGCTCTGGTTAACTTTAACCGGGGTTAAGGCTACACACATGTCGTGTCCCTCTAGAAGGGTGGAATGCTATCCCCGTCAACAGAACTGTCGAGGGGATAGTATTCCAATTCGTATGACACCTTACTCGACATGTTTTGATAAAGCCAAACCAGAGATAGCATTTAACCGCGAGGATTATAATGCACTTAAGAGTATATGGTATGGCAATATCCCGGAACAGCTTAGGGAGTGGTTCCCGACAGCTGCAGACAGGCTCAGCTCATGCTAGAGCACCATCTCACATATTTCCAAGCACTCTGCCTCCAGGATTGAAGAGGCCTTCCATAGTAGTGGCTGATAGGAACATATGTGTCCAGTTTAAGGGTAGATATAGGGATACTATATCTAAGTAAGAGGTGATTACACCAACTTACCCCAGCTGAGTGATCAGCCAGTTGTGTCAAATATGGAGGCCAGGCCAGGTGTGGCACAATAAATGCTGCAGCCCCTGGTAGGCCTTGGAAACACCTATGCCCTGGGTACCTATGGTACACTGTTACAGGGGCCTATAAGGTGAACCAGTTCCAATTGTGTATGCACCTAAAGTACATGGAGTCCATTTTAAGGAGAGAGCAATCAGCCTGGGGCCCTGAATAGCAGGATCCCAGGCCAACTATGTCAAAAACCAGCTAAACACCAGGCAAAAAGTTTGGGGGTAACCATAGTCAGATATCCACCTTCCTACAACAAGCAGCAGCTTGATTTATGTGTAGGTGAGGACGGGGATCCGCTTGTAGATGCCGCTCCGTAATGGATCTGCTCGACGCATTTCGAAGCTCCATATGCTTCTCTTCAGGGGCTTCAAAGGAAGCGGTGTACGCAACCGCTAACCCACTTCTCCATTTTCCATATGACACACCCACCAATGGGAGGCTCAAATGAGATTGTGTATTATGGGAAGTGCGGTGCGGAAAGCACACAATCAAGTCCTGTATGGACCCCGCAAGTGGGCCCGTCCTCAATCCCGTGTACGGCTGCTGTTTCACTTCCGTGACCCCCAAGGATGATGGGGTGGTGCATACTCCGCGGCTGGATGGCCCCGTATAAATTGTCGCTCCAAGGTTGTCCACCTTTGAGTAGCACACGAGCAGCAGCTTGATTTATGTGTAGGTGAGGACGGGGATCCGCTTGTAGGTGCTGCTCCGTAATGGATCTGCTCGACGCGTTTCGAAGCTCCATATGCTTCTCTTCAGGGGCTTCAAAGGAAGCGGTGTACACAACCGCTAACCCACTTCTCCATTTTCCATATGACACACCCACCAATGGGAGGCTCAAATGAGACTGTGTATTATGGGAAGTGCGGTGTGGAAAGCACACAATCAAGTCCTGTATGGACCCCGCAAGTGGGCCCGTCCTCAATCCCGTGTACGGCTGCTGTTTCACTTCCGTGACCCCCAAGGATGACGGGGTGGTGGATACTCCGCGGCTGGACGGCCGCGTATAAATTGTCGCTCCAAGGTTGTCCACCTTTGAGTAGCACATGAGCAGCAGCTTGATTTATGTGTAGGAGAGGACGGGGATCCGCTCGTAGGTGCCGCTCCGTAATGGATCTGTCCGACGCGTTTCGAAGCTCCATATGCTTCTCTTCAGGGGCTTTAAAGGAAGCGGTGTACGCAACCGCTAACCCACTTCTCCATTTTCCATATGACACACCCACCAATGGAAGGCTCAAATGAGACCGTGTATTATGGGAAGTGCGGTGCGGAAAGCACACAATCAAGTCCTGTATGGACCCCGTATGGTGGTGCTGAGATATTCAAATGTGTTGTAGGTGAAGGAATCTGTTTCACCCACATTGATGTGTTTCTTGTGGATAATGGCGATGCCTCCACCGCGAAAGTCCTTCTGGTCTCTCTTGATGATTGAGAACCCTTGTGAGACTTGTGAGTCCATGATTGGGTTGGAGGATTCATTTAGCAATGTTTCCATGATGAATGCAATGTTGTAGTTCAGGATGGCTTCTGCTAGTACTGTTCCATGCTTGGTTGCAGATCTGGAGTTAATGAGCATGTATTTGGTTTCTTTGCAGATCTTAAGAGCTTGAGGGGAAAACGACAGGAGTATATAGATGAGGTGCGTTGGTGGCCTGGTCGTTCCCGTTCATGTGGGATTTTTCCTTAGGCCTGTGATCACCTGAATTTTAGGGGAGGGGTTGATTCTATTAGGAGTCAGGTTGTAAGATTTGGCAAGCTTGTCGACTTGGCTCAGAGACATTGTGGCTCTCATTCTTTTTGGCCTCTGAGCAGTGCTGTTGTGGGACAGCTGTGTGTCTGTGTTCTGGTTCGATTAAGGTGTTGTCCGTTGCTGCCTGTAAGGGGGGGATGAGGGTGAAAGGCAGGAGTTGAATACCTATTAGGCTCATTGTGATAATGTGTAGACCTTGTAACATTTTTATTGTCAGTTTTTTCATGTGAGTTAGTCACTTCCTTATCTTCAACGTGGATTTTGGATTTCTTGAGGAGGGGGTGGGAGTTCTTTTTTTTTTAATTTGTTTTTATTGCCACAGTACTAACGTCAGAGCAATACAATCATCAGTGAAGTAGTGTGGCTCACTGGTTAGAGGCGGCAGACCCGAGAGCAGAGGACGGCCCGGGACCAGGGTTCGATTCCCGGCGCGGCAGGTTTCTGGACCAGGGTCAGCGGACTCGATAATTCTCTCGCCTCGGTGCCCATTCTGATCAGCGATCACACTCGGCAACTCTGGGCATTAGCTTGCCTCATCTTCACTAACGGCCCCACCAGACCGCCGGGGATGCCTGGTCTCACCCTGGAGATACCTATTAAGGGACCATCTCTCAGGGAAGCCAGGAAGGGTTTCGCAGTGGTCGAAGCGCCTTGGGACCCTACGGGTAAGTAGTGTGCTATATAAATGCCAATACATCAGTATAGCCTCATTGTGCATTATAACATCTCTCCATACATAATTGCGAAAATATGCTGTGATTTTTGTTACATCTAGCGTACTTTTCACTGTGAAACTGCAACGATCCCCTAACCCCCCTCCCCCCTTGGCACTCATAGTACATACATAATTAAATAGTTTCAGGTAATGTCTTGCAGGTGAAGTCTCTGAACTGCAGATTAACTGGAATGTCTCTTTTTCCATCCTCCTGACTTTTATAGCATATATGCAATGTGGTACATAGTAAATAAAACTATGTCCTGCTTTGTGAAGGGTTCATGTGTGTAACATTATTCATGCACATACTAGTGTCACCAGGTCGTAATCTCCCGTTGACATGTACTGGCGCCTAGAAGCACTATTTGACCTCACTCGGTGTGGGTCGAGGAGTGGGTTTCAAACTCTCCCAATATCGCGTGCCAGTCTAGGGAAATGTATCCAAACGTGGAAACCCAATTTACCCTTGTAGGCTTGGGCGGTCAGTGATCAAGATAAAGAGTAGCTACAAGGGATTTTGTTTAGAATCTTACTCAATTATTTTTAGATTCTTGGTTCTAGCAATAGAACCCAACGTATCCTCAGGATAACTTAATGACTTTGTTAGACGCTTTTATCAAACGACAATACATTCATTATTGACAAAATTAAAAAAGAGTAAAAAAGGCACACAGCAAGGAAGGGTATTATGTTAAAAAGAATTATTTATCTTGATATAAATCACAAAGAAAAATGGGGATACAGGTTGAGCAAATCTATACAAAGACTATTATGAAGAGCAACAAATATACATTCAAATGACAATTCATAACAGTAAAATCAACTCCAAAAAATATACATAAGGAAACCAAATACACAAATATATCTAGGTGTCCTATGGCAGAAATGCCTGAGGAGATGATATTTAGGTTGACGTTTCGGTCTTTTTAGGCTGTCGTCAACAAGACCATCATCAGGACTCTTAGTAATCCTCTCAGGTATGATGAAAATTAATTACATCGGTATTCTTGCTTTAATCTGTTTTTAATACAAGCCCAAGACTTACAATCGAATATGTATTTTTCCAGAGTGCATTAAAAAACCACCTCAGAGTGAAACACGATCCATTACCTTAAGAACGTTTATATTCTCTGGCCCTCTCAAGTGAGTGTAACAAATCTTCCAGTCTCTGAAATTTATATGCGACTAGCTTAAAACATTAATAAACAGAATAAGACTTGTAAATAACAATATGAGCCAACTCAAGTAGCTTACGTGAATCTATTTGACAACGTATGTTTTTTAGTTTTAAGGTCCATCAATAGGATGTGACGCACACAGCACTTTAGCTAGGGTGAGAAAAAATGTATCCTAGGTGGATGTATTTGTTTTGTTACCACATTAATGAATTGTATTTAATTGTATGTCATTTTTTGTACAGGGGGTTTAACATAATACCCTTCCTTGCTGTGTGCCTTTTTTACTCTTTTTTAATTTTGTCAATAATGAATGTATTGTCGTTTGATAAAAGCGTCTAACAAAGTCATTAAGTTATCCTGAGGATACGTTGGGTTCTATTGCTAGAACCAAGAATCCAAAAATAATTGAGTAAGATTCTAAACAAAATCCCTTGTAGCTACTCTTTATCTTGATCAGTCTAGGGAAATGTGCGTCTTTCTCAGGCCTCTACGTTCCTCCCTTTGTAATTCTGCACCTTCTGCCTTCCCCATCTCAGTACCTCTCCGCGCCAGGTCTCTATATCAGGTGGCCTGGCTGATTTCCATTTCATCGTTATTGCCCTTTTTGCTAGTACCATAGCCAAATCTGCAAATCTGGTGGCTACACTCTTTTTCTTTTCTGTGTGGCCTAAACGCAGAACTCCATATAACAAGGATGTGTACGGCCTGCCCGGCGCCACCGCCTCTAGTATCTCCTGTACCTCCCCCCAGTATCGACCGAGCTTGGGGCAGACCCATTGCATATGTATTAGGCCTGCATCATCCAGCCGCATCTAGTGCAGTTATGCGCTGCTTCTGGGAACATTGCGTGTAATCTGTGTGGAGTGAGGTAGGCTCTGTGGACTATCATCAACTGTATATATTTAAATTTAGGGTTCCGTGCCACTCTTTTGGGGTATTTCAACACTCTTTCCCACTCTTTGTCTCTGAGGGCCCTGCCTGCGTCCGCCTCCCAGCGGGATCGGAGGGGCTGTAAGGAGACTGCCCTTACCTAGACGTATCCCATTTGTAAGCCATTTCGTCAGGTGACTGCCTGTCCCCATTACATATTGCATTGTGAGTAACGTGTTTGTGTCTGGTTCCGTTCCGGTTGTCGCCCAATGTGTGGTGATATAATGCGCTATCTGCGCATGTGTTAGAAACAGGGCTCTTGGGGTGTGGTGTAAATGAGTGAAGTCCGTATATGTCAGTAGCTTCCCATCAGAGAAAAATCTCCGACCTGTAGTACTCCTACATCGTGCCACAGTTTCAGCCTACGTTCCGTGAGTGTGCCTGTTCCCAGGGGTATACCCAGTAGTGGTATTGTGGGTGCGTACGTGGAGGTTTTGTCCGTGTATTTCTCCAGTATTTTAGTGCCAGTCTGAGTAACGGCGGGGTACTGTCCGGTATTTTAGCTCGTGGGAGAAGTAAACTATGTATGGTTCCTCTAGCTCTGTCAGCATCAGACATGTCAAGTTCATGCAGGTTACATCCCGCTAACCAATATGCCAGCCATTGCAACTGGCATGCATAACTATATGCGTTCAGATCCGGGACTCCCATACCTCCCCAGTCCGTCAGCAGCTGCAATTTTGCTAGACTAATACGTCGCCTGCCTGTGCCCCACACTAGTTCCATCAAAACCGCATTTAAAGCCTTAAAAAATGGGGGGGGAGGGGGTTTGGAATGGTAGGTTCATGAAGTAATATATAAGCCTGGGCAGTACTACCATTTTCGAGATCGTAACTCTACCTGCCACTGAGAGCGGCAACGTCGTCCAAAAACGTACCTGCGTCCGTAGAGCACTAAGAGCCCTCCCCAGGTTACCCTCTAAGAGGTCCTGTGAGCGTCTATAAATCTGAATACCCAGATATTTAAAAGTCTCAGGGCAATCTGGAAGTTGTATGGTGGAAACTGCAAGTGATCGTCCGCAAGGGGCCTGTGGAAATAGTATCCATAGGACTTATTTTCATTGATTGTGAGGCCCGAAAGCTTCTGGAAATCACTGAATAGTTCTGGCAGTGGCGTCAAGGGGCCCGACACATCTTTAAGAAATAATAATATATCATCCGCATAGGCAGAGATGACATGACGAGTGTTGAGACTGGTTATTCCTCTATGTGTCGCCACTGTCTGTGCCTTCGTTAGTAAGTGTTCTAAGGCGATGATAAAGAGCAGGGGTGACAGTGGGCATCCTTGTCTGGTGCCTCTCGCTATTGCGAACTGCTCCGAAACACACGCGTTGGTTCTGACTCTCGCTGTAGGGCCGTGATAGAGCAACCTCACCCATGTTATATATTCCTCAGGAATGCCAAATTTGGACAACACTGCAAACATGTAATCCCACCTCAGGGAGTCGAAGGCTTGCCTAAGGTCTAGGGAGATACACCCTTCGTTTACTCCCTCTCTACCTTGCGGTATCATCAGCTGGCTCAACCTCCGTAAATTCAGTGCGGTGCTCCTCCCCGGGACAAATGCGTTCTGGTCCGGATGAATGATATCCGCGACACATTGAGATAGTCTCGTTGCCAGTAGTTTACTGAGAATTTTATAATCCGTATTCAGTAAGGATAATGGCCTATAATTCTCTAGCTGTAGGGCATCTCTACCCGGCTTCAGTAAGGATACTATTATCGCCTGCAATGTCGAGTCTGGCAATGCGCTACCCGCCAGAGCCTCCCTATATGAGGGGGTGGGAGTTACACTTTATGTTGTACTGGGCAAGGTAGTCCCGGATCAGATAGTGTATGTCGGTGGGAGTGGGATTCGAGATGTTGGTGTGAGTGCGATTAGGGATGAAATTTAGTTTTTGGTTGTTAATGACGGGTCTGGGGGGTGACTATTGTAGGCCCCTTTAAAATGGGGTCGTCAGCGAAGTGGTGAGCGAAGAAGGTAGTTAGTTGTAGTTAGGGGCATGGGCATTTTCGTTCGATGTTCCAAGAGGTCAGAGGAGAAGGGGAGTGGGGTGGAGATGTTGCTTGTAAGGTGTGGTGGTAGTCAGAGGAATTGATGAGTTGTTGGGTGGGGTTAGTGGTTATATTCTGAGCTGAGCTGGTATTCTGAGCTGGACTGGTGATTGTGTTGGTAAGTGAGTAGATCCAACTTTGCACACAAGGGGTAGTGGTGTGGCCCAGTGAACTATCAGGTACAGCGGGTTCAGCACCAGGAGGCGTGAAGGCAGGATGAGGTGTGAGGGAGGGAGTACAGTTTGTGGTGTGTGTCGTGTGTGTTTCATTGAGGGTAGGTTGAGTGGTGAGGGAAGGAGTAGGGTATGCAGTGTGATTCGTGCATGTTGCAATTTGTGTAGTGTCCTGTGGGGGACTGAGACTTGGGAGTTAGGAGATTTGCGCCATTGATATGCTGCTTTCTATTGTAGGGAATAAGGATTCAAAGGTGAGTATATTTGGCATCGCTGGCTTATTTCATGATGGTTTCGGTAGCATCACATTTGAACTTTGGTGAGAAGGATATTGTTAATTTACAGCAATATTCAATGTTAGTGGTTTTGGTTATGTGCAAGTATTTTGTTAGGGCTATGTTCCATTTTGCAGGCCGGGTAGTGTAAAAAATGGGATCTGTTCTCTTGATGCCTTTTGAGAGGTTGTGATAGATATCAGCGATGAGCAATTCGGGGAATTGTTCAATCAGTTTCTGTTTGAGATTTTTTGCCACTATGGTAGAAAAGTTGGGGGATGGTAATGGAGAAGGAGTTTCGACTGTGAGGTTTCAGGAAGGAGGGCAGTGCAGACATGGAAGGTGCTGGGGAGGTCTGCATCATAGTGGTTCTTTTTGGAGTAGAGGTGGCATTATATTGGTCCATACAAGGTCATAGTGAGCTGTTGATTATGACTATTTACAGGTCAGAAGATCCATGATGGTCCATGATGATCCAGAAAAAACTATGTGAAATACCGAAACGTTGAAAAAATCCCAATAATTGTACTATTTATAAGAATGTTTTATATTATCTCTGTCTAATGGTGTTATATTTTTCTGTTTTTGTGTTAATTATTTGTGTAATATCATGTTGTGTTCATTTGGTGCTACTCTGTTCTCATTGACCCCCCCCCCCCCCCTACAAAATCCTAGAAAATATATTTACATATGTTTGGAAAATTGTCTGGTTTAGCCCGCTGATGTTCTGTGATTTTGATATAAAATATTGTAAGAATGAAGAATTACTATAATTATGTGGTACAGTTCGAAACACTTGTAGAGAGCAGTGAAATCCTTAGGGAACCTTAGATATGTACGTGTGATTAATGCAACCCACAAATTGAGTAGCCCCCTTTTCTTGTGTTTATTTTAATATGCATTATTTCACTAAGCATGCACTAAGCATCTGTTGCCATGGTATTCCTACGGTGGGAGGAACAGACTAATTAGACAATGACAATCAAGTAGAATGTTGAAAGAAAAAAGAAATTACCCTGGGCAATGCTTGTTCAAGCTTTGATACTACTTGGCTGGCAGACACGGGGCAACTTGATATTTCAGCTGTTTTTTGCATCCATGTTTCCAAAATTTAACCTATAATTCTGTTTTTCTTCTCATCATTTGAGGTTTAATTAGTTGAAAATGGGTGATAAATTTAAAGATGTTCTGAATAGTGCACCCTAAAATATGCCTTGGCCGTGGCCCCAATAATCTTTCAAATAACCCTGCTTGCACATACATTGCCTTCAAGTGTATTGATCAAGTTGCAGTAAACTAAAATATTGCAAGGCAATGATACTCAACATAGTTTAGCAATAGATGGAAAATAACATAGAAGTGATTAATAGAATAATGTCTGAGTCCTGAACTATGTAAATAACGCTCTCTATAGTTAAAAAATTCTGTCATATTTTCAGAAAACACAGAGTTATGCACTCTTCTGTCTCTTACCGTTTTCATCATTGACCACATAGGCAAGGAAATGAGGTTCAGTTATAGAAACGAGAAAAATTGAATGGGATAAGAGAGGAAACAGAGACACTGGACTCCACCACTCTGACTTCTCACTTTGCTGGGCTTTCTGTCTGGAAGATGTACCAGGTATCTAAAGGCAATAATAGGTATCTTTATGTTACAAGTGGGGTAGCGTGGTGCAGAGCGGGCGGGCCAAACTCCAGGGGACATGTGCAAAGCATCCACACAGCACACGCAGGCGACATGCAAGGCACACTACAAAAAGAGACTACACCAGTTTAGGTGAAAAACAGCATATGTATTATGCACAACACAGCAAGAAGTAATCACAGGGGTGAACACGGCGCCAACTGGCACCCGGTAGTCATGTACAGAAGGGGACTATTTACAGGGCAGGGCCACTCGGGCCGCTGCTAAAACCATCACAAGAGTATGTGGAATAAACGTAGGTGCAAGGAATAGATGTAGAGTCCAGCAGCTGTAGCTTTAGGGGAAAAACCCTTTCAGCATGGCTGTAACAACATTAGCACCACAGTATTGTCATACGGCCTAAACCTGGGGCATAAATAACATTAGCATGACGCATTAGGCAGGAACAACCCATTATATTCAACACAACAAAGGGGAGAGGGCCGTTACTGTTTAAACTCCACTACCCCAGGCCCCCAAACAAATTCAAATGTTCACGCAAGAGGGGTGTGTAGAGTACACACTAAACATAACCAAGGAAAATTTCTCAGTTTAGAAAAACTGCCCTCACTCACATACCGAAGTATGTGACATGCTTCATCATAGGGCCTGCTACAAACGCCCTGGTGTAGCCACATCCAGGGCGAAGCATTAGGGAGGGGGAAAAATAATAAATTCCACGCTACAAGACGTAGAACCAAATAATATCAACACATACAACGAGTAACACAAAATGAGGTGAAAAGCGTGTGCAAAACACCCTGTGACTGGAACTGATAGTGCGACAAAAAAGTGCAGTATAAGGAAGTGATTAAAACTGATTAAGGGTGCCAATAGAAAGAATTACTTTATTCAATACAACTTGGTACCCCTACCAGGATTAAAAATAAGAAAAGGATGGGAGATGTCTTAAGGAGAAAGTGAAGTTCCTCAAGACTTCCATCCTACCACTGCTGAAGTCAACATCCCATTAGCATTAATAATGAACGTAGAGCAGCCTGTACCTACTGGCAAGGTCAGGAACTTAGCCGTGCCTCACGATAGGCCTCAATCGCTGTTTGAGCAGGCCTGAAACAGCAACCCCTCAACACCTCCTTAGACATAGAGATACAAGCTTTGCAGACTCATTGGCCAGCGACACCTTAAATCAGGCCTCTTATGCATTCAACCTTCTTAGTATTAGGTATAAACAGGCGAGCACCAAAACATGTCTGTCAGGGAAAATCACATGATTGTGAATATACCATCCCAAGACATCACTTACATTAGGCATACCCACATTAGCAGGACCTTGGGCATACCATTAGCATAAACATCACATTATGCCTCTTAACAGCAGAGCAGACACAGTAGCACTTGGAACATTGTGCCTTATCATTGGGCATCAGTCACCTTCTGCATTTGCATGAAAAACACAACGGCATAAACATGTGAGCATAGGGGCCTATTATGCACAACAACCTTCAGTGTAAGGCCATATACCTATTTGCATAAATCCTGGGGCATCTCATTGGGTAATAATCATAGCGTGGGCTCTCAGTAGACCCTGACATAAGCAGGGGGCGTCCCAATAGGCATAACCCTTATTATCATAAATGCATGGGTGCGGGAGGCCTGGAATAGAACATCATTGCATGTCAATAGGCTGAATGGCAGGAACCCCTCTAGGTAGCCAATCTGGGGCAATACTGTCACTAGGCATTAATCACAATGTGCATAGATCAGCTTCACTGAATTGGACATCAGCATAAACCTTAGCAGCACTGCAATAAGCATAAAAACGTTAGCATTGACACATTAGCATAAATGCACTAGGATCACCACATTAGCGTAAGTCACATTAGAAGGGGGCTTAAAACATTAACAGCCATGCAGTCATTGAGGGAGAGCGGTGTACATTATAAGTGCCATCAGCCTTGCAGGTTAGCCTATGGCGCCACAGCGCCTGGGGAAAATGGAGTCTCTCTTCTGGACTCTACAATTAAGAGTGCCCAATTAAGAGTGCCCTACAATGTTGAAGCTGCCCACTGTCAACCAAGCAGGCAGGGTGGAATCCCACACGCCAGATTAAGGGTTCCACCAAAGGACATAGCGCCCACGCTCCTCTCTCCTCACTGGCCATGTTATGTTATGTTATGTTAAATTTAGCTTATAAAGCGCACGTACGCCCGTAGGCTTCATGGCGCTGTAGGAAGTTTTCAGAGCATAACACAACAACAGGAGGACCACTTAGAACATCTAGGGATAGGCTTCTCTAAAAAGCCAGGTCTTAAAGGCTAGTCTGAAGGCTAGAATATCTTCGTGCGCCCTTAAAGAAGCTGGCAAGGAGTTCCAGAGGGATGCAGCAAGAAAATGAAAGGAGCTGCCGCCCTGACGTTGTTTCCTAACAACCGGCACAGTGAGCAAGTTTTTGTGACCAGAACGGAGGTTGCGGGAGGGAGTGTATCTGGCAAGCAGGTTGATGATGAATTTGGGGCCTTTGCTTTGTAATGCCCTAAAAATAATGCAGCCGGTTTTAAAAGCCACCCTCTGGGCTACCGGCAGCCAATGCAGGTCTGCCAGGCCTGGCCTGATGGACTGCCATTTAGGAAGCCCGCAGATCAGCCTGGCCGCCTGATTTTGAACCAGCTGCAGCCTCTTGAGCTGCCCGGCTGGAAGGCCCAAATATAAACTATTTGAGTAGTCCAGCCTAGACAGCACAAGGGCGATGGTCACCTGTATCAGGGCAGAATGGGTTAGGAAATGGGCAATCTTTCTAATCTTGCGCAGCTGAAAGAAGCATGCGGAGACAACTGACCCTACCTGGCTTTTCAAGGAGAGGTCTTCACTGAAGGTGACTCCAAGGCTCTTAACCGTGTGGGATTTGGAGGGGGGATTTCCCATCTCCGGAGGCCAGAATTGAGGTCCCCAGCTGAGTTCGCTCTTCCCAGGCAAGATCAATTCAGTCTTGCCTGGGTTAAGTTTTAGGTGGTTAAGACCCATCCATCTCTGGATATGAGCCATGACCTCCCTAAACTCAGTGACAGCATCCGACGACCCCAGGGGGAAAACCAATTGCAGATCATCTGCGTAATTGAAGATCCACACTTTGAATTTCCTCAAGGAGTACAAAAGGGGACGCAGGTACAAATTAAATAAAAGGGGAGACAGGGATGAGCCTTGGGGGACACCGCAATCGTTCTTAATTCTAGGGGCTGTGAAGGTGCCCAGTCTCACTGCTTGAGTCCGGTCGGACAGGAATGATTCCACCCAGCTCAGGGCAGTACCTCTAAGGCCTGCCTGCTCGACACGGCCGACCAAAATAGTGTGGTCGACCGTGTCGAATGCAGCAGACAGGTCAAGAAGCACCAGTGCCTGGTGGACATCCCTGTCCGCATTGCACCGAAGTGTATTCTGGACTGCCAGGGTTACCGTCTCGGTCGAATGGCCTGGACGGAACCCAGCTTGATTTGGCTCCAGAAATCCAGTGGTTTCCACAAAGTTGGAAAGGCAATTGGAGACGTGAGCCTCCAATATCTTGGATAGGAACGGCAACAGGGATATAGGACGATAGTTTGATGAGTCCTGAGGGTCCAGACCTGGTTTCTTAATTAGAGGGATTAGCAAAGCGTGTTTAAAGCCAGTGGGTACCCTGCCCTGGGTCAGTGATTTATTTAGTAGGGGTAAAATACCCTGAGGGATAGTCCGACCGATTTCCGAAAAGATGTGGGGGGGGCAGATGTCGTTAGGGGATCCGGACTTTACCCTCGTCAAAAGTGAGGAAAAGGTTTTACCATCAATGGCCGGGAAGGTATCTAATACAGAGGGATTGTAAAAAACGTCATCCAGAGGAAGTGACGTTGGGGAGTTAGCAATGCTCGATTTGATAGTGACAATTTTTTCTCTGAAAAAATTATTCAGGGAGTCACATAGCTTCTGCGTAGGAGCTATTGAAGGGGCTGTCCTGTCGTTGTCACAGAGTTCATTAACTATATTAAAAATATCTTTGGACTTGTTAGATGACGATAAAATTTTTGTGGAGAAGTAATTAAGTTTGTGTTGTTTTAAAATTTTTTGATAACTTTTCCTAGTGACGCAGAAGGTTTCCCTATCCTGTGAAGAGTAGGTGGCTCTCCACTGTCTTTCTTTCTGTCGTACCCCTAATTTAAGTGCTCTAAGTTCTTGAGTGAACCATTTGTGGGCATCATTGCCTCTGATGTTAGGTAAGTATACAGAGGGGGCGAACAGATCTGCTGCGTGGAGAAGCCAGGAGGACAGTGCCCTCTCATCAACCTCCAGATCTTCGTCTAATGGGGGAAGGGTGTTGTTCAGCGTGTCCATGAACCCGGAGCGGTCCATGGATTTCCATTTGCGGAACTCTTTACCCATGGGAGGTTTGGCCATCTGCATATCGCGCTTGGGCAGTACAGTGCTAGAGTGCAGGCAGGGGGAGGGTACAGGAAGTCCACATGGATGGCTCATGAGGCACTAGGTCCCACCAGCAGACTCAGGGACAACAGGTTGCACTCCTCACCTCCTTCTGGGCTTAGTCAAAGGTGCTCCTTGGCAGTCACTCAAAGCGCTATCCTTTTCCAGGCGCTAGGGAGCAGTCAAGGCTCAGGTGTAGTATTCACAAGGCGCTAGGGCAGGAGAGCAGGCAGTGCTAGACCAGGTCATCGGTCAGTGGGTACTCATCAGTACAGGACAGCAGCTCCTCGGAACCATCATCCCCTGCAACGTGGCACTCCTCCTGGTACAGCAGTCTGAACTCCAGCAGCGGGGTTTCACTGGCCCTGTGGACAGTGGGGGGGGGGTACAGATGGGTTCAGCGGCCCACACAGGCCCATGCGGCTGCACCCCCTGGCAGCAGGTCCCCTCGCTCTCAAGTCCATGCTCTGACTGAGCACATGGCATCTCTACTGCTCTACAAATACCAGAAAGACTGGAAGCTTCTAGAAGGTCCCTGGCAGTTCCAGCCTCAACTGCCTCTGTGGGGAGTATAGAGCACCTTGTCACTTCAAACACTAGACCGCTAACCCACCTCAGTCAGGCGGCACAAGCAGACAGAAATGGCCTCCATTTTAAAAGTGACATTTTACAAAGTAACCTGATATGAAAGTACTGTATTTAACTCAAGAATGGGTATACCTTAGTGATAGTGTTTTGTAACCAACTCTCTGTACTTTGATGTGGAACTTGTTATACTGAAGCTAAACATTCAAAAGAGATGAGCACCTTAAGTATATGTTCATCAACACTTCTCTGTGGGAGTTAGATAACTACCTCAAGGTTTGCCACTATGCACTGTGTGGAAGATGAGTTTTAGTTTTTACTTAAGTTTAGTATGACTGCAAGGTAATTAGCAAACATTAATATCTGTCATTAGTATTATTAGCAATCTGAATACCTTATTCATAATCCTGTATGCAATATAGTGCTGACTTAAGAATCCCTCCTGTCCGTTACAGTGTATGTTAAATGTTCAGGATTCAAGGTTCAGGTTAAAAGTTTGATTTTAATTCACAACACGACTCCAATATACCTCTCTGTATTCCCAATGCCCCAGAAAAACTCATAGGAAGCGACTTTTCTTTGCAAGACACAATATAAATCTTAATAACAAGGTCTTGGCTGCTGCTACATAGTATAGTTTCACAATTGCCTAGCAAAGGGAGATGTACTTAGATATCCAGGATGGGCACCACATCTCCAAACTATACGAGAGTTCAAGGCCGGCTGAAAAATATACTTTGTGGCCGGGAGCAGTTGCAATAGTGATTTCTCAATATACACAGAGCCTGTCTTCAGGCAGTGCTGACTCTCTGCAAGGAGAGTCAGTCTTCCGTTTCCTGAGATGGACTCTTCACAAGCAGGTTTGGAGTATCGCTTCTCCTCACCCGCTGAGACTTAAGCTGTAAGCCGCTCCTCTTGCCTTGCTTCATGAAATGTAGAAGCTGAAATTATCGTCTTCCAAGCAAACCATGGTTCCTCAGCATTAATTGGGCTGTTATTAGTAACAGAAAGTTACTCATGGCTATTGCAAGCTTTATTAATAGTAATGTCTTTGTGCACTTCTTTATCTGTGCCACCCATTTTACTGTGCTATCTGTTCCAGTCATGCAGGTAGCCCATTTCTTCTAAAGATAGGTGACCAATCATAATGTTAATGCTGTCTAATGTCTGTTAAAGCTGATAACTTATCATGTATAGATTTGTGATGTTGCGCGATAGCGAAGGTCCACCCCAGCTATGCTCACCCACTGTTATTTTCTACCTCTGTTGGTGGTGCTGTTTTTGGGAAAACTAAAATAAATGTTATAAAAAAATAAAAGATAGGTTACCAATATGACTTACTCTTGGCATTTATTCAACTGTGTTTAGACACTATACTACCAATATGTACACCAAATAGTCAGAACTTTCAGAACTTTACACAGGAGCATGGATGTGTCATAGAGTTAACCTAAGCTCCTAGAATGGGATCTGCCATTTTTTATTCTTTTTGGCGGTTTATGCAAGTTTGCCAATCTTAATGGGTGTCTGAGATAACTTATCCATTCCCCGCTTGTCGCTATTATGTTTCTTCTGCTAGCGGAAACCTTACGTGCAGTTGATGTGTCTTATTTTTTGTGATAAAGGGGGTTTGCAAGTAAAAGACTTCTCACTTGCACAGACTTTCCTGGAGTTATGTACTCATGTAGTCAACTTTACCACAGCTCAACTGCATTGACTGTGGGTTTATTTTGTCAGGGCTAATATTGCTCTATACTAGAATATTTGATTTACTTTTATGTTTGTTCATGACAGATGGAGCAGTTTTATTGTTTAATTATAATATTTTCTATTTCAGTTTTCGCGTAAAATGAAGGTAAATACCTTAGATTATAAATCATTGTTATTATAATGTTCATTAAACGAGTCATGTTATTTATTAGGGATTTACTTTGTGTGCTTAGAAGAGTGTTATTTTTCCAAAATTTTCCATCGCTAAATTCTGGAATAAAGGCAGTGCTATCAACCACCTTTCTAGTTAGTGACTTATGCTTTCTAAATCCTACCCCACTCATACTAAGCCTTAAAGCCTGCTGCAGAGGGCTAATCTGGTTGTTGAAAGCCCTGATCCTGAATTATAGGCCTGAGCGGCGGGCAAGGGTCTATAATGAGGGAGAGGACCTTCAAGAACTGGTATGGCCGGATACAGAAGGGCTATAAGGCAATTGGAACATTGCACCCACTGGGGGTAAAATTTTCTAAATTAAAAAGTTAGAAACATAAAGCCAAACATTTGAATGTTGGAGCTCAGGGCTTATACCAGCCATTATAAGCCCGAGCTACTCTATTTTCTTCCATGAAGCTCTCAACATTCCATTGTTCTAATACCTCATATTTCACTCGGTGTGCGCTCTCTACTCCCTGTTCCATGCAAGCTTGAAAGGCATGGTAAGGAAAATTGGGAGACAGGAACTTTCTTCTCACCTTATTTCAAGAGAAAGCACGATTTCCCAGGCTGTGCAAGTGTATATGAAAATACTCTCCATTACGTTGTGCATATAATTATACCCAGATTTCCTCACATTTCTCAATGGAAAACATACATAATTAAGGTGCACTTACCTTATGATTATTGCTAGTTACTATTTCTAAAATGATCTCAATCCAAATCAGCAAAATATTCCTCATTATTGACCCCTTTTTATCAATAACTTTGCAACATCTTCACAGCATACTGTATGCTGGCCCTCGACTCTCCACATGCCTATATATGTATGTAATTCATAGAGTGCTCTATTGCACATCTCACCTTGGTGCTAATCATGTTTTAATATATGGATGTCTTGTACAGTGTTCCTAAACTTGAATCTAGACTTAAACATGCCCAAGAAATACATAAAAATAAATTAAAACGTTTATGAATCATAATTCTTGTGCATTGTTAGTCATTTCAAAGGTGATGTAAAGAATGTGATGTCATTGTGTGGAGAAACCAGATGCCTCATTTGAAATAGTTTGAAGTAGTAATTTAATGTCGGTTACATACTAATGCTAATGTCGCAATAATTAATTTATATACTATTTAGAAAGCCCCAGGAAGTGACAGAGGAATTTATTAATCAATTCAACGCTGCCAAGGATCCCGAGGAGCAAGAACGATTTCTTGATCTTGCTGGGAAATTACTAAACAGATCCAAGGTAATGTAGTGGCATTCCTTTGGAATTCAATGCATGTAACATGTTTCTTTGGTTTGTAAGAATGCTAGGTAATAGAAATGTACAATAATTCCTGAGAAAGTCCTATACATTTTAGGGATAACATTGAGTGTGCTGTCTGAGAGTGCCTTTTGCTGAGGCAGTCTTTGTTGCTTCCTTATGTCAGTGGTTATCTTGGTGCTGTTGGAGATCAGCTAGTTTGCTTACCAGTAACCTGCACTGTTGCATGCAATTGTCCTTTTCAAATTATATTAATTAGCTGTTTGGGGTGAATCGTCTGAATACCACTGGAATAAAGATTTTTCTTCTTAATAAGTTTCAAAATTGAATAACATGTACACATTTTCTGTGAACGTATGTAGCCTTCTGTGAGCTCAACACATTTTACATATGGAGATAGAACTAATCAGTCCTCAGGTTGGTGAGAAAAATCATGTGAGGAAAAATAATGGGACTTCATGAGAAGAAATTGCTGTAAAGAACTCTAACTTTTCTGCATGCCCCTCTTTGGTTGCTTTGGACATTTGGGGGTAGATTCCGATTCAGGAAAAACCGCTCTGAATAGCCGTTCAGAGTGTTTTTCCCGTACGAATCGTACCCTGCAACGTCCCCCGTACGTACGATGTAGTACGATTCCCTCCCAATGCAGTTCCCCATACGAATCGTACCAGGAACCGTATGACTCGTATTCCCATACGAATCGCCGCTGGAACACGCAGCAAGCGACGTTTGGACGTTTCAACGCAGGTTTTCCCGACCCAGCAAGTACGATCTGTGTTGGGTACGCACCGTCTGACCCTTTTTCTACGGGAGCTGAAAACTACAGTAAAAGCAGAGTTCACCTCAAAACAGGTACGGAACGGCCCTCCCGAGTAAGGTGCGTACACCCCATGATCGCAGGGGTACATTGCATACCCCTGCGATCATGGGGGGTATGCACCGTACCCGGTGATCATGGGGTGTATGCACCGTACCCCTTGTTTGCTGGGTGTACGGCACATACACCCTGCGATCGCAGGGTTACGGGCGTACACCCCATGATCGCGGGCGTACGCACCGTATCCCTGCGATCATGGGGTGTACGCACCGTACGGTGTGTATGTGATTGTGTGCTTTTCCGTACAAATCGTCCTTACCTGACGTGGACCGTACGAATCAGGTCCTCATCTCCCGGTCCGGATCGTACTCGTCGGGTCGTACGGCATGTTTACGGATCGTACAGTTCACTGTGCGGATCCGTGTCGTACGGTTTCAGCCTTGCAATTTGTACGGTTTGCGACGATTCGGACGGATTGATGGGAAACGTATCGTACTACGCAATTCGGACGGACGTGTACGATTCGTACGGCGAGCGCTCCGGATACGATTCGGATGGACGCTTTTTTTCCCGAATCGGAATCGACCCCTAGGAGTTTTGATATCTGCTTTGGCTATGGTGCACTACAGAGCTCCACACACACATATGCTCTGTTAAATTTGACAGACTTTTATTTCAAAATAGCCATAAATGTCAATCTGGTAAAATAATTGTCTGTGCGCAGGAATCATGCACAGTGGCACATAGTGCAGATGTCTGGTGTGTTTAGCAAAGAAATGTTGTATTCCCTTTCATTGTAGATATAACTAGATTACTTGTTTTCCCAGAGCCTGGGCTGAGGGACATCATCTCAATACATATAAGACATTTAAGCCTTAAAACTGTAGCTTTTATTGAAAAAGAGTGATCAGAACAAAGGTTGCAACATATTGGTAACCAGATATGATAAATTCAGTAATGCCATTCGATCTTTATTACTTATTACCCTTCTAATAGTTTGACAAAACGAAATATCTTCTGCATGAGCTCTGTTGAACATATTGCTATAACACACATATATCTCTCTGGCATCGCACGAGTTCAAGTTCTTTATTCAAAATTTGGAACTCAAAAGAGGTCCAAATGAAAAATTAACATTATGATACAATTATGCACAATCTGCACAATATTTAAAAATGGTACATTCAATGCAAATGTAAGAAACATTTAAAAATGATTAAACAAAATATTTCATTGAGTGGAGAGAACATTCAATGGTGGGCTTAAACTAACAGTTGAGCGTTGTATTTTACAAGCAAGGGTCTCAGAAATGTACAATGTAAAGGAAGCAATGTAGGACATACAAAAAATACATGATTCAAATCCTGAATAGCAAGATTACAAAAATTACAGAGTCCTTCAACCGAGCTGGACTTTTCCCATGAGGCACAGGGTCAAGACTGATTTGCATATGGCTGGGTCTAAAATTGAGTGTTGATGTGAGCTAAAGAACGATGATGGATTCAACCCAGATCTGTGTCAAGGAAGGTCTATAGCCAAGTGACAAAATCAAAATATGTTTATGTGGAGATCATGGTTGATATAGCTTACATATGAGATTGAGAATGGAAAGTCCAACTATATATAGATAATCTCAAATAATGAAATATTCTCATTTGATTTTATTGGTATATATTATATATATTTATCAATTCTTTTAAGATTTACATATTTTATATTCTTTTTGTGTTTTTCTCTTCTGTTTTCTTTTCTTTTCTTATAGTTGTTGTTCAATATAACAAAAGTCAGTTAAAAGCATACTAGAAAAAATATACATAACCAATAGACATGAGACTGAACAAAATGTTGAAGGCAAAGCGGTAGATGCCACCCAGATCTGTGACTGGGGGTGAGTGTCTGAAAAGTTCCATACTCCGTCCATCATCCCCTTGTGTTTGCTTTGTTTGCCCTAAGTTGGCAGGGTGTGCCCAGACACAGGTCCCTTGGTCACTTTGCCACTGGATTCAAGCTAGCCTGGATTATGAGGGGTGTTACCCCAAAACAGGTCCCAGGATGCTTGTGTCCAGTCCACGGAAGACCTGACCTGGCAGTTCGAGCTGGACTGTTCCCATGAGGCACAGGGTCAAGACTGATTTGCATATAGCTGGGTCTGAACTGGGGTGGTGAAGTGAGCTAAAGAACGATGATGTATTCAACCCAGATCTGTGACTTGGTGTCAGTGTCTGAAAAGTTTCAGCACCCCGTCCATCATCTCCTTGTTTTTGATTACTCCTCAGATATTAACATATTGTTTCATCATGAGTTGGAAAATTGGAATGTAGTCTAATGTAAAATACGTATTCCTAAACATCAGATTGTTCTATTGGGATAATTTGTTTCTCATCCATCCAGGAGTGAATATGCTCCAATATGCTTATCAACAACACTTTACCAGCTGTATCTAATAGGGAAATTGCAGATAATTTTTGGGCAGATAAGAGGAACGCTTTATGTAAAAAGAAACTATAATTCTTATGGTCCAAGATGGATGAATTGTGCCATGTACATAACAATGTTAAAAAACAGGAGCTAAAAAAGTTTAGACTCTCTTTTTATTATCAAGATTGGAATTTCACCTGGGCCCATCGCACCTAAGGATCTAATTTCACAGATGAAATCCACAATCCGTTCCACAGAAGGAGGACTATAGAGTATTTGTAGCTTAGATTTCAATGGAAAAGAAGAATGTTTCGTACTTTACTCCTCACTACGATTGGCAGCACATAACTCTTTAAAATAACTACTCTATGTTTCCTTCTTGACTAAGATAGGGAGTGACTTCACTATAGTCCCACTACATTCTGCACTAATCTCTCAAAATGTTCTCACATCATTACACTTAGCTGCCTCTCTAAGATCTGTCTATTTATGATCACAGTCTTGCTTTTTTATGGGCACTTTTAATCTTCTTCTCTGCTTTAGGAAAGATTTGAATTTACCTCCTATGACAGAGAGGGATATAAATTGGCTTCTAATTAGCCAATATATAACTTCATTCAGGTATGAGAATGGCTGTTGATAATGTCTCAGATGAGGAATAATATGCTCTTATCTTACGTTAGCTACTATTTGCTTCATATACTGAGTGTGCTTAGGGATAATATTTGGATTCCACTTCTAGGTTGAGCTCTAAAACCTCTCCATGTCTCCATTAAAATGCCATGAACCCACATCTGACAGACTGAACTGTAGCTGGAATAAATAATTTATGATCACTAATGTGACTATCAAAAATAGTCACTTCAGAAATGACATTATGAATTGAACAGGAAACAATTAGTTGATAATAGAGCCCCCAGTGGGAGATTTATGGGTCTATTGGGCTGGAGAATCATCATCAATTCTATCATTTACAATTAAGTATACATTTTTCCTTAAGAGATGTAGGAGGAGCTGGAGAATCATTATCAATTCTACCATTTACAATTCAATCAATCAATCAATCAATCATATCATTTGTAAAGCGCACTACTCACCCGTGAGGGTCTCAAAGTGCTGGGGTGGGGAATGCTGCTACTGCTCGAAAAGCCAGGTCTTGAGGAGTTTTCTGAAGGTTAGCAGGACTTGGGTCTGCTGTAGGTGGATGGGGAGGGTGTTCCAGGTCTTTGCGGCGAGGTGGGAGAATGATCTGCCGCCTGAGGTTGCTTTTTGGAAGCGGGGGACTGTAGCGAGGGCGAGGTCGGCGAAGCTGAGTCGTTTGTTGAGGTACGTTGGACCGGTATTGTGGAGTGCCTTGTGTGCGTTGGTGAGGAGCTTGAAGGTTATCCTCTTGTTGACCGGGAGCCAGTGCAGGTCTCTCAGGTGGGGTGTGATGTGGCTGCGGAGAGGGATGTCGAGGATCAGGCGTGCAGAGGCATTCTGGATGCGTTGGAGCCGTCTCATGAGTTTGGCAGAGGCTCCTGCGTAGAGGGCGTTTCCATAGTCCAACCTACTGCTGAGAAGGGCCTGGGTGACTGTTCTTCTCGTTTCAGTGGGGATCCACTTGTAGATTCTACGGAGCATGCGGAGGGTGTTGAAGCAGGAGTAGGAGACAGCGTTGACCTGTTTAGTCATGGAGAGGGTGGAGTCGAGGATAACCCCTAGGTTGCGTGCGTGGTTGGTGGGTGTTGGAGCAGTTCCCAGTGCGGTCGGCCACCAGGAATCGTCCCAGGCCGAAGGGTTTGATCCGAGGCTGAGGACCTCCGTCTTGTCCGAGTTCAGCTTCAGTTGGCTGTTCCTCATCCATTCAGCAACGGCCTTCATTCCTTCCTGAAGGTTGGTTTTGGCGGTGTGGGGGTCCTTGGTGAGAGATAGTATCAGCTGGGTGTTATGGGCATAGGAGAGGATGTTGAGGTCGTGCCGATGGGCGACGTGGGCGAGCGGTGCCATGTAGATGTGAAACAGAGTTGGGCTGAGGAATGAGCCCTGGGGTACGCCGCAGATGATCTCGGTGGCTTCAGAGCGGAAGGGGGAAGGCGGACGCTCTATGTTCTGCCGGAGAGGAAGGAGGTGGTCCATTCCAGGGCCTTCTCTTGGATCCCAGCGTTGTGGAGGCGTGTTCATAGTGTGTGGTGACAGCCCGTGTCGAAGGCGGCTGACAGGTCCAGGAGGATGAGGGCCGCCGTTTCTCCGTTGTCCAGCAGGGACTTGATGTCATCGGTGGCGGCGATGAGGACAGTCTCGGTGTGGTGGTTGCTGTGGAACCCGGACTGGGAAGGGTCCAGGATGTTGTTCTCCTCGAGGTAGCGGCTCAGTTGTTCCTTGACGGTCTTCTCGATGACCTTTGCTGGGAACGGGAGCAGGGAGATGGGCCGGAAGTTCTTGAGGTCCTTGGGGTCCGCCTTGGGTTTCTTGAGTAAGGCGTTGATCTCGGCGTGCTTCCAGCTCTCCGGGAAGGTTGCTGTCTCGAAGGAGGTGTTAATGACTTTCCGGAGATGGGGTGTGATTGATGTGCTGGCTTTGTCGAAGATGTGGTATGGGCATGGATCTGACGGAGATCCGGAGTGGATGGTGTTCATGATTTTGATGGTGTCATCGTCGTTGATGTTGGTCCAGTAGAGCAGGTGGTCGGTGGTCGTGGGGGCAGAGGTCACAGTGGTTGTCGGGGTGGTCATGGCATTGAAACTGTCGTGGATGTCTGTGATCTTGCGGTGGAAGAAGGTGGCCAGCGAGTTGCACAGGTCTTGCGAGGGTGGGAAGTCATTAGTGTTGGAGCTGGGGTTGGAGAGTTCCTTCACAATGTTGAAGAGCTCTTTGCGCGTTGTTGTCTAGGCGGTCTTTGAAGGAGGCCCTTTTGGCGGATCTGATGAGGTGATGGTGTCTGCAGGTGGCATTCTTGTGGGCGGCGTGGCTGTCCGGTGTTCGTTCATGGAGCCAGATCTTCACCAGCTTTCGGCAGGTTTGCTTGGGGCCCCGGAGGTCTTCAGTGAAATAGCTGGCTTTCTTGTTGGTATGATTGTTGGAGGGTTTCTTAATCGGGGCAAGGGTGTTGGCGCAGTCGTTGATCCACTGTCTAAGGTTGCGGGCGGCTGTATCGGGGTCCGTATGGTCGGCGGGTGGGCTCTGGGCAAGGGTGATGGTTAGCTGGTCTTCGGTGACTTTGCTCCAGCAGCGGTGAGGCATCTGTTGGGTGCAGTGGTGGGTTTCTTAAAGGTGAAGTGGATGTAGTGGTGGTCGGTCCAGTGGAGTTCGGTGGTATGGTTGAAGGAGACGTGGGGGCTTGCGGAGAAGATGGGGTCAAGCGTGTGACCGGCGGAGTGGGTGGGTGTTGTGACGAGTTGTCTCAGTCCGAGGTTGGCTAGGTTGTCGATCAGGGTGGTGGAGTTGGTGTCTTCATTGTTCTCGAGGTGGAAGTTCAGGTCCCAGAGGAGGATGTAGTCCGTGGAGGCGAGGGCGTGTGTGCTGACTAAGTCGGCGATGGAGTCGCTGAACTGTGGTCAGAGTCCGGGCGGTCTGTAGATGAGGGCTCCTCTGAGGGTGGTGTTGGGGTCGGTGTGGATCTGGAAGTGCAGGTGTTCGGCAGTGCTGAGGGTGTTGTCGGTGTTGGTCGAGACTCTGAGAGTGTTCCTGTAGATGATGGCGATTCCTCCTCCCACTCTGTTGGTGAGGTCCTTGCGGGTGATCTTGTAGCCTTCTGGGACGGCTATGGCTATGTCGGATGCTGAGGCGGGGTTCAGCCAGGTCTCCGTAAGGAGGCGACGTCTGGGGAGGTTGAGTTGAGTAGGTCCCAGAGTTCAATGGCATGTTCTCGGCCGGAGCGGGTGTTGAGAAGGATGCATCTGAGGTGGTTGGGTTCTTTCCTGGTCGGCAGCATGCTGGGGTGGATGCTTGTGAAGCTGCAGTTCCGGCAGGTGAAAGCTCTGTGGGTGCGCTTCGGGCGGCCAGGAAGCAGGTGTGTGATCTTCTGGTGTTAAGTGCATGGAGGGTTCTGGCATTGTAGCAGTGTTGGGCATCATGGCGTTCGTGGTGTCCAGGGGTCCTGGCGCTGGGCACGGTCCAGGCATGGATGGGCACAGACGGGCTAGCCTCAGGTGCCCCAGCGGCTTGCCCGCTGAGCGCGGCCGCTAAGCGGCTGCGTAGCGGCTTCCATATGAGGAGATGTGAGAGGGAGGAGCAGTTGGGAGGTGGGAGCGGGGCGGCGAATTGGATTCCAGGTGGGGGCGGGCCGCAGGGACGCAGCTGCAGGAGAAATGGGCGGGGGCCGCCGGAGAACTGGGCACAAGGAGGAAAAACAAGTTTAGGCAAGAAAACAAGTACAGGCACAAAGGAATAAAAACAAGTCTGGGTAAGAAAGCAAGTTAGGTACAGGGGAATAAAAACAAGTCTGGGCAAGAAAGCAAGTACAGGCACAGGGGAATAAAAACAAGTCTGAGCAAGAAAGCAAGTACAGGCACAGGGGAATAAAAACAAGTCTGGCCAAGAAAGCAAGTACAGGCACAGGGGAATAAAAACAAGTCTGGGCTAGAAAGAAAGTTAGGCACAGGGGAAAAATACAAGATTAGGCAAAACAATGCAGGCAGAGCCGTGCAGCAGCGTGGGGAGCGACCTGCCTGCGAGGCATAGGTCACTTTTAAGTATACAATTAAGTATACATTTTTCCTTAGGAGATGTAGGAGGAGCAAACCTCTATCATCTGTTTTTATTTTTGCTGGGAAAATTTTAAGACATCTTCTCTACCAAAGCTAGCAAATAATCTTATTTATTGGTTAGAGACAAATTCTATCTGCCCAACATATTCTTTTTCCAAAATGTCAGTTATAAAAGAAAACAGTTCAGTGAGTGATTTCTTATAAGAAGCCTCAGGAAGATTATAGGCATTTACTAATAAAACTGAATTGCCAGAAACCAAACCCCTCTTCTGAGTGATCTTTACGGCGTGAAGATAATTGGATGTGTTTGTAAAGCTACTGTGACCTTCAAACTATAATTATTATTTAGAATTATATTGATGCCCCCTAGTGTGACTCCTTCTATAAACTCTAAACTAACTGTAACTACACAGTGGCACCTGCCACTGTATGTTTATTGTACTTAAATATATAATGTGACGATTCTTTAAAAAATGGCTGGCATACAAGATGTCCTGCTGTCAACAGTGTTTCATTTAACTAACACTGTGGCCATGTCAATGTGTTTCTGCATGAATGCCTTTCTCATGACATTGTCTCATGACCTCACACAACTGAATTTATACAATGGCATGTCAAGGAATAGAAATAAAAGACTACATGCCAATAAATATGGATGGCTTTTAAAACCGTTTTTTAAATGTATGATTTATGGTGAAAAAGTGTTTTGGGACCCCGTGTTTTTCCCTGCCGCTGCTTGACGAAATATCACAAAACTATCCAGGCAGCAGCTTAAGTGACTGGCATACTAGTTTTAAAAATTTCGTAAAGATTTGTCAAACAGATCCAAAGTTATTAGCAAAACCAAAAACACTTCTTCTATGGAAATGAGGTCCTAATTATAACTACCTACTGGCAACTGCCAATAGGCAATATATAAATATACTTGGGGAGGAGGTATATATGTATATGTGTGTATATCTATCTATCTATCTATCTATCTATCTATCTATCTATCTATCTATCTCTCTCTCTATATATATATATATATTATATATATATATATATATATATATATATATATATATATATATATATATATATATATATATATATATATATATATATATATATATATATAAAATATATATAATTTATATTTCTATTTTCTCCCACCACTGGTCTCAATTGATCAAAAAAAACGAGCTCCGACACAGGTAGGATTCACAATACTTGAGCAGTTTATTGTCAAGTCGTGACTTCTCTGTAACACATTTCGGTCATGAAACCGGCCTTTTTCACTACAACAGACTCCATCTTGTGCAGACTATTTACAGCATTGCATCATTATTGTAAGTGACAGGTGCAATGGAAAGTGTAGAAAGACTCACAGCAGTACAAATACAAGCAAAATGCAACATAATATCACAATAACGTGTCCCCAAAATCAATCCTAATAGATGTCACCCCGATACATACAGGGGAAGACAAGGCATTTAGCAACAAATATATTGTCAAAGAATTAACAAGAAAAAACACAATAACAAAATTGAAGTTCATCATTGACATCACGCAGATTACGCAGTGTAATCCTGCCACATATGTTAAGTCCGCAAAATTCATTGCAGGATCGTGGAATAAAAAGCATTGTGGATACAATGCTACAAACTCAAGGGCTGCTCGGAGATCATGGACAATTAGTGTGTCAAACAGGAACATCTGAAACCCTAGTGGGACGACTTCCTAGACTATTCTGCCTTCTATTAGAATCCTTTGACAAGCTTAAGCCTACCCGCCCTCTCAGGAGTACATTCACTGCAGTTTCCTATGTTTGTGCTTTACAAATAGTTATGTGACATGGGATGCGACTAGAGTCAACAGTACCAAAAATTAAAAAACTGCTGTGAGTCGTGTTAAGTGAAAAGTGTTAATGCCACGTAAGCGGGCACTATCCCCTAACCCCTATTACGCTGTGCCCCATTCGTCAGTGACATAACTGCAAAGTACCTCTAAAGGCCCTATTTCTTGAAAAGATCAGAAAGACATTAATTTCTCCATATATCAGTCAGTCAGTCAATTAGCTTTATTCGTTACTTTTCAGTAACATAAAAGTACAATACGCAATAAGATAAAAAAACTTTAAAAAACCTGGTAAAAACACATTATCAAACCTATTAAAACACATTTCATATATATCATATATTATATAGGCCAGATGTAATATTTACAGTTGATTTTCTGGCATTGTTGCCCCGCATACTTTTCCTTATTTTCCCAGCTTGCCACAAATAGGAAGATATTGCACAGCATACAAGTGGAGTGTGTAATTGTAATAAAAATTAGAGAGCTGGCCTGCATTGTTTAAAATTAAGAGTTTTAAAAATAGATCAAATATATCTCCTCCTTGGTGTTACATAACATTTACAAAACAATATAATATGTAAGTTATTTATTGAGGACCTATTATCACATGGGCATAATGATAGCTCAGACATAGAATGACAATTATCTGGGAAACCTATCATCAACTGGAGCTCTTTTACCCTAAATTGGGTTAAGATGAATCTCTGCTGGTCATTACAAACCACTGTTAAATATGATTTAAAACCCTCTTGGGGGATCAGAGTATTAAAAGTCAAAATAGATGGTTTTATTCCCTCCACCGGTTCTCTCTTCTCTAATAGCTTGCACTGGAGACGTTGTTTCAGCTGGTCTTTCCCAATCAATTTACTAGTTTCTGGGTCAAGAAAGAGTTTTGGTATACCGATCAGCTCACATGTGGATTTAATATATCCCAATAATGGGATCTTTGTGTGCTGTATGTTCATGGCGTCATTAAGTATCATTTTTTCAGGACTGTGTCCTCATGTGACCAAATCGAGTGCCAAAGCAGTATGGGTTGATATCTTAAGTCTGTTGGAAATAAATGGCATGCCAAGTTCCTTGTGGGCGACATATTTTGACGTGTTAGAGGGAAGGGAGAGGATTGGCTTAAAAAATGAGTCCTCAACTCTTACCGCATATTTTGTACTTGCCATTCCCATACTCCTGGACTGTATGAGGCCACAGTCACTACCTTGCTTATGTACATATTAAGAAGTTCCCTCATCGCTAATTTCTTTGTAAATGAACGCAGCCCATTTATGCCCTTCCATATTTGTGCACATCTGTTGACTATCATTTGAGTCCACAAGTTCTTGTCATCAAAAAGTAACCCCAAGTAGTAAAACGTAGAAGTTTCTGTCAACCTTTGCACATCTGCGAACACAGTGGGGTTTGTCTTTGGATTGGTCCTGGTTATCATAATGTAAGTTTTGGGGCTGTTTACTCTTCAGTCCAGGTCTGCCATGAAAATTATGTAATAATTTATAAGGGTTTACAATCCCCGCCGGGTTCTAGCAGTTAATACAGAATCATCTGCGTATAAGATGACCGGGAGGGGGCAAGAACCCATCATTACTGTGTCTCTGGTGGGTAGAATTAGACAGGATTCTACCCGATTTAAATATGAGAAACAAATATCGGGGCTAAAACGTAACCCTGCCTAGTGATGTTAAATCTGCCTGAGTACTCACCCCTCCTGCCAAAATGGACCTGGCCTTTGTGTCCACCTAAAATCCCTGACTCAATCCCCATCTCCTCCATGATTTCCCACAGCCTTGAGTGAGAAACGCAATCAAAGCCTGCGGAAAGATTCATGAAGGAGAAATACAGAGTTCCTTTCTTCACCACTGTATATTTCCTGATAACAGTGTTTAAATGTAAACACTGGTGGACAGTACTTAACCTTTTTTAATACTGCATTGAATGTCTGCCAGTGTGTCATTTTCTACTGCCCATTCTTCCAGTCTATTAAGTAGAATACGCCCCATGACTTTAGCAGTAGCTTCCAGTAACAATATTGTGCGATAGTTTTGTGGTAAGCACTTGTCCCCCTTCCTGTAAATCGGGACTATAATTGAAGTTTTCCAAGAACTAGGCGGTCCTAGGTTACATAGAGGCATTATAGACGTTTGTTAGCAGGGGAGCCCATAGATCAGGCTGCTCTTTATATAGGTCCAAGGGGGTACCGTCAGGGCCTGGGGCCTTCCCTTTGCTGCTCTCCCATAGTGCCCTTTCCACTTCATTCAGAGTCGCAGATTGAAGAGGGAGGTACAGAGTAATACTATTTTGAGTTCTACATTTTGTATGTTGTGCACCTCCACAGATGGCTCATTTGGGCCCTTAAAATAGCTATTATTAATTACCCTCCAGAATATTTTGCTATCCTTTAGGACACTAGCCTGTGTTCAAAGGCAGGGAACTCATCCGTTATCTCCACCAGGAGGTGTAGGCTGTCACGGTCAGGACGGTGAACAGGCAGTCTTGGCGTGCAGAAGGCCTAACGGAGGCTACAGGAGTACGAGACCCGGTCAGACCACCTCGTTAAGGGCCAAAAAGGGTCTCACCCCTCAAGCATCAAGCTTTTGCCGCACCTCAGAAGATCATCCGGGTGGCAGGGAAGGGCATTGAGGTATATGCAGGCCCACAAGGGAACCCTCCGCCACCAGTCCCGCCCTCTCCGCATCCAGCCAAGCATGGCCACAAAGTCTCCCTCACAATATGCACTGGCCTTGGGCGGGCGGGTAGAAGAGCCTGGATGGCTCGGTAGGGGTCTCACAGGTGGGTAGCGGCAGGGATCTTTAAACAATGTTGCCGGATGGCGCATAGTAGAAGTCTCCCAAGGTGTGCTGCATTCCAGGGCCTAGCAGCACCCTGGCCCCAGTGAGGCAAGCACCGCCATGTTGGCAGAGGGTGAGTTATTCAGGGTACAGCAGATATGCAGACACTGGTGTTGTCCATGTTCAGGCCACACCTAGAGCAGGTCCAAGAATATCATATTGCATTGTTGTAGAGAAATGGGGTTCTTGATTGCTCGTAAATGGCAGCGGATGATGGAGGGCTCCGGGGCTCTCTTAGAGTGCAACCACCATATTGACACTCCAAGACACATCCCCTCACAACCTTACATCAATAATGAAGACAAGCATGTCATCTGCATATAACGAGAGTGAGTGGATGCTGCTACACTGGGAGATACCCCATTCCAAACTCGCCGCCTTCAGGGCTTTGGTGAACAGCTCCACTTCCAACTCAAATAATATAGGGGTTGGTGGTCAACCTGACATGCCTCTCTTTCTATGGTGTATTGCTGTGAAATGGAAGAACCTATTTTAACTCTGGCCAAAGGTCAGGTATAGATATTAGCTGAATCCAACATAGCATAGATTCAGTGATACCAAATTTTCGCAATGTGGAGAAAATATATTTCTAGCTTATGGCAGCATGGTTACTCTGCCCTGAGAAGGCATTCAATGGGCATTGCGTGGGTGTTCCCATGCAACTCACATGGTTTTTGATTCATTCCCAGATTAACCAGAATTGGTAAACCTGGGAATGCACCAAAAAGGTACACCTTCCCAGTGGAGGCATAATGAGGAGAAATATCTTTAGTTCTCCTTATCATTTCTTCCTCTTCACACGTAGAAAGAGGAATATGCCTGCCAGGTTAGTTTTTGAGATGTAATGTGCCCTTTTCTAAACAAAAACAAGCCTGAATGTAGCACAGACACCATTGCCTTGGCTCTAGGCTGCCAAAATGACACTAGCGTATGGAAAAGGACAGGATTGCGCCATATTGCCTTAAATACTTCGCATTCGTGCCCTTTCCTTGTCACACAATACAGCACAGCAAGATGAATTCATGAGCTGCATTGCGTGATTTTTTCCTTCATAGATGAGACTCTAAGTGATCTTAACCTGCTAAGTTAAACCAGCATTTTTGTAGAAGAGCGATAGTACACAGTAAAGGCCATAGTAATAGCTGACTGTGGTTGGTGTAAGTGTACATCAGGGTCCTGTATATTGGTGACAGGGAAATGTCTAGCTCCATCATCCATCAATATCTACCAGATTCACTGGTTCTAACTGCCAGTAGGGTATGGGGCCATGTATTCACCCATTGCAACACTATTAACAGAGGATTGAGGTCTGACAATATTTTACCCAGATGGTCTGCACTACTTTTTGCCCTAGCGATTTCTAATTTGCAGAATATATAATCTAGTTTGGAGTGGAGGCCATGTTTTGCAGAATAAAAGGAATACTCCCTCGTTTTGGGTCCATTGTCATAATTGTGTTTGCTTCAGGCTTTCCCATTTCAAGTTTGTATAAACATGTCCTGTCACATGAAGCATGAGAGAGCACTACTGCTAGAATGGAAGCAGTTTACCTAAGGTCACCAGAATTTGTAGCAAATTATGTAAAGAACTGCATACTGTTGTGGGCTGAAATTTGTTCTGGGATGGATAACACTTTCTGGTCACTGCTGCTTTAAAGAATAGATTTTGTAAAGTGTTGTAATGAATTCATTTGTGACCACTAGATGAAGCTCCTGGTGTCCAGTTCAACATGGCTTGGTCATTGAATTCTGTGCTGCAGTTAACTACCATAAACAATACTTCAACTTGTATCATATACCTTAACTTTTGTTTTTCAGAACAAGCCTGCCTACCAAATAAATAGTCATTAGGTAAGTCATTGTATGACCCACTACATATTGCACTAGGTTCTTCTCAGGAAGGTAAGGTAAAGGCTTCTGTCTTTGCCAAATATGAATACAGTAGCAGCTGCTACCAAACGGGGTGGTGGGGCAGAGAGGGGGGAAATGAAAAAGATTTTTTTTAAAACACACACACTTACCTGCCTTTGGCCAGCTAGTCGACACCCGCCTCTCCTCCGTCTTCTTTATCTCCAGCCGGCCGTTGCCTCTCTTCCGTCCTCTTCATCTAGAGTCCGGCAACAGGAAGCATCCGTGGTTCGATGCTCAGACAGGCTCTAATGCGGCCTGGGTAGAGAACATGCACAGTACGCATGACCCTTTGGCCGGCCCGAGACAGCCGGTTAAAGCGTCATGTGCACTTACCAGTGCTTAATTTGTGCCAGTGCTTTCTGGTGCTTAGCACCAGCACTATATTATCAGGGTGGGGTCCACAAGAATCTTGCTGCACATCATTCATTGATATATTGAATTCACCACCCGGACTTGGGGCAGAGTGTTGTGTTTAACCTCTTGTCGGTCTCCGAGGTGAGTCAGTCCCGTCCCGGTGAAGTGTGTTGCGGGTGCCGCTGTGAGGCTGAGCCAAGAAGAGATTCCTATGAATGAATTGTAATCTGATGTGTTGATGGCAGCTGCACGGCCCTTAGATCAGTGTTGCCAGCCCGGTGGGCCTCGGCGGGACACTGATTTGGGCTGGATTTTGGTTCTGTGGGGGTTAGGCTCTGCAGCATCATGCAGCATGCGCAGATTTATTCAGATTGCATTACCGCACCCCAGCATACCGGCACGGCCGCACCCCACTACCCAAGTCATCATTCAATGGTTCAACTGGGTGCTGCCAGCCCAACCTGACCTGACAACGACGTTGAGGACTGACAGCACCAGGTGAGGCAGGCCTAATAATTAGTTAATAAAGCTATAGGCAGTGCAGTGTGTGTCCCGGCTGCCCTGGCCACCACGAGCTGTAAATTAAGGACTAACTAGTAGCCATGGTGTGTGGGGAGTAGGGGGGAGGTTTGAGGGGTAATAGTAGTCTGTATTTCAATGGTCTGGTTACGAAAGTCCTCAACGTGTCTCTGTATTTTAGGCAGACCCCCCAGGATATAGCGATACAAAAGGGGATGATGGACGGAGCGTTTGAGCAAATCAAACACTCACCTCCAGTCAACTGATCTGGGTTTAATCCATCACCATTCTTTAGCTCACTCTGCCACCCCAGTTCAGACATGGCCATATGCAAACCAGTCTGACCCTGTGCCTCATGGGAACAGTCCAGTCCGAACTGCCAAGCCATGTCTTCCCTGGACTGGAAACAAGCACCCTGGGGCCGGTTTTGGATTCATAATCCTCATCAGCCAGGCTATCTTGAATCCAGTGGCAAAGAGAGCAAGGGACTCACGTCTGAGCATACCCTGCCAACTTAGGGCGACCAAAGCAATACAAATGGGAATGATGGATGGAGCGTTTGTTTCTCTTCCCTGGACCAGAAACAGTCATCCTAGGACCGGTTTCTGGCATTACAGCCGTCTTCAGCCAGGTTTGCTCGAATCCAGTGGCAAAGTGAGTAAGGGACTCCTGTCTGAGCATACCCTGCCAACTTATGGCGAACAAAGCGATACACAAGTGTGTGGTGATGGACGGAGCATCTGAACCAATTAAACACTCTGAACTGGGGTGGCAGAGTGGGCTAAAGAACGGTGATGGATTCAACCCAGATCTGTTGACTGGGTGTGAGGGAGTGATTGGTTCAGATGTTCCGTCCATCACCACCCCCTTTTTGTACCACCCCAGGATATATCGACATGGATTAGCAAATTTAGCGTCACAAATATGGAAATTTAGCGGCACAAATATGGAAATTTAGCTGCATTTTTGCGGCACTTTATTTTAATCATAATCATTCATTTTCAGCTTTAAAATAATGGAAACTGTTTTAGCAGAGTATTCCACTCTGAAATAGGCCCTGATGTGATCTAATTTCCTTTGATGTCCCTTCCACCATCCCTAGCATTTTAGCGAATTGAAGCCCATGCTCTAGTTGGCCATGTTACCCCCTCACCTTCCATGTCCAATGTGCCTATATTTAAAATATATCTTGATGCATTGAGACAACCCATACTTTCATATATTAAAGCAACTTCAGAATTAGAAAGGTTTATTCTGTCCTACACAGAGAGACGGGCGGCCAAGCTTAGGGTCGCCTTACTGGATGTGGCCGAAATGGGATTACTGAAAGGACAGTAAAAACCTGTATCTTGTTTTTATTTACACAACAAACAGCCGCCTTTTGACTCGGGTTGCCGGATTTTCCAGCCCCCATGCTGTTATGTTATGTTACAATGTTTTTGTATAGCGCAACTCACCACTGGTCTCTAAGCGCTTTCACAGAAAAAGTACATAACCTACTGCAGCCCAAAAACGCCCTCCGCCATCTAACCCAGTTAGGGTATTGATGTTATCTTTTTAAACAGTTAGGTCTAAAATAAATTAGCACTGAACCCCCCTGAAACGTAGCAGGTAGCTCGTTCCAGATTTGCAGAAGGAGTACCGACAAAGCTCTGCTGCCCTTGGATTTGAGCTTAATTCTAGGATGAATCAGTTTGCAGGCTTTGCCAGAGCACAGAGCTCTGCCCGGAGTGTATTTCCTCAAGTGCTCTTTGATGTAATTAGGGGCCTTTCCATAGATGGCTTTGTGGGCCATACAAAGACATTTGAAATGCACTCTAAGTTTGATAGGCAACCAATGCAGTTTCAAAAGAAGGGGGGGTCGCATGAGTTCTCCTCTGCAGGGAATAGATCAACCTGGCCGCATCATTCTGCACAACCTGCAGTTTCCTCAGGAGTTTCTGCGGGAGGCCTAGATACAAAGCATTGCCATAGTCTAGCCGCGAGATAACCGTAGCGGACACTATGGATTGCAGTGTAGAGACAGACAAAATGGGTACCAGCTTCCGGAGTTGTCTAAGCAGACCAACACAAGAACCCACCACCGCCGAGACTTGGGGGGCCATAGATAGGTCTGCATCAATTTTCAGCCCTAGGCTTTTGACCACTCTTCCCGGGGTTGGCATTGCCCCTAATTCTGAAGGCCAAAACAGCTCACACCAAGGGCTTCCTTGATTAGTGATAACCAGCACCTCCGTTTTCTCGGCGTTAACTTTCAGAAGGTTGTTGGTCATCCAATTAACAGTGAATCTAAGCAAGTTCTTTACAGATTCCTGTGCCTCCCTAGTATTCTCCAGATGGACAAGCAGCTGGGTATCATTGGCATAGTTAAAGAATTGGCAATTCCTATGTGTTAGCTCCTCCATCAGAGGTTGAAGGTAGATGTTGAACAGCAGGGGGGACAGTGCAGACCCCTGGGGCACACCCAAGGTCACAGCACTAGCCTCGGATAGTTGGTTTCCCATTTGCACTCTTTGGGTACGGCCAGTAAGGAAAGATTTGAGCCACTTGAGTGCTTGCCCTGTTATTCCTAATTTCATGATACGGTCCAGCAGAATGGTATGGCTGACCGTATCAAACGCTGCTGACAGATCCTATAGAATGAGGGCACATGGCTGTTTATTGTCTGCCCTGATTCTCAGATCGTCAGCAACTGTGGCCATAACCAGTTCCATGCTATGCTGTGGCCGGAAGCCTGCCTGCCTTGGATGTAATAGACCATGTTCATCCAGGTAGCCAGCCAGCGTATTCAGGACTTGCTTTTCCAGGATCTTTCTCATGAATGGAAGTTGAGAAATAGGCCTATAGTTCTTTAGATCCTTAATATCCGCTCCCGCTTTCTTCAGGAGGGGGATGACCCTGGCTTCCTTCAAATTCTCTGGAAGGTGACCTGACTCCAGTGACTCATTTAGTAGATTCAGCAGCTGTTTTTTTAGTCCGGGCAAGGCCATTTGGAATATTCTCGGGGGGCACAGGTCCATGCTAGATCCTAATTTAATTTGGCAAATAATCGCTGACAACCTCTCTTCATCCAAACATGGGATGCTATTCAAATTCAAGGCCAGCCTCTGGGAATTCAGGGGGACTAAGGGAATAGAATCAGCTGAAGATTTTTTTATATCCATAATTATATATTGTACTTTCTGGAGAAAAAACCTCTGGAAGGTGTCACAGTCCAGGCGATCATTTGCTGGGGTTTTACCCTCCAACTGTGTTAATTCCCAGAATAGCAAAAATCTCCAGTTGCTTATTCCCTGCATGAATAATTCTGTCCTCGTAGAAGACTGCCTTCCTCAGCAGTAAATCAGCTTTATATTTCGACAGAAATGCCTTATAAGTTTCAAACTCTGACTAGCTGTAATTGAGTCTCCACCTTCTCTCAGCTTGCCGGAGAGCTTGTTTTTTTCCTCTTAGCGAGACATCAAACCACGGGGCTCCCTTCCCCTTTGCTCTGGTCCTCTCTGCTGGCAGACTTACTCCCTCTGACAAGGCAGCTGTTGAAATTTCACCTTATGAAGGATTAACCAGCAGTGCACAGGAGAGTTGTCCACCAAAGTTGCAACATCTGCCATGGGAAGAAATACTTTGGAGGGTTTCGGCCTTAATGTTTTATCACCAAAGTGGTTCCTCCCATAGGGGGAGCAGATACTCTGTTGAGTAACATCCAACGATGAGGAGAGTCCACCAGTAACATAGCATAAGTATTGGTAAAGCAACCATTCACCCAAGGGCATCTTGATGCTGAATAACAGATGTTTATTGTTACCCAACTCCGTGGTTTGATTTTATTGACCTCAGAACGATGAAAGGCTAAGTGGACCCACCGGGATTTGAACCTGTGACTATGAGGACCCGGCTTAACCATGGCCACTGGGAAGGCCACGCGAAGTGGAAATACAAGGTATGCACGACATATCAGCCTGGATTCGGCACAGATTTGGGGCGCCATGACTGCCTTTCCATGAAGGCCCACCACTTACTCCCTGCTGTTCTTGCACAGAACTAACTCCACTGGCCCAAAACTGGACCAGCCACAGCAGACTGGTCAGGAGTTCTGCACCTATGTGGTTAGTGACAACTAAACATTAGTGGCCCCAAAGGCAGTGCAGGAGGAGTCTACACCAGCTTAGTGCCCCCTTGAGTACACTACACAGGGTGGTATCATGGGTGAGCTATCCCTTGCCACCATCCTCATCAGGCTATTAAGCTGAAAGATGTGGGCAACACCTCGACAGAAGGGCAGGGGGTGCCCTGCTGGGGTTTAAACTGTTACCCTGAAAGTTGAGGGCAGCACATCAACAGAATATAAATATCTGTCATGTTAGAATATACATGGATTTTTTTATTTACTTTTTAATCATTTAATATATAATATTTGTTTTTAAAGCCACCCTCTTGGATCTTAACTGCTTCTTAGTGCTACAGTGTTGACATCTAGGTTATATGTATGCTTGGATCCAAATTATGGTAACGCTGACACGGCTTGCAATTTAATACATGTAAAAGCTGCATAGAATGCATATGATGGTACAGAGTCTGCATAGCATTAAAGGTATGTTTTCCGTGACAAACTGGCAGAGAAATGAGCAGTGTATAGCAGCATAAGTCACAGCAGTGGCCACACAGCAGCACCACCAGCCTGAGTTGCACCCCCCGGAAGGGGAGAGGCAGATTAGAGGCAGACTCCCATGAGGCATTTTTGCACTTTAGCCCTGAACTCCATGAAGCTGCACAGTAATCGCTGTGGGGGGGAGGGGTGCAGGAGGGTGATTAGAGTGCCTCACATATGCACTGCATGTAGTAGTAGTGTCAAGAGGAAGGTGGGACTGAGACATCTAAGCATTTTTTTATGCAGTCCAAAGTTTTTAAAGGTGACTTTGACTTTCTGTTGGAACAAATGTAACCTTAGAGGAAGGCAGCAGTTTGGCATTTAAGTGCAAAGACAAGCCGTCCAGCGGTAGACTGGACTTTACGTTATCAGCATTTGTAAATGCCTTTTACCTTTAGTATGGCGCTGAAGAACTATCATAATTGGGGACCTATTTTCAAGGTCCTAGAATTCCATGTATCTGCTGTACATGGTTGTTTATTTGCAGTGTGTTACTAGACTTTTTTTTGAATGTTTTTTGATTTGCATAGGGTTAGTAGAGGTTTGTTTCTGATGTTGATTTGCATTAGGTTTATTCATTCTCGCCCCCCCCCCCCCAAACTGACCCACACATAGCTGCCAAGGATTTAGATTGCGATGTGTGACAGTTTCAAAATTTCAGTGAAATTATGAGTGACATTTCAACGACTACGAGTGACACTTTCTTAGCTGCAAAATCAAGCAACGGAATCAAGCAATGAAAACGAAGGAAACATAAATACCATCAATTACACCCATTTGAACAACAAGAAATTCCAAGAAGATCTTTCAACTTCTGTAAAGCACCGCAAATAGAAGGGCACTAACCACTCTGTCAATGCCGCCCACCCCACTGTGATGCATTATAGGAGGTATAACCATGCCACACTTTTGCGCCCCCCTCTTCCCAGGCCGCGTGATTGACAGGTGCAGACAACAGAAAACTCCCAGGCCCCACTTTCTGCAGTGCAACACAAGGATAATTACTGGGGGCCTGCTCGCCACTGACTGAATCACTGGGCAATTAAGAGAAAAACTTACAACTAAACCAAATGCACAAAAGATGAAAACATGTCCTAATCAGCATTCCACCTGCACGTGCCGAGTATGCCCGGGAAGCAATCTCTGGCAAAGGAGGGCTGCAGGCACAACTCCAAAAAAGCCTGAACAATGACGCATTCCTATAAACTTGCCTGGAATCAAAGCACATTTTAACAGTTTTATTTTTCCCCCAGCATATCGATGTTTCAGCATGTTTGAAACTCATTTGCAGTGAAAGACTGGGGTCGGTCTCCAAAGGTCATTATCTGCAAATGAGGCCACACTCCACACCACCTTCATTTTCGCGGGCACTTATGTAAAAATCGCTGCAGTTTTACAAAAGTGCCAATTTCGCTGCAAACCGTGAAATCGTGAAATCCTGGAGGGTCTGTTTAGGGCACGTTGTACAGACAGGCTCCCTTTTAAATACGCTCTGTCCAACTTGGCTAGGCTTTTGCTAACACACGGCTGCGTTGTTGCATATTAATGATGGATCCTTCGGTTATTGTGTCTCGCTGCTCGATCCGCCATTTGGAGCCAAGAGAGAAACCATCAGCTCACCACCAATAAAGGAGGCTTGAAATGTGCATCGCATTATCTCAGTAAATTTGTCGATTTTGGAGTCCATCGTCAGCATTTTTAACTAACTTTCGCGGTAGTTAGAGTGTACCCACCACATGTACCTGTTTTAAAAACCACAATTAAACTATTTAATGGTGTTTGTTGTCTTATTAGGAGACAATGAAGGGCTGTCAGCACCGAGACATTTGTTTAAATGTTCTTTTTGCACCTTTCTTTCTGGCAGCCTTACGCTTTGTATCTGTTGCAATTTCTGTGAGAGTTAAGATGAGATAACTTATTTGTAATAATTCAGGCCTGTGCCTCTGAATCGAGGTCGTTTCCCTGAGAATGCCTCATTTATGTGCATGTTTGCATAGCATTGACTGCAGTGCTTAGTTTGTAAAAGAATAAGTGCTGGGGCTCTCGTCGTAGGCCAATTCAGCGTGCATCACACATTGCCCCTGCTATGCTGCCAGTGACAGTACAAACACAGCTACTAAACATCACCCTCTTACAAGTGTGACAATTCATACTATTCCTAGGCCCCCAAAGCTATAGGTATAGCTTGGGAAGCGGGTATTACATGTAAATGTAAACTAAACTAACAATGTAAATGTAAACTGAACTAATAAGCAGCTGCTGTGCTCATACCCAAATTAACCTGTCTGGTCAAGTGACAGACTAACATAAACCCGGTGATGGCAATTAGGTGTCGGTACCGAGCACCGGAAACCACCAGTTCAAATTAAGCACTGAGTACAAGCCTTTTCAAGTTAAACTAAGGTCAGATACCCCTCACAGAGTCAGCTGCTACCTACAGACAAGGATTTCCATTTGAAGACTCCCGCCCCCAATATCAAGCTTTCCAACGTAGCCCCAACCACAATGCTACATGTGGGAAAGCGTCTGGTACATGGTGTCCACACATCGTTTGTCACACTTTCCAAATACACCTGCACATGGAAACAGACAAGAAAACATGTCATGGCACAGTGATGCTGGGAAAACAATGAGATACCTGAAAGTGGCTGATGGATAATAAATGTCCTCTTATAAAACCCAGCAATAAGCAACTAATGTTTATTTCTAAATCGAAGTTGCCATCTTGAAAATACCCAACCACCAATATTAAGCAGATGTCAAAACCCAATACTGAAAATCTTATATTGTTTACAACTTATATGTCAGTTGACTAGTAAAGCAGTGACGACCTTCACAGGCCTACTGTACTCCAATGAAGCATAACAGTCAGGGCTGCTGACTTTGGAGCTGGGGAACCAGGTTCGAGTCTCGGGGTCGGCTTAATATGTGGTGATTCTGGGCAAATAAATCATTTAATCTCCCTGTGCCTACCAAAAACAAACAAATAAAAATGAATGTGGGCTTGGGTAATGTAACTGGTGCTCATGTAAAGCTCCCCAATAACTATGGGTCGAGTTTGCGCTATATAAAACTGCAGGAAAAAAAGACATTTTAGTAACACCAAGAAACACGAACATTAGTGACAGGAGATCTGACGTCATAGCACACCCCTTTTGGGACAGCTTTCCCTCAGACATCAGCACCACTCCCCGTGCCAACCTCTACACTAACTTCAAACTTAGCGCTTTTGAAATGATTTGCTGAAATATAGTCGAGTTCTGAGAGGGTGACAGTAAGTTTGGTGTCGTCAGCCAAACAGCAATTGATTCTTATGTTATCAATAATATCCTCTAGTGGTCGAATGTAAATATTGCAAACACAAGGAGATGATGGACAGAGCTCTGAAACTTTTCAGACATTCACTCCTAGTCACGGATCTGGGTTGAATCCATCATTAGTTCTTTAGCTCACTTCGTCACTTCAGTTCAGACTCAGCTATATGCGAATCAGTCTTGACCCTGTACCTCATGGGAACAGTCCAGCAAATGTAAATATTGAACAGGGTCGGACTCAGGATAGATCCTTGTGGAATTCCTTGGGATAAGGTAAAGGTCACGGATACGTAGGGCTTTTGAGTGACCTGAAAGGTTCATCCCTGGAGGAAAGACTTAAACCATTTGAGCATCTTTCCACTGATCCCACACTCCTGTGGCTTGTGAATTATGAGGCCATGGCATACGGGTCAAAGGCTGCCCTTATTTCCAGTAGCAAAAGGGCGGAGGTCTGACCTTTGTTAGCATTCTGTCTGAGGACTTCCCCGACAGGATTAGAGCCGACTCGGTGGAGTGATTGACCCTGAAGCCGGATTGAGCTGGGTGAACAGGGCCGTACTGGGAACAAAATCGGGCCCTGACAAAGTGCTTGGCCAGACTCCTCCCCCTCCCCCCTGGGGGTTGGGGGTGCGGCCGAGCTCTTTGCCAGGGCCGGTTTTCGCCTGATTTTGTTACAAGTCCAATTTTGCAGCTATACTGCTAAAACGACCCAAAACCGGCCCCCACCCGTGCCGCGCACCATGGGATTGCCCGGTGCTCGCTACGGCCAGTCCGGCCCTGTGGCTGAAGCACTTATTCAGATTCTATAAGAGCGGTTAGCAAAATGTTCACATGTTTCTCTAAAAATGTTGTGCAAAAAGACAGAAGAGATATAGGCCTGAAATTCTCCAAGAATGAGGGATCCAGTGAGAGGTTTTTCTGGATAGGGAGCATAATGGCATGTTTCCAAAGCGCAAACCTGATTCAATTGTCAGGAGGAGAGAATTGAGTTCATCCAGAGAAAGGATGTCAGAACCAACCAAAGCACCGAGGTGGCCTCGCCGATGGATAGCCTCCCTTTTGTGTTGCCATGGGAAAAGTATCATAGAACGTGGCAACTTTTGAGGAGAAAAAACAGGCAATGTTATTGCAATTTTCCATAGACGAAGTTGCCATGGTGGATACTCATTCAAGAGAGGATAAAGATGTAAGTAGATAAGAAAGTTATTTAGTGGGTTTGATCGCTGAATCAATTTTCAGGGCATAAAACTATTTGAGCAAGCTTCTAATGAATGAGCTTGTGATACTGCTTCATTGCTATTTTGTGACAGGAGTGGCTAATTGAGCTATAATCTTTTCTCCATTCTTGTTTGAAGCATTTGCAAGGTTTTTTGTCAGCCGCTAGCTGTTCATTAAAGCATGGTGCAGAAGGGAGTATTCTAGTGTTGTCTCTGGAGGACCGGGGAGCTAGGCCTTCTATGGCACAACACAGCACAAAACACAACACAGTAAAGCCCCACAACCAATTTAGAAAAGAAGAAAAAATGACATGAGTAAAATTACACCAAAATGAAATAAAGCAAATAAAGCAAACTAGAAATGTAGATTTTTTAAATATTTAAAGTAAAAAAAGCACCAAGAAAAAGTAAAGCACCACGCAAAGTCACTGTTTTTGCCATTTTGTTAAAGCAATATACGACTCAATTTTTCAATTGTAAGCTTTATTCGGTTTTAAAAACACAAACCATAAAAGCATCCTAAGATCATAAAACTTTGTACATCACAAAGTATTAAAAATTAATTAAAAATGAGAATCCATGGATAAAAAACAAACACTTAGCAGTTTATCCCCGCAAGCTTTGTATACAGAATATCTAATTAATGATTTTCCTATCTATAACTCAATTTATTTTTTTCTTTTTCTTTTTAAATTTACAGTAGTGTTTGACATCTCAATATTTAATATTATGGTACAAGGAATAAGGAATAAAGTGCAAAGTACAAAGGCATATATTTTAACCACAAATAAGTATACAGTACAAACATCATTTGTCATATTATGTCCCAGTTTCTTCATAGACCAGTGCTTCGAGATATGAATAAATGTGTCTTATTTGATTGCTTTCTGAATGAAGATCGCCACGGCATTACAGACTTTAACATTACCTAGACTGCAGATATATTCAAAAGCGGGTCTATATAAAAATAACCTCTCCTTTAAGAACAGAGGTCGTAAAAGACACTTCCTAAGCTCCCTATAAAAGTTCCAAAACAAAATAAAATGTAACGTCTGGTTTGATTTTCCATCGCATGGGCACTATGGCAAATGTTTGCTCCACATGCCCATTTTTGGAAAAGCTATTAAAAAGTGAGCCAGACCCATCTACAATTTTATAAGGTAAAATCTGTGTGTTGTGTTTGCAGCCTGCAGTAAATAATCCTGTGTCCCAGTCCCGAAAGTTCTCTCACAGTAATCCTTTGTCAAGGGTTTCACATTAGCATCTACTTCCCTCAACCAGTTCGTGAGTGCACCAGACTTCTTTTTAATTCTTTTTTTATCATATTTGAGTACTTGGGAGGGATTTTCTAGGTCAACATCCTCAACACAATCCTTTAAAAGATTTCTCATATATATTACCCACAGTATTTTATTCCCATGGTCAAGGGCAATACAGTCTCTGATTACCTCTTGTGTAAGTAAACCTTGCACCCTCTTTGCTCCATATCCTGTATCAAGTATTTAAACTTACGGTACTTATAAAATCACTAATGTGCGGTGCCCCAAGTTCTTTATGTACACTATATGTAGGGGTGGAGTTTGGTACAGTGAGCAATCTTCGTAAGAAGTTATTTTCTTGGGTTTAGAGGGATGAACAATTTGCCACCCCCCAAAGTGCTGCTACGTAATAAGTTCAATTTACACATTTACTACTATATAAAGTCATGATTTCCCTAATAGGCTTATTTCCAATCTTTTTTGAAAACCTAAAGACTGCCTCTGTAGACCTGGTAAGCTTTAATAAACATTGCTCAATCTGGGTTCTCCAGTTTCCTTGTGCATTGTAAACTAACCACAAATATACAAATGAGTTTGTTTCTTTAATAGGAACACTATTTACATGGTGAATCTTTTTTTTTGGTTTCCCTTGTCCACACACCATCAAGAAGGTTTTATTCAAATGTAACGCAAGGTCCCTATCCTGCATATATTCAGCAAATGTTTCTATCAGGGACTGTAATCCATTCGCAGTTCTTGATAGAAGAACTGCGTCATCCGCATAGAGTAAAATTTGAACGGAGCGTTTTCCTACTCTTGGGTGTCAGCATTTACATTTTGTAACTCTGCATCCACTCCGTTTACATATAGGGAAAATAAAAGGGGGGCAAGGACACAGCCCTGTCTAATTCCATCTAAAACTTGATGTACACTCCCCTTCAACCCCGTAATGCACACTAGTACTCAGACGACTATAAAATTGTGAAAGATAATTCACAATGTCATTTGGTGCCCCCATGTTAATCAATGTTTTCCATAATTTTGAATGATTTACTAGGTCAAATGCACATGTGAGGTCAATAAAACAAAGATGTAAGTGACCCTTTTTCGTAATTGTATATTTGGAAATAAGAAGGTGTAGATTTATGCACTGTTCTATTGTCCCAATCTCCCTTCTGAAGCCATTTTGTGTTTTAGTAAGGATTTGGTTCTCCCCTGCCCACAATTCGAATCTCTCCAGGAATATCCTACCCATTACTTTAGATGTTGTGGCAAGAAGGGAGATTGGATGATAACATTTGGGGTCATTCCTATTTCCCTTTTTAAAGATTGGGACAATGATACTTTCTGTCCATGTTCTTGGGATCAAACCTTCAGCAATACCGTTGAACACATATTGTACCAACGGACTCCATAGGCCCACATTCTGTTTGAAGATGTCAATAGGGACACCATCAACACCAGGTGCCTTTCCATTAGCAAATTGTTTTAAGACTGAAGTGACTTCATTTACAGTAATGGGCTCTAAATTAACATTATCAAAATTCATGAAGATATTATTATCGTCTGATTTAGAAGAATATATTGTGTCACTATGAACTGCTAATACAGAAACGTCATTTTCTGAGTTAAAAACCTTCGTAAAATGGTTAATCCACTCTTGGGGTTATACTAAGCTTTCAATCTATAAAGCACTATTGTCTTTAAAATGTGGATGGTTTATCATTTTCCAAAAAAGAGAGAAGTCCCTAGTATTTGCTGCCTGTGTAAGCTTCTCTCATGCCTCGCTTTGAATTTCTCTCTTTCTTCTTCCCACTGTCAATTCATATATCCTCCTCTGATTTTTAATCTGTTCGATGTCTTTTGGTCTAATCTTCAGAGCATTCTTTAGTAGGCAGTTTGCCTCTGTACATTCTGAGTCAAACCAACTAACTATCTTCTTCTTTTTTTTATTTTTCTTTACTTTTAAGCCCTGAGAAATTGCTTTGGTTATTTTGCGAAAAGCCCCAATAATATCTTTATTTGTAGAATCCCCGCTGTTACATAATTCTATATCATTTTTACACTTGCTCAATAATCTCTCTATAAAATCGGTCTAATTTATCCCAGACCATTTGATCGAAATACCATTTTCTCCCTTGGTTTTTATACTTTGTGCCAAACACAATCCTCCACAGGGGATATCATTTAAACTGACAGTTAAAAATACTGGGCTGTGATTGCTTAAACAGCTTTTTTCCACCTCCATTTTTACTATCTGGTTCTGGTCTTGTACCGAGATTATTATATGGCCAATTATTGAACACTGGCCATGCCCTTCAAATGTTGGCAACTCCACTTGTCCCTTCTGTAGTGTCTGATCCACTACTTCCAAATTATATTTGCACAGAACCCAGTTAATTGATTCCCCATACATATTATGTGGGAAATTAGTATAACTTTCTCCGAACTCATTCTCATATCCACGGTACTTCCCTTCGAGAATGTCACATTTCCTACACCCACTTGGGGGTCCAAAGCACTGCAAATATGCGGGGTAGGCACCTGCTCGTGCGTAACACACCTACGGAAGCACTGCGGGGTGGGCACCCGCGCCGCCAAATCAGCACACAGAGCGGGGTAGGCACCCGCTAGGAACAAAATGCAGGGTGGGCACCTGTCAAACCTATAAATCACCAATCCGACGAGGCAGCTCAGTGCTGCGGAGCCCACGTGCTTCCCGTGCAGGAAAAGTGCTCCTGCACTGGAAATGAAGCGCCTTCAAGGCACTAAGGCTAAAGGTCCCACGAAGTCCATTGACAGTCTCTCAGGATGCAGGGGGGGGCAAAGCTGGGGCCAGGGGCCAGTTCACAGGGCCCTCCCGCTGGGAGGCAGTCCCCAGAGGCGGTATCTCCTGGCGCCCAGCAGCAGCAGCAGGCCCCCCTCAAGATAGGATCCAGAGACCTTTCACATGGGGTCACAGCCCCTTTCTATACACAATTTCCTTTTATCTAAGGTTGTAGGGCAGGGGAGACCCAGCACTTTGTTCTGCCCAGCCCCTCTCCCCAATCACAGGACAGGCTAGGGACATCAGACGTACCACAGGGGGCGGAGCCACCATTGTGGAGGGAAGGCACAGCCCTATTCAGGCCGAGGTGCACTCCTCCCTCCCATCTACATGCAGATCTCCCCATTCACCACCGGGCAGACCCATCCTGACTCCTGGGGCCAAGCACACCAGCCAGCTCCTGTCACTCACAAGCCAGACAGGCAATCCACATTCACTGCGCACAGACATGCCAACTTCTAGAAGTGGCACTTCTCCACTAGACACATGAAATCTGCGCACACCGTCGCGCAGCATTTAATCTCATGAGTTCGCACATACCAAACTCGCCCCTGCACTCCTCTCACATCAGGAACTACCATGGACCCATATCCCCCATGCATTCCTATGGGAGGGCAGGCCAATCTCACCACATGCACTAAATGTGCGCACGCACTTTACACTGGGACACAGTGTTAAAGTGCGCAGAAGCCAAAAACAACTAACACCAGGTCACATTTAAAAGCAAAAAGTTTAGGGGTGAACCTGCCAAAAGGGCCAAGTCCAACAGTTATGGAGAGAATGTTTCGTAAACCAGTGCAGGACTTTCTTCTTCAAATCTACCCAACCCTCATTGACACCATCCTCCTGTACTGGAACATCCCTAAGGATAATAGTGTAAGGTGTAGCCTCAGGTGGTAGATGAAGCGGACCTCTGTAGTTATATCTGGGTTCAGACCTTTCCTTTGTTTTATCATGACTTCTAGTTATAGAGCATGTAGGGCTTGTTATTCTTATCACATTTTGAAAAACTGATGGTAAATGCAAATCTCTTTTGTAGTATCCTTATTTAAATTCTCTACAGTTTCTCCCCTGTCTTTCTCATAATATCTTGGTACAGGTTTCACAGGGCCTCGTAAAGTTTTATTACTAACAATATCAGTCGTTTTGTCATTTCTCACTGTTCTCACTGTTTTTGATGGATTTTTGTCCGATAGTGCTTTTTCATGAGATGACAAGTCTATAATGATTTTCAGAATCTGCGCTAAATCTTCCTTAATTTTTCCAATTTCCTTCAGGAGATTTTTTTCAACCATGTCGATTTTCCCTGTTAACTTTTTTGAGGTTAGATCCAGTTTTGTTGTACAGTTATTCTTGATATTGGCCTTTATCCCTCCATTGTGTTTAAGAAGCATTGGATTCAGTTTTTTAGTTGAATCATCATCTTTTCCTTTTGCTAGTTGTTTACTTTTGGCTACTAGTGTGATAGAATTACTTATGTCCTGCGGAAAAGTCAATATTTCCAATGGGGGCAGATGATACACAGGGTGCCCCACATATGTTATGCACTAGGGCTGTTGCTATTTTCGTTTTGGCATTATCGGTCGAATCTACTTCCAATGCCTGCCCAAGTGTAGCCGATGTGGTTCCATCTATCACAGTAGTTAATGCATTCTTTGTGGCTGCTAAGCGTTCTTCAACATTTTCAATTTCACTATTGATTAAGCCTATAGCATCATTAAGGTAGTTAGTTATAGGGGCACTTAATCTAGCCGTTTTGCTCTTTCTACCAGCTGCAGCACCCATGAGTTCACGTTTCCCCATAACTTTTGATATATACTGACATTTTCCAAGTGGCACCACCTTACCACTACATAAAATAGGGGTATTTATATGAGAGAAGTATTTAAAGTCTTGATCTCTTACCCCAATTGTCTATATTTGCACAGCAAGTTGCAGAGCGGGAGCCCGCTGGAGACTTTGAAATGCTTCTAAGCGCTATGATAGACTGTGTGGCTCCGGCCGCAATCCGGGCAAAAGCTGGAAGGCAGGAGGCTGTTAACGGCCGGTCTCCTGCTTACCCCTCCGGCCGCAGGCTTAAGCCTTCCGCCTGGATGGGCACTGAAAAGCAGAGCTGTTTGCCACCCGGCAGGAGCATCTAACCCAGCGCACCAGATTCTTCTTCGTTGTAGTTTTTTGGATGGCCTGGCAGGTCTGGGCCCGGGGCCAGGCATACTGCCGGCTGCGATCCTCGGAAGCCGAGCCCATCACACGGCCGCTCACACGGCTTCCTCCGCCTCTGTCTTACCGAACATGCTCTCACAGCGTCTCACAGCATCCACAAACGTGCTCATAGTGTCTACAACTCTATTATATAGTTTCATTGGTTATCATATCTGTTCATAACATGGTATAGAGCACACAGTTGTAATGATTTACATTCTTTTCGTTAAGCATCTTTGAGAATTAATCATGCACAGGAGCTCCACTTTGGTACGGTGTAGCTATTCCTGCTGGTGTCGTTGGGGATAACAGTCATGTCTGTTCTTACACTGTCTTATTTGTGCATTCAAGAAGAGTGATGTAGCATCCCTTTCCTAGGAAAACATGGCTGGATAGGGAGTGTTACTGTGCCACGCAGTTCTCCTAAAATAAGCTCTCAGCAGTTACTGAGGACGAACAATATAGCCATTATTAAAGGAAAGTATAAAGAAGGCAATAAAAGAAAGACGAAAGGTAAGAAAGCAAAAAAAAAGAAAAAAAGAAACAATAAAATGGATTGAGACAGGCTGTGGACAATATTAGAGGCCCTAAGGGTGCATGTGGACCCGGGGGTCGTTTCCTGAGGTAGATGGTATACATATCTGTTGACTTTGTGGTACACATCCAAGTTCCTGAATGCTTGGGCTGCATCCTCTGTAGTTGTCAAGTTGTGAGTTAATCTCAAGTTAACTTTTCTTCTTATGATCTTCAGCAACATCACCTTCATTAGGTTCCCATTGTTCAATTCAAATTTATTATTGAACCTGGAACACACTACACAGTAGTCACTGTTCATGGTTGACCGGGTTCGAGGCATGATTTCTCGCTGACCACAATAAAGTGTTGGTTAGTAACCGAGTGGATTCACCCTGGTCATAGATTTCATCTTTTAGTGTGTGAAATGAAATTCAGAATCTTGTAGCGGGGCAGGTTGCAGGCTGTATCTGGCAAAGTACTTTTGAAGCTGGATAGCCACTGGACGAGGTCCCACCGAAGCCATTGGTTTTGCCATCAGAGCTAAAAGTAGGAGGAATTAGAATTTCTTGGCTGCCGAAGTCCTCGTATTAGGTGAATACTTTTTGCACTTTTGCCCGGTCACAATTTCATTTCAGACTTAGGTCCTCATGAATATAATGTATAATGGTTGCAAATCCTCAGATTCTGTAAAAATGAGATTTTCCAACCACTAAAACACTTCTTGAAATGTGCTAAACCCACTTAACAATTCGGAAAGGTTCTCCGAAATGTTAAATGGGTTTAGAAAACAATAAAGAATAGGTATTCGGAAGAGGCGTGTCAGAGGTTCATGAAGTGCTTAGGGCGTCCCTTACAAATATTGGAATTCGGTTGAAAAACAATAATATTTTACCACCAACTCAATGGAGGAGGTAACCCTGCTCCTTCGCTTCCGCCACCTTCCCGGAGAGCTGGAAACATGCCGAGCTCAGCGCCCTCCTGAAGAAACCCACTGCGGACCCCACAGACTTCAAGAACTTCCGCCCCATCTCGCTCCTTCCTTTTTCTGCCAAAGTCATCGAGAAGACCGTCAACAAACAACTCTCCGCCTTCCTCGAGACAAACGGATCCCTCAACCCCTCGCAGTCCGGCTTCTGAGCAAACCACAGCACCGACACCGCCCCCCTCACGGCTACCGATGACATCAGGTCCCTGCTCGACAAAGGGGAAACAGCCACCCTAATCCTCCTAGACCTCTCTGCATCCTTCAACACCGTATGCCACCGCACCCTAGTACAGTGCCTCAGCAACACCGGAATTCAAGGAACGGCCTTGAAGTGGATCATCTCGTTCCTCGCCGGAAGAACCCAGAGAGTCCTCCTCCCCCATTCCGCTCCTCAGCCACCGAAGTCATCTGCGGCGTTCCGCAAGGATCCTCGCTCAGCCCCACCCTCTTCAACGTCCACATGAGCCCCCTTGCAGCCATCGCACGCCAACACAACCTCAACATCATCTCCTACGCTGACGACACTCAGCTGATACTCTCCCTCACCAACGACCCCACCACCGCCAGAACCAACCTCCAGGAAGGAATGAAAGACATTGCGGAATGGATGAAACTCAGCTGTCTGAAACTGAACTCAGACAAGACGGAAGTCCTCATCCCGGGACCTTCCCCCTCTGCCTGGGACGACTCCTGGTGGCCCCCGGCCCTAGGCTCCGCCCCCACGCCAACGGACCATGCACGCAACCTGGGCTTCATCCTGGACTCCTCGCTCACAATGACCAAACAAGTCAACGCCGTCTCGCCATACTGTTTCAACACCCTGTGCATGCTCCGTAAGATCTTCCGGTGGATCCCCACCGAAACCAGGAAGACGGTCACCCAAGCCTTCATCACCAGCCGACTGGACTACGGGAACAGCCTCTACGCGGGAACCACAGCCAAACTCCAAAAAATACTCCAGCGCACACAGAACGCTTCGGCACGACTCATCCTGGACATCCCCCAACACGACCACATCTCAGCCCATCGGAAAAACCTGCACTGGCTCCCCGTCAGCAAGAGGATCATGTTCAGGCTCCTCACCCACGCACACAAGGCTCTCCACGACACGGGCCCCAAATACCTCAACAGCCGCCTCACATTCTACACACCCACCCGCCAGCTTCGATCCGCCAGCCTCATCCTCGCCTCCATCCCACGAATCCGCAGAACCACCGCCGGAGGAAGATCCTTCTCCTACCTGGCGGCCAAGACATGGAACTCCCTCCCCACCCAACTTCGGCTGACCCAGGACCATCTCTCCCTCAGGAAGCAACTCAAGACCTGGCTGTTTGAGCAGTAGCGTCTCCCCCTCGTCCCAGCGCCTTGAGACCCTAGCGGGTGAGTAGCGCGCTTTACACATTTTTGCTGATTGATTGATTGAACCCATTTTCAAACAAACTGAAAGGGCCCCCAAAAAGACCTCTACCTACTCCTAAAAATCAGGTTTGTTTAGCTTTTCATTTTTTTTTAAACACATCCCATTTTCCTTTAAAGAAAATGGGCTCCATTTAATGAAAATTTTGCTCTATGGAAATGCAAGTACAGACATGGTGGTCGGCCACCATCCCTATGGCAATCACAGTAAGTTGAAATTTGTGACCAACCTCATGAATATTGATGAGGTAGATCAAATTGCTACCCAATATATTCTGTATTTTGTAAACTTGACTATTAGTTCATAGGGGGAAACAGCCTGAACAACAAAGTCTGAACCACGCAAAAGTATTAACCCCGCGTGGTTTAAGCACGCAAATTGATTAACCATGCACAACTGAACAACGCGTTAAGTACAGTAAGTACATGATGTATTATGCATATTTAACCATATATATTACACTAATAATTTGAAAATGGAAAATAAATAGGTGTTCTTTAGGCTAGATGGCAGTATTTGCTTAAGATACTACTTGCTTCTGTCTTCGTTGTTCAGGCTGTTTCCCTCATTCGACAGCAGTAAAGCTTAAGTAAGTGGTGGTGGAGCAGTGTGTTGCCGGTGGCAGAGGCAGCCCCCTTCACTCGGCGCTATTAATTTCAGTTTATGAGGGACACTGTGCGCGCTGTTATCACGGCGAATGTTTTTAAATAGCAACCAGGCTTGACTTTTAAAACGCTCAGTGTGGTGAATTCTTTGTGTACTTACTTCCTGCACACTAACTCTCCCTCTCCCGCCCCGGTCCGCCGCGTCCAATCATGGACGATTGATGCGGAGGGCGAGGAGGAGCCTTGTACATCCGGGCTCTGGGAGCTGAACTCAGCGCTCTAGCGACGCTGAAACTGACGAGGGTATTTAAACAGCTGGGATACCGCGCTCGCTGTGGAGCAGTGTGTTGCCGGTGGCAGAGGCAGCCCCCTTCACTCGGCGCTATTAATTTCAGTTTATGAGGGACACTGTGCGCGCTGTTATCACGGCGAATGTTTTTAAATAGCAACCAGGCTTGACTTTTAAAACGCTCAGTGTGGTGAATTCTTTGTGTACTTACTTCCTGCACACTAACTCTCCCTCTCCCGCCCCGGTCCGCCGCGTCCAATCATGGACGATTGATGCGGAGGGCGAGGAGGAGCCTTGTACATCCGGGCTCTGGGAGCTGAACTCAGCGCTCTAGCGACGCTGAAACTGACGAGGGTATTTAAACAGCTGGGATACCGCGCTCGCTGTGGAGCAGTGTATTGCCGGTGGCAGAGGCAGCCCCCTTCACTCGGCGCTATTAATTTCAGTTTATGAGGGACACTGTGCGCGCTGTTATCACGGCGAATGTTTTTAAATAGCAACCAGGCTTGACTTTTAAAACGCTCAGTGTGGTGAATTCTTTGTGTACTTACTTCCTGCACACTAACTCTCCCTCTCCCGCCCCGGTCCGCTGCGTCCAATCATGGACGATTGATGCGGAGGGCGAGGAGGAGCCTTGTACATCCGGGCTCTGGGAGCTGAACTCAGCGCTCTAGCGACCCCTCCCCCTTTTAGGATAAATGTGCTTAGGACAGCGTCCGCGCAGAGGACGCGTGCAGCGGGCGCGCCGGAAGCGCGCCGAAGTCGAGCCAAAGTCCAGCCCGTCTGCGCCCGTCCGCGGCCGGACGGGGCGCGGGGCCACGGACCCTGGCAGGCTGACACTAACCTCTATAAGGTATGATAGACATGCTTTACTAGCACTTCAACCCGACACGTATGCTACCTGTAAGCATACCATGATGGCCCAGTCACTCACAAAATGCGGGAGGTGTAGATTTGATCCCCGCCCCCAAGTCCCAGATACCAACTCCGGGCCCATCATCAAGGCAGCTCTACTGAATTGTAGATCGCTGCGAAAGCATGCGCTGGAAATCTACCACTTGGTTGACGACCGGAAACTTGACATCCTGTTCTTAACGGAGACCTGGCTGGATGAATATTCGGATCCGGATATCATTCAGGCGTTACCTAACGGATATTCTATATCCAGGTTAGATAGAAAGGACGGTAGAGGTGGTGGCATTGCCATTATCACTAAAGTACCTCTCGTCTGCTCCCTTGCACACACTCAGGTTGATCATAGTGAAGCTGGCATCTTCAATATCAACACTGGTCCTAATCACTCGATATCAGGCATTCTGATATATCGCCCACCGGGTAGATTATATGATTTTACTTCCACCCTCATGGAGGTGGTCACCCATCTTGCTCTAAGGAAATCTAAACTGTTAGTTCTGGGTGACCTTAATGTTCACTTTGATGATCCTTTAGATAAAGATGCAGCTGACATATGTATGGAACTGCAATCGGTTCAAGTTGACCTCAAAAATAAAGAACCCTCACACCAACTAGGGCATCTATTAGACCCCGTCTTTGGTAACTGGCTGGGAGTGCAGACTACTGATCCCATACCTATTCCCTGGTCGGATCATTTTATCATTCCCATATCAGTCCAACTGGAAAAAACTGAGCTCTTTCGGCAGCAGTCTCTGCGGTATAAACGCAGGAAATGGAAAAGTTTTTCCTTAGACTCCTTTACTCAAATTGTCAAGGATGAAGGTCCTCCGAAAGGAACTGACTGTGAGGCTGCCAATGAAAGCCTAAACAATATTGTCACAAAGGCTCTGGACATTACAGCCCCTAGCCGTACCATGTCTATTGCCAGAAGGTCTCAGAAAAGTGCTCCTTGGTTCGGACAAGATCTACAGACCATGAAAACGGTCTGCAAGAAACTTGAGAGAGCCTGGCGTTATAAATTCTGTGCAGACATAAAAATACAGTATAAAACCGCACAGAAAGAATATTATAAAGCCGTCCGCCTTGCAAAAGCTGAGCACTATCACACTCGTATTACGGAAGCTGGCAACTCCTCTAGGGAACTATTCCAAATCTATAAGGAGATATCCATAGTGGAGATGTCCTCCTCTATCCAAAATGATTCAGTGGAATCATGTAATAACATAGCTCAGTACTTTGCTGGCAAAATAAGTAAAATCTATACCAGCTTCTCTAAACAGGGAGCCCCGGCCGCAGATTTCGTTGAAAATGAGAAATGTGTAAACACACCGGTCTGTCTCAAATCTTTTGAAGTCCCTTCCTATGAAATGCTGTCTAAGATGTGCAACAAGATCAAGTCGGGATCGCCCAGAGATCCGGCTCCTCCTAAAATACTAGCTGAAGCTTTCTCAGTTCTGGAACCTCATTTGAGGCACTTGTTACTAACATCCTTTTCAACCGCATGTCTCCCAGAGGTATGGAAACAGGCTATAGTGCTACCTATTAAGAAAAAGCCCAACATCAGTGTGGATGTAATGGATAATCTACGACCCATATCCCTTCTACCGTATGTTGCCAAGTTGGCAGAAAAAATTACTAACACCCAACTGATGGAACATCTGGAGACATATAATGTTTTCCATAATTCCCAGTCGGGTTTTAGATCAGGGTTCTCAACGGAGACAGCCCTCCTGAGGGCCACCGAAACCCTACGTGAGGGAGCAGATGAGGGAAAGACAATGGCCCTCATCATGCTTGATCTCAGTGCCGCTTTTGACACTGTAGCACACTCCATCCTGCTACAGTGTCTAAATAAAGCTGGAGTCACCAATAAGGCACTGGGATGGCTGAAGGCTTTTTTGCTTGACAGAAGCTTTCAAGTCCAAAGGGGGAGCTTTCTCTCCGACAGGGTGAGGCTGGAGCAGGGGGTGCCTCAGGGCTCTGCCCTGAGCCCCACCCTGTTTAATCTATATATGGCCCCTCTGGCAGAGGTAGTGCAATCGTTCGGCGTGGAGCTTGTCTCCTACGCCGACGACACGCAGCTCCTTATTTCTCTGACCCAAGCCCCCTCTAAGGAAGCTGACAATTTCAATGTCTGCATGACTAAACTTGCCACTTGGATGAACGACCACTGTTTGAAACTGAACGGGACTAAGACGGAGGTCCTCATCATGGGAGGCAATGAGGCTAAATGGACGAATGAGTGGTGGCCCAGCTGCCTTGGTCCTTTGCCCTCCCCATCCCGAGAGGCGAAGAACTTGGGTGTTTGGGTGGACAATAAATTGTCCTTTGACAGCCACGTAAGAAAAACGGTGGGCAAATGCTTTGGGGTAATGAAAACTCTGAACCGTACCCTTGACCTGTTACCTATTGATTCCAGGCGTACCATGACGTAAGCACTTATAACGTCCCGTATTGATTACGGAAACGTGCTGCTCATGGGTACATCTGAGAAAAATATTAAAAAGCTTCAGGTGCTACAAAATTCGGCAGCTCGCCTGGTCTTAAGGCTCCCTCGGCGAGCTCCATCTCGCCCCTCTCTTGAAGCCCTTCATTGGCTGCCCATCAGGAAGAGGATTGATTTTAAAGCTATGCTGTGGTGCCATAAAATAATTCATCACAGAGCACCGGCCTACTGGCTACTGTCTATGAACCGAGCAGGTCGCTTAGGTCTAAAGGTATGGGCCTGCTCAGAACCACACGCCCCAAAAAGGCCAGAATGGGAGGCAAATCCTTCCGGACTTTGGCGGCAAGGAAATGGAACCTTCTTCCTGCAGATATCAGGATGGAGAACAATGAAATCCTGTTTAGAAAGAAACTAAAAACCTGCCTTTTTACTTGGTGATGGGTTTTTCCTCTACTCTCTCTTACACTCTCTCCACAGCGCGGGGACACGCCGGGAGGCGTCACCAGGCGCTTTACAAGCTCCTTTAAATTAAATTAAATTAAAAATCCAGTGTTTGGGCAACATGACTTTCAGTGTTACCTAGAATGCAAATATTTCCGCCCCTTAATCCATTTATTTTAACTTCCAAGCCTCTCATTTGTATAAATAAACATCGAAATCAGTGCAGCAGCACAGCTGAGCTTCTTCACTGATTTGCAAAATAAGTGTTATGGCTCAGAACCCTGGCGTGTGTTAAATTAGCGAAATTTAATATCATCACTTCACGAATCCATTACATTTCTATCCCATAATGCCTTCCAATAAAGGTTTGCAAAATTACTTGTCAAGATAGATTTATTTTCTGAATGGATTCATTTCTCAGTGTCAATACTGCCATGTTAGCACCTAGCTAAGACCGAGCTGATGTTACTGCACTTCTAACACTCACCACACATTGGTGAATAGTTCACTTCTAATGTATAGCATTTACTATCCAGATCTCTTTACCTGACTAATTTTTCCATCTTGGTCTCCTATTGAGTATCTGACATCGCACTATCATCACTCGGAGATGTAAATGTATCAGTAAAAAAGCCCAAATCAGGGCCACTAAGATTCTACTAGGAAACTTAGCCCAGGGCATATTCAAAAGGTCCTGGGTCCTTTGTATGAGAAATATAATACTTTTGACCTGGAACCCAATGTATGTATATTTTGGACAGTCCAGTGGCCCATTTGAAAAATCTGATATTATTTTGCAGAGCAGTTTTTTAGATTAATAGAAACATATATCACCCTGTTGACATAGGGAAATCTCACATTTAGATTTATGCAAATGAATGGAAAGGAACACAAAAGGTGCTGACCTGGATGGTGTTAACCAATTGTGCGTGCATATATCTGCCAACTAGTAGGAGTATGGGTCTTACGAAAACAGCCTGAACAACGAAGTCAGAAGCTAATAGAAAGGAGGGTTTAGGTACAGTTAATATACTAGCATCTATTTACATTGTTCAGAAGTGCGTGATAAACACTTCTGTGGTTTAGGCATTGTCGTGGTTGCACTTGCGTGTTTAAGGCACACGTGTTTCATGCAATCGTAATTCTGTCATACAACCGTACATAGGTTGGTTTGCAAAATCAAAAACGATTCGGTAAATGTTGGGCACAGTTTGCAACCACTTTTACCGAATTGTGGGGCATATTATCAAGGGGGTTTATCTCCGCTTTTTTGGCTTTAAAAGCCAAGAAAGCGGAGATAAAATTATCTCCCTATTACCTAGCTGTCGCTAACACCAGTTAGCGACAGCTAGTAGGAGATAGCGACCATCTTGGGCCCCACTTTGCATGTCAGTGATATTTATCACTAATGACATGCAAAGTGGGCGTGCCAAGATGTTAGCGACTGGAAACAGTCGCTAACATCGCTATCTCCTATTACCAACTTTTGGAGACATTTGCGCTAAGAGCGAATATCTCCAAAAGCTAACACCTGCCCTGAGCAGTTCTTAGCCATGCTATCCAATGGGAGGTGGATAACATGGCTAAGACCATTAGCTCGGCCGATTTTTATCGCATTTCTGATAAACCTTGGTAATACCAAGGTTTATCTGCGATAAAAATCGCCGCAGCTCAGCGGTAAATTTTTGTCTCTAACCAAGCAATAGCGATAATAATCGCTATTGCATGGTAATATGCCCCCAATTTTTTGTACAAAAGGTTACATTGTCTTTTTAATGGAGTTCAAAATCCTCCTGCAGGGCAAGATTGGAGATATGTCTGGTTAAGTCCTTTTGAAATCGGACACTTTAACGCGAGATCCTGCTGATAATCCGAGCTTGAAAGTCAAAAACAACTTTTCAAAGTTTCTGGAGTTTCTCCTCTTGTTCACTTCTAAGGCTCCTGGGACCTCATAGGAAAGTACTCACTCCAGCAGATACCACCATCAGAGTCCAGGTCAAGTCTACCTGGACACTTCAAGAAAAAGACCTCGGGGAGCCTGCTGGGTTCCTGTAGTCATACAAGAGCTGGGCCAACTGATTCTTGAAGTCCACTTCTTGGTCCTGGGAGCAGGTTCAGCCCTTCTGGTTTCCGACAGGTCTCAAACAGCAAGTCAAGTATTCTTCTGTTTTTCCTCAGGTCCAGAAATATTCTGATGAGCTGTGGGTGAGGTGTAAATGTTGTAGGATTTATCCGCCAGTTGGTAAGGGGTGACTCCTGGACACTCCTTAGCAATAGGGAAAAGGTTCACATTGGCAAACCTTGCCCGTTTGGCAGCACATCATGTTTGCCTTACTACTACCTATCCACAGTGGATTATTCTGATCAAAATCCAATATGGCAAAATCTTTCTTGCCCTGAAGGGAACTTGCCAGATAGCCAGGGGAGTGTTTAGGCAAATGAGCGGTCCCTTACTTCTTTGCTGCACCAAACTGCTTCTGGAACCAGCTCCTCCTCCCATTCTGCTGATACCAGACTGGCTATGGAGATACCAGGGGACAAAAGGCTTATGTTCCCTAGGCCTCCCTTTACATTGAACTATTAATGGACAAGCCCCTCCCTGGTGCTTTTAAAGTTAATGAAGTTCCTGAACTTCCTGAGCTAATATGTGACACATACCCCCCACGTCAATCTTCCTGCCAAAAGTACTAAGCCATTGTTCCTGCTCTGGGATTATTTTTCACACCTCACTAAGAGGATGCACTCACAGGGTCATCTGGAGGTTCAGGCAGTCCCTCTAATTTATTACAAATCTTATCACTGAATTGAATTTTTCATAAACATGAAAAAATACGGTTTAAACGGTTCAAAACTGTGTCTCAAATCAGAGTTAGAAGACCTTTCAGTTTTACCTGGTGTTGATGGCCAAAAGAAACATGCATTACAATTTCCACCCTAGATAGGGCGGGCAGTGTAACAATGGATTTTTGTTAGGTCAGAAATACTATTCCTGCTCTAATCCAAATAGCATTATGAAGAGTGTTTAAATTTGGGGAGAACACATTATTAACCCTTTCGATGCTGATGACGAGCTCAGCTCGTCATCAGCCACGGGTGTCGTGTGCTGATGACGAGCTGAGCTCGTCATGAAAAGGGGGATAATGAAAAATGCAGCATACCGCAAAAATCGCCGCAGCAGCGATGCGGTTAAAAACGAAAAACATAAATATTAATACATAAAAAAAACCTTAGGTGAAAAAAATGTGCAGCAAAAAAATGTATATCGGCAACTTGCAAAAACAAAGCAAAAAATACATTAAATGCAATGACATTAAATACACAGTATTATATACACTGATCGCTTTAATGGTTAAAGGTTTCAATCTTTACATTAGATATAATGTTCCATGATATTCTAGATACCACAATATATCTGCAACAATATTATTGCCAAACGACATTCTTGTGTCAATAGTAAGGTGGAAGACCCTTTCTAACTTATCAGAAATGTGTGTCTCCTGCTTTATGACATTGTGCCTTTTGGTACAACATGAGGCCTATTTTATCCATACACCAGACCACCACTGACAAAAACTGTGACCTCTCAAACATACTTAAAAGGGCTGATCTGATCATAAAGAAACGTAAATATTCATGATCAAATTCAGCTGGAAACACATTGGAGAGTAACACATCTATCAAGCTTGTGCTGGGGCTCAGCCACCCCAAACATTTATCTCCAGATCGATGGCCTTTATAGCTGCATCAGAGTCAAAGGGAGAAAACTATCACTTGTTAACAACTCAATACAATATGACCAATGTGGTCACACAATAATCCACTCGAAAATCAAATCTGAGTTTAGTAGGGTTTAATTATAAATTAAGAAACAAATCAATACAGACCAATCTCAACATGATCATATCGAATACATGAAGACCAAGATAAGTTCAAATCTCCTGAGGAGATTTACCTTGTGTACTACAAAGAAGACAGCTAACTCTATGAGGGCGATAAAGATGATCAGGGAAAAGTATTTAGTATTAAATCGCATTAGATGATTTTTTCAAAGTAAGCATGAGCAAGCTGTCTCTCCCTACAATACCTTAAAAGTGCAACCCTGAGCAATGAAACATTTAGTAAAGTTGAAATGAGAATTGAAATGAGAAAGCCGTCAGCTGTCGGAGTCTTCGGCCGAAGGAACTCCAACCATGACTCAAGTAGCATAAAGCCACACAAGCAAAAGCATAGATCTGCTCTCCGTGAACTCCTAAAATGACTCTCCTGTTACTCAATACGTTTAGCTCAAGATATAAATTGCATTCAGAGTAGATAATCCCACATAATCCTTGCTAGTGAATTTCCATGGCTCTGGCCCAACTAGATACACCACCACCTTTCTACAGCGACAAGTTGCAACTTAGTTCGTCCTTGGTATTCTTCTCCTCAATGAGAACTGGCCTAAGTCGCCTCATTGCTCGTTACTATGCTTCTCCTTGCCAACTTCATCTTCTCATATCTTGCTATCTAATGAAAATAAAACCCTTCTATGCTTACTAAACTGGGCACTTTCTGCCAGTCACCCAAATGAAAGAGGAGGGGGTGTTGCTACTATATTCTCAAATCACGTCAATTTGTTGCGAATATGAGAACAGCAATCATAGCACTCCTTTAACCATCAAGTCTTGCTCTTCCTTTGAAACTTGACTGTCAAATGTAAGACAGACATTCTCTCTCTGCCCCTCAGGCTCAACATCTGACCCATTGCTTCTGCATCTAACTAAATTCATTAATCTTCATCCTAGCAGAGGGACTTTCCCAAATGATATACGTGGCTCAGATACCACAGTGCCTGCTTACTATATACTTATCTCTTCACTTCCATTACTGGCCAAAATCACTGAATATTCTGATAGATACATCTGCCAGTGGATTCCTCACCTTGTGAATATCCCGCTGCGTCAGCAACGTTCGGAAAATTCTTTTGCAGCACGCCGGCGTGGACGACGTCATAGGAGCACAGCATCACACGCGACTCCGACTGACGTCACCGACTCCTTATTAGGCCTACGTCGGTGTGATGACATCAGTTCCCTTTTTTCCGTGTCGTCTACGCTAACGGTTTCTTGGGATCTTCTATTGTGCGGATAGTAACTTTGTTACTATCGTGAACTTTTGTTCTGTATCTGTTGGAGTGCTGTCTTCCGTCGAAGATGTCATCGAAGAAGACTGGATTTAAGCCATGCGACTCGTGTGCCAGGATGATGTCCATTACTGATCCACATGGTGACTGTTTGTGCTGTCTAGGCTTGGATCACGACATCAAGAGTTGTCTTTCCTGTTCGAAGATGAACAAAAAGGCTCTTTGAGAACGAGAGTCGAAACTCCTTCTTGCCAAAATTAAGGATAATGATACCAAGAGGACTTCGAGGTCAAGATCAAGACGATCGAGGTCGAAGTCGAAGACGAGGTCGCGGTCGAGGTCGAGGTCTCGGTCGGAGTCGGCTTCGGGGAATGCTTCGGTTTCCTCGAAGAAGAAGCATAAGAGAAAGAAGCACAGTTCGAGATACCATTCCAGCAGGGAGTCGGACTCAAAAAAGAAGTCATCATCTCGAAGACATCATAAGGGCATGATATCTCCCTCTCCAGCTCGTAAGCCTGAAGGTGAGACCTCGCCTTTACAGTCTCTGGAACTGACACCGAATCCGGATTCGAATCCATCTCCGGAGCCGTACCAGTCTTCGGTGCATGATGAAGAGGAAGTTGATGCTCTTCAGGTTTCGGCGACTCCGGTACACCAACCGGAGGAACAAGAGGAGTCGAATCCGGTACAGCCTCCTCAGGAGCAAACGGTGGGTTCGTACCCTCAGTTTCCTGGTCCAGGTCAGGACCCTTCGCATTTTCTAAATGCCATGTATGGCATATATGCGAGGGCAATGTACCCCTCTGGTGCACCGGCTGGTCCCATGGGTCCATTGTCTTTTAATCTGGGCGTGCCTCAAGCTTATGCTCTGGCGCCTTTCTTGCCGTTTATGCCAGCGTGGCATAGCTCGGCTCCACAGAGGTCATCAACTCCGTACACGCCGTCGCCGGCGCCGGAGCGACCTCAGGATCAAGATCAAAGTTCGACGCTGGTTCCCGCTTCTCATTCAGAGGTGGTTCCAGCTCCTCGTTCGACGCCGGCCCCCACTCCGTCGGAGTCGTTACGGAATCCGACGACGTCGATTCGGATGGAGTGGTCGAGGCGTAGAGCGCAGCGCCTTATGGAGGAGAGAAATTATGAGGAACCTGAGGTTGAAGAAGGCCAACTTCAGGATCAGGAGGATTACTTTGAAGAGTTACAGGATGCAAGTGGTTTGGAACTTTCTCCCGAATGGGAGTTGCCCGCTGTATCTGATACACCTTCAAAGGACGTGGCTCCTTACCATGCGGTGATTAAGAAAGCTGCAGAACTCTTAAATTTGACTTTACCATCTGTAGAGTTCAAGTCTAACATCCTTACGGAGGTTCTCCATTCTCCGTCCTCTGTGGTTGAGCCAACTCTACCATTTACTGAGGCTCTAACTGAACCTATATTGGAAGTCTGGAAGAGGCCTCTTACGGCTCCAGCGGTGTAAAAATCAGTTGCAAGACACTATAGGGTGGTACCTGGAGATCCTGAATTCTTGTCAATTCATCTTCTGCCAGAGAGTTTGGTGGTCCAGGCTGTGTCATATGGATACTTCATTACATATATTGCGTTAAGTTAGCATGAGTGTATTACATGTTTAAACAGCCGGTTTGCCTTCGGCTTCAGTTTTGCACACGACACATACTTGTTGTTGTAGCTTTCACCCTAGAAGCGGTGAGGTGGTTTATTTGAGAATAATATGTTATTTCTATGCTATCAGCTTTGCCTGGTACACTTGGTACAACTGTCTGCACACTGAGAGCTGCACACTCTAAGATTAACCTAACACAAGGTTGCTGGGAGGCCTGATCCTCGCACCACATTAGACATAACACAAATAATGTTGATGCCAACATTTTGGGCTCTACGCGGGTTTAAGATAGAGTTACACGGAATGAACGCAGACACTTGGTGCTGCGCATGAAGAGAGCTGGAAGCTGTTGATGTGAACTGCTCCTACTGACATTGAGAGGTATGGGGCCGCCCTGCTAAAAGCCCGAATGAGACCTTCATATATATAAAATAATATGCTAGATAGGGTGCGCGAAATATAGGTGCTATAGATTTCTATAGAATTTGCATTATAACATGCTAGCACCTTTTGCTTACTATGGATTAGTGACTATGCTGCTGACTCTGATTTTTATAATCTGCATTTTGGTATTATACAAGATACTGCGTTTGAGAACTTTGCATTGAATAATAAATATTTCAAACTTGCACTTGTGTTCTTTGACTCTCAGTTTTGGTTTGAAATGATTATATAACGAAAGAGTGTTCATGTGTTCCACGATTCCTGAGGTATTCTAAAGATCATGTTCTGGTTTGTCTAAGACATGGTTCATTCCATAATGATCCATGAGACACTGTAGCTAGCTAGGTAAGGGGATTTCTGACACTGAGATGAGTTTTGGATCATCCTAACTCACTGAGGTTCTAGATCTCTATGCACAGTTCTGTGGGAGAACGGAAACCCTGCTACATGGCGCCCAACGGTTTGGTTGGCCTTAAAACATGACACTCGAGTAGTATATCATTCATACCTTGACACCTTCATTCCCGTTTCCGGTAAACGGTGGTGTCGGAAAACCTACCTGTTTTTGAAATAGGTCTTTTCAAGCTTGAATTCTACTTTAAACGGTTTCTTTGAATTACTACCCAGTTGTGCTACAAAGTGTTCTTTGTCTTTTTTCACTTCCGGTGCTATCATGGCCGTGGACATAGCGCAGCATAGCCGCGTCGCGGTTCGCGACCACTTGCGGGCATATAATGTCCCTGCGGAAGGTTTGGCTGTGGTTCTAGTGGTGAGTGCGGAACATGCGTACCCGTACGAATTGTTTTATTCCTGGGTGACGTTTCCGGAAGTAAACGCTAATTCGGGCGTCTACCACTCATACACTGCCTCGGCTGTTCCGGCGGCTTATGCTCCGTACAGAGCACTGGAAGTACCTATAGATGTTTGGCAGCACGGAGTTTGGTTTGGTGGCGCCCTACCCCATTCTTTAACGGCTCCGAGGTTAGGTCCGTTGTCCATTGCGGGCACGGCCTGGCCCGCCTTGGGTGGCTTTACTCCACATCCTAATCGCGCCACTTGTAATGTGGGTGATCTGCGGCGACTGCATGATGTCGCGGTTGACGTGATTAGAGCGCTTGTTCATTACATTGGTCGTAATATACATGGCGCAGCCCCCGCAGGTGCGCAGCTTCGAGCGGAACAGGCTGGTTTGAAAATCAGTCCTGTCTTGGTGAATTCCGTAATGGGCAGAAAGCCAGAAAATAAGGATGATTTTCCTTACTGGCTTGCCGAGAAATTCGACCAGCTGGAGGCTGTGTTTCCTAATACGACTCCGGGTGAAAAACACCGGATTCTTACGCTTAGTTTACCGAAGGATTTAGCCCCTGAACTTGCTGACTGTGAAACATGGGGTAAGACTTTTGCAGCGGTTTACTCGAGGTGCTTTGGCACCCCGTCAGTGTCGAACCTGTCTGCGGTCCTAAAACGTGTTCAGGATGATCACGGACCGGAGTCGGCGGTCGAGTTGGGTATGCGCCTGAGCGGTTCATTTGAGACGGTTTGCGGTATTATCCTTGCTAATGTAAAAGGGGATGCAGTGAACTTTCAGGTGGCCAATGGTCTGGCGTTAGTTCCCGATGCCGAGAAACCCCGTCAGCTGGCAAGAATTATTGTGGCGGCTTATAAAACGGTTGGCCGCAATTCTAAGGGTGTAAAGGTTTTTCTTGAGAAAGAAAAGAAGCAGCCCCAGGGACAGTCTTCGGAAACGGGTGGACAACCCAAGTCCAAAAAACAAAATTGGCCTAAAAAACAGAATCAGGGTAAGCAACAACAACAACAGACACAGGTTTCTAGTCCGGCGCCTTCACAACCTGCGCAGTCGGATCGAGTTTATGAATTGCGCGATCGCGCTACGATTAAATCGCCTGACAGATATCAGGCATCTGACCAACGCTCTCCTCGTTCCTTTCAGGACTCATCGGCTCCGTCAACCGGTGGTGGAGGGGGCGGCAGGGGCAGGGGTGGCCAGCAAGGACGTGGCCAGCCCCGCACGCGAAGTGAAGGGGATCAGCGGGACGACTCTACGCCAAAGAGACCGCAGTTTGCCAAGAAGAAAGTCGCTGCCTTAACGGCGCATCGATATGCCCCAGATAGTGAGAACGCGGCTTCGGAATCTGACGTGGGCTCTGACCTTGCTGGACAGCGCGGCGGAGATTACCATAGTGAGAGAGGCCCTCCGTCCACTGTTGAAGGTGACAGCGACTGAGACTTTTATTGTGATTGAAACAGCTGATACACATGTTGCTCCCCCTGAAAGACTTTTTGAAATTGTCCTGTTAATTGAAGGTGACATGCAGCGAACTGTAAAAGGGGTATTTTGGGAGAATCTTTCGGATACGTATGACATTTTGCTTTCGGAGGCTGACTGGCCCCCACCTTTTGTTCTCGCAGCTCCGCGAGGGGAGGAGGTAATCCTCCCCAGTTTCGCGCACACTGTATCGAGAGTGGAAGCGCTGCATTTTGCAGAAGAGTGGGCTCTGGCGCTTGCGCCGGCTGTGTACCGAAATCAGTGTGGCTGGGATAAATTGTCCCCTAGCCATGAGATTCCTTTACGGTCACAGCCGCAGCCACAACCCCAGTATCCCATACGGCGTGAAGCTAAAGCTTCGGTCGCGGCTATCCTTGAACAATTGGAATATCAAGGTGTAATTGAAACGTGTGAGTCACCAATGAATAATCCCCTTTTTACTGTTAACAAACCGGACGGCTCATATCGTCTGGTTTTGGATTACCGGCATTTGAACTCGCATTGCCGTAACTGTGCAGTACAGAATACTCACGGCTCTGCCCTAGTGAATAGTCTTGAGCGTAAACGGTTCAAAACCACGCTTGACATTTCCAATGGTTTTTATGCACATAGATTAGATGGTCTAAGTTCCCAATGGACCAGTTTTACGTGCGGCGGCGTACAAAAAAAGTTTAATCGACTCCCAATGGGATATAAAAATAGTCCTGGAGTATTTTCCGCCCGCATAGTCTCTCTTTTAGAGAGTTTCGATCCAGTTGCATGTTCGTATGTGGATGATATTTATCTCACAGACGACGAACTTTGGGTGCATCTGTGTCGAGTAAACAGCATAATTTGTAACTTTGCAGACATGGGTTACAAGTTTAACTTTGCAAAATCGCACATTGCGGAGTACACAGTGTTGTTTCTAGGTTATGAACTTAACCATGAAGGAAAGGGATTGGCTCCTCAGTTCCTGGAGAAGTGCGCGCAGTTGCGCTCTCCGACAACGCTGAAAAAATTACAGTCTTTGCTGGGTTTTTTAAATTTCGGGAGGACATACATTCCGGAATATGCCCAGCGTATCAAGCCTTTATATGCCTTGGTACAACCATCTTTTTCCAAATCATGCTGGCTGCCTGAGCATTCAGCCATTCTGCAGTCCTTGCAGGCTGATATGCTAGCTTCTGACTACTTACAGACTCGTGATAACCAGACCAACCTGGTGATAAGGATTATCCCTGGGACGGTGGGTTTCACGTACCTGACTTTTAATGAAGGGGATACTGTACCTATTGCTTACAAGTCACACTTGTACACTTCGGCTGAACTGCGTTTTTCCACTGTGGAGAAAGTTTTAACGGCTGTGCAGATGGCAATTCTTAAGGAACGTGCCCTGTCGCAGGGAAAGCGCATGTTGGTTGTCACCCCGTGTCTAGCCTTGGAGGCGGTCACGAAAGCCAGTGTACCGAATTCTAAAGCTTTGCACCCTCGGTGGATTCAGTGGGCTACATCCTTGACATCTCAGGATGTCACGTTTATTTTTGACGCCGCTTTACGGTCGCAGGAGTATTTACAGTATGAATTCGTTCATCCTGCTCCTTTAGCAATGCGGCCGTTGGAGGATTTCCATTGTATCATTTACACGGATGGTTCGGCGCAGGTTGCGCATGGCTCTAAACACGCCTACGTTTCCGCTTGCGCCATTGTGGTCGGTGCCATGGTGAACGATGAGTTCAAGTCCAGTGTTGTGCATACGCAAACGCTAGGGGACTGCACCGCACAATTAGCAGAGCTCCGTGCTCTTATGCTCGCATTGGAGTACGCTGATCCTTGTGTGACAACTTTAATCGTAAGTGATTCTTACTACTGTGTCCAGTCTTACAATGAGAACTTGTTCTTTTGGATTCAGAATGATTTTCGTGATTCCAAGGGTAGCACAATAAAACATAAAATGATCTGGGTCCGAGTGGCGGAACTTAAAGAGAAACTGCCGCTCGTGTTTGTGATTCATACTCTCGGCCACCAGCGCGTGGGGGTCCACGCTGTTGGCAACTCGCTTGCTGATGAAGCAGCGAAGTCAGCGGTATCAAAATACTTAGTTGCAGCGGTCACGAGGTCCAAAAGCAAAATAGATGATGACATCTTGGCGGCTGTTGCTGCCACGGAGAAGGGAGGTAAATATCCTGCGGGGTTCCCTTCGAAGTACACATACCACTTAAGTCCCGATAAGGTTCCTTATGTGAAAATTCCTGAAGTTGGAGAGCGTCTAGTTCCCAACTCGGATCGCAGAGCTTCTCTGATTACAGCGGCTCATGAAGGTGTGGCGTCTGCGCATGCGGGCGTCTCAGCCACTGTATCTCAGCTACAACAGAGGTTCTGGTGGCGGGGACTGTACAAACAGACGCGCGATTATGTCCTTATGTGTGACATTTGTCAGCAGATCAAGCCTTCTACTGCTGCGCGTCCGCCTCAGACACAGTTGTACATCTCTAATAAACCACTTGGTTGTGTTTATTTGGATCACTGCGGTCCTTTTTCTTCTGATACTGCGTATAAATACATCTTAGTAGCAGTTGACTCATGCACACGCTTTGTATGGGTATGGCCGCATCGAAGCGCTGATTCGCGAACTGTCATTAAGGATTTGCGTGTCTTTGTGGGAATCTTTGCTTGTGGTACTTTCCATTCGGACCAGGGTCCGGCTTTCGCCTCTAAGGCGTATAAGGATGCTATGGTTTCGTTGGGAGTACAGGTGAAGTTTTCAAGCCCCTACAGGCCTGAGGGCAATTCTGTAGTAGAAAGAATGAACCGCGACTTAAAGCAATCTTTGACAGCCCGTGTTATAGGCACTGGTAGAAACTGGCTGACCCACCTCTATGGCGTGCAGCGTGCGCTTAATAATCTCCCTAGAAGGTCTCTGGGTGGGCGGACCCCATACGAAATGCTCTTTGGTATCAAGATGTATGTACCTGACCTTGATGGGCCGGACTACAAGGCCCAGGCCGGGGCCTTTGACGTAGATGAACATTGCAATGTTTTACAGAATCTACAAAAGACCAGAGACAGTCTTGCAAAGGAACACTTGCCCTCCACGTCGGATGATGCGTTGCAGATCCCGGTAGTTGGCTGGCTACCCCAAGTTGGAGAACTGGTTCGAGAGAAGATCGATAACAAGAAAGAGTTTGGTCCCTCATATCGAGCACCAGTCCGAGTACTTGGAGTGAAGGGCACAAGAACAGTCATTTTACCACCACTTCCAGGTCGTAAAGAAAACAGATTTATTTCTATTGACAATGTCAAGACACACAGGGTGGCCGATTCTTCATAGCATGACACCGGCTGTATCCTGTCCTTCCATGGTGAGGCACTCTGTGCTGGCTATTACATCTGGTGCAGATCAGGAGGTGTCCCTCGAGATGCCTGCCATATCCAGTCCTTTATTAAATACTATTCCTGTTACTAACATTGATGAGGTGACCTATGCAGATCCTGCTGATTTATCCATGTCCGATTTACAAGCTCGTTTGGCTAACCAATCCAGATTCTCTTTTGACTCTGATTCGGAACTTTCAAAGAAACCATCGACTATTGCAAAATATGCCACGTTGTTTAAAAAACATTTTTTAATTCCACCTTGGACATACATTTGGCTAATACTATTTTTATTTCATCTTTTTATGTCGATTGGTTTTGTGTTTTATTTTTTCCGACTGATCGATGGCCATTATGTGAAAGAAAGAACAGGAATTCGGTACCTTAATGGAACATTGGCCCCTCTATCCTCCTCACATTCAGTACACAGACTAAAGAGAGACTTACATTCAGTACAGATTACTGCTTGGCCAGTCCTTGATGGGATTGTGTGGGATGCGGTTAGGTTTCAGATACATGGCCCCACAGAAGTTATTAATGTTCCTAATGTGCTTAGAGTAAACATGGGAGATGTGATTAAGCAAAATGTTCGTTCTGATGATTGGGATCTTCAGGCCGTAGAAGCATTGTTCTCTGATTTGAAATATTATGCGGCCTTTGATGCTGAGGATTTGTACTTAGATTCTGTCAATTATGGTGATTTGTTTTGTTATCAACATTATGGGAATCATTTCTTACACAAGACAAGTTCCAGGAGGGTTCCTGTGAATTACACTCAGTGGGAACATTGCCCTACTCCCTTACAGGGGAGTTCAAGTACATTTCTGGGAAAATACTCTTATTTTACAGATTTTAATCAATCGAATCCTGAGTTGTTTTATTTTAAAGTGAACAAGAAATTCATGCCCAAAGTTAGACTTACTGATACAAAATTGCTGTATTCAAAGTCCTTTTTAGAAAGGTTATCTGTGGATGGCTATGAGTTATGGAAGGATGCTATTGACCTTAAATCGGTTTGGGGTACCAAAGATTGGCAGGTACAAGGCACTGAGGCTTTGCATCGTGCATGTCTCATCCCGAATCACATGTTGTTTTTAAATTCTACTGTTTCTCAAACAACATGTTTTGGATTGGCTACATCTAAAAAATTAAATACCCCTACTATCCCTGACTTGGAAGAGTATTCTGGTTGGAGTAATTTCACTACAATATCCATCAGTGGGATACAAGCGCTTTTGCAGAATTCCTCCTTTAATATTTCCCGTTTTGATCCGGAGGGGTGGCTTTTGTGGCAAAGAAGCACTGATGCTTGCCAACGTAGGTTTTTGGGTTTATCTGAAGGTTTTACGCACATCAGGCCAGATCCCAGGTTCGAAACAGATCACACTGTTACCACTTATTCAGTAGGTAAATTGTGTCAGAACTGGTTACAACATTCCACTTTGGCTGCAGTTAAACTGCATCTGTCCCAGTTGAATGAGAATATAGAGCTAAATGATTTTATAAAAGGCCCGACTAGGGGTAGATCTAAACGCTTTATTTATGCTGTATACAATGAAATTTGGAAGTTTTCACAGGTTGAGGCAGCTAAACGCCTGAGAGCGATTGATCAAGCAAATTTGGAAAAAGTGCTAGCAGTAGTAGATAACAGTATTAACATGCTTTCTTCCAGGATTTACACGTTGGATAATATTGTTTCTTCTGTTGTTGATATTGTACATGATGAAGTGTCCACGTTATACCATGGTCAAAATCAATTACGTTCTGTAATGCAGTTTGCCTGGACTCTACAGACAATTAAGGCAGGTCGAGTTCCCTGGAACTCATTGAACGTTTCATCCCTTTTCGCCCCTTTTAATCTTACTGAAAAACAGCGCATGCTTTCAATGCGTGATGCATCATTTTCTATGTTACATATTGAGAAGCTAGAATCCTTGCCTTTCTCTGTTGCTGAAACCACTACTGCCACGTGGCTGATTCATAGTTTAATTACATTACCATTTCCTTTATATAAATTTACTAACTGTATGCGGTATATTGCTATAGGACGATATGAACCACTAGGCAATGCATTTTTACACGAGGCATGGTCATTACCATACACTTACAGATGTCTGAAGGATGGAAAAGAAGTGAATCTTAATGGTGAGGATTGCACACAGTCACCTGACCAGTCATTAATATGCAGACACATTCAGTTACACGGTTCTTGTAATCAGGACCGCCCAAATTTAGCATGTGTTTTAAAAGGCACGCCAGTTCCAGCAGTAGTTCCCACGTTTACATTATTAGCTAATGGTAGTTATTTACTTTTAAACAACGAATTATGTTGTGGTTTATTAATTGGTGTGGCTTATGTGGTAACTGTATCAGAGCGTGTGGTGTGCTGCAAGAATGTTCTATACCCACCCACGCATGGGTCTTCAGATGTCTCCATCTGGCCACAGATTCCAACCTTGGAAGCAAAATTCAATGGTTTAAGCAGAATAAGGGCCCTTTTGTCTCAAAAACAAGTGACCCTGAGTTCGGCCCGGGAAACTTATGTCCTTCACATAGCTAACACCCGCACAGAGGTGCAGGCGCTTTTAAATACTGATTTGCCGTTTCATTTCTGTGAACTGGTGCACCAGATTTTTAATGCTTCTTCAACGACTGGGCTTGCACATTTTTTTAAGTTAGTAAGCAGTGGCCTCGTGACTACGTTTGAAAAAGTTTTTGGTATCATTCCCACGTTTTTCCACTCTATTTTTTCGAGTCTGTTTGGTGGACTACCTGTGTTGCTGGCTGTAGCAGCAGGCATTCTGTTGGTGTTTTTCTTCATAAAACATGGATGCCCATCCTGCGCAAGACGCCGTTCAACGCCTCCTGACACTGTGCCGTAATCGGATGCTCAATTACTATGGAACATTGCCGCTTGCAGCATTAAGCACGGCCTATAGATTGTCATTTCGGTTCACCGACTTCACGTGTGTCCAACCTGTGTTTCACTGCCTGAACTGCTAGTTCGATTGGGCCATTGATTTGTGCCTATGCTTGAGGACTGCTCCTGACGTCGATTTTGATCAGCTAATGCGTCCCGTGGTGGCTCACGAGCTGATCTGTTCTGGCGAGAGAGTTATGGCCTTGGCAGCGATAAATGGAGTTCTGGGCCAATGGGAGATCTCTGCAGCGGCGGATGCCTTTCTGACACACAGCGATCTGGTGAACCCACCGAGTTGTCCTCTGACGTTACAGGAGGATCCGATGCTGGAGGAGCACGTATGTTCTTTCCCATTGCTAAATTGGATTGCTGAACTATTTTCGGATGATGGCAGTGATTTCATGCTGGAGGCTGTTGCAACTTTCTTTGCATATACTTTCCAATCGTGAGATGCCTGGGAGGAATGCTTTGTTGTGAAATATGACTTTCCCCTCGCTGAATTGGAGGGATGGACTATGTTCAGCTGATGGAGAGTACAATCACGTGATGTCGCTGGGGATAACGTCAATGTGGCACATGACTTTGGAAATCGGATAAGTGCCTTGTTTTTTCTCTTACAAACATTTGAATTGATGAGACCTGGTCCTACGTTTCATATTTTTGAGACCTGGCGGACGACTTTTGGTTCAAAAGTTTTGTTTTTATTTTTTTAGATTTGAGGCCACTGTAGGCATTCATACATATTCATTCATACATATTTTTAGCTTATTTTAGCTCAAGATTATTGAACTTTGCTTTCAATTGTTGTGTCTGATTTAGTATTGCCTTTTCCCTTATGTTTGACGGTGCTCGGACCAATGGGGGGGTGTCATATGGATACTTCATTACATATATTGCGTTAAGTTAGCATGAGTGTATTACATGTTTAAACAGCCGGTTTGCCTTCGGCTTCAGTTTTGCACACGACACATACTTGTTGTTGTAGCTTTCACCCTAGAAGCGGTGAGGTGGTTTATTTGAGAATAATATGTTATTTCTATGCTATCAGCTTTGCCTGGTACACTTGGTACAACTGTCTGCACACTGAGAGCTGCACACTCTAAGATTAACCTAACACAAGGTTGCTGGGAGGCCTGATCCTCGCACCACATTAGACATAACACAAATAATGTTGATGCCAACATTTTGGGCTCTACGCGGGTTTAAGATAGAGTTACACGGAATGAACGCAGACACTTGGTGCTGCGCATGAAGAGAGCTGGAAGCTGTTGATGTGAACTGCTCCTACTGACATTGAGAGGTATGGGGCCGCCCTGCTAAAAGCCCGAATGAGACCTTCATATATATAAAATAATATGCTAGATAGGGTGCGCGAAATATAGGTGCTATAGATTTCTATAGAATTTGCATTATAACATGCTAGCACCTTTTGCTTACTATGGATTAGTGACTATGCTGCTGACTCTGATTTTTATAATCTGCATTTTGGTATTATACAAGATGCTGCGTTTGAGAACTTTGCATTGAATAATAAATATTTCAAACTTGCACTTGTGTTCTTTGACTCTCAGTTTTGGTTTGAAATGATTATATAACGAAAGAGTGTTCATGTGTTCCACGATTCCTGAGGTATTCTAAAGATCATGTTCTGGTTTGTCTAAGACATGGTTCATTCCATAATGATCCATGAGACACTGTAGCTAGCTAGGTAAGGGGATTTCTGACACTGAGATGAGTTTTGGATCATCCTAACTCACTGAGGTTCTAGATCTCTATGCACAGTTCTGTGGGAGAACGGAAACCCTGCTACAGCTGCTTGGTCAAAAAAATCAGCAGGTGCTTTTCCCCAGGTTCCTGGAGATAAAGACTCTAAAAAGCAGAATCAACATGCGAAAAAGGTGTTTTCGTCAAGTAGTATGGCCCTAAAATCCACGAATGCTACTTGTCTGCTAGGCAGATATGTTCATGCTTTGATCGACACAGTGAAGCAGCTATCTAAGCTTCCTGAGGAGGATAGGAAGAACTTTAGTGAAGTGATATCTGACATGCAGGCTGCAGCTCGTCAGGTCATACAAAGTGGTATGGACACAGCGGATTCAGTGGCTAGGATCATGGGGTCTTCGATTGCCACTAAAAGAGTGGCTTGGTTAAAGACTTCCGAGTTTTCAGCTGATGTCCAGGCTGCTTTGATGGATTTGCCTTTTGATGGCACAGGCCTTTTCGGGAAAAACACTGATGCTGCCTTGGAAAGCTTTAAAGATAGCAGGGCGACAGCAAGATCTTTGGGCCTGCAGACTAAAGGCTCTTTCACCAAGAAGTACAAGGGTTTTGGAAGGTCTACTTTTCGTACCTTTAAGCAGAACCAACAACAGCAGCAGCAACAAAATCCTTTGTACAAGTCCTACTGGGAGAGACAAAGGGGTCGTCCTCGTGGACGTCAAGCCTCCTCCTCCTCTACTTCCTCCTCTAATACCCACCCCCCACCAACAACAGCAAAGCAGCCCTAGATCCGCCATTCCGGATCATGTGGGTCCTGTAGGGTATCGGCTTACTTATTTTCTACGGGATTGGGAATCTGTTACTTCAGATCTTTGGGTTCTCAATCTCGTAGAGAATGGGTCTGCTCTTCCCTTTCGGGAATTCCCTCCCAATTACCCTCCTTGCCAGGGTTTTTGCTCGGAGGACCACCTGTTGCTCCTTCAGGAAGAGGTACAGGTACTGTTCAGAAAGGATGCGATAGAGGTGGTTCTAGAGCAGGAAAGGGGTCAGGGGTGCTACTCCCGGTATTTCCTGATACCCAAGAAGGATGGCAGGCTTCGTCCAATCCTGGATCTCAGGATCTTGAAGTTCAAGATGTCCACCCTTGCACAGGTTCTTCAGGCGCTGCTGGAAGAGGACTGGATGGTGTCAATCGGCTTGCAGGATGCGTATTTTCACATCCCAATCCTGAAGTCGCACAGGAAGTATCTCCGTTTTACAGTGGGTTCGCAACTCTACCAGTTTGCGGTCCTTCCGTTTGGTCTTACTACTGCGCCTTGAGTCTTCACCAAGATGATGGATGTGGTGGCTGCACATCTCAGAAGGTCAGAGATTCCGGTATTCCCTTATCTGGACGACTGGCTGATCAAAGCAGAGTCTCCAGAGATAGTGCTCCATCATCTACAAGAGACAACTCAGTTGTTACACAGGTTGGGTTTTTCGATAAATGTACCCAAATCTCACCTGGTGCCCTCCCAGTGAAACCTGTTCATAGGTGCGGTACTGGATACAACTGTGTGTCATGCATTCTCTCCTCCTCAAAGGATTCGCGACATATAGGAGTTGATTCCTTTATTTTTCAATGAAGCTGTTGTTCCAGTCCTGAAGGTCCTTCGCTTGCTCGGTCTTATGGCTTTCTGCATTCTGTTGGTCAACAATGCACGCTGGCACATGGGGGCACTCCAGTGGTGCGTCCGCAGGCAGTGGTATCAACACAACGGAGATTTCAGGGAGTCTGTGAGGATCTCCAGAGAAACTGCAGCGTATCTGACTTGGTGGGGAGTGGAAGGCAACCTGTCTCAAGGGAAGCCCTTTGAACTGCCTCCAGCTGTGGCCACAGTGATAACGGATACATCCACTCTAGGGTGGGGTGCTCATCTGGGGGATCTGGAGGTCAAGGGCCTTTGGTCTCCAGAGGAAAGGTTGCTTCACATCAACCTTCTGGAATTGCGGGCGATATATTTGGCACTCAAGGCCTTCCTCCCTTACCTTCGCGGTCGGTCGGTTCAAGTCCTGACGGACAACATGACCACGATGTGGTATGTCAACAAACAGGGAGGAGTAGGGTCGCAGTCTCTCTGCAGAGAGGCTCTGCGTCTCTGGTCCTGGGTTCAGGACCATCAGATTTGTCTGATGACAAATCATCTGGCCGGAGTTCTGAACGTGTGTGCAGACAGTCTCAGTCGGCAGTTCTCAGCCGACCACGAGTGGAGGCTCCATCCGGAGGTAGTTTGTCACGTCTTTCAGACGTGGGGAACTCCTCAGGTGGACCTGTTCGCCACTCGCGAGAATGCTCACTGCCCGTCGTTCTGCAGTCTCCAGTATCCGATGCTGGGAGCTTTGGGGACGCGTTTCAGTTGAGTTGGGGCTCACAACTCCTTTACGCGTTTCCTCCCACACCCTTGATTCCTCGGGTTCTGAGGAAGATTCGACAAGACCGGCCAAAGTTATATTGATCGCCCCGGATTGGCCGAGAAGAGTGTAGTACACAGATCTTCTCCACCTCTCCTCGTGCCCGCCGCTCCGTCTCCCTTTCAGGGCAGATCTCCACTCTCAGATGGAGGGGTAGGTTCTACACCCCCACCTCCAGACCTTACACCTTCCTGCCTGGAGATTGAATGGGGCAACCTGAATTATTTTTCACTCCCGCACGATGTGGTGGATGTCATTTTATAGGCTAGGTGTAACTCCACTAAATCCATTTATTCTTATAGATGGTCCAAATTTGTTGTCTGGTGCAGAGAGAAGTCCATCGATCCTTTGAGGGCTCGTTTGTCAGAAATACTCCTATTGTTTTGAGATTTCTGAAGGGGCTTACAAATAAGTTTCCGCCTACTTCCTTTATTGTGCCTCAATGGGACTTGAATCTGGTGCTTACTTATCTAATGGGTTCTCCTTTCGAACCTCTGCATAATTGTCCCTTGAGGTTGTTGTCTTTTAAGATGATTTTCCTAGTTACAATTACCTCAGCAAGGAGGGTAAGTGAGCTTCAAGCTCTTAGTTCAAAGCCCCCATTCTTGACCATTCATGCTGAACGAATGGTTCTTAGGACCAGGGCTGCTTTTCTGCCTAAGGTGGTTACTCCATTCCATTTAGGACAGTCTATTACCCTTCCTACCTTCTATCCTCCCCCTCACCATTCCAAGGAGGAGGAGCGTCTTCACCGTCTGGACCCTAAGAGGGTGGTGAGCTTTTTCCTTGATAGAACGAAAGACTATCGAGTGGATGACCAGGTCTTTGTGGAATTTGCGGGCTGTGCACAAGCGCACACTCTCAAGATGGATCATAATTTGCATCAAGATCTGCTACGCCCTGGCTGGTAAGGAACCCCCAGAGGGTATAAGGGCTCATTCTACTAGAGCAAAGTCATCAACATCAGCTTTGTCTAGGGGTGTTCCTGTGGAGGACATTTATAGAGCAGCGACATGGGCCTCCCTCCACACTTTTGCAAAGCATTACTGCTTGGATAGCGAGGTGAGGAGGGATGGCCATTTTACGCGCTCTGTCCTGCAATATTTTCTGGCATAGGAGAGAGGACACCCTCCTTCGGGAGTGGGGACTGCTGTGGGACTCTATTCACAAGGTGAGGAATCCACTGGCAGATGTATCTATCAGAAGAACAAGTTACTTACCTTCAGTAATGCTTTTTCTGGTAGATAAAGTATCTGCCTGTGCATTCCTCACATGCCCACCCGCCTCCCCGTTGTCCACTCTTCTATACCTGTATTTATGTATTTTATGTATATTTATTTTTATATATATATATATTGGGTTTTTCATACCTTGGCTATGCACTATGTGTGTGTATTTTTGAATTATATGACTATATACATTGTATATGTGTATATCTACAGTCATTGGTCCATCCGGGTGCCTCGAAGGCATGGAAAAAAGGCGGAACTGATGTCATCACGCCGACGTAGGCCTAATAAGGAGTCGGTGACGTCAGTCGGAGTCGCGCGCGCTGCCGTGCTCCTATGACGTCGTACATGCCGGCGTGCTACAAAAGAATTTTCCGAACGTTGCTGACGCAGGGGGATATTCACAAGGTGAGGAATCCACAGGCAGATACTGTATCTACCAGAAAAAGTGTTACCGAAGGTAAGTAACTACTTGTTCTTTAGCCCCCTTCACGCTGATATTCCTAAAAACAAATAATCTATTTTGAGATTACCAATCAGGATTCAGACCACACTGTTTTAGAGAAACTGCAACCCTAAACACCATTCAGTATATAAAACAGCAGCCACAATGCAACACTAATATTTTAAGACTTATTTGCAGCCTTTGACACAATTGATCGCTAATTACTTCCTTCTTGTCTTGACAGTAATTTCTGAATTCATGGAAAAGCCCATGCTGGGATATGATCTTTCTTTTCAACTGGAAACAATGTGTCAAACTCAGGCAGCACACATCTAAGCACACCAGGATCAGTTACGGTGTTCAGCAAGGCTAGTCTCTCTCCCCTACACTTTTTCATACATATGTTTGGTCTGATGCAATTTCCTGATTTGGTATAAACTTTCAAATTTATGCTGATGACACCCAAATCTGAATAAACTTCCAACAAGACAGTCCTGACATCTCAGCCACTTGCCCAAGTTTTTCTAGCTACCAAAAGCTGGACGTACAATCCTTTCTGTTTTAACATTAAAAAAAACGAAACTTTAATGTTTGGTATGAAAATCCTTTTAATTGGCCTTCAAAACATGAACATCTCAATGCTCCTTTCAAAACAGTGCACAATCTAGGAGTTATCTTTGACTTAGATCACTCATTTACCTCCTCAAACCCATGCAATATCTAAAAACGCACATCATCTCCTCTACAGCATGATCAAATCTACTCCATGCTGGGCGTGACACAAACAATCCTTCTCATTTTATCTCTTGTACTATCCAAACTAGTCTGCTGCTCATCAGTCTTCTTCAACGCCTGGTCCAAAATAGAGCCACAAGAATGATTTTGGGTCGAAAACACATGAACAGATATCCTTCTATTGTTCCAAACTAAAATACCTGACCATCAAACAACAAGGCATATTAAACTCCTTATCCATCATCTGGAATGCTATACATAATTTAACCCCCAAGGACTTGACATAGCTAGTCACACAGAAGACCAAATAGGAAAGAAATCTACTCTGTAACAAAGTCACTAAGCTTTCTGTAATTTAATAGACAAGAAAAAGGCTAGGAGCAAACCAAATGACAGAATTATGGAACATGCCACCTCCTAAATGCAAACATGTTCTGCAATACAATAGGTTTGGCTTATGAACGAAAGTGCCTTTTATGTCATTATTGGGATTAGGCACTTAATAAGTCATCCTACATGCACTATTTGTGGAGAAGTGTGGCTCAGGGGTTAGAAGCGGCAGAACTGGAAGCTGAGATCGGCCCTGGACCAGGGTTCAATTCCCCGCCTCAGCGGGTCTTGGGCTCAAAAAAATTCCACGGACTCGATAATTCTCGCTCCGGTGCCTTCTCAACTCATGGGTTCACACTCTGCGACTCTGGGCAATAGCTTGATTAATCTCCACAACGGCCCCTCGCGGCGGGATGCCTGGCTTTCACCTTGTGGATACCCTGCCGGGGTTATCTCACAGGGGAATACCAGGACGGGTTCCCTAAGCAAGCGCCGGGAAACCCTTTGTGGGTAGCTGTGCGCTATATAAGCTCAAATACATTTACATACACATTTACATATTTACAGTGCAAATCTTCTCCCCTAGGGTTTGTCAAAGGCAGTAATCTTCATTAAAATCTTTACCTACAAAGGTAATCAGAGATATTTCATGTAACAAAATAGGTATCTTTAGGCTTTAATACAGAAAAATAACCCTTAAATGCTTTTTAACATATACTTTTCACAATCAATAAGTCAGATCTAATGCATTTATCAAAACTTTTCATAGCAAACAGATCAGACCGATTGCAAAAGAAATATGTTTTCCTGGTGAACCAAACAGGTCTGTAGCTGTTATCATTGGCTTATAAGTTACCTTAGCCAACTGAGGCCTTCTTTACTGAGGATAAGCTTTTCCACAAGGTAACCATCTCGCATACAGTGATAAAACCACCTCGTATACAAAATTATACTTGGCAAAGCAAAATACAATCTCTCCAAAGAGGGGTAACAGGGATCATGACAGTGTACTCTATACCCACGATTTGTTAGAGGGGGCAACAGCACTAACACCCTTGCCTAATATGGTAATCTGTGTGATTCCACGTAGCACAATACATGCCTGTAAGTTTTAATAAATAGTGATAACAATCTACCCTTAAATGACTATTGACTTTCACATAGGCTTTTCACAGTCAATATGTCAGTCCTACTGCCTTTATCAACACTTTTCATTATAAACAATTAGGACTATAACCTATATCATTGGTGTGCCATCACATCCAAATGGGACATTCTGTGTTGGTTCATAAACCTTTCCACAAGGCAACCATCAGGCATATCATAACCACACCATAAATATGCACAACATCCTGTTGTGAAAACAATATAAAATTCCTGCTAATGGTGTCTAATAAGGATTACCAAAGTGCAAATCGTTGAGCACCATGGTTTATTCAAGAAGGTCACCAACACCCACACTCTTGCCTACTACAATAATCTGCGAGATTCCGAGTAACAAAATACCTGACTACTGGCTTTAGCACAGTGTATCACAATCCACCCATAAAAAGCCCATTGCTTTTAACACATGTTCTTCACAATAAGTAAGGCCTTCTTGCTTTGTCATAACTTTTCATTATAAACATACCACATGTAAAAGGAATCTGACATACTTTACCCATTGAACCAATAAGGCTTCTAGACTTTACCAATGTCTTGACACTATATAAAATGAGGGCTATCGAAGTGCACATAAACCGCAAACATCAGGCATTCATTTATAAAATTGCAAATATGTTCAAAATTGCAGTTTGCACAACAATACATAAGCACTTTCGATGGAGACTACCTAGAATTAATACAGTGAAATTAAACTCTCAGGGTTTGCCAGAGAGTGTCACCGACGCCCAAATTGCATGTAACCAAATGCCCTTCTCTGGCCGGTAAATGTGATAAAAATCCACTGTTGAAGGCTGATTGGCTTTACCATATGATTTTCTCAATAAATAAGCCACACCTACTGCCTTTGTAATGTATTTTCATACTAAATAGGCAGGACCCATGGCATCCCACCACACCAATCAAGCCTATAGCTGTTAACATTGGTTTGTCAGCAAACCTAACTCAGGCCTACTGAAGTTAGTGTAATCTTCCTCACAAAGCAACCATCAAACATACAGTCAAGCAATTGCAAATGTATGCAGAATTACAATTATAATTAGCAAAGCTAAATAGTGTCTCTTCTAGCAGGCTTAACAAGGATTCTCGCAGTGCAAATCTATACTTATCTTTTGTCTGCACGGGTAATCAACTCCTAAACCCATGGCTACTAAGCAGGGCTGGCCTAAGTGCTGGTGGCGCCCGGTGCGACAATGTCTGTTGGTGCCCCCCAATGACCTCCTTCTCCATGGATTCCCTCACTACCACCCTTCAGCAGTGTCCCTCAAGTCTCCATTACCACTTTCTCTCACATACATTTCTTTTGTTTTATAGCGTTTTGTTTTATAGCGCCACTCATACGCTCGCCTCGTTTTTCCACAGTAAGATCGCAGACATACACAACAGTTTCAGCACACAGCCGACGCACCCCACGACCGTACCAACGGCCCCCACCACCACCCTCCGAGCCTGGACCCCGATCAACACCGAAGACACCATCCGCACGATGAACTTCATCCACTCCGGATCACCAACCGACCCCTGCCCTCACCACGTCTTCAACAAGGCCGACGCCGTCATCGCACCCCACCTCCGGGACATCATCAACACCTCCTTCGACACCGCCACCTTCCCAGAGAGCTGGAAGCACGCAGAACTCAGCGCCCTACTGAAGAAACAGTCAGCGGACCCCACCGATCTCAAAAACTACGACCCATCTCGCTACTTCCTTTTCCTGCCAAAGTCATTAAGAAGACCGTCAACAGACAGCTGGCCGCCTTCCTCGAGACAAATGGATCCCTCGACCACTCGCAGTCCGGCTTCCGGGCCAACCACAGCACCGAGACCGCCCTCATCGCAGCCACCGACGACATCCGAGCCCTGCTCGACAACGGGGAAATAGCAGCCCTCATCCTCCTGGACCTCTCCGCAGCGTTCGACATGGTCTGCGACTGCCACCGCACCCTAGTGCAACGCCTGAACAACGTCGGAATCCAAGAGAAGGCACTGGAGTGGATCATCTCCTTCCTCGCCGGAAGGACCCAGAGAGTCCGCCTCCCCCCGTTCAGATCCGAGGCCACCGAAGACATCTGCGGCATACCACAAGGATCATCACTCAGCCCCACCCTCTTCAATGTCTACATGAGCCCCCTCGCAGCCATCGCACACCAACACAACCTCAACATCATCTCCTACACAGATGACACCCAGCAGATCCTCTCCCTCACCAACAACCCCACAACGGCTAGAACCAACCTACATGAAGGGATGAAGGACGTAGCCGCGTGGACGAGGAACAGCTGCCTGAAACTGAACTCCGATAAGACGGAAGTCCTCATCCTAGGATCATCACCCACCGTCTGGGACGACTCCTGGTGGCCCCCTGCCCTGGGCAACGCACCCAAACCAACGTGCCACGCACGCAACCTGGGCTTCATCCTGGACTCCTCCCTCTCATTGACCAGACAAGTCAACGCCGTCTCCTCGTCATGCTTCAACATCCTAAGCATGCTGCGCAAGATCTTCCGGTGGATCCCCACCGAAACCAGGAAGACGGTCACCCAGGGCCTCGTCACCAGCCGACTGGACTACGGCAACTCCCTCTATGCCGGAACCACAGCCAAACTTCAGAAAAGACTCCAACACATCCAGAACGCCTCAGCACGACTCATCCTGGATATCCCCCGACACAGCCACATCGCCGGACACCTGAGAGACCTGCACTGGCTCCCCGTCAGCAAGAGAATCACGTTCCGACTCCTCACCCACGCACACAAAGCTCTCCACAACCAAGGCCCCAGATACCTCAATGACCGCCTGACCTTCTACACCTCCACCCGCCAGCTTCGATCGACCAACCACGCCCTTGTCACCGTTCCCAGCATCCGAAGAGCCACAACGGAAGGAAGATCCTTCTCCTACCTGGCTGCCAAGACGTGGAACTCCCTACCCATCCACCTCCGCCTGACCCAAGACCACCTCTCCTTCAGGAAGCAACTCAAGACCTGGCTGTTCAAACAGTAGCGAACCCCCCTCCCCCAAGCGTCTTGAGACCCTCCGGGTGAGTAGCGCGCTATACAAATGCTTGATTGATTGATTGATTGATACCAGTGTAATGTGTCAGAACACTTTACACCACGTACACATTACAAGGAGACAATAAATCATACGTGTGTAAATCAGTGTATAGATAATGTTACATAAGACAGATGACTACATGGTGTAGGAGTCACAAGTCATACTGGTAGACAGTATAGTATAAGAGTGCTTGGTCTGGAGAAGCACAAACTCAAAATTTAGAATGTAACACCACGGTTGGGGGTTGGCTTTACTGATAAGAACTGATTTCTACCCAAGTGAACCTTTTTTGCAACACTATGATATGAAAGACCGGGGGAAAAATCATAACACTCTAATCTATACCTTGCAGTTTACATGCAGCTCTTTGATGATAGTTAATAGCTCACTATTCTAAATTAGGATTTACACTTATAAACTGCAAGTAACAAAAGGGTCTCTCTGACAGAAGCAGTAACGCACTGAGATATTTACATTGTATGCACTTTGTAATCGGAATAGCACATGAGCTTAGCAGCAGGCATTTTAACCTCCGGCGCTACTTCATGAGTCAAAACGTCCACTCGACAAAACTCCGATCCCTCTGCAGCAGGTCCATCAATCACCAGAGTTACTTGACATTTTTATGGTTACCTGAAAATTGCTGGAGGCAAGGACTGCGGCAGCCGGTGCTTTTAAAACCATATTGTACTTTAAAACATGCCCCCCCCCCCCAAAGTCAGCGCCCAGTGCAATGGTACCGATCGCACCCCCCTTAGAGCTGACTCTGCTACTAAGGTAATCTATCCGAGTAATAACAATTCATCATTAAACATATATGTACTTTAACGTATGCTTTCTACAACCAATATGTCAGGCCAACTGACTACTGCCTTTCTAGTACATTTTCATAATGAACAATCAAGCATAAAACAGTTATCATTGGATTGTCACAAAAAAGAGTTCAAGCAGCTGTACTTAGCGTACGCTCTCCATAAGGCAACCACCTGGCTTAAGTCATAAAAGTAAAAATGTATACAAAATTACACTTGGCAAAGCAAAATACTTTCTCTTATAAAAGAGGATTATTGTAGTGCATGTCTTCTATCCCTTACAGTTTGTACTTTGTTTGGTTGGCTCACCAACACAAAAACCCTTGCGTGACACAGTAATGTGTGAAATTAGATCTAACGAAATACCTGCCCATAGGAATGAGCACAGTGTATTAATGATGCATCCTTAAAAGCTGATTGTCTTTAACACATGATTTTAACAATAGGTAGGTCAGGTCTACTGACTTTGTCATAAGCTTTCATAATCAGCAGATCAAATCTATTAAATCTGGCATGACTTTTCCTAAGAGGCCTTTCATCTTTAACAGCGGCTTTATACTTTGCTTAGCTCCAGCCTATTCAAGTGCAAATAAATTAGCAACCATCATCCATAGAATTATACAATTACAAATATATAGAAAAAAAGCCACTTGCAAAACGATATAAAACCCCTCTCAACAGGGCCTAACAAGAATAGTCACAATGAAAATCTCCAGGATTTGTTAGAGGGGATGGTTAATGCCAAACTCCTTGCCTACCACAGTAATCTGTGAGATTACATGAAATAAAACACCTGTCTATGTCCTGTAACACAGTATGATAACAACCAGCTGTTAAAACCATACTGGCTTTAACATATTTTTTCACAACTAATAAGCTCGACCAACTGCCTTTGTCATAATGTTTAATAAATAGTCAATAAACACAAAAGGAGCCTAAGGGGGTATACAGTCAGCTTGCCCCCCCACTCACCAGTCTACAAACACAATTCCTGCTTCAAGCGGAGCACGAAGTACGAAGCGGCCAGCTACACGAGGTAATGATGATACTGACGATCGCAGTTATCATCGGGACACGTGACCGGTTGTTGCGTGATTCCCTGAAGAGTGGGTTGCAGGTACGAGGGATGACAGCAACCTCTCGGTCTGGTGTGAGACACAAATGAGGCGAATACAGGTTACCCTGGCAGCCCTGATGAAGTTGCATAAATAGGCGGCAACAAAATATGTCAGCTTGTGAAAATGGCTTAAATTAAACCATTTTTTAAGTGAGGACGCTCATGGCACCAAATAAAATTACAAGTACGAAGTAAGTGGTACCTCGTTTTAAAATTGAGAATTGCATTTCTCTTCTCACGGGGACCAGCGGGCACTTTAGTAACACAAGCACTGACAGTGCATTTACACACGTTTTTTCACTGTTTCTTTCCCTTTTCTCACCTTTGATAATTCTATGAAGCCGCATACTCTTTTCTTTTTGGGCAAGAAAGTTACAGATGATGATAAATGTGTGAGCTAGTGAGTATCAACCAGCAAGCCTCACTTGGTGTTACTACCATGAGGTACTTTCTTCCTTTTCTCACATTTTTTCACAAATTTTGTGTGGACACAAAAATCTTTCTTTCATATGAGATGGGGTATTGACATTTTTCTTTTGAAATTGAACAATTGGACACTATGCTAATGGTAATGTGCCTTGCCTTGGAAGACGTTTTGTAATTTCTTACAAACTCCTCAGGTGTCTTTAGAATATATTCAGTTGTTCAGAATTGGTCAGGTCTACTTGTGCTAATAAATAATCAAAGCAGAACCATAACTTCAAACATGAGGTTTCCAGTGTACCAAATGGTCATACATAGCATGCTACTATTACCAACTGGTGCCTACAGTTTTGAGTGTAAGCTTTTCCACAGGGCAACCATCAGACACAGCCACAAGATTAGAAAGGTTTGCAAAATTATAGTTGGCTAGGCAAAATACTATCTCCTTAAGATGGCCCAGCAAGTATTCTGACATACCAAACCATTTTTATATCCATGGCTTGCCACACTAGGTGACTAACACAAAAATCATTGCATACAACATTCCATGTAACAAAATACCTATATGTAGGATTTAATTTAGAGTAATAACAATCAAACTATAAATGCTTAATGACTTTAACATATCTGTTTCACAATAAATAAGTCAGTACTAGTTCTTATCTCAGCATTTTATTATAAACAGATCAGACTTATAGACGTGATTGTTTGCTTACCACCATAACTAGTTCAGGCCTGCTATAACAAGTATAAACTATACCACAAGCCAACAAGTGCAGTCCGAGCACTCATTGTAGTAGAAGCACACAAAGTCAGCTCAATCAAATCTAGTTCTCATGGGAACCATGATGTGGGTGAAGCCTAAATACCTCTATCTTAGCGGGACTCTGAAAGCTCTATTTTACTGATCACATAAGGTTGAATGCTAGTTGCATTGTCAAGCTAGACCTAAAAACCCATGTAGATTAGTGTAGCCCTGGGTTCTCAAGCACAAAACTGTACTATGAAGTCTCATGGTAATAAATGCCCTCCTCCCAACTGTGCTGCCGCCAGACAAAAAACACTGTACCTTTCTAGATATCTAAGGCACTTTAATAACATTACAGAGTCATGTGTGCGACCCTGAAAGTTCAAATTCAGGCAGCCTTACTCTTGCCGGCTCAGGCAGCTGGATAAATAAGCAAAATGATCACAACTGTGTGTAGAGCTAGCACTTTTTTCTGGAAGCACACGACGTCAGCCCAATCAAAACATATACTCCTTACAACCAAAGCTCTGTCCTAGCAGTGCTTCTTAAAGCCTTTTTAGGTTGATTAGGTAATGTCTGGTGACAGCTGCACTGTTAAACCAAGCCTAAAAGTCTTAATGAACAGTATATCTCCTGATACCTAATGAACTCACAATCAATTTGTTATTTTCTCTGTTTCATTCCCCCCAATTTGTCATTTTCATTCTCTCCTCCCACTCCTTTTTCCAACTCCCCTACACCTTTAAATTTGATTGGTTTACTATATGTTGTACATAATGAATACAGACACAAGTGTTCCAATGGGGTATGCTGCCAAATTTTGGTTCACTTTTGTCACACTGCAGTTCTGAACAATGATTTTGGTAAGCGTCTATGGATGTGCCCTTATGTATTTTAAAGCAGGCTCATTGGTTGGACAACACCTGTGGTGGCGGAAACCGAGTTGGTTAATTCTCTTCTAGATTTAGCATTTCCTGCTGAAATTAGTGGGGTTTCCATTATGGCACAAATCTAAATCTGGCCTTTAACCTTTGTTGGTGACACTGTGCTTATTTGTCTGGTAGTAACCCAGAAATTAATTAACTTTTCCCAAAACAATATTCTGCACAGGAAAAGTAAACTATCTGATCCTATACACCTGTCAATTAATTATTCTATCAATTGTTTCTTTTTTTTAGAGAAGAGCAGGCTACAGCTCTATGGGAACTGGGGAATTTGTGGATCTTCCCAAGGCATGGACAGAGCTCATTTTGTTGGCTCAGTGCAAAGGAAAAATCCAAGAAGGTACTGTCTGTCTTTTAATATCCGTAATCTCTGCCCAATTCACAAAGATTGGTGTATAAGTGGGTGCTACTTCAACCTAAGCTAGAGCTTGGCAGATGTCCTGTCCACCTTAGTACAAGTACAATATATCCAAAAATAATTGTAGGAAGGCAGGTGTTGTGTCTGTCATGTTTGCGACATAGTACCCGTCCGCCAATTCTAAATCAGGCCCTTACTCTTGCGCACTTGTGGGTTACTCTTGGAAACTGGTAATAGCTATTAGTAATCCACAGCAAAATCTTTGTGAATCGAACCCTCTGTATCTACAGTAGATATGATCATTTCATTAGTAATTTCATGTGAATATTTTGTGGTGATATTAAAGCAACTCAACAGTCCTCCTGTAATATTTACGATTTCACCTGAGACAGCACGTGCATGGACATCATGTACATAAAAGTCTTTAACAGCTTGAGGAGCACCCATATAAACAGCTCTGGTGTTGCTAATTTGAAATGATTTACTCTTTAGCCTCCTATTAAATATTTTAAAGGTGGGCTTCTTTACTCTTTTTCTATTGGCTTCAGTGTTTGCTGGGTTGCTGCACAAAAAATCACTGTTCGGAATGTATTTGTAAGTCAGAACATAACCATTGAATTGCACTGCTGTGTAACAGCACTGATTGCTGGAAAAATAAATTGAACTAAATACTCACCTCGATTACTTCACCGTGTCCCTAACACTGTCTCACTTCCAAGACGTGTTTGGGCGCCATGTACCTAGGATGGCCACCCAGTCAGGTCCTTACGGATACTAACTCCAGGCCTGAACTTTTCACTTGGAAATTATTTAATCTTAGGTGTGTTACTACAATTACTGCAACTGAAGCATAACAAGACTTCTACACCCAGAATGCATCAGGACATTACACAAAGTCAAGGGTGGGAAATAGAGTTCGAAATTACTTGGAGGGATGTGGTGACTCTACATGTAGAAAGCAGTATTCAGGCCTCCCCGCCAAGCATCCATTTATCACTACACCACCATCCATGAGTCTAACTGCAAGACCTCTGATGTTTGCCAGAGGCATGTTTTTTCCATTCAGTGATCTCCCACTGTGGTGTCTGTGTTTCGTCCAGAAAATCTTTCCACCCCTCCTGCCAATATTCCTGTTTTGCAACTTCTTAGCACTTTTATGGCCAGCTATGCACTTGTTCTGTGCTTTATTACGCCTCTGTGTTGCCTCCTTGCCTTCCCATAGACACGCCAACAAATTCCTCCACAACACCGGACCCCAATAACTCAACGATAGAGTCTCCTTCCGTGTACCCAAGAGAGACCTCCGCTCCACTGACCTCACCCTCGCTGAAACCCCCCGCATCCGCAGAGCCAGAGCTGGTGGAAGAAGCTTCTCCTAAATCATAACAAAGAACTGGAATCAACTCCCGGTCAACATCAGACGCTTCCCCACTCTGCACACCTTCATGAAGAGCCTCAAGACCTGGCTCTTCGGCTGACTCTGAGCTGCACACCCCACCCCCCAGCTCCTTGAGACCCTGATGGGTGAGTAGTGCGCTTCACAAATCCTTGATTGATTGATTTAGTTCTTGCAAAGCTCATGAAATAAAGTAAAATAGGAAGAGCATAGGGAGTCGCTTCTGAAGATGTGGTGCAAGTAAGGATGTGGACAGTGCAAAAACAGGAAGAGTGAAAAGAATGGAAACTGGTATGTTGCGCTAATAAAGAGATGGAGTGCAGTAAAAGAGGGTCACAAGGAGGTACAAGGAATCTGTACAATGAATTGAGCAAGAGAATGGAATGGGGTGTCTGTGCAGAAGTGGTGACTGAAATAGGAGGAGAAGGCACTGGGTGTTTATATAGGAGAAGATGGAAGCCGACGAGTAACGTCATCATACCACTTTGCTATTACCTGGGAGTTGAGAGAACAATGCTGGCAGAGGAAGAGTATAGACACTGAAGAAGTCGCACCCACCGGACATTACTGAATTAAATGGGTTGGCACATGCTAAATGCTAGTGCATAACTATTGAGTAAAGCCTTCTAGCAATCAAAACAGAGGTAAATATATGGAAAACATAAAGCCAGTAGTTGAGCTGGGGTATGTCTGAATTTTTATAGACCCCTGCCCTCTATGTTGCAGTTTATCTGCTAATAAATGCGACTACACCCCTGGTCATAGTACTGGCTATTTTAGAATGGTGCTGAGGGCACTGTAATGCATACCCAACCCCAGATGGGCTACGTGGTCCTACCAGGCCTTTAAAAACAACAGAAGCCCCTGCTCTAGGATAAAAGTAATTAGAACTCAATGGTTTCTGTTTGGTGTGTCAATATTGACTAAAGCACATTAACCATGTTACAGAGTCAGTACAATGTGCCCAGAAAGAAAGTTCGTAATGGAGTAGAATTCTTCTTAATGAAAACACTTTATTGTGGTTCCCGGCGCCGTTTGTCGTTTGGCCTCAACACTTAAATCCCGTCTTTTCTCGCAAGAAAGGCCCTGAAGATTCGCAGTCTGTTTCCCTGCGATGAAACACGTGTTGGCCACAACAAGAGGAACAATAAAGTGTTTTCATTAAGAAGAATTCTACTCCATTACGAACTTTCTTTCTGGGCACATTGTACTGACTCTGTAACATGGTTAATGTGCTTTAGTCAATATTGACACACCAAACAGAAACCATTGAGTTCTAATTACTTTTATCCTAGAGCAGGGGCTTCTGTTGTTTTTGTGCATTGTGTGTGGATTTCTGATCCACCCTTGAGCGGTTACGAGGGATTACCGCCCGCCCCATTGCCTGGAAACTCATACCCCACTACACCACAATACCCTACGGTTACTCGGCTGTGCGCCTTCTTTAATCTGGAATACCTTAAACCCTCTCAGCAGATCTATATCCTACCAGGCCTTTGACTGTCCCTCCCCTCCACTCGCCCTTCTTTCAACAAGAACCTTGTTGGAAATGGCACTTTTTGCATAGTTAGCCACAAACCTTTGCTTCTTCCTCCTTTATTTTTCCTGACCCGTGGTTGTTGGCTAAAGGACTCTAGGCACTTTACCACTGCTAATCAGTGCTAAAGTGCATAGGCTCTCTGTGTAAATTGTTATTGTGATTGGTTATCCATGATTGGCATATTTGTCTTACCAGTAGGTCCCCAGTAAAGTGCACTGAGTGTACCAGGGCTGGTGATACCAATGCTACTAGTGGGCCTGCAGCACTGTTTGTGCCAACCACATGAGTAGCCCCAAAGAGATGTCTCGGGCCTGCCACTGCAGTGCCTGCGCGCAGTTTGCTAACTGCCATATTGACCTGGCCAGTGTACCCACTTGCCAGGCCTTACCCTTCCCTTTTCTTATACCTAGGACACCCCTATGGTAGGCCCAAGGTACCCCTCTGGACAGGGTGCAGTGTATGTTAAAGGTAGGACATGTACTAGTGTGTGTAACATGTCCTGATAGTGAACTACTTCCAATTTATTTTGTTTCTCACTATTAAAAAGCTATCTTGCCTATAGGACAGAATGGGGAATGCTGTGTAACATGTTTACCTGCATATCTTCCTATAGGAGCGAGATAGAAACTTGGAGTCTGGTTTGCCTGAACTCAGAGTTTAATAGCACATATCTTAGGAATGATGTTTTTTAAATCCTGTGTTTGAAAATAGCACTTTTAGAAAGTGGCTATTTCCTTGTTCAACCTTTCTGTGTGCCTCTGCCTGTTTGAGGATTGACTGTTTGGTTTGAGAGGGGCAGGGGCTGGGGTGGCTCTCTGAGTGAGTCAGCACCAGGTTGAATAGACATATCTGCATTTGGAGTGGTGGGAGGGGAAGCACCTGGGCCTGAATAGGGCTATGTCTGCGTTCCACAATGCTGGCTCCACCTCCTGTGGTGGGTCTGATGACCCTGGCCCACATTGGCAAAGGAAGAAGTTGTGCACTGGCAGGGTGCACCCAGAACTGGTTTGGACTGGGTCCAGGAGTTCAAGACCACTCACACATAGTGAACAAAGACTTTTGGGGTTGAATATGAGAGCTGAAACCCTTGAACTTTAGACTACTTTGGAACCAAGGAGGAACCTTTGCTGAGGAGAAAAGCTGAAGAGCTGGAGGAGAAGTACTGCCTTTGCTGTGTGTCTGGAGTTGGCCTGCAGTTGCTATTTCTGCCAAAGGAAGGACAAAGGACTTTGCTGTGTGCTGTGTCCCCCTGCTTGACAAGGACTTTGCTGTGAGCTGTGTCCTGAAAAGAAAGTCTCCAAGGGCCTGAGAAGAGCTGGCCTCCTGTTGTGGAAAAACAGGGACATAAAAGTTTCCAAGACTACTTCGTAATCAAGAGGAACCTGTTGCCAAAGAGGACAGCTGAAGAGACTGAGGAGAAGTACTGCCCTTGCTGTGTGTCTGGGGCTGGCCTGCAGTTTGCTGTTTCTGCTGAGGAGAGGATCAAGGGACTTTGCTGCGTGCTGTGTCTCCTGCTTGAAGAAGGACTTTGCTGTGTATTGTGTCCATCTGAAGAAAAGTCCCAGACACAAAAGGACTTCACCCCCAGCTTCCCTGACTTCCTTGCTGGAAGTTCTAACCTGCCCTGAGGTGCATGTAACTGTGTGTGAGGCCCTTGCAGCTGGAAGCTGGAAGCGCAACACAACGAGGGAGAAGCATGATGCCACCACAGCAGCCGCCATTGCATCGCCAAGGAAGAGTGTTGTCGCTGCCGCTGTTCACCGTTGCATCACCGGAGAAGTGTGTTGCAGGGCCTTTCGCGGCTGAAGAAACCACCGATTTTGCTGCACGGCCATCGAGCGTGGACACAACACAACCACGTTGACGCATCGCTCCAAAGACGCCATTTTATCGAATCGCACTGGTTCGTCGCAACGCAACGAGGCACCATCTTGTCGCATTGCAACCTGAGCAGGAAGAATTGACACATCGCCTTCTCTGCGACCCTTTTGTTCTGCATTACGCATCTAAGGTACTCTGAGAGTGTTGCATTTTCCATCTACAAGATTATTTTTACAACAACCCTTTTTAAAGACATTCTCCTGAGTATCTGTATGTTGGACTTTTGTCGTTTTGGTCTTGTTTAGTTTAGATAAAGATATTTTATTTTTCTAAACTGGTGTGGTGTCCATTTGTGGTGTTTTCACTTTGTTACTATGAGTGCTGGTACAAATACTTTACACATTGCCTTTGGGATAAGCCTGTCTGCTCGTGCCAAGCAACCAAGGGGGTGAGCAGGGGTTATCTAAAGTGTGTATCACCCTTACCCTGACTAGAAGCAAGGGTCCCTATTTGGACAAAGGTAACTGCCTCTGCCAACTAGAGACAACCTTTTCTAACAAGCCTAAAGAACAATAGATGGACGGAATGCTGAACAATGTCAAACATTTATCCCCAGTCCAGAGATCTGGGACCAAAGCCATCATGTGTTTGCTCCCCAAGCCATTCCAGTTGGACCCTGCCATACACAAATCAGCTTGGGTCTGTTCCCCATGGGAACAGTCCAGCCAGATCTGCCAGGCCAGGTCCTTTGTAGACCGGAAACAAGCATCCTATAACCGGTTTGGGGTATCACCCCATATCAACTAGGATAACTTGACTCCAGTGGAATAGTAAGCACGGGACCCACATATGGGCATACCCTTGGCACTTAGGGAGACAAATTCAAAAAGAACAATTGATGAACAGAATGCTGAACAATGTCAAACATTCACACCTATTACAGAGATCTGTGCCCAAATCCATAATTTTATTGCTCACCACGCCATTCCAGTCTAGACCCAGCCATATGCCGTTCAATCTTGACCCTGCTCCACATGGGAACAATCCAGCTCGAACTGCCAGGCCAGGTCCTCCCTAGACCGGAAACACACACCCTAGTACCGGTTTTGGGGTATAACACTTCATAAGTCAGAATAGCTGGAGTCCAGTGGAATGGTGAGTGTTAGCAATGGCGGTCTCTACTTGGCAATGGTTTGCTCCTTTGTCCAAATAGGGACTCTTCCTTCTAGTCAGGATAAGGGGGCAAGCCTTCTAAAAAAAACACTGCTCACCCCGTGGTAGCTTGGCACGAGCCGTCAGGCTTACCTTAGAGGCAATGTGTAAAGCATTTGCACCTGACACACAGTAATACAGTGAGAACACTACAAAAGGACACCACACAAGTTTAACCCTTTGGATGCACTGGCGTATTGTGCGTTGGACGGCCGGGGGGCGTACAATTTTCACACACGTGAAATTTTCCCGCACTGTGAGAAAATGTTATCAGCATTTAAGGGTTAAAAAAATACCCAATATTTATCTGTGCAAAACATGACCAAAACAATAAATTTCCAACATACAAGGATCGGAATCTGTACTCTGCAAGCATAACTTTAAACTGCAGTTCTTTGAAGGCAGTAGCTCCATCCGGTGCAACCGCAGTGCTGAAACAACCAAGTGCGCCAGGGTTGGTCGATAGCGTTGGTGCAGACCTGTGTCGATATCAGAAGGCATATAAACAGTAGCTTTTTGTTCTGGTCGACCTCTGTGGTGTGCTCTGACAGTGGCAGTCATCAAGGCTGCGGTGTGAAGCAGAGTGGTGCATAGTGTGGTGCCCACAGGCAGCAGTGCAAGCAGCGGCTCGGTGGTGGTGCCAGTTATCATTGTGGGTGAGACCAGGGTTACGGTTTGAAGTACGGAGGTTCCCTCTTTGGTGCTGATGATCACAATGCAACCTTCAGCAGCCATCTCAGATTGGCGGTCGATGGGGCTGGTGTCAGTGGGCTGCGGATGCGGTGTGGGGCGGGACGGTGCTGCGTGTAACTTGTGAACTGTGCCTGCAGACCACGGTGCAGACCACAGAAGCAATTTCAACTGGCCATGGCATTGTCTGTGAGACGAGGGTGGCACAGTGAAGCAAGTTGGTGCAGAGTGCGGTGCCCACAGGTCGTGGTGCAAGAAGCGGCTCGGTCGAGGCGGCAGTCGTCATCGTCGGTGAGACCAGGATTGCAGGGAGAAGGGCGGCAGTGCCCACTGTGGTGACTTCCAGTCATGGAACCCCTGGCGGTCTTGGTGACGGCGTTGGGGTCCGGTTTTCCATCTGTGGCAACTGAGACACACAGTTCCAGAGGCGGTACCAAGAGGTAAGTAAAGTCTTTGCTGTCCCTGAGGCTTTGTGAACAGGAGGCAAGCTCTATCTCAAGCCCTTGGAGATACTCAGCAAACAAGTGAAGAAAGTTCAGTCCAGTCCTTTCACTGCCCAAGGCAGAAGCAGTAACTGCAGGCCATCCCAGAAAAGCAACAACACAGCAAAGTGGTGGTACTCCTTCTGGCAGTTCTTCTAGCTCTTCTTCTTGGCAGTTTCCTTGATCCAAGCAAGTTCTAAAATCCTGGGGTCTGGGCCCCAATATTTATACTCAGGTTCTCTTTCTTCTCTTGGCCAGAGAGTGTCTGTGGTCAGTCCAAACCAGTTTGGCCCAGCTTCCCAGCAGGAAGTGAAGACAGCATTGTCTAAGGCAGACCAGACCCATTCATGTGCAAGGAAATCTCCTTCCACTACTCTAAATGCAGCTTAGGTCTATTCAGCTAACCCCCTGTCACTCAGCTGAGGCACACAGGATGGCTAAGCAAGAAGATACCTACTTTCTAAAAGTGGTATTTTCAAATACAGAGCATAAAAATCATCTTTACTAAAAGATGCATTTCTACATTCTGAGTTTAGGCATTCTAAACTCAATTCTCCTATCCTGTCCCAATGGGAATATATACCCATAAGATGTTGTAAACTATTCCCCTGTCTGTCCTATGGGACAGATAGCCTTTTAATAGTGAACAACAAATTACACTGTATTTCACTATCAGGACATGTTACACACACCAGTACATGTCCTACCTTTCACATACACTGCACCCTGCCCATAGGAGTACCTTGGGCCTGCCGTAGGGGTGACTTACACATCATAAAAGGGAAGGTTATTGCTTGGCAAGTAGGTTCACTTGCCGAGTTAACATGGCAGTAAAAACTGTGCGCAGACACTGCGGTGGCAGGTCTGAGATACCTTTACAGGGCTACTTCTGTGGGTGGCACAATCAGTGCTGCATGCAGGCCCACTAGCGGATTTGATTTACAAGCCCTGGCACTCCCAGTGCCGATTTCTGCCTGTCTGCAGAACTCCAACGAATCTCACTCCATGGAAATTTGCGGAGTGAAACTCCTCGAGTTTCGCCTACCCCTGGTCATGATCAGGTGGAGCAGAATTCTATATGGTAATTCCCCTTTGCGAGACTTGTAATCAGGACCTGATTATTCAAGATTTGGCTTGCATTACAGTTTTAAAGTGTTCTGTATGATTTATAATTCTTCGGTCTGCTCTCCGCCCAGTTTCAACTTGTGGCAATGGCTGCCACCCTGTGGTTGGATAAGAAACTGCTTTCATACTAGTACTGTAGAAACCAGGATCATATATTCATGGGTAGCCCACATAATGCCTCATCTTCTGTTTTTTAGGTCTGGCATTAGCCAAGACCTTTTGATTTTACTAAAATTATGTTTAATATAGTTACATAAAGGGGTTTTCAGCACCCTCTCTTCATCCATTCATCTGTTGTTGTGCCATTTACATTTTGCTTCCGCCCACTACAGCGTACAGCATGAGAGAATGGGTGAGCCTACTTATGCCACTGGTTAAATTTACTTTGAGTGACTGCATTTTCTTTCAGAAGGAGCACATCCTCACACAAGCTAGTTCCGTTCAGTGCCAGTGGCCTTGTTTTTACTTTATAATTACTTTTGTGTTCCTTTTGTGTAGAGCTTGATGTGATAACAGAACACTTCTGATGGAACACAGGGCACATTCAATCTTTATCAGATCCCAATTTCTGCCAATGCTGTTGTAAATTCCTTTTGGAGTGTTTTGCTTTTCTAACTGCCGACATTTCATAGCATACCAGATGTGTCCATTTGAAACTTTTCTGTATTGTTATCCACTTTTACTTTTTTCTTTCTCTCCTTTCTTTCCTTCTCTCCTTCCTTTTTTCTTTCCTTCCTGCCTTCTTTCTTTCTTTCTTGGCTTTTCTTTCATTGTTTCTTGCTCCTTTTTTGCCTTCTTTCTTTTCTTTGTTTCTTGCCTTCTTTCTTTCTCACTTTCATTTGTGTCTTCTTTCTTTCTTACCTTTTTTCTTGCCTTCATTCTTTCTCTCCTTTGTTCCTTTTTTCTTTCTTGTTTTCTTTCTTTCTCTTCTTCATTTATTCTCTCCTGAATTCGTTCTTTCTTTCCTGCCTTCCTTCCTTCCTTTCTCTCTCTCTCTCTCTTTCTTTCTTTCAGGACAGGTGACTTGCCCTGACCTTGGTTGCTCCACACGCCGCGCGGCTCCCCCTGAGTGCGCCCGGTATCCCTGCATGTCTCTGCTCCGCCGCTGCCCCCGTGGCAAGGTTGCTTCTGTACTTTTTGCTCCCTGTGCTTGGTTCCACTGTTCTTGTTGCCCCTGATTCTGTGTCCGTTCGCTCGTTGCTTTTTTGCTCCCTGTGCTTGGTTGTACTCTTCTTGTTGCCCCTGATTCTATGTCCGATCGCTCTTGCCCCCTCGGGATCACTTTCCCGCTTCTGTCCCCTCCCTGCTCCCTGCCGCTGCTCCCCTGCAGCCCCGCCCCCTTCTTCCTTTCTGTGTCCTCCCCTTCCCTGCCCCACCCTGCTCCCGCCTCCCAGCTGCCCCTCCCTCCCACCGGCTATTTGAGGGACTGCCCGTGCGACGGTGAGCTGTGACCTGCCCTGACCTTGGTCAGCGCCGGTCGCTCCACTCGCCGCGCGGGTCCCCCTGAGTGCGCCCGGTATCCCTGCCTGTCTCCACTCCGCCGCTGCCCCCGTGGCAAGGTTGCTTCCCTACTTTTTGCTCCCTGTGCTTGGTTGTACTGTTCTTGTTGCCCCTGATTCTGTGTCCGTTCGCTCGTTGCTTTTTTGCTCCCTGTGCTTGGTTGTACTGTTCTTGTTGCTCCTGATTCTGTGTCTGTTCGCTCGTTGCTTTTTTGTTCCCTGTGCTTGGTTGTACTGTTCTTGTTGCCCCTGATTCTGTGTCCGATCGCTCTTGCCCCCTCGGGATCACTTTCCCGCCTTTGTCCCCTCCCCGCTCTCTGCCGCTGCTCCCCTGCATCCCCGCCCCCCTTCTTCCTTTCTGTATCCTCCCCTTCCCTGCCCCACCCCGCTCCCGCCTCCCAGCTGCCCCTCCCTCCCACAGGCTATTTGAGGGACTGCCCGCGCGACGGTGAGCTGTGACCTGTCCTGACCTTAGTCGGCGCTGGTCGCTCCACACGCCGCGTGGCTCCCCCTGAGTGCGCCCGGTATCCCTGCCTGTCTCCGCTCCGCCGCTGCCCCCTTGCAAAGGTTGCTTCTGTACTTTGTGCTCCCTGTGCTTGGTTGTACTGTTCTTGTTGCCCCTGATTCTGTGTCCGTTCGCTTGTTGCTGTTTTGCTCCCTGTGCTTGGTTGTACTGTTCTTGTTGCCCCTGATTCTGTGTCCGTTTGCTCTTTGCTTTTTTGCTCCCTGTGCTTGGTTGTACTGTTCTTGTTGCCCCAGATTCTGTGTCTGATCGCTCTTGCCCCCTCGGGATCACTTTCCCACCTCTGTCCCCTCCCCGCTCCCTCCCGCTGCTCCCCTGCGGCCCTGCCCCCCTTCTTCCTTTCTGTATCCTCCCCTTCCCTGCCCCACCCCGCTCCTGCCTGCCAGCTGCCCCTCCTTCCCACCGGACCACTTATGGCGGAGTCCACGCGTACGCGCAGCGGCCATGCGCAGCGGGCATGCCGATTGTGAGCCGAAGGCGCGCCAAAGGCAACCCCATCCGTGCCTGTCCATGCCTGGACTGCGCCCAGCGCCAGGACCCCTGGTCCTCGACGACGCCAGCCCACCCACCGGACTTACAACGCCACCACCCTCCACGGACTCAACACTGGCAGAAATCCCGCCTGCTACCAAGCCACCTCGAAATGCACCCACGGACCCTTCACCTGCCAAGCCTGCAAATTCACCTGCCCCCGAACCTGCATCGCACCAGCCAAGATGAACACCAGTAACAACCACCTCAAGTGCATCATGCTCAACACCCGCTCCGTCCACAGGCACGCCATCGAACTCTGGAACCTCCTCAACACAACATCACCAGACGTCGCCTTCCTCACAGAAACCTGGATGAACGCCTCCTCAGCCCCAGACATCGCCATAGCCATCCCAGAGGGCTACAAGATCACCCGGAAGGACCTCGTCAACCAAACCGGAGGTGGCATCGCCATCGTCCAGAGAAATACCATCCACATCACGACCAACTCCGACGACACCCTCACCGCCGCCGAACACCTTCACTTCCACATACACACCGACCCCAAGACCACCCTCAGAGGCACTCTCATCTACATACCCCAGGGACCACGCACACAATTCAGCGAAGCCATCGCGGACTTCGTCAGTCCGCACGCCCTCACCTCCACAGACTACGTCCTCCTAGGGGACCTCAACTTCCACCTGGAGAACAACAAGGACTGCAACACCGCCGCCCTGCTGGACAACCTAGCCAACCTCGGACTCAAGCAACTGGTGAACACCCCCACCCACTACGCCGGCCACGCGCTTGACCCCGTCTTCTCCTCCAGCAAGCACATCTCCTTCAGCCACTCCACCGGACTACACTGGACAGACCACAGCTGCGTCCACTTCACTTCAACTTCAAGAGAACCACGACCCACCACCACCCACAACAGGTTCCCCGCAGAAGCTGGAGCAAGATCACCGCTGACCAGCTCGCCACCACCCTCAGCCTGAACCTGACCACCAACACGACGAACCCCGACGAAGCAGCCCCCAACCTCACACAGAGGCTCACCGACTACGCCGACGAAGTCGCACCACTGAAGAAGCCTCCCAGCAGACCCGGCAGCAGGAAAGCCTCGGGTTTACCAAAGACCTCAAAAACTCCAAGAAAACCTGCCGCACCCTTGAGAAAGCCTGGCGCCACAACCAAACAGCAGAACACATGACAGCCCTCAAGAACGCCAGCCGCAAACACCACCAGCTGATCCGCACCACCAAGAAGACAGCATTCAAAGAACGACTGGACAACAACACCTACAACAGCAAGGAACTCTTCAGCATCGTTAAAGAGCTCTCCAACCCCAGCGCCTGCAACAACGACATCACACCCTCTCAAGACCTCTGCGACTCTCTCGCCTCATTCTTCCACCGCAAGATCGCCGACATACACAACAGCTTCGGCGCACTGACCACGCACCCAACCACCGAGCCAGCACACCCTACCACCAGCCTCTGCACCTGGACCCCCCGTCAGCACCGAAGACACCACCCACCTGATGAACACTATCCACTCTGGCTCTCCTACCGACCCATGCCCGCACCACATCTTCAACAAAGCCGACTACATCATCGCACCCCATCTCCGAACCATCATAAACAGCTCCTTCACCTCTGGAAACACGCCAAACTGAGCGCCCTCCTGAAAAAACCCACCGCGGACCCCACGGACCTCAAGAACTTCCGCTCCAATTCGCTCCTTCCCTTTCCAGCCAAAGTCATCGAGAAGACCGTCAACAGACAACTGTCCGCCTTCCTCGACACCAACGGATACCTCGACCCCTCACAGTCCGGATTCCGAGCAAACCACAGCACCAAGATCGCCCTCATCGTAGCCACCGATGACATCAGGTCCCTGCTCGACAATGGGGAACCTGCAGCCCTCATCCTCCTGGACCTCTCAGCAGCCTTTGACACCGTATGTCACCGCACCCTGATACAGCACCTCAGCAACACCGGAATTCAAGGAGCGGCACTGGATTGGATCATCTCATTCCTCGCCGGAAGAACCCAGAGAGTTCGCCTCCCCCTGTACCGTTCCGCGGCCACCGAAGTCATCTGCGGCGTTCCGCAAGGATCCTCACTCAGCCCCACCCTTTCAACGTCTAGATGAGCCCTCTCGCAGCCATCGCTCACCAACACAACCTTAACATCATCTCCTACGCCGACGACACCCAGCTGGTCCTCTCCCTTACCAACGACCCCGCCACCGCCAAAGCCAACCTCCATGAAGGAATGAAAGATGTCGCAGAATGGATGAAGATCAGCCGCCTGAAACTGAACTCAGACAAGACGGAAGTCCTCATCCTAGGACCTTCTCCCTCTGCCTGGGACAACTCCTGGTGGCCCCCTGCCCTGGGCATCGCACCCAAACCAACGGACCACGCACGTAACCTGGGCTTCATCCTGGACTCCTCCCTCATGATGACCAAGCAAGTGAATGCCGTCTCGCCATCTACTTCAACACCCTGCGCATGCTCCGAAAGATCTTCCGGTGGATCCCCACTGAAACCAGGAAGACGGTAACCCAGGCCCTCGTCACCAGCCATCTGAACTACGGGAACACCCTCTACGCTGGAACCACAGCCAAACTCCAGAAAAGACTCCAGCGCATTTAGAACTTCTAATCCTGGACATCCCTCACCGCAGCCACATCTCTGCCCACCTGAGGAACCTGCACTGGCTCCCAGTCAACAAGAGGATCACGTTCAGACTCCTCACCCACGCACACAAGGCTCTCCACGACACGGGCCCAAAGTACCTCAACAGCCGCCTCAATTTCTACACACCCATCCGCCAGCTCCGATCCACCAGCCTCGCCCTCGCCTCCGTCCCACGCTTTTGGAAATCCACCATCGGAGGTAGATCCTTCTCCTACCTAGCAGCCAAGACATGGAACTCCCTCCCCACTCACCTACGGCTGACCCTGGACCATCTCTCCTTCAGGAAACAACTCACGACCTGGCTGTTCGAGCAGTAGCGACCCCCCCCCCCCCCTCAGCGCCTTGAGACCCTACGGGTGAGTAGCGCGCTATACAAATTTTATGATTGATTGATTGATCTTTCTTATTTTCTTTCTCTCTCAAAGGCAAGACGCTTTCAGCCAATGCCAGTCTGATTGACTTTTTTAGGTCTGTGCTAGCCAAGACCTTTTCAGTTTACTAAAATTATGTGTATAACATGCTTACCTATAGGTGCTTTCAGCCAGACTTCATTCATTAGTCTGTGGTTGGTGTCATTCACAATTTTCCTCCACCCACTCCACCCACCTTCATTAAGGTTCAATGCATCAGCCTACTTCAGCCATTGGCTGACTTCACTATGATTTATGGTATGTCACCCTTTTACAAGGAACACATCCACACACAAAGCAGTTCCATTCAGTGCCAGAGAGTACTATTGTAATGTGTGGCTTTTTGAGATCCCCAAATATTTTTTACCTGTAGCGTTTTATTTTAGATTGATGAGGGCCCAGCATATTCCCAAACTATAACTTTTCGCAAAAAACATGACAAAACAAATCAAGAATTGCCAGAAGGCTGTCTGCAAATGCCAGACCTATCAGGTTTGCCAGCACTTGTTTACTATCTGGGACTAAAATCTGCCACTGAATCACAACAGACCTAATGTCTGCCTTGGGTTTCTGCCACATGCCTTTTAAGGCTTACTTCTCATCTGTGATGTGAATACGGCAAGGGCATTAAGGACTTGTTAGAAGGATAACAGCACGCCTAACTGTGCTGTCCTTTCTTGGATGTTGGCAGTTTTTAGTATTAGTTTTAGCGCTGAAACAGGGAGTCTAGCAGGGGGAATTTGTTGGAAGGGACACACACGTATATTAGCAATCATATACACTTTCACTGCAGGGGTTGCACAATTTGTTTCACTTATACCCAACTTTGGAGCATATTATCAAGAACGGCGTTAAAATTATTGCCGCTTTAGCGGCAGGAAACTGCCGCTCAAGAGGCGATAATGGGCTTGATAATATGCCCTTGAGCATTCCAATAGAAGCCCATGTTCACACCAGAACATGGGCTTCTATGGGAATTCACAAGGGCATATTATCAAGCCCATTATCGCCGCTTTATTCCTGCCGTCAAAGCGGCGATAATTTTAACGCTGTTTCTTGATAATATGCCACTCTGTATTTTGCATGATGATTCAGCTGACATGCACATGCTGATATCCAATGAGCACGAACACAGTACAAGTGTTTTTATTCATCATTTTACTCATATCTTCAGATTTAGCACTTACTTCAGAAACCAGTCTATTTAATAAATCTGGAACAACGGTTCTAATTGCTTGTGTTTTAGATACACAAACAGCCATTCTGTAATTATATTGCATGGAGTATGACTAACAAAGTGAAAATCACAAGTATCTACCCAGTTCCATAGTTGTCTCTATATCTTTCATTTCAATATTCTAGAGGCACTGGACATCCTTCTTGCATCTTTGGACCAGGCACCAGTGGAGTCAGACCAATGTCCGGCTTTGTTTTTCCTTGCGGAATCAGTTTTATATAGGATTTGTTGTGATGCAGTTCAAAAACCATATTTATACTCAAGCGAAGTAAAACTTTCAAAGGTAAGTGTGAAATAATTTGCTTTTCTGTTTTACCAAATGTTAGATTTACTGCTTCATTTCTACATCCTGCATCCCTTTGCCTTCTTAATGGTTTTACCTCACCTAACATGGCCACCCTATTCAAACGTAAAGATGTTAGGAAACAGATTATCACGCTGTTATAGTATTAACAGAGACGATTTTCCTCTCACCAGGTCACATTAGCTGGCAACAATATGGCTGATAAAGGCGTAAAGAAATGGTGATAATGTTTGTCACTCACAGATGCCCATATTGGGAAAGCATAAACCGGGAGAATTAAAAAAAAATATTGGTGATTTATTTTCCTCACTGATTTGTTGCTTACAAGAAGCAAGGCAGGCTGCAGTAATTGTGCCTCTTTTACTGCCAGCCGCCCTTCTCGTAAGCAAGGACTATAAGTACAAAGTGCATGTTTACGCACTACTTGCAGGTTTTCAAAACACATAAATACTGGCATTGTCATTTACAATGCCAATAGCTCAAACTCTTGCAAATGTGAGACCTGTGCATTGCAAATGCCTGTTTTTTCTTGTCTCTGAGGTGGGATATACCTCAAGCAGTTATGAGTGGGACAACAACAAGGACTACAGAGGTGAGGTAATATAAAAAATATACATTACCCATCTCCCTTTCTTTTCGTCTGTGCATGCACGTGCACAAACACAATCTGCTCACTTTTTCAGGGACACTAGCATAGTTTGTTTCAACAAAAATCACCATGGCAGAAAGGCATTTCTAGAAGAATGTTGTCTTGGATGGGTTTTCGGACCTGTCTTTTTGCAGGCAACGCATTATACTTTTAAACATGTTTTTTTAAAATAAGTACTTTGCTTACCAGTTGAGACCATCTCAAAACAGTTTTTCCCAGTGTAGTTGTTTTTTGCGAGGGAAGGCTTTATGAAACATACATACAAAGCAAGCAATTGAAAGGTATGTAAAAAGTAAAAAATGAGACAAGTCCTGGTTTTCACTGGAAGTTTAGTGACCTCCAGTGGACAATGTAAGAAGGAGCATGAACTCTCATTTTCTGTTAGGAGACTTGAAGGAACAAAACCATTAAATCACGTTTTCAGGAACCCTTTCACCTAACATAAAAAATTATAGAGGAGCCTCACACGAGTGAACAAGTTGAGCTATATATGGTTTAACTTTCATAACAATTAAGAAGGGAAAAGGACGTGCATATAAAATGACGAGACTTTAATATATTGAGACAATTGACTTTTTCTCTAATTCACATTTACTTACTTCCCTATTTTTGCTTTCAACTATACTAGATGTCACTGTATACTCTATTCATCACTTTGCTTCTAACTTTTCTTCTTGAGTTTGCTGGTAAACATACATAAATATGTGCATAGAAAATAAATGATTTACTGCGTGCATATTTACTGATTATAATAATAGTTCTTTAAAGTATTCCACTTTACATACCAGTTAAATTAATGATTTCAAGAATATTCACTTAAGACCAAAACAATTAAATAATCTGTCTAATCAAATGGGAATTGAATAAATGTGTTTCGAACTACTTTCCAAGACAACCCACATAGCTATTCATCTTGCTGATCGGATGAGTAAAAATCGTAAGCGTAGCAGATAGAAATTCATAAATTGCCATGAAATGCTTGAAATGTTTATAGGTGTTTTTAACTAACTGGCAGTAGGGGCTATCTCCGCCTTGATCCGTTAATGCCACCCCAGAGGTCGTGTTGATTCGTTCTGCTGATGATTTACAGCTGTGAAAGTCACATTCTTTCCAGATGAGTTTAACTGGGTGAAATTCAATATTAGCAGATAGGGCAAAGGGGCCTTTAGCTGTCCTTGTCGTCAGGTCTGGTCTGCAATGCATCAGGGTCCTTCAGATAAAGGGGGGATTAGTGGGCATGTGTAAATAACTCTGCTGTCTCCTCGGAACTGGTTTGGAGGAAGGCTGAAGGAGGAAGGAGCTGAGAGAAGATGGTCTGGAGCAGACATTCAACCATGGCTTTCTCCACAAACCTCGCAGATGTAAAATAAGTGTGTGTTGTGCCGGTGTTTCTAAATGAACCTGATTTACAGAGCAAGAATGCTCTGCAAATGAAAAGGGAAGCTTCGCTAAACAAAAGTTGGAAACCAAGAAGAAAAGAGTCACCAAAGAACACATAAACATGACAACATGACAAAGCGTAATGATACAGAAGTTAATCCCTGCTGTGTGGGAGGAATGAAAGAGAAAAGGAGGGTTAAAGAGGCAGGACAGACCACTAGCGAGCAAGGATTTACAAAGCACACTGAAGCAAAGCAGGGAGATGGCTTTAAGCTCACAATATAAGTATACTAAAGTAAACAAGCAGTCGTATGCTTATGCTCGACCTAAAAAGGTGATGGATGGAATGCTTGAATTAATCTCAGCCATTGGTAATTACTTAAGCTGTATCGGAGTCCATCGTTCTTTTGCACACCATGCCACCTCACATTGGACCCAGCCATCTGCAAATCAGTATACTTTAGTGTGTTGCCCATAAAAATACAGAGCAAGTGCCTATGAAATATTTACAAGGGGACTTTGATTCTTGAAAACAAAAGAATACTGGCCATGTCACATAGGAATTTTTCTACCTGCACACTCGGGCAATGGTGTTTTTTTCTATACCCTTGACCACAGGTGGTGAAGGGTACAGAAAAAACATCAGTCTTGGGTAAAGAAAATGAGTGACGGTCACCTCACGCAACACAGAGTGGTGTCACTGTCCTTTTGCCATAGATATCTTCAAGTCAAAGGTTTATGCTGGCAGAGCCAACTGAGTGCCCACTGGTGTAAACCAAGCGCTTCCTCGACTCTAGCTAGAGTTGAGAACTGTAAGTTTGGCGACAGGACCAGAGCTGATATACAGAAGTGCGCCCTCTCTAGCAAACTCTTAATGGCTCCCCTGTGTTTTTGTTTTGTTTCTCCAATGAAACCCTTTTGTCTATATACTATCCATTTTACCCTTTTCCCTCCCCTTTCTAACCATTCAAAAGGAACATACTCCTTACATTCCTTTGACAGGTTTTGGATGCATTTCTGTGGCGGGGAGCTTCCTACCTAGAGATCGTTTGTGAATTTGTACAAACGTATCAGTTTGCGGCTGTTCGTAGAAACATACACAAATTAACACCCTGCCCCCAATTGCCATCATTTCAGACCATGCATTTACAGGAAATCAACTTTTCTGTGTTCATATGTGATAATTAGCGGAGTAAAATTTCAAGATGTGGAAGTTACAGTCTCAAATTCTTAATGTTTGTATGCAAATAGAATTTAGGGGCACACAACTGTATCTCAGAGATTCTTACCATATTTAATCCAGTCTACCCATGCATCACATATTATGTAACAGTTTGCAGCCATATTTTCATTATATTCTCTCTGCCTCTTAATTGTTAGTCAGTGTGTATAAACCTGAGGAGAGCTCTGTTGTATTGTCATCCTAGTTCTACTGTTTGTGAAGTACCTACTTCCTGCTTTTGCATTTTTAATTTTCACTACCTTACACTGTGCAAGTAGTACGCATATTTGTAGAGCACACGCTCCACCTTAGACAGACCACATCGCTCCCCATCTTCGCAAGATACCGCAAAACCTTGCATCTTCGACAGACCCCCTCCTTGATGGAATGAAACCTGCGCTTTAACAAACTCCTGATTGATTGATTGACGCTCACCCCAAGGACATTTCTTGGTCATACTGACAGATGATGGGTCTTTATTATTACCCTACTTAGTGGTGCTTAAACATATATCAGCACTTTTCTGTTCCTCATGTACTACTGCTACAGTGGTAGCAGGGGTGTATTTTACTCCTTAAAGTTGTTGGGAGTTGGTTGGGTGAGTTTAAGAATCTCCACCATTACTTGAATGTTGGGGCTCTAGGACCACACAGGGTTTAAGGGCAGTATCCAGACAGTGATTTTATATGGTAAGAAGAAGTACTTAAATATATAAATTCTTAACACAACAGAAATATTTGGGCATTGGAATGCAAGGCTACTACTACTATGCTGTTATCCAATACTTTAGGGAATATGCACTGCAAGGGAAACGCCAGAAAACTGCTGCTCCTGGCCTATAAAGGAACAGCGTTATGCAGTGACACAAGGATCAGTCTCTGATTCTCACTTGCACAAAAGTCTAGTTTTTTTGCAGTTCTCCACCCTACGGGGAGGGGTTGGGGTGGGAAGGGATTTTGATGCTGTGGGTAAGTGAATTTTCCTGCTGTTGATTGAGCGGGTACCTCTGACACAAAGCGATTGCCAATGATTTCAGCTGATGATCGAGTCCGCCCCAGCCCTACCTCCTCCAGGTGGCATCCAACCTTCAGACTCACCACAGTCAGTGGTTGAGGTGCATCTCATGCCCAAGGCAAACCACCTGGCCCAGCAAGAAGCACAGTGATCCCACAGGAGTTCAGAGGGGTACTTTAGAGAGTCCAGAATTCTTCCCTTGAACCCCAGGTTGTGCGACAGAGTCACTGGGTCCCTGAGCTGCTCAACAGGAGAGCAACAGTCACTTAGTCCCTCATGGAACCTGGGCCAGAGTCACACATAAAGCTCAGATCTTCTCAACCCTAGGGTGCACACAAGCACATTTGAGACCATGGGATGCAGTATTGATTGGCACAGCACACCAGGGCACACAGGACCCACTTCTGGGTTGCTTTTATTAGTGTTCTTCTCTTTGACTGGTAACCACACTGACCACTCCGAGGCCAGGGAGGAGGCTGAAGTATTCATTGTGGCCCGATGGTGGGCAACTGGTGGCACACTAAGAAAGAAAAGCCTGTCTACGCCTTGGGCAGTGCCACCGTCACACTAGATGTGATGTTGCTGAAAATGATTACCCCTTGACTGCGGTGCGAATTCCGCTGCGGTGTGGGCATTTTAATCAGTGGGTGGGGTTTGGACACCCCCCCCCCCCCTCCCTCGGCAGGGGGTCACCTCAGCTTGGAACGGGTGAAGTCAGCCCTCTTGCTCTGAGCAGCTCCACTGCAGGCAGCTGCGACCTGGCCGATCCTTGAGGCAGACTGCATAGGTGTATCAAGTCTCTGTTCTTCAGAAGGCCGTGCAGAAACCTGTTCCAAGCAGATTGACAGCCACTTAAGTAGACTGTTGAGGACTGCTTCATGAGCTGTCCCCTCACCACTGGGAAGCGGGCTGTCAAGGACACCTGACATTAATCTTAGGATGCCCTGCGGGTGGTCAGTGGGATGTTCTGGAACCCTGGTAGCTCCAGTCCTTCTTTTACATCTTTCTCAGCCACGATTTGTGTATTCCACATATGATGTCCTGGAACTTGATTAAGGTAGTTCCTTCACTTTGTGTATCCCTCGTCTTCCAGAACCGACACACCCTTTTCCCCTAGGTAATATCAGGTGGTATGGGGTGATGCTTGGGGTCTCTACTTGGAGACACTCACAGCATGAGTCCAACGAAGAGCAAAACCGTCACACGTGACACCGATCAGCCTTTTGGGAGTAGCAACTCCGGGGGAACCAATAGGTCTGGCCTCGTGAAAGGGTTATCCCTACACTTCAGAGGAGAGTGCTGTCTCAAGAATCCCCACACCCTTCAACTAATGTAATGGCATTGCTCCTGGCAGGAACAAATGAAAAGGCAGCAAAAAGTCACTTCTGCATACTTCTGCACTTTTAAAGGGAGCCCTGTGTCCAACCGAACCAGGCTTCAAAGTCGTACAAAAGCTTCTGGAATTAACTCGTCTGCTAGTCCGGCAGAGCTTCTCCAACCTCCATCTTGTACAACATTATGTTTTGCCACTGACTTACAGCTTATTGCTCTACAGCACTTTAGGAAAGTTTGGAATGCTCCATGAAGGGCAGAGTGTGGTATTCCATTATTTCATGTTATTTAGAACGTGTTAATGTCACTTAGAATTAGCCCATGTCATATGGAATGTTTATGCTTGATTACTGTACCAGTTGCTCTGAGGACTTTCCTGAGTGAATGTTCTTTTTCCTACTTGTGGTTGTCAAGCTGTTCTTCTTCTGAATAAATCTATCTGGAACCTACCTATGTGTAGTTGGTAATTACTAGACATTCACTGGCAACGAGGATGGGAAGATGGATGATCAGATTTAAAGAAGACAGCATTCACTCGTTTAAAATCGGAAAAAAAACAGTCTGGAATTTATGACCAAGCAAAGGAAAACTCATCTGCGGTTACATTTTGAGACTTTACTAAGGAGCGGTCCGCTTCGCATCTACAAATGTAAGTTTTTTTTTTCCTTTCAAAACGACTCTTAATTCGTGCTAAAACTGTGCTTCAACGATGTTTTGACTGTTTCCATCGTTTACCGACCGCACTCATCGAGCGGTGTTCTTCGTGAATGAACCAGCCTTTTTCTAATTTAAGGTTTATTTTGCTGATTTACTGAATCTGATGTAAAACGCATGTAAGCGTTTTCCTCGAATTATTTACTTTTAAAACTCAAAAAGCTTACCACGAGCTTTAGCGTTCTTCCTCCTGAACACGTTCTCCGCTCGAGCTTAACGCGGTGAATCCTGGGATTCCGACGTCATCGCGCAGAATAAACGTCTTGGCGGCCATCTTTGTTAAGTATTGATTGATTTCCAGCGTGATTATTAAGACTTCGTGACTCGAGATAACTTTCTGAGGAAAACAAAAATATTTATCTGTAAATGTCATCTTCGTTTTTGTCATCCTTTAACATCTTGATGCAAGTCAGTACCCACGGTGATTTGCACACCTATTTCAAGACGTTTCGCTGCAAGTCAGTAATTTCGGTGATTTGCACATCTACTTCAAGACTCTGTATGCAGAATTCAACGTTAGCAAATCAACAACACCTATACTGTTTCCTTTATTTCTTTTTAAAGGAGTTTTTGGTTTTTTTTCTCTTCCAATTTAATCAGAAAATGTCAAATATTGCTGCACCTCCACATTTTCTTCAAATTGCAGGTGATCCTAAAATAGAATGGGATCTTTGGTATCCTATGTTTATTGCGTACGTAGAAGTATTAGAAAAAGATGGTTGTTCTGCGAAAAGGAAATTAGCTCTTTTAAGACATTGTCTTGGGGGTGCTGGGATCAAAGAATTTGATAATTTACCACCTTTAGAGGATGCTGGTGACATGGATGTGTTTGATAAAGCTGCTAAACAAATGAAAATTCGTTTTGGTAGAAGAATAAATACTGTAATGGAAAGGTTCAAATTTTATTCTTGTGAACAGAAGACTGATGAATCAATTGAGGATTACGTTGCAGCATTACGCTCTCTTGCTTGTTCTTGTTCTTTTGAAACTATATCCTATGAACAAGTTCTTAGGGATCAAATTATGATGAAGACTAAAAGCAAAAAGATCCAAGAAAGACTTTGGTTGGGAACCAAGACTACATTAGCTGCAGTAGTGAATATAGCAAAAGGTATAGAACATTCTGAATTATTTGTGTCAGAAATTAGGGGAAAAAATCAAAAGACGCATGTACCTGACAGAGAGGTAGCTATTGTTAAAAGTCAACCTACTTCCAGTGGTTCTACTAGTAAAAGCAATTTCAAGAAAGAATATGTAAGAAATGCTAATGATAACAAGAGTTTTGTAAAAAGGGGTACGATACTTTGTTATAGATGTGGGAGTTCCAACCATGTGGGTAATTACAGGGGTTGTCCTGCTTGGGACAGAATTTGTGTAAAGTGCAAGAAGAAAGGGCATTTTGGTAACGTATGCAAGTCAGGGCAAAACATTAATTACATATCACCTGAAGAAGAGGAAGTTCTTAATAGTTTGAACTGTATACTTTCTGTGGATGAATGTGCTCAAAAGAATTTTCCCTCATGCACAATTTTCATGGATGATAAACCTGTTGAAATTTTTGTTGATTCATGTGCATGGTACACCATCATTAGCAAGAACATTTTTGAACAACTATGGTGCCAAAGAGAATTATTAAGTCCAGATATATATCCTAGTGGGTATACAGGACAAAAGATTGCTCTAGAGGGATTTTTCTGGGCGAAGCTATCCTTTTAGAATTGGGACATTAAACCAAAAGTTTATGTCTCTACCAAAGGGGTATCTATTCTTGGTTGGCCTCACCAACGTGATTTAGGAATTAAATTAGTTCCTAATGCAGATCCTCCTGTCTATGTTGATGAGCCTCGTTTTGAAAAGTCAATAACTGTGTCTATGGTGAATTTAACTCTAGATTCATCCAACAGTGTTAGTTTCACTAAGAGGGTTTTGGAGAAGTTTTCTGAAATCTTTAATGAGAAATTAGGTACATTTGCTGATTTCAAACACAAAATCATTTTGAATGATAACGCTGTTCCTGTCAGGCATAGAGTAAGAAATCTTCCTTTAGCCTATAGGTCAAAATTAAAAGAAATCTTAGATGATTTGGTCAAAAAGAACATAATTAAGCCAATTTAATCATCCCCTTGGGTTTCCCCCATTGTGATATCACTTAAGAGCTCAGGCGATCTTCGTTTATGTGCGGATCTTCGCAGTCTCAAAAAAAGAAATTTGGATAGATAAACACCCATTACCAAATATCCATGAGTTGATTGCTGCATTATCTGGAGCTACTGTTCTTTCCACTATTGACCTAGCTAGTGCTTACCATCAGGTGGAGTTACATGAGGACTCCAGAAAATTGACTGCATTTGTCACTCCAGAGGGCATGTTTCAATATTTGCGTATGCCTTTTGGCTTGGCGAGTGCAGCCTCTGTTTTCCAGCGTCTGATGAAGGAGTTGTTGATGGAATGTAAAGGGGCTATAGCCTTCCAGGATGATATATTGATTTTTGGGGAAGATAGCAAAGAACACGATGAGAATTTGGTTTCTGTTTTGGAAAAAGTAAGGTCTAAGGGTCTTACATTAAAACTTACTAAATGCAAGTTTAGGCAGGATAAAGTCGAGTACTTGGGTCATGAAAGTTCTAAGGACGGCATCAAATCTAAGGTTAATCATGTTCAGAGTATTGTTAATGCTCCTACCCCCAAATCAAAAGAACAGTTACTTTCTTTCTTAGGCCTGACTGAATTTTAGGGTAAATTTAAAAAAAATTATTCAGACATTGTTCATCCATTGAGGATTTTACTGAAAAAGAATACTAAATTCGAATGGGGCAAGGAACAACAGGAATCTTTTGAAATCTTGAAAGGCAAAATTGTTGAAGCTCCATTTTTAAGGCCATACTCAGTGGGTAAGGAGTGCATCGGCTATTTTGATGCAAGTAACGTTTGGTTTAGGTGCTGTATTAATGCAGAAAGATAGGTCTGGTGAGTTTGTTGTGTCATATGCTTCTAGAGCCTTACGTGACGCTGAAAAGAATTACTCAACTATTGAGAAAGAGTTACTTGCCTGTACTTGGGCATCTCAGCACTGTAGACAATTTTTGTGGGGAACTAAATTTTCTTTGAAAACTGATCACAAACCTTTAATCACTATGTTGTCTGCAGGTGGTGGTAGAGTACTTACTGCTCGTTTAGCAAGGTTAGCAGCCAAATTACAGGAATATCGTTGTGAGGTTGTGTATGTTCCAGGACGTTTGAATGTTCATGCGGATTGTATGTCACGTTTTCCTGCAAGTGTGGCTGTTGGCAAAAGCGTTGAATGTGATGTTGCATATTCGTTTGCGGATGTGAATGTGATTTTAAGTCAAGAGGGTTCTTTAGTTTTATCTGAGAAAGATTGGTTAGAAGCTATGAACAATGATGAAGTTTTGAACCTGGTTAAGCAGTTCTTGACTATTGGTTGGCCTGAAGAGAGGAAACTTTCCGGTGAACTGGCATCATTTTACAAAGTCAGAGATGAATTAATGTTGACCCAAGACATTATTGTAAGATCTGACAAAATTGTTCCTCCATTGAAATTAAGGGAAACCATTTGTAAGTTGGCACATGAGGGGCACATGGGTATGTCTACAACTAAAAGGAGGATTAGGGAACATTACTGGTGGCCTGGTGTTGATTCTATGGTGGATAATTGGGTAAGAAATTGTTCTCCTTGTTTGTTGAGTGACAAGTCTGTGAAGAATGTTACTGTTGAAATGACTCCTATTGAGTACGCCAATGGTCCTTGGCGGAGAGTAGCAATTGACATCATTGGACCTTTCAATTATCAATCTGGTAAAGAGTTGTTTGCTTTAGTCCTAATTGACTACTTTTCCAAATGGCCGGAATTGAAAATTGTTGAGAGAACTTCTTCTGAGTATGTGATTGAATTTCTTGATGAAATATTTGCGAGAGAAGGTTTACCCGAAGAACTTATTTCGGACAATGGTCCACAATTCATTAGCAAAGAATTTGAAGATTTTCTTAGTAAATGTGGAATTGTACATAAAAGAACTTCAAATTATTTTCCACAATCTAACGGCCAAGTCGAGAGGTTTAACAGGGTTATTAAGGAGTCTTGTCAGCTAGCTGTGAAGAGTGGTTTGAAGTGGAAGAAAGCTCTTCAAGCGACCTTGTTGACTTATCGTTTGTCTCCTAATTCTGTGACTGGTTTGTCTCTGTTTGAGTTGTTACGTGGCAGGAAACCAGGTTCTCGACTTTTACCTTGGTGGTTAAAAGGTAATTCCTCTTATGAGGTGGATTTTAAAGAATTGAAAGATAAAATTGGAAAATACCAGGAAAAGATGGTTCAACATATTTCTAAGAAGAAGTATAATGTTTGCAAATTAAAAATTGGTGATTTTGTACGTGTGAAAGTTGGCGGATTATTGCATAGGAGGGTCTCTAAATGGTCTGATCCTGTTAAGGTTATTGAGGTTTTTAGCAAAGCTGTCAGAGTCGAAGGGGGGAAAATATGGAATTTAAGAAGAATCTCCTTATGCAAGACCACCGTTGTTCCTCTCACTCAAAAGATCACTTTGCCAGAAAAGCATGTTTCAGATCATAATTTCAGTGGCTTTTCTGGCACACATGAGGTATATGACAACCTAGAAAATAAGTTTGTAAATAATTCTGAAGCAGTGATCAGTTCTGATGCTAGGCCTGATCCTTGTGTCGAAGTCGACAATTGTTCTTTGAATGTAGCTTGCGAAGAAATTTCCTTAAGACGTAGCGAGCGTGTAAAATGTGTTCCTTCAAAGCTTAAAGACTATGTTAGAACTTGATGTTTTTTTTTTATTAACTTATTCAACTGTTTAATTATTCTCTCTTGTTTTTTTTTTGTTTTTTATGTAAGGGGGGAGGTGTGTGGTATTCCATTATTTCATGTTATTTAGAACTTGTTAATGTCACTTAGAATTAGCCCATGTCATGTGGAATGTTTATGCTTGATTACTGTACCAGTTGCTCTGAGGACTTTCCTGAGTGAATGTCCTTTTCCTACTTGTGGTTGTCAAGCTGTTCTTCTTCTGAATAAATCTATCTGGAACCTACCTATGTGTAGTTGGTAATTACTACACAGAGGTGTCTTAATACCTATGCAATAAAGAAGCATCAGAACGTGTAATTCATCACCATGAGCCTGGGAACTTCTAGTGCTCGAAAGAGACTGATATGAGAGGATTTGTTCCTCGATGATAGGAACCTAATGTATATGAGCCCCCCTCCCTCAGGGCTATTGTAATCTTACCTAGTTAGATCAATTTCTGTCTGTAGACTGAATGATGATGACCATTGCATTGGATCATAGGGCTATTAATAATGGCGCATGGAGTCAGCCAATGCAGTGGCTCTGATCAGGACCTCTGGGAAGGGCGTACAGGCCTATTCTGCACACTGGTTTGCGCAAGAGTTTGCCCTCAGGTAAGCAGGTTGCAAAAAGCTGAAAAGAGCTTGCCGATGACATTACAAGGAGGCTAATAAGGTGCGTTATAAACAGGCCCTTAATTGGACCCAATTTGTTTTTAAGTGGACACACACAGCTTTCTACTCCCAATGCATCAAGGATGCCAATAATAATGGGAAAGAGATTTTTAAGATGGCAACCAATTTCATGGATTCGCCTTACGAGATCAATCATGACATCTGCATGAGATTAAGTGACTTCTCAATGACAAGATCGCTAACATTTAGGCAAACCTATTGAATCTCAACAGTTTAGACCCAGTACAAGTGTCTAGAGATATAGCAGGGCGTACAGCGAAAAGGAAATTGATTCATTTCCAACTACCTACAATAGAGTAACTGAAGGCCCAATTCTCAAGTTGCAAATTTGGGCCCCCCTATGAACCATTTACCCCACATATCTTGAAACTAATAGTCAACTTTATTGCTCCTTCTTACCATGAGCTATTCTCAGCTTTTCTCCAAACTGGGGTAGTGCTAGACTCATGGAAGAGGGCAAATGCAATTATCCTGCTCAAGGAGGCTGATCTCACTATTGATGGTTGCCAACAAGATTCTTGAAAAAAGAGTGAACCTTCACCTGACGGCTTTTATATCGAAAGGCAACCTCTTGCACCCTTCTCAATCTGGGTGGAGGACATGACACAGCACTGAACCAGCAGTGAATCCATTAAAACAAGCCTGGATTTAGGACTAAATGTAGCCTTGGTGCTATAGGGCTTGACAGCAGCATTTGACACTGTGGACACAGGTTGAAGTCCTTGGGCGTAGCTGGATTGGCTCTGAGTTGGCCAGGCTTCTTTGTGGATACCAGAGAACAGGTAGTTTGGATGAAGCCCTTTTCCTCCAGGGTAAAACCTTTAAAATGAGGTATTCCTCAGGGCTCCTCTCTGATCCCCGCTCTTTTTAATGTTTATATGACCCCACTGGCATTTCTGGTAGAGTCCTTTGGCATCAAGTTCGAATCCTACTCTGACGATACACAGCTATTGCTCAGATATGAAGAGGATTCAGACACAGCGAAAAAAATGTTTTCACTCTGCATGAATGCTCTACTGGGCTAGCTTAGAATGAATCAGCTACAATATAACCGAGATTCAGTTGTATAGGCCTGATTCCCTGCCAGGGTGGACAGTAGCCTGTCTTAGTAGCAACACACCACTGCCCGCCCAACTAATTATTATTATTATGTTTCTTATATAGCGCCTGAATCGACCCCCGAAGGGGTATCTCTGCGCTTGCCTTGGGAACCCGTCCTGGCTTTTCCCTGTGAGATAGCCCCTACAGGGCATCCCCAAGGTGAAAGCCAGGCATCCCGCCGCAGGGGGGCCGTTGTGGAGATTAAGCAAGCTTAATGCCCAGAGTTGCAGAGTGTGAACCCATGATTAGGTCAGGCACCGAAGCGAGAATTATAGAGTCCATGGACATTTGAGCTCAAGACCCTGCTGCGTCGGGAATTGAACCCTGGTCTCGGGTCTGACCTCTGCTTCAGGGTCTGCCTGCTCTAACCAGTGAGCCACACTTCTCCACTAAGGGGGCAAGAAATCAGGGCATACTGTTTGACACATAACTCCTCTTCGATACCCTGAATGCAGTGGCTGTGAAATCCTGAATTTCAATCCTTTGAATGCTCAGGAAATTCCTGAACTCCCTTCCACGTGAGTGTGGTGTCAACAGGTGTTAGTCCTGTACCCAGATAGTCAAATTCTGCTTGTTCTTGTATTAATCTCTTGATATATTCCTCAGTGTAGGACAAAGTTTCTTTTTCTGACATATTACTTATGAGTCAGATGATCAATAAATGTGTGAATGAACCCTCTCAGGTGTGCACCTGCACCTTAATACCATTAAGTGTAATGGGGTAACCCTATAAACCTAAGAACCTGGGCAGGTAATTGAACAAAAAACAATGGTTCTGTCGGAAAGCGAAGAACTATTTAATTCATCATAGTACTTCATACATGGCTTAATCCTAAATATCCCAAAGGGGATAGATTCAATAATAATACACTGACCCCAGATAAAGAGAATAAACAAGTCTTTAGTTATTCAATTTTTTACAAGGTTTTTCTTATTCTAAACCTTTGTCATCTGTAATGAATCAGATATACTGTCAAATAAACATAGAATACATAAATTGCAATGAATAAATTGCTCCTCGAGGTCTCAGAAACCATTAAAGGGGTTCTGGATACTGGGGGTAAAGCCATGCTGGTGATGCTGGATTTGTCGGCGGCTTTCGACATCGTCCCCCATGATGGCCTGCTCACAAGACTCAGTGAGATTGGACTACGGGGGACGGTGCTCAGCTGGTTTTCGTCCTTTCTAGCCGGCCGCCGGCAAACGGGCTGGGCCTCGCCAGATTCTGCCGTGATGCCGCCTCTGGGAGTTGGGGTCCCCCAGGGCTCTATTTTGAGCCCGACCCTCTTTAATATCTTTATGACCCCTTTGGCGGCGTTGGCGGAGTCGTTTGGGGCCCGGATCGTATCCTATGCAGACGACACCCAGCTCCTCTTCTCGTGCAAGAGAGGAGGAGATTTTGATGGGGAGAGTATCCGGGATTGCCTATTGGCTGTGTTCCAATGGTTCCAACTGAACAGCCTCAAGTGCAATTCCGATAAGTCCGAGGTACTCTTCTTTGGGTGTGACATGGAGCCAGACTGGCAGGCATGGTGGCCTACTGGTATGTTCCCCCCCACTTGTTCATCTCAAATGGCTAAGAACTTGGGGGTCAAGATGGACAAGGGGTTGACTATGAAGTCCCAGATCCTGGGGTTGTCGGGCACCTGCTTCGGCCTCCTTAGGATGCTGCGGAGGTTTCTTCCCCTCTTATCGGAGGAGCACAGGAAGCTAACTGTGCAGGCCCTGATAGGCTCTAGGCTAGATTATTCAAACGTTCTGTACCTGGGCCTGCCAGAGTACCTGCTACAGCGGCTTCAAGTTGTGCAGAATGCGGTGGCGAGAGCGATTTTTGGCCTGAACAGACGTGCTAGTGCAGCGGGCTTGCTGCAGACCCTGCATTGGCTCCCAATCCGCAAGCGGATTGCCTTTAAGGCTTTGACCTTGACATACAAGGCCCTCCATGCGACGGGAGCTAAGTACCTCCAAAAGAGACTTGCCTTCTACCGGCCGGCTCGTTCTCTGAGGTCAGAATCCCTGTTTTTAGCGACTGTCCCACGAGTGAAGAGAGCGCGCCTGGGAGGTCGCTCCTTTGGACTACTGGCGCCACAGCTGTGGAACTCTCTGCCTCTTATACTTCGGGGAGCTACCAGCTTACTAGCTTTTAGAAAAGGCCTCAAAACCTGGTTGTTTACCCAGTAGGCCTTTTGCTTGTTCTGTTCTTTTTATCTGTGATATTTGTCTCTTTTAATGTGTTATGTTAGTAGACTGCAGCCCTCCTTTTTAATAAAGCGCCAGGACACTCTTTTTGAGTAGCCATGCGCTCTACAAAAGCCATTATAACATAACATAACATATACAATGTGTAAGTTGTGACTGGTGACAAAGTGTTTACAAATGACAATACATAAATACATAAAATAGTAAATTTTTTCCAGGTTATCCAGTGAGTAGCACCATAGTCACAAGGGGGTTTTAATTGTTCCTTTTGCTCAGTTGTGCTTAGTGCGGACTGGTATAAGACATATAACGTCAACGTTTCGACCCTAGGAGATGTTCTGATTTATGCGCATCCAAGACGGGTCTTCATCGGGACTTGACGGGGGTTGGACAGCCTATTAATGTAAATAAAAATAAGGTCAGGGCCTTTGTGTCAGTGTTTTAATTGATAAATGCGAGATCTACTTGACTTGCTCACCTTATTGTTAGGTGTATGATACGTCCGATCATCTACTATGGCAGGTGCATGTCAGCCGACATGTGCCTGGGCTCACGTTGATTCTGGAAGCAACATATGAATTGGACCTTAGTATTGGGTATGTAATACTCAATAATGGTGTCTCACTTGTCTCTGTATACTAGGTACTTCACCTACCTTATTGTTCAATCGTGGAGCGTCTGCACCAGCCGGTGCAACGTATTTAGGGTTCTGCATCTTTGGCGATTTCCTGTTAGGATAGATGATGCACGGTCTTAATGAGGATCCTAAGGCTCCCATTGATAGACAGTCCACTTATGCCAAATATGGGAGTGACGCACTAGCATGTTGCAGCGTAATAACGGATATAACCGATTAAGAAAACGCTGGAGACATGTGTGGTGAAATGGATGGTGGTTAAGCCGGCGTGTACACTCACTCATATATGGTGAACCGTGCCCTTTTTAACCATCGTTCTATTCCCAGAGTGCCTGTAATAATGGACTGAAAACAACGCGGTATTTCTAACGTGAGTGAGATAATGGCTCAGTAGGTCCTATGTTCGCGGAATTATTCGGATGGAAACAGGAGTGCATATTAATTACAGTGTGTAACCTGGGGGTGTCTTTGAGTACTTCAAAGCTATACGAAGGAAGGGCTCCATGGGTCCCGTGAAGCTGTTACTACGGCGAGTGGAGTGCCTTGGTGAATCTCAAATTACTTTGGCTCCTACATTCGTGAACATATTCATGTGGATACACAGTGTACAACCTGGAGTGTCTTTGATTATTTAAAGGCTATACGAAGGACAGGCTCAATGAGTCCTGTGAAATTGCTAATACGGCGAATGGAGTGCCTTGGTGAATCTTAAATTACTTTGGCTCAATTATCCGTGATCGTGAGTGTGTCTTAGTTGTTAAAAACATATGTGAATTGTGAAATTATAAAAACGGCGAGGAGGTGGCCTCGTTCCCGGGGTTAAGGCAATTGAAATAAAACTGCCCGAAGGCCTTCTAAACGCGCTTGGTGATATTATACACAATGTTAAATTACTCGGTTCAGTGTGTAATGACAAACCCGTTACAAACAGGATGTTAAAGGTCTTTCTATTTGCAAAAAAGTTGCGCTATACGTGAGCTCATCCAACTTGAATTAGGGAGATCGCGTTTCAAATGAGCACGTACTGCTCATGGCTAATTAATGCCTGGGTGCCTAGCAATATTAAAGCAGTGGGCAATCACAGTTTCACTTACTCTATAGTGCTGTGTGGGGCGTCTGTCTTCTCCACTTTGAAATTCTTGAATGACGGCTACGGGACGGAGAGAGTGTCCTATTTGACATGCGCTCTGTGGTCTACGTGGAAAACGTGACGGGTGTGTTTCTCGGTAATCTGTACCACGCTAATGTAGTGTGCTAGTACTGGCTGATTGAGGTATGGAGATACAGTAAAACCTGGTTATACGACTCTGTCTGGTGGTAGCTATTTTGGAACCATGTGACTCGAATGATGTTTAGACATATATTAACAGGTGCAACAATATACTACCCAAGCTACACCAACATCCATATTGTCATGTGGAGGGGCGCATGGATATCTTTACACACACATCACTTTTTTTCACATCACCCTGTGTCCACATAATCCATAAGAAATCTCAATGAAACCAGAAATAGTCCAATCAAAGCTTCTGTCTTGAAGTCTTTAATTTCCACAGATTCGTGATATTCCAAGTTACAGCCGACGCGTGTTTCGCCCTCTGGGCTTTCTCAAGGCTGCAATACAGATATTCATACATGTCCATCAGACACTATACAGGTCATTTTGGTACATATCACTGCATATTCGCATGCGAAATCCCATGTGAAGGATGAGTTGTATTCATGCGATATGAAAATCATTACCCTAGACCTAACACCCTTGTGGACAGTATCTCCCAGAGACCAACTGTTTATGTTGGCGGACAGGAAAAAGGATAACATAGTAACGACCATGCTGAGAATTTCTATATCATGCTCTAAGTCCCGTGATTTATGATTGGCGACCTGTGTCAAATTATCTTCACCAAAACCGTCACCTAGTGCAGAGTACATATGGACCATTTATTGATCAATCTCACCTTATTTGTGTTTGAATGACCTGGAGGAGATGGGGAGGGTTCCCTTTACTATAACGTCCCTCGGTATTGTGTAGTATTTCAATACGCACATAGAAGAGGGTACATTCACGAATATATAGTGAATATTCAGGCTTCAATCGACATGTTTATAAGGTTCTGTAAAGAATAGTAACCATATTGTTTGGATTTATTTAATAACGTTAGACCGACAGGACAAAAGAATCAGGATACTAGATCAATGAATACCAAGACGCCAAGTATATCAGAGGCGTCAAGTATGAGTAGCATTACAAGTGCAGAGTCTAGTTGTCTATCAGAACCAATTCCCAGTACTAGCACAGATCCCTTTTTTTTAGAACTACAGAGCTTCCACAAAGGGAACAAGCAAGCACAACAAAAAGAGCGACAAGGAGGGGCAAATGCAGAAAGAGATCCAAATGTAAAGGTGGGAATGACCACAAGATCAGCGGCACGCAATCAACAACCATAGATTGTATTGACAGATGATATAAATGTGATTAATTTGTCTGATTATGATTTGTCCAGAACTGAAATAAACCTTCTAAGCAGAGGTCTTGGGTTTTGTCCGTATGCTTATCCAGACTTTACATCATTTCATGTAAGTTGTTTCAAATTTACAAGAAAACTTAAATTGCATAAATTCTTTCGGGCAAAAAAGCAGATATATTTGAACAATACAGAACTGGAAACGTTAGAACAAACCCATTCAATTAAAGATATCAAAGCTGTACATTTACTGATGACCATGGGGGATCAGGATACATCTATGTCATTGGAAAGTTTGGCATCCGAGCTGAATCTTGATACATTTGATGGTTCAGACAGTGGGCTAAAACCCAAATCTAGATTCACGCCACAACTCCCCAGTAATAACTCCATAGATTTATTTCAGGAATTAGTACATGAAGATCTATATCATCTGGAAGACAAATTTAAAATCACTCAATGCAGCAACAAATACAATCTTTCCTATGATGAGTGTAATGCTTTGAAAAAACTAGTTAGTAATACCTCCCTTGTCATACGAGAAGCTGACAAGGGAGGTAATATAGTCCTTATGAGCAAAACAGACTATATTCTAGAAATAGACAGGCAACTAGCTGATCAAACTACATACACATTACTATCTGGGAATCCTATGAGGCCAACGATCACATTAATTGAAACACGACTAAAACATTGGAAAGGCAAGGGACTTATTTCGGAAACGGAATTCAGATACCTATTCAATGACACACCCACCAATCCATGTATATATGTACTTCCAAAAGTACATAAGCAAGGTAGATTCCCTCCCGGAAGACCAATCATTTCCGGCATAAATTCACCTGCAGAACAAATATCAGAATACATAGACATGTATCTGCAGCCACACATAGTGAATTTACCTTCGTATATAAAAGACACTCGCGACGTCCTAGGCAAGATATCTGATGTAGAATGGACAGAGGGCCATTTATTGGTCACAATGGACGTGTGTTCTTTATATACTTGTATACCAGGGGAAATGGGTCTGAATGCGATTGAACACTTCTTGGACAGCCGTCCTATTGAATGCTATGAGCACACAGTTATGCTACTCGACTTGATAAATCTGGTCTTAGACAACAACATCTTTCTACATAATGGTCAGTGGTATCGCCAAAAAAGAGGAGTGGCAATGGGGGCTAAATTTTCCCCATCCTACGCTAATTTGTATATGGGATTATTTGAACTAATACACATATGGCGCAACTGCCCGGGACATCTCTTGGAACATATTCTCTATTTTGGGAGATATATAGACGACATTTTACTCTTCTGGGCAGGTTCCAAATCAGAATTAGATCTATTTTATACATATGTCAACACAAACAATCACAACCTAACTTTCACCATTGAATCAAGTACTGAAACGGTTAATTTCTTAGACATCAAAATCATGGTGGATAAAAATAGGCTGGTGACTTTACCATATAGGAAACAAACAGCGTGCAATGCCACACTGCATGCAGAAAGTGCACATCCCCTATCACAAATAAATGCCATACCATTTGGCGAGATGCTACGCATTAAGCGCAACTGCAGTGTGGAGTCAGCTCTGGAAAAAGAACTTGACAAGGTGGAACATAGATTCCTAAAGAGAGGCTATTCACCTACGAGCATCAAACTAGCAAGACATAAAGTTAATCAAATCAAAAGATCCACCCTACTGACCAATCAAGAAAGTAATTCTAAAAAAAGAAACAAAAACATGAAGGTTAACTTCATTGCACCATACTCCTGTGCCAGTACGGATGTATTTAAAATACTAAGGAAGCACTGGCATCTCTTGACACATGATCCTGATCTTAACTCCGTAGTGGGAAAAAAACCAATGCTTACACATGCAAGAGGCAAAACACTTAGACAACACTTGTGCCCGAGTTTTGTACCACCATTAAGGAAAGACAACTGGTTACGAGGAACACAAAAGGGTTTCTACCGATGTGGAAACTGCAACATTTGCTGTTTTGGACTAAATAAAAAAACTGAGCTCAAATATAATACAGAAAAGACCTACCACATTAATACTTTTATAAATTGCAATACAAAATTTGTAATTTATTGCATTATCTGCATGTGTGGAAAAATTTACATAGGGAGCACCATCAGACCCCTTAAAGAAAGAATCCAGGAACACATACGTGCCATCAAAAACAACAATACACGATACCCACTAGCAGTCCACTTCAACGACATGCATAATTCCAACGATTTACACAAGCTCACACTGCATGGCATAGAAAGTATTAACATGGGACCAAGAGGTGGGGATCCAATATCTTTTCTACGCAAAACAGAAAGTCTCTGGATCATAAGGTTACGTGCGGTAGAACTTGGCATTAACATTACCAAAGACTTTCATGAATTTCTATAATCAATATGGATCGTAGGTTTTATGCATATACAACAAGTGTTGTCTCTTACTAAATGAGGGTATACAATTATGAAAAAAGAGCTTTCCCCATATTTAGTGAAATGGTAAGCATTGATAACGGACTCAAATGAATAATGGTAAATAAATTAAAATGTATATTTGCAAAATTTGTATTGCACACAGCGATTAATTGGACACTGTCTGTAAAGATTTTCTCTCTCAATTCTTTGTATTACGAGCGTGGGAATTATTCTCTCATAAAGATTGTACCAAGTGGACGGTGGATCCTATGGATCTGCAAGCTATGTTGGCGGAATGGATGTGATTTTGAACACATCCTTGACTGGCTGGGTTTCACTCAGTTACTCACATAATGAGCCTAACCCCCTATTCACAGTTGAATACAATAACATGATTCAGCCTATACACTATGGCGAATTACACACGCCTTACAATTTTTAACATAATTATGCTTGCTGACTGGCTTCAAATGCAGGAAATCAAAACATATAATTGTGTCTTAAAGATAGGGAGTTTGTAAGATATATGCCCCTTTTGGTCCTCGTAACCTCAGGCGCTAATATTATTAACATGTTCATAAATGGCCACCATTTTCGGCACCTAGACTGACTTGGTCTAGATACACTGTTAAGTCCGCTTTCTATGTTGCGTGTCAATCAGGCGCTCGCGGTTTCAAAACAAACCGCAGGGAAACGCGAGCCGAAATGAAAGTCAGTGGAAGAACTGACCGGGAACACACCATGGCCAAGAACTAATAATTTCAGGTGAGATTTGCCTATAAATTAACATGGCAAGGGATTCACCGAAGGGTGATTCCATATTGTACTTGCATACTAAGAAAGACAGCGCGTAACGCTATAACTCCGTTCGAGTCAATACGAACGGATTTTGGGGCGCAAACATAACAAACCTGGCTAACATATTTCCTTTTACATATTTCTTCTTTCCTGCTTCAGTCATTTATTCATGCTGACTTGTCTGCGCAACCAGTCGGGAATACTCGGGATATATCATAATCCCATCGAACATGTGGCCAAAATGATGAACATTGAGTATTAACTCTAATGAATTTCTTCGATTGATATCACGACATACTGCTTTCTGGTAAGGCCACGGCTTTTTTAACGACTTTCTTATTATGTGAAACAGTAAATATGTGTCTCACTACATACAAGACAAGTGACCTGTGGGCAAATTATGTACAAACATTGAGACATTTTTTAATATTTAGAGTTCTTTTAAGAAATCAATGACATTTTATATATTAATGCCTTATGGTGAAACAATAAAGCCAAACAATATGGTTACTATTTTTTACAGAACCTTATAAACATATCGATTGAAGCCTGAATATTCACTGTATATTCGTGAATGTACCCTCTTCTATGTGCGTATTGAAATACTACACAATACCGAGGGACGTTATAGTAAAGGGAACCCTCCCCATCTCCTCCAGGCCATTCAAACACAAATAAGGTGAGAATGATCAATAAATGGTCCATATGTACTCTGCACTAGGTGACGGTTTTGGTGAAGATAATTTGACACAGGTCGCCAATCATAAATCATGGGACTTAGAGCATGATATAGAAATTCTCAGCATGGTCGTTACTATGTTATCCTTTTTCCTGTCCGCCAACATAAACAGTTGGTCTCTGGGAGACACTGTCCACAAGGGTGTTAGGTCTAGGGTAATGATTTTCATATCGCATGAATACAACTCATCCTTCACATGGGATTTCGCATGCGAATATGCAGTGATATGTACCAAAATGACCTGTATAGTGTCTGATGGACATGTATGAATATCTGTATTGCAGCCTTGAGAAAGCCCAAAGGGCGAAACGCGCGTCGGCTGTAACTTGGAATATCACGAATCTGTGGAAATTAAAGACTTCAAGACAGAAGCTTTGATTGGACTATTTCTGGTTTCATTGAGATTTCTTATGGATTATGTGGACACAGGGTGCTGTGAAAAAAAGTGATGTGTGTGTAAAGATATCCATGCACCCCTCCACATGACAATACGGATGTTGGTGTAGCTTGGGTAGTATATTGTTGCATATGTGACCTGGATTCGGCTGAATCCCAGGACAAACTGACACTTTGGTGGGTAGGTGCCATATGCCCTGAAGCACCCAGGCCTTGGTTGCCATAGATACGATCAAATTATTTCAGTACAACTGGCATTACTTTGGAGATAGTGCGGTTTATGGTAAGCAAACCCATAATCTATGCTCACATATATTAACAGGTGACTGTGATGCATATATAAGTTTGTGCCGGTCATTACCAAATAAAGAAATACAAATATAGATTCGGTAGTGACTTTGTTAACAATTGGTATATCTTATCACATGGACTTCCTTTGTGTAGCTACATATGGCTAATCAAGCATATCACATACATAATTCTGTAGGTAGTAAATAGGTGGTTATCACTGTAATTGCCCTGATCATTGTAGCTGTTTTACATAAGGCTAAATAAACACCGTTAATTTAGCAGTTTGTAAATGAATGATTACCACTGTGATTGTCCTGATCATTGTAACCACTTCACATGAGACTTAACTTATTATGCAGATTGTCCTGATCATTGTAACCATTTCACATACGACTTGACACAGTTATGGGCCGTGTGCTGCATCACAGAATTTTGTGGAGGTATTAAGGGTGTTATTCCTAAGTGTACGTGGTCACTGACAGTGTGGTGTATATATGTAAGGACCCTCCTCTGGTCAGTGATGTTTACAACCTTCTCGTTTGTGTGTAGGTTTCTTCCGGTTCTTTCAAACCATGATTCGTGGCTTCAGTGATATGGATCCAGCGGCACTCCTTGAAATTTAGTTGATTTGCAATGTTCCCCCCTCTAGGGTGTGGTATTACTTTTTCAAGAACTGTCCATTCTAGCTGTTCCGGTGTATGTCCAAATTTGATGTAGTGGTCAACCAATGGGGCTCCCTGTACCCTGCATTTGATTCTACTTTGGTGCTGTAGAATTCTGTTTTTGATCCTCTGAGTTGTTTGGCTAATGTAGATGAATTGGCATGGGCATCTTATGGCGTATATCTCGTTTTGGCTATTGCAGTTCGTGAAGTGATTGAGTGAATACGTTTTACCACGATGGCTGATCTTGTTGCCTGTTATTGCATATTTACAGGCCTTGCAGTTGCCGTATCTTTGATGTCCCTTGACTGGTGAGAGGCCTAGTTGTGATCTTATGTCTGGTGGCTGTGTGGTGTCTAGGTAGGAAGACACTACATGGTCCTTGACATTTCTAGCCCTTTTGAAAGCAAACATTGGTGCTTCTGGTATACCAATCTCAGTTCCAACCAGGCTCTATTATTTCTTGATTACTTTGATGATCTGATGGCTTCGTGTGTTGAAAGTAGTGACACAAATGAGTCTGTCAATTTCCTTATTCTTGGGTTGAATCTCCTGCAGGGTCTCCCGCGGTCTTTACCACACCCTTTTCCTGGCTCTGTTAAGAAGTCCTTTAGGGTATCCTCTGTCTTAGACTCCCACCCCACACCACATTGGATACCTACAGAATTCCTGATCCAATTACTCACCATTGCCATGTTCAAAAACTACTTTAATTTTCAAAATATTTTCTTCTTTCAATGTAAAGGAGTCGCTATGGGGGCTGGATTCGCCCCAAGTCTGGCTAATCTATATATGGACGACTTTGAGCACCAATATATATACCCAGACCAAAATCCATACAAAAACAATATCTCATCTTGGCATCGATACATTGATGATATCAGCATGATCTGGACAGTAACTGAAGAAACCCTACAACTATTCTTCACATGGCTGAATGCACTATCTACAGACATCAAATTCACAATGGCACACAACAAAGACTCAATCCCATTTCTTGATCTCATCCTGGAAGTAGAGGATGCCAGAATCATAATGAACTTGATCAAGAAACCTACGGATCGGAATACATTATTAAGATACAACTCACACCATCCAAGAATTTTGAAGGATAACCTCCCATATGGACAATTTCTGAGGGTCCGCAGAAATTGCACCAGGAGAAAGGATTACTTCACAGAAAGTGATCTGTTGATCTCAAAACTCAGAGACAGAGGATACCCTAAAGGACTTCTTAACAGAGACAGGAAAAGGGTGCGGTACAGACCACGGGAGACCCTACTTGAGATTCAACCCGAGTATAAGGAAATTGACAGACTCATTTGTGTCACTACTTTCAATACACGAAGCCATGAGATCAACATGCAGTGTAGTTCCTATTTTCCCAATAGGCTCTGCGCATTGGAATAACATAAACAGCAGTGTAGACGTAGGACTGAGGTCATCTAGGTCTCTACTGACTATGTTAAACTTCATTTAGGTTTGCGCCAGCTAGCTCAGAGGTCACTGGACACTTTCTTGAATGAATAGGGAGAGATTAGCTTCCCTGGCTCAGACAAGAAGGGTTTCAGTTTCCGACAACCGCATAAACATGACAACTTTGCTCCCTCAGAATAAGAGTGTATCTCTAGAGTCGTGTGAAAACAATAGACAGCTATTTCACTCAGTCAGCAGTGCATACTTAGTTTCACCAGAATGCAGAGAAATAGAGAGACAGGCGTTTTCAATAAAAGGTGTTATTTATTGAGCAGTCTTCTTCCTCATGCAAGAGAAATGAATTGCCACAATTGCAATACTTAAAGTAAAGTAAAGTGCGTACAGTAAAAGTAGTATTATGAAATAATACTTTAAAAGCATTGATATGGTGTCTTAGCCATATGATACTTTAAAATGGATAAAATATATACTTACATAAATACATTGACTAATGTACTCAACTGGTGCTTCTAACTAGGCCTACCCCGGTGTAACTGACCTAAGTCTAACACGTGGGAGAGGATGAGTAAGTAGCAGTTTAAGTTAAGTTGGTTAAGATAGTTTTGCCAAGAATCTGCATCAAGAATTCTCTTAAGGGTTTAGTCAGCTCTGTACCTTGCTAATAGAATATGGGAGGTCTGGTATCTCTTTCCTCAGGACTCGATATTCAAGCAACCCGCAAGGGTAGGCTGGAAACACCGGAGATGGATTTTCTCGGCTGGAGAAAAAGACAGTGTCTCTCTCAGTGCGTCAAACGGGAGCGGCGGCTTCCGTGGGCTTTTCACATCAGCTGGGCTCTCGGGCAAGTAGATGGCCGCTCTGCTCCAAACCACTGTGTGTTTGCTTAAGGCAACTGTTGGTATTTTATACCTGGAAGGTGCCGGGTTTGACGTAAGGTTGGACATAAGACGTCACTAAGAACTAACAGTTCTTTCTGGACTTCAGGAGTTCTTGTTCAAAGCAAAACAAAAGCAGGGGGGATTTCCCGGGCTGCTGGAGGCTTGGTTTGTTTAAAGAATACGTTGTGCTTTCTAGGAGTCGATGGGAGTAGCCGTGCTGTGCTTTGGACTGCATGTAATGTAATGTAATGTAAAAAGAACTTATAAAGCGCAACTATCACCAGACGGTTTCTTGGCGCTGGAACATAGAAAAAAAAAAAACAGACAATCCAAGGGGCAAAGGGGGATTAGTTATAGGCGTTGCGGAACAGGTGGGTTTTTAGGAGAGACCTGAAGTGGGTTAAGGGGGAGGCTAATCTCACGCCTAGCGGGAAGGCATTCTAAAAGGACGGGGCAAGGAATGAAAACCTCAGTCCTCCCTGTCTTTTGCGTTTGAAGGTCGGGATCCGGAGTAGAGCCAACTGGGCGGAACGGAGATTGCGGGATGGAACGTAGGGGTACAGTAGTGAGGAGATGAACAAAGGACCTATGCCAACAAGAGACTTAAAAATTATGAAGCCCAGTTTAAACTTACACCGCTCAGAGACAGGGAGCCAGTGAAGAGATTTTAAAAGGGGGCGTGCATGTTGGTGCTTGGGTTGGTGATGTATGAGCCGTGCTGCCTGGTTCTGAACCAGTTGAAGCCTATTTAGTTGGTATGCCGGTATGCCAACATAGAGAGAGTTGGCATAGTCTAGCCTGGAGATGACTAACGCCAATAGAGCCAGGGTGAGTGCTTCGGTGGTCAGGAAGCGGGCAATCTTTCGGATTTTTCTCAGCTGGAAGAAGCTGGAGGACACCACTGCATTTATCTGGGATTTCATTGCAAGATCATTACTAATGATGATCCCAAGACTTTTTACTGAGCTAACGGGTTTAGGGGGGGGGCCCAGCCTGGTGGGCCAAAAGGTGGAGTTCCAGGGGTTGGCCATACCCCCGACAAGCAGCAATTCTATCTTGTCGGGGTTAAGTTTTAGATGGTTAGCCCCCATCCAGTCACTAATGTGGCAAAGAGTGGTTTGGAAATTGTCGATTGACCGGTCCGTAGAATTGATATCAAAGACTAGCTGAATGTCATCCGCGTAATTAAACGCGGTGACACCGCTGCCTTGTAGAGAGCGAATGAGGGGAGTAAGGTATAAATTAAAAAGAAGATGGGATAAGGAGGAACCCTGTGGGACGCCGCAGGTAAGCTCAACCTCGTTCGCAGAGAACTGAGAGAGTCGAACCGCCTGGCGGCGGTTGCTCAAGAAAGAGCGGACCCAGGCCAGGGCATCGCCCCGGATGCCGGCCTCTCCGACACGGGCAACCAGAATATCGTGGTCGAGCGTGTCGAAGGCGGCCGACAGATCCAGGAGCACCAGAGCCTGGCTGATGTTCGAGTCCGCACCTTTCCGCAGCTCGTCCATAACTGAAAGTATGACCGATTCAGTGGAATGATTGGGTCAGAAACCGGCCTGTTGGGGGCGAGGAAATGAGAGTCCTCGATAAAGGTGTTCAGGGTGTTAGTCACATGGGACTCGAGGACTTTACTGAGGTAGGGAAGAAGGGAAATGGGGCGAAAATTGCTCAAAATCGTTGGGTCTGCTGTGTTTTTTTTTAGAATAGGCATGACCTCGGCGCATTTGAAGGATCCGGGGACAATGCCGGAGGAGAGAGAATTGTTCAGTAGTGTCAGGGGGGGGAGGGGCAGGCTGTGAAAGCCTCACAGAGGACCAGAGGGGGGCAACAGTCTGTGGGGGATCCAGAGGCGACCCTCCTAAGGAGGGCGGGAAACTCGGTCTCCGAGATTAAAGGAATCTGGGTCAATTGCGTAAGGTTGATAGAAGGCGAGATGGGATCTGGCCCAGGAAGATGAGATGGGGCTGAAGATAAGATACAGTTCTTGATGTTGACTATCTTCTCCACAAAAAAAAGATTTAGAGAATCGCAGAGTGCCCGAGAAGGAAGAGTTTTAGGGGTGATCCTGTCTGGGTTTGACAATTCCTCCACGATGGAAAAGATGTCTTTAGTTTTGGTGGCGGAGTTTGCGATCTTGTTCGAAAAGTATGTGGTTTTAGTTTGCAGGATCGCCGACTTGTAGTCTTTGAGCAGGACAGTGAAACGTAGTTTCATGTCAGGGGCATAGCCACGTCGCCACTGGCGCTCGGCCTGCCTAAGGCCCAACTTCAGGGCTTTTAGATCTTCCGTGAACCATTTTTGGGCGTCGTGCGGACGTCTGAGTTTTATCTGTCTAGGTGGAGCCACGGTGTCACTGGCTGACTCCAGCCAGTGTGTGAGGGCAGAGGCTTGGGTGTCAATGGAGCCCAGATTGGACGGGGTGGAGGTGTTAAGTAGGGTGACAAAGTCGTTGAGGTTGGCCTTGTTGGGCATTACTGAATATGGATCTGATTCTTATGCCTTTATCAGGATATTAGTTATTATAACCTCACAAGGGCATAAATCGGGAATATTGAATTAGGGTCCTAGATGTAAACACGACACCCACTCCACAGATTGATGTCCATCATTACTAAAACTAAGCAATAGTAATCATTCAATGATGCATGTGTGTTTTCCGACCCACCCCAAAATACATATTCCGCATTTGAAATGGTATAAGGTAAATACACGAAAATTAAGTGTTGGTACTGTACGCTTTTCAAGCAGTGTCATCATTCAGATAAATGCATATATATATCAGCTGAATGAATTGCGAAAATTACACATGTAATGGCTCTAAATACAGAAAAGAAGGTTGAGACCATTTCATCACATATTTATACAAATTGCTGTATATGTGCTAGAGGCTGAGGTAAAATATTGTCTCTAGTATCCTAAAATAGAAGCTCTGTTCTCTAAGAATAGTTCTACTTTAAGCAGAGTGCCATATGCCAAAAAAAGTAAATATTTTGAAAAATGGGCAAAAATAATTTCGCTTTCAGGGGAAAATGAGTTCCAAATATTTTCTGTAGCTTTGTTTATCAAAAACTGAAGGCCGAATTCAGAGTTCAGGGAACGCTGTGTGCTCATTGTTTTTATTAAGAGTTATTCTCGTTGATTGGAGAGAACATTATTTCAGACAGACCTGCAAAAAATTGGTCTGCAACGTCAGGTGAAAGTTTGACCAAGTTCGAAAATACTGCAACAGTGCAGTTCTCTGCGTGATTGCTATCATCGATGGTTGGATCAGCAATACTCACAGAAGGCTGGACCTGTTTGGTGCTGCTTTCCTCTCGTACTTCACCGCCACCTATTCGTAGTGGTGAAGTCTCAACGAATGCCGTCATCAGAATCGGTAGCCGCTGGGGACAACACGATGCATGAGTCATTACAGGACCTAGCAAAGTATCGATATCCATTAGTACTGCTGATTGTAGTGTAAGACAGACGTCCAACACACATTCTTCTCCGCGTAGCAGACATCGAAGCACAGGTATGATGCAATCTTGCCAGATCGGTCTGAATGAAAGAAACCAGGTTGTACTCAGATCTCCGGGGGGCCATAGTGATACGGTCTCGGTATCCTATTGCTAGGATCGTTTCTTCCATCGTTGCTAGAGTCTTGTCTGTGGATTGGCTTGCCATATCGGTGCAGAAGGAGCAAAAATCAAATTCCTGCCACGAGTCCCAAGATTAAGGGTAGGCCGCCAAAAACAGAATGGACAAATTTCGGGAAGATGCCCAGAACTGTTTCAAAGGATGCTAACAGTCCTGAAAAAATTGTCTTAAATACATGTGCGATGCCACTGGTATCAGACATGTTTAAGATTTGGCTTAGTATTTCTACGAAATGCACAAGGCAATTTGTCGATAAAAGGGAATGTATCTCTGCCGATGTCCTTGCCACTTGCAGATCATACATTTCTTTGGATGACGTTAAAGGCACAGTTGTCTGTAAAAGAATAGGCTTCATTCTGCTTAACGTATCAATTTGAATATAAGAGATATTCAACCGAGGCAATAACGCAGCCCCCATATCTGGATTGCTGTGTGGATACAATACTTGCATACAGCAAACGGCCCTGGAAGTTACAGTTGTCAGATAGGCTTTTCCTGGCAGCATGCCACAACAGCTGTGGTCACTTATTAAAACGTAACTGGCGTTAGAAAGTGGTCTAAAAAATGTCTCTATCCGTTTTGCAGGCGTGCCATGCAGGTGACATGAAAGGTTATTTGATGACCCTTCGCAGGCTCCATGCAAATTAATACCTTGACACAGAAGTGTACCGCTTAGTGATTTTTTACAATTGTTACCACTAAGAAATACCTCCTTGTTCCCTTCACTATAACATCTGTGTGTATAGGGTAAATCCCAAGTTGATTTGATGTATTCTTTACCTAACCTTTCATACTGGCCTACAGGTATATACTCTTGACAGTATTTGAACTGGAAAGTTGTTATCGGAATTGTAATTATTCCATGTATTATCCATTCAATGACAGGTCTCTCTGACATTGTCAATGGTAATCTCTCGAGTTTTTCAATGCTCAGAATCGTACAGTCTGCTCCTTTTTGTGCCAAACTGATTTGTTTATCAGTAAGGTTAAAGATACCGAATAATGACGTTGTGTTAATTAAACACCATGGTACGAAGCCTGAACGCAGATTTTGCAACGTCCAACCAAGCTGTACAATAGAACGCAACTGAGACTGACCATGTTGTAACATTAGTAAGCCCTACTCTAATATATCAAAAGCAAATGATACAATGCTGTCCAGTGAATATCTTCTGGAGGACAGAGTCGTTAACCTATTGTCCACAACAGAAAGTGATTTTTCCAAATTTATACGATTAATTTCTCGTATTTTTTCTGCTGTTTCAATTTGCATTACTTTCCATGCCTCGTTGTACGCAGCGTATATACCGGCCGCTATGAAACGTTTTTGACGCTGTTTGCGTGGTCCCATTATGAAATCACGCAAGTCAGCACCGTCTTTAAGTAAAGTCAAGTGATTGCTTAATTTCAGCAAGTGTGGATTTCCCTAGCCACTCAAGGCATAGTTTCCCTACACTGTATGTTGTAACTATCCCTGGATGTTGGGAGTATCTAGGGTCTGGTCTGGTCATTTTGAACCCCTGTGTTTTGTTCAGGAATCTATCTTGACAGTTATTCGTGTCTGTTGGCCAGATCAACCACTTTTTCCGATCAGGATGTGTTCTGTTTTGGTGTAAAAAATGGGATACGTCTATCTCCACATCTGCAGTGCTGTCACTATCAGTCATGGGTTTCGGAATAGACGGTGTATTTAAATCTTTTATCTTAGCTAGGCCAAGACAAGTAGTTTGTTGAATTGTGTCATTCAAGAATATCATTTGTTCTGGGATCATGCAGGCCCTAAATAATGCTTCTAGGCCTTGTACTTGCCAGTCTTTGGAACCCCAGATCGTTTTTGTTCCAATGGTGTTTTTCGAAATTTCGAAACTAACTGTAGACATTTTGTCATAAAATTTTTCATAATAAATCAGTTTAGTATTTGTCAATATTGTTTTCATTCCTGTCCTACTTAACATTTTAAAATAAAACGTTTCTGGATCACTGTTATTAAACCCTGAAAAGTATTGGAATTTCTCATAAAATGTTTTCGAACTGCCTTTTGGTGGAGTTGGACAGTGTTCCCACTGGTTATAAGATAAAACATTTCTAGGCTGAGCAGTTTTATGCAAATAGTGATCACCATAGTGGTTGTAACAGTATAACTCTTCATAATTTGATGAACCCTGAAAGTAATCATGTTCTGTAAATTTGGCTGACATTACTAAATCTGACATCATATTATTAAAGTTTTCAAAGTCCCAATCATCAGAGAAGGTACTTGGTGTCACAAAGTCACTTAATGAAACCTTGAACTGATGTGGATATTTCAAGAGCTCAACCGGGCCAAAAATTTCATAATCAGTTCTGTCCCATGCTACCCCACCAGGTATTAGTTTGGCTGAGATGTTCACAGATGACAGTTCTCTTTTCTCAACGTGGGAGGATGTGTGAGGCTTTAGGACCAAGTTGATGTTCTGACTTGCTGTGTCCATTGTACTATATTTTCCCTCAATGAATTTCCCCAAACAGAGGACCATGACGAGCCAAAGCAGGAGAGTAAGTACACCTAACACAATACAAAATTCAATCCATGGTGAAATCAGATATGTTTCTTTTAGTTGGTGAGAAAGTTCAATTAACTTGTCTTTGAGAGTTTTTGTTGGAGGCGTTTCTTCATTCTCGCTTGGATCTTCAGAGAAGTCGTCGAAATTGATGAAGTAGTCAGATGCAGTTCTGTCAATTGTTGGAATTTTTCCCGGATTTTCATTTGCTTTTTCATTTTTCTTTGTTTCATTAGCATACTCAGAAGCTACATAATTGTAGACTGGTGTTTCTTGACGAACTGTCGTTATTTGGGTTTCAAGAGGCACTAGTTCCATGGCATTATTGCATAGTCCTTTGTTATTCACTGCAGGCTTATCAAATGTGATTAGTCTCTCAGTATGAGCCTCTTGGATTGTATCAAATTTAGGTATTCTGCTATTTCTTGGGAGTCTACTTGGCCTACTACTTATTATTGGCCACATGATTGTGGTTTTACCAGGTCGATGGATACAACTCTGTTCTCCCTTTTACCCGCAAGGGGCGGTAGTACGACTGATTTTGTTCCGCTGATAGCTAAGACAGGTACTGCTTTTCCGTAAGAAGGCCCAAATTCCTTCTTTACCGCGATCTTCTCTCTGACCAGATCCCCCATCTTTGGAATCCAGACAGGTCTTGCTGGGACAGGTGGTTTTTCTTCAGTAGCTGTTGGCTGTAGTTTCAACTTTATGTCACTCAGGTTTTTTCTTGTTTCATTTAAATCCTGTAAAACAGCCAAACGATCTTTGATATCAAAGGATTTATCTTCTACTACTGAAGTGTGACTATCAAGATCCTGAATAAGCATTCTAGTTCCGAACAATAGTTCGTATGGAGAGTTTTTAGAGAGTTTCTTGGCAGATTATTAAGACTACGTTGGACACTTGTTAAATGTTTGACCCACCCATCACCCAAACCTAATTCCCTCGCCGTTATAGATTGCTTTATGTTGCATTTTTTTCTTTCCACGACCGCATTTCCCTCAGGATGGAAGGGAGAAGAGAACACAATGCGATGTCCATGCTGTTCATGGCCTCTTTGTAAGCTCGAGAGCTAAACGCAGGACCCTGATCAGAATGTAGCATGCCAATTGCGTATGTGCTGATAAAGGCTCGCAAATCTTTTATAACAGTTCTGCCGTCAGCCGAGTGCTGGGGTCTACATTTTTAAGTGAATTCAGTCTTAATAATTATGGGGACGCATTTCTCTGACTGGATTTCTGCGCTATAGATAGCCTGATGCTATCTAATAGTGGTATCTGGGCTACAGGCTGGTCCGGTTCACAACTGCGATCTCTGTTGCAGTCCTTGCAACATTTTGTAAAATAGTAGATATCTACGCTCATTCCCGGCCACCAGTACTCAGATTGTAGTTCCATCAGAGATTTCAGGATCTCTTGGTGCCTCAGGCCCAACCCCATATGTGCTTCTTGTAGTAAGAAGATTCTCCGCTTCGTGTTTGGAATTAATCTATTCCCCACTCCAGGGATTCGTGCAAACGGAACGGAGTTTGCATCAATTATGTATGTACTAGCAGCCCGTCCTGACGTTGTCCGGGTATGAATTGCTGCCGGCCAGTAGTATATTGTTTTGTAGGATTTCATTTTGATAGCATTTCTTATCTGTGACAGGCCTGTGAAACGCTCCGATTCACAGTGCACTGCTGATGCACTTAAGAGTGCGCGTTCAGTAGTGTGTGAACTCGAGTTTCCCTACTTTATTTTTCCTTGCAATATTATATAGCGCGAACTCGACAACATGGCATGAGCACAATTTACATTACAGAAGAACACATTCATTTGTGGTAGGCACGGGGAGACAAAACGATTTGCCTGGAATCATAGGATGTTGAGCTGATGCCGAGATTCGAACGTAGCTCCCCAGCTCTAAAGTTCGCAATTCTAGAACTTGTGGCGGGAGGTGTGTCTAAAAGTGTATGTTGGTGCTGGCCATCAATGAGAGAGACCTGTGCATTTTTCAAATGGGTGGTGAAAAAATATGATTATGTTGCTGGAGATGTGGGCCGTCATGCCACCAATGTACTTACCGGAGGAGGGTAAACACCCATTATTCCGCAACTTTCTTTCCGCATACCATCACTCCGAATACTTTCATTATGAAAGTATCATGACTCCGCAATGCCATTATAACGCATGGCATTACATTTTATATGCTTTTACCACGCATACATTTACAACGAAATTCGTTGTAAATGCATGAATGGTAAAAGCATGTTTTTAAAAAATGTTTGTATAAGGTAAGTATGGGTATAGGGGTATATGTTTTGGGGTACTGAGGTATATGTTTTGGGGTGTTTGGGTATTTTAAGGGTTCAGATATAGTTTTGGGTTATGGGGTACAGGGGCAGTTTTAGGGTTTAGGGATAGGTATGGGTTTTGGGGTACAGGGATATTTTTAGGGTTAAGGGCTAGGTTAGGGTTTTGGGGTATAGGGGTATTTTTAGGGTTCAGGGGTAGGTTTGGGTTTTGGGGTACAGGGGTATTTTAAGGGTTCAGGGCTAGGTTTGGGTTTTGGGGTACAGGGATATTTTTAGGGTTCAGGGCTAGGTTTGGGTTTTGGGGTACAGGGGTATTTTAGGGATCAGGGGTAGTTTTGGGTTTTGGGGTACAGGGTTATTTTTAGGGTTCAGGGCTAGGTTTGGGTTTTGGGGTACAGGAGTATTTTTAGGGTTCAGGGGTAGGTTTGGGTTTTGTGGTACAGGGGTATTTTAAGGGTTAAGGGCTAGGTTTGGGTTTCGGGGTACAGGGTTATTTTTAGGGTTCAGGGTTAAGTTTGGGTTTTGGGGTACAGGGGTATTTTTAGGGTTCAGGGGTAGGTTTGGGTTTTGGGGTACAGGGGTATTTTAAGGGTTCAGGGCTAGGTTTGAGTTTTGGGGTACAGGGGTATTTTAGGGTTCAGGGGTAGGTTTTGGTTTTGGGGTACAGTGGTATTTTTAGGGTTCAGGGCTAGGTTTGGGTTTTGGGGTACAGGGGTATTTTTAGGGTTGAGGGGTAGGTTTGGGTTTTGGGGTACAGAGGTATTTTCAGGGTTTAGGGATAGGTTTGGGTTTTGGGGTACAGGGTATATTTATAGGGTTAAGATGGGTTAGTGTTTAAGGGTGTTGGGGTATTTTAAGGAGTAAGGGTGGGTTATGATTATGGGGTACAGGGGTATTTAAAGGGAGCAGGGTGGGATTAGCACACGATATGAGACATGGCATGCATGGCGGAACGTACCACACACCCCCAGCGTTTGTCACGCCCCCAGCACACGCCCACAGCACAACGCAGACACACCCACTAGGGACTACTTTGCTGGCACGGTTCTTTTACCTTTTAAATGTATATGCTGGGCGTCTGCATAGCCTATGTCCTTCTTCTGCAACTTCCCTTTCCAACGCTGTATTGGGTGTTGTGGTTGGTGCTGTGGTTCCTGAGATTAACCGCCTCAAAGGTTTGGGCTCTCTCTTTATTATTTTATTTTAAAAGTTTTATATAGTGCTGGCTAGACCCGGAGGTGTCAGAGCGCTTCTCCGGGAGCAATCATGGCTCAGGGCCCCAGCCCGCCCTGACATTGTGTAACCTGCCCACGTCACTGCTCACATCACTTTTTCCTGCTGTAATGCCCCGTTTGGTACCTGCTCAACTTTTACGCTTTTGTCACCTGCACACGTTTCTTTTTGCTCCTGTTATCCTTCCCACGTCACTTTTTCCTCCTGTGATGCCCCGTTTTGTCACCTACACACGTTTTTTGCTCCCCGCTCAACTTTGTACGCTTTTGTCACCTGCACATGTTTCTTTTTGCTCCTGTTAACCTGCCCACGTCACTTTTTTTCCTCCTGTAATGCCCTGTTTTGTCACCTGCATACGTTTTTGCTCCCCGCTCAACTTTGTACCTGCACACATTTCTTTTTGCTCCTGTTAACCTGCCCACGTAACTTTTTCCTCCTGTAATGCCCTGTTTTGTGACCTGCACACGTTTGTTTTTCCTCCAGTACCTGTGGCTCCCTCACCGCTCCTCCCAGCCACCGCTCCTGCCTCACGTTTGCTTTGCTGTTGACTGGTCCTCCCCGCTGCAGCTCCTCACTGTCTGGCAGCCGATCCTCACCGCCTGTCCACCGGTCATGTCTGCTGCTCCCCACGCTGATGTCCGCGGCTCTTCGTCACTGCCCCGTGCTGATCTCCGCTCCTCGTCAGTGCTCCTCCCCGCGCTGAACTTCGCTGCTCCTGTACGCTGCTCCTCGCGTGTACGTCGCTCCTGACATCAGCACACACGTCGCGGCTGGCGCTACTTTCAAGGGACTACTTTTTTTTTTACTTATATTTTTTAATAACGTATTTTTTAAAAATTTATGTAGGATTCCAACGATGTATCCGGTGTGTGGATTGGCGCTGTGGTTCCCGAGTTTACCCGCCCCAAAGCCTGAAAGTTCTTCCTTTATAATAGTAGTATAGATTACAGAGTGGATAGTTGAGAGGTAATGCTGCATAATCGCCTTTTGATGAGGCTTTTACTGCCAGCATGGTTTCCCCATCTATTTGTTTTTCTGAATGCTTTTCAGTGGCTACGGAAGCCGGTTCAACCGCTTCCGCTGTGGCTGTGTTAGCCAATGAATTCCCTGCAACGTGAACGCCATCACGTCGATGACTCAGTGCGTGTATCATGTGAGTCTTTCGTAGTTCTTTCTTTACAAGAACTACTTGTTCCCAAAGCATTTTATGCTTTATTGTGGCACCTGTGTCATCTTTGTAACCGTTTTTTATCCATGTCTGCATGTCACTGTTGTATGATTTGACACAGAAATACGAATCGCACACTATTAGTGTGGGGAATTCGCGATCTGCATTTTCAAGCGCCATCTTTAAAGTTCTTAGTTCAGCTCGCTGAGCTGAACATTTCCTGAGTGATTCAGCTTTGGTAATCATTGGTTTGAATTTACCAGAGCGCCAGCGACCTTTAACAATCGGCACGCTGCATCGTAGGATTTCTTTTCTACATCGTAGTGTTGTGCGAATCTGTCAACATAGATTACGCAGGTATATTGTTCTAGAGGCAGAATTTCAGCTGGCCTAAGGATATATGGTCGTTCACATACTAGATCATCTAGTTTTTTCAGTTTTGGGTCAAAATAGTATTTCACGTCTTCTGTAGCAAAATAATTTTCCGATTCTATCCATTTTGGATCTAATACCCCTTTAACCAGATTACGTGGACTTGTTAACGCCTCAAGGGCTGATTCTGATGAAAAAACAGCTATTCTTCTGCCTTGGGCTAGGGATCTTTCTTTTGCTACAGCAGTTTGAACCGCAGTCAGAAATTTTTCTGTAGAGCTGATTTTCATTTCAGCTTCAGTGTACAAATGTGATTTGTAAGCTATAGGTACCGTTTCTCCCTCATTAGAGGTCAGGTATGTGAGTCCGTATCTTCCTGGGATGACTCGGATTACAAGATTGCGTATATTTTCGCGAGTTTGTAATTTTGTTTTAGCTTACATGTCTGTGTTTCTGAGTCCAATTGGTTTGTTTGAAATCTGGTCTTATTAATTCATAGAGAGGTTTAACCCTCTCAGCATAATTTAGAATGTATGTTCTTCTGAAATTCAGGAAACCTAGTATTGATTGTAAATTCTTCAGCGTTTTTGGTGCTTTTAGTACAGCACATTTTTCTAAGAAATTGTCTGCAGGCTTTTGCCTTCACTTGATAATTCATATCCTAAAAATGGGACAGTTAGATGGGCAATTCGTGACTTTTTAAAGTTGAATTTGTAACCCTCTGACGCGAACCGAAGTATTATGGTGTTCACCCGTTTTAAGTGAGTCTCCAGGTCATCATCTGTGAGATAGATGTCATCGACATATGATAATGCTTCATCATCATATATTTATAGTAACTCTGTTACCCTTGCTGAGAATAATCCTGGGCTATTCTTGAATCCCTGTGGGAGTCTGCAAAATTGTTTTTGCGATCCAATTATTGAGAAAGCTGTCAAATACCTGCTTTCAGGTGCAATGTTTTGACAGAAGAATCCATTAGAGATATCTAATGTTGTTTTATATTTTTTGCGCACAATGTTATTCATTAGTGCTGCACAATGTGAGTTTTGTACTGCAAATGTTTTACAACAGGAGTTAAGGTGTCTGTAGTCCAAAACTAAACAATATGAATCGTCTGGCTTGGAGACAGGAAGCAAATGATTGTTCAATTGAGAGGTGCATGTTTCGATCACCCTTTGATATTCAAGTTGATCTAAGATCTCCCTGACTTGCTTTTTAGCTTCTTGTTTAACTGGGTACTGCCTTTGTGCAGTGGGCTGATTTTTTTAACTGGATTTTGTGGTGAGGAGAATCCTCATCCCATCCTACATGATTTTTGCATAAAGCTGGAGCTTGGGCTACTGCCCATTTTCTTGCCAATGTGTATATTTAATGAATGGGGATATGATTCGACAAGGCAGGCATAATCATTTCTTCGCCATGAGGGCACTCCCTGACAAACTCTGGGGGCCAGTCTTTCTCAGCTAACAGGATGTCATAGCCTTTTGAAAGTTTTTCCCAAAAGAGACCTTTTATTTTCCTAGTTTTATCTTCCTCTATACGTAATGTTATTTCATATAGTTTATGGGGCACACTAACTCGTGTGTCTGCAGTTTCCACCTGAATGTACTCAATCGTGTCCACTGTCTCCAGAAGATTCATCAGGATCTTGCGAGCTATGGTCACTTCTGCTGCGCTGTCTAGCATTGTCTGTGCCCACTCTCCGTTTTTCAGTTGTGTCCTCAGAATTCTCGGCATGTTTAATCTTAATACTTGCTACCTTCTTTCTGGGAAATTGTAATTTTTTACTTTGATGAGCAGGTTCCTTGTCTTTGGACTTGCCGTTCTCTTCTCTGTGTTCTGACCGTCCTCTTCTTTCTGATTTTTGTGAGGAAGATCGCGAAAGATTGAGTGAGAAGGATCGAGAGGGACGTGTATCAACATCTTGATATCTGTCAGGTTTTCTTATTTTATCCCTATCTCTAAGGTTATATCTTTTTTCAGAGGGCTCCCTTTGGGGAGACTTGTCTTCTCGGCCTGGAGATCTCTCTCTACACTGAGGAGACCTTCCTCTGGACTAGAAATGTTTTTCCCTGGGAGTGGATTGTTTATTACTATCCCAACTCTTTTTTGGAGTTTTTAAATTTTTTTTAATAAGTGTTTTTTCAGGATTCTCAGTTAGTTGGGGTTTTACCGGTTTCCCACCCAAACTATCTCTTCCTAGCTCTTCATAGGATTTTTCTATAATTCTGGCGAGTTCAAATGGTTGGTCTTCTATATCTGTTTCCTTCAATTTCTGGCGGATCGCCACAGATGCTGCTTCACCTTTTATGTTGGCTAATAATATAGCCAAGACCTGCTTGAAGTCTTTCAGTAATTTCATACCCAGGGTTAAAGCAGGTTCTGGACCGTATTCATTTTGAATCTGTCTTAATACATCTGGTATGACCGCCATAGACGGGACACCATGTGTTTTTGTGTAGATCGAAGCAAAGAATGTGCCCCAAGTGTCACAGCCTTCAACATGTGGTGCGATCCCCATTGGGAGACAGATAGTCAGAATTCTGTGTTTCTCAGTAGGAGTAGTATCTGGAAATACTGCCTCTATTTGAGTAATTTTTTGTGCTAACCAGAATGGAATTTGCTCCCGTTTTATGGGTACTTTACCAAGACATGATTGTATGTTATGTGGTGTGATTTTATTTGTGTTCCCCTGGTGAGGGGCCAACTTTGGAATATTAATTGTCGGTTGGACTGTTGAAGTCCGCATGACATATTGGACCAATGGTCTATGTATTTTAATTAAGAGTTTTAGCTGAGCTAACAGTTCAGGAACTGACATTTTATCAATGTCTGGATGTGGTGTGTAGCTGGCTAGAACCGGCCACGTTGCTCCTGGTCTACCTAGTGGACCGAGCCTGGTGATGTGATTATTATGTTTTAGGGCGCCATTAAACCAGAGCAGGTGCTCTTGGTAATTTAGTGGGTTTTCAACGTCCTCAAAAGGAGTGTATTCATCCGGAGGTTCCTCTATTTTGTAATAGTGGAAGTCTTTTGTCACAGCTTGTGCTGCTGGAAAATGTATCCATGAATAGAATACCTCTGTCTGCCGATATTTGTGTGCCCCCACCATGAATATGTCTTTACCACCTCGTGGTGTCAGTCCGTTTTCTATAAGTTTAAGAGTTATAGTTCTTCTTATATTGACGGGAATGATTATAACACTCGGGTCATTTTCTTGGAGGGTTGTGTCTTCCTCTAAGAGTCGAGCTGCTAAGGCTTCTCTTTCTCTTTCTTCGTCACTTTCTGACATTTTACTGACTGAAAGTTTTCTGTCGCAGATCTTGTTTCAAGGAAACAAAGATTAGGTGCACAATATTTTGGAACACTGTATCCTTCAACGTTGATCAAACCAAAAACTAATACATAGGATTTTCATCCTACTAAGTTCCGGCGGATATTAACCTTTCACCCACTCCAGACGTCTATTGGAGTTTTTACGGGGAAAGGGTTCTGTGTGAAAAAGCACGACTGAGTTACTCTAGTGTCTTGCGTTAGATTATCGCCTTACCAAACGTTGGGCGCCATGTAGTGTAGTTCCTATTTTCCCAATAGGCTCTGCGCATTGGAATAACATAAACAGCAGTGTAGACGTAGGACTGAGGTCATCTAGGTCTCTACTGACTATGTTAAACTTAATTTAGGTTTGCGCCAGCTAGCTCAGAGGTCACTGGAAACTTTCTTGAATGAATAGGGAGGGATTAGCTTCCCTGGCTCAGACAAGAAGGGATTCAGTTTCCGACAACCACATAAACATGACAACTTTGCTCCCTCAGAATTAGAGTGTATCTCTAGAGTCGTGTGAAAACAATAGACAGCTATTTCACTCAGTCAGCAGTGCATACTTAGTTTCACCAGAATGCAGAGAAATAGAGAGACGGGCGTTTTCAATAAAAGGTGTTCTTTATTGAGCAGTCTGCTTCCTCATGCAAGAGAAATGAATTGCCACAATTGCAATACTTAAAGTAAAGTAAAGTGCGTACAGTAAAAGTAGTATTATGAAATAATACTGTAAAAGCATTGATATGGTTTCTTAGCCATATGATACTTTAAAATGGATAAAATATATACATACATAAATACATTGACTAACGTACTCAACTGGTGCTTCTAACTAAGCCTACCCCGGGGTACCTGACCTAAGCCTAACACGTGGGTGGGGATGAGTAAGTAGCAGTTTAAGTTAAGTTGGTTAAGATAGTTTTGCCAAGAATCTGCATCAAGAATTCTCTTAAGGGTTTAGGCTGGTCCGTACCTTGGTAATAGAATGTGGGTGGTCTGGTATCTCTTTTCTCAGGACTCGATATTCCAGCAACCCGCAAGGGTAGGCTGGAAACACCGGAGCTGGATTTTCTCGGCTGGAGAAAAGGACAGCCTCTCTCTCAGTGCCTCAAACAGGAGGGCGGCTTCCGTGGGCTTCTCGCATCAGCTGGGCTCTCGGGCAAGTAGATGGCTGCTCTGCTCCAAACCACTGTGTGTTTGCTTAAGGCAACTGTTGCTATTTTATACCTGGAAGGTGCCGGGTTTGACGTAAGGTTGGACATAAGACGTCACTAAGAACTAACAGTTCTTTCTGGACTTCAGGAGTTCTTGTTCAAATCAAAACAAAAGCAGGGGGATTTCCCGGGCTGCTGGAGGCTTGATTTGTTTAAAGAACTTGTTGTGCTTTCTAGGAGTCGATGGGAGTAGCTGTGCTGTGCTTTGGACTGCACGGGCTATTACTGAATATGGATCTGATTCTTATGCCTTTATCAGGATACTATTGACCTCATGAGGGCATAAATCGGGAATATTGATTTAGGATCCTAGATATAAACACGACAAACAAAGTAATCAAGAAATATTGGAGCCTGGTTGGAACTGAGATTGGTATACCAGAAGCACCAATGTTTGCTTTCAAAAGGGCTAGAAATGTCAAGGACCATGTAGTGTCTTCCAACCGATACACCACATAGCTACCAGACATAAGATCACAACTAGGCCTCCAACCAATCAAGGGACATCAAAGATGCGGCAACTGCAAGGCCTGTAAATATGCAATAACAGGCAACAAGATCAGCCATCGTGGTAAAACGTATTCACTCAATTGCTTCACGAACTGCAATAGCCAAAACGTGATATACGCCATACTATGCCCATGCCAATTCATCTACATTGGCCAAACAACTCAGAGGATCAAAAACAGAATTCTACAGCACCAAAGTAGAATCAAATGCAGGGTACAGGGAGCCCCATTGGTTGACCACTACGTCAAATTTGGCCAGTCACCGGAACAGCTAGAATGGACAGTTCTTGAAAAAGTAATGCTACACGCTAGAGGGGGGAACATTGCAAATCAACTAAATTTCAAGGAGTGCCGCTGGATCCATATCCCTGAAGCCACGATCCATGGTTTGAACGAACAGGAAGAAACTTACACACAAATGAGCAGGTTGTAAACATCTCTGACCAGAGGAGGATCCTTACATATATACACCACACTGTCAGTGACCTCGTACACTTAGGAATAACACCCTTAATACCTCCACGAAATTCTGTGATGCAGCACCCGGCCCATAACTGTGTCAAGTCGAATGTGAAATGGTTACAATGATCAGGACAATCTGCATAATGAGTTAAGTCTCATGTGAAATGGTTACAATGATCAGGACAATCACAGTGGTAACCATTCATTTACAAACTGCTAAATTAACGGTGTTTAGGCTTATGTAAAACGGCTACAATGATCAGGATAAATACAGTGATAACCATCTATTTACTACCTACAGAATTATGTATGTGATATGCATGATTAGCCATACGTAGCTAAACAAAGTAAGTCCAAGTGATAAGATACCAATTGTTAGCCAAGTCATTACCAAATCTATATTTGTATTTCTTTATTTGGTAATGACCGGCACAAACTTATATATGCATCACAGTCACCTGTTAATATATATCTTAACATCATTCGAGTGAACTAGTTCCAAAATAACTACCACCAGGCCGAGTTGTATCACCAGGTTTTACTGTATCTCTGTACCTCAATCAGACAGTACTAGCACACTACTTTAGCGTGGTACAGATTACCGAGAAACACACCCGTCACGTTTGGCATGTAGTCCACAGAGCGCATGTCAAATAGGACACGCTCTCCGTCCCGAAGCCGTCATTCAAGAATTTCGAAGTGGAGAAGACAGACGCCCCACACAGCCAGCGCTCTCGAATAAGTGAAACTGTGATTGCCCACCGCTTTAATATTGCTAGGCACCCAGGCATTACTTAGCCATGAGCAGTACGTGCTTATTTGTAATGCGATCTCCCTAATTCAAGTTGGATGAGCACACGTATAGCGCAACTTTTTTGCAAATAGAAAAGACCTTTAACATCCTGTGTGTAACGGGTTTGTCATTACACACTAAACTGAGTAATTCAACATTGTATATAATATCACCAAGCGCTTTTAGAAGGCCTTCGGGCAGTTTTATTTCAATTGCCTTAACCCCGGGAACAAGGCCACCTTCTCGTTGTCTTTATAATTTCACAATTCACATATGTTTTTAACAACTAAGACACACTCACGATCACGATTAATTGAGCCAAGGTAATTTAAGATTCACCAAGGCACTCCATTCACCGTATTAGCAACTTAACAGGACTCATTGAGCCTGTCCTTCGTATAGCCTTTAAATAATCAAAGACACTCCAGGTTGTACACTGTGTTTCCACATGAATATGTTCACGAATGTAGGAGCCAAAGTAATTTGAGATTCACCAAGGCACTCCACTTGCCGTAGTAACAGCTTCACAGGACCCATGGAGCCCTTCCTTCGTATAGCTTTGAAGTAATCAAAGACACCCCCAGGTCACACACTGTAATTAATATGCACTCCTATTTCCATACGAATAATTCCGCGAACATAAGACCTACTGAGCCATTATCTCACTCATTTTAGAAATACCGCGTTATTTTCAGTCCATTATTACAGGCACTGTGGGAATAGTACAATGGTTAAAAAGGGCACAGTTCCCCATATATGAGTGAGTGTACACGCCGGCTTAACCACCATCCATTTCACCACACATGTCTCCAGCGGCCCACGAAATAAGCACTGTTGATGAGGCAGCTGTTTTCTTAATCGGTTATATCCAATATTACGCTGCAACAGGCTACAGCGTCACTCCCATATTTGGCATAAGTGGACTGTCTATCAATGGGAGCATTAGGATCCTCATTAAGACCGTGCATCATCTATCCTAACAGGAAATCGCCAAAGACGCAGACCCCTAAATACGTTGCACCGGCTGGTGCAGACGCTCCACAATTGAACAATAAGGTAGGTCAAGTACCTACTATACAGAGACAAGTGAGACACCATTATTGAGTATTACATACCCAATACTAAGGTCCAATTCATATGTTGCTTCCAGAATCAACGTGAGACTAGGCACATGTCGGCTGACATGCACCTGCCATAGTAGAAGATCGGACGAATCATACACCTAACAATAAGGTGAGCAAGTCAAGTAGATCTCCTATTTATCAAGTAAAACAATGACACACTGTAGGCTCTGACCCTATTTTTATTTACATTAATAGGCTGTCCAACCCCGTCAAGTCCTGATGAAGATCTGCCTTGGATGCGCATACATCAGCACATCTCCTAGGGTCGAAACGTCGACGTTATATGTCTTTTACCAGTCCGCACTAAGCACAACTGAGCAAAAGGAACAATTAAAACCCCCTTGTGACTATGGTGCTACTCACTGGATAACCCGGAAAAAATTTACTATTTTATGTATTTATGTATTGTCATTTGTAAACACTTTGTCACCATTCAAACTTACACATTGTATATAATCGCAATTTATGTATTCTATGTTTATTGGACAGTATATCTGATTCATTACAGATGACAAATGTTTAGAATAAGAAAAACATCGTAAAAAGTTGAATAACTAAAGACCTGATTCTGTTCCAGGCTGGATTATGTCAATGTTCTTTACCTGGGAATGCAGGACTACCTCCTGCAACATCTCCAGATAGTACAGTAGATGGCTATCCGCCTTCTTTATACACTGTGTAAACACTCTCCTTTTTAGGTTTCAGCTGCAAAAAAGCTGCGCAAGCAGCTTTTGTGCAGGAGAAATCTATTGAGTTACAGTATGTGGCTCTGGAATCCACCCTCTGTTTCATTGGCTAGCTCCATAAATGGAGGCTAGCCATTGGAACAGAGATTCGTCCGTCATGGCCGGACCAGATTCGGGGGCGTTCCCGAAAATTTTTGGCTTTTGGCTACGTTGGGCTACGTCAGCCCAAAGCCAAAAATTAATTGCCCATGAAATCGTCCCTGCCGCCGCCCGGCGCCCGACCAGGAAGTCAGGCAGGCCTGGGGCGGGCCCCCGGGACACCCGGAACCGGAAGTAGGAGGGCGGGAGCCTACCCCACCTCCCCCGGAAAAATCGCGGCTGCATTGGGCGCCGGGGCAGGCAGGAGCCTACTCTGCGCCCCGGTGCACTCACCCGGAAGAAGAGAGGCGGCGGATGGTGCAGGCGGGGCTCCGTTGCGAGGAGGAGAACCCCGCCGCCCAGGAGAAAGGAGCCGTCTGCCTGTCAAGCCACGGGACCTCCATGCAGGAGCCTACCCCGGAAGAATCGCGGCTGCATTGGGCACCGGGGCAGGCAGGAGCCTACTCTGCGCCCCGGTGCACTCACCCGGAAGAAGAGAGGTGGCGGATGGTGCAGGCGGGGCTCCGTTGCGAGGAGGAGAACCCCGCCGCCCAGGAGAAAGGAGCCGTCCGCCTGTCCAGCCACGGGACCTCCATGCGGGAGCCTACCCCGGAAGAATCGCGGCTGCATTGGACACCGGGGCAGGCAGGAGCCTACTCTGCGCCCCGGTGCACTCACCCGGAAGAAGAGAGGCGGCGGATGGTACAGGCGGGGCTCCGTTGTGAGGAGGAGAACCCCGCCGCCGAGGAGAAAGGAGCCGTCCGCCTGTCCAGCCACGGGACCTCCATGCGCTGAGGAGGGCCCTGCATCCTGCCGGAACCGCAACAGCAGGAGAAGCCGGTGAGTGGGGCAGCTGTTTCTGCTGTTCCCTGCTTGTGCCTCGGTTTTCGTGCCTCTGTGGCCGGCTTCTGGGTTGTCGCGCCTGTGCGCAGATCTATAGCAACCCAGCTTGGCGTGCATCTCCCGCTGCCATCTCAGTGGGCGATGTACTGGATTTCTAGGCCTTGTTTGGTCTTTCATGTCTGGTTTTGCTGGGGAATAGCTATAACCTCCCACTCAGTCAAAAGATGGAGGAACAAGTCAGTGCAGATGTCCTGAAAAAGAAAGAGCTCCAAATAAGGAGTGTTGTTCGTATGTGTCTTGAAAGCTGGATTCATTATCCTGCTATGGTTACACTCATTTTTCCGTAGTGAATGTCATGTCAGTCTCCTCGCTTCACGGGTTGGCTGAATCTCCAAAACCTGAATGTTGCTCCTGATAGGAACTGGACCCCTCCTAACTACTCTTGAGCTACAATAGATACTGCCCCCTTTGAACTAGTACTGCAAGTTCATCTCATTGGCTTTCCTAAGTAGTTACTGATTTCACTGGATCCTCTGTGCTTTGATCGCCCCAACACTGTTCTTGCAGTCATAAATCAGGGCCCCAGGTCCTGATACATATCCTAGTCTCATTCCGTGCAATTAATATCTCTGGGTCCTCGTGTGACTCGCAGGGTATTTCTCTACTTTGTTTAGCTCTTGCCACATTGTCCCAGGTCCTCTAATGGGGTTCTTGCTTCTTTCTCTTAAAATCTTGATAATCCCCGGACTCTGGGTCCACCACCTGGCTTCTGCTTTCCTCTTCTTTTAATTAGTATAACCGAGGTCCAGGTTCTCTCCTTTGTTGATGCGTCTCTCTGCTATAGTAATGAATTCCAGCTCATCTGAATGGCTCATGCTTCTCTTTATCTAGTTCATGAAAGCCCGAGGTACCCGTTCCCTTGGCTGGCTGGAGCTTCTCTTACTTTGGAATTCATGACAGTCAGTGGGTTCTCTGAGATGATGTTACTAATCTCTTGCTGTGATTAACGATAGTCCCTCAGCCATGAATGGCTGCCTGTGATTCCCCTTAATACTCGGCCACACAACCTTTCACTCACTGGCACCTGCTTTTTTGTAGCTCCTTTAAAATGATTGTGTCACTTTCACAGGACCTCGGGTTAAAAGCTGCCTTTTTTGGTCTGGCTAGAGACTGCATTAGCTTCAGTTTACAGCTAATGTAATCACACAGAAAGTGCTTTAAGAAGCATTATTGATGGCGGCTTGTGGCCCACCTGTAGATTGGTCTTCTGTACAAGTATTACACTGAGGAGTAGTTCTGTGATTCAGTTTATTAAGTAGTTCTATTTTAGCTTATGGAATGTCAAATGTCCTTGTACTGCAATGGACTTGTATTGTTACACTATATAGCATCAATAGAAATGAAACCACATGTGTTTATTATGTACTAGAAACTGCTGCCGGTGTTTCAGCAAGAACAGAGTTTCAGGCCACACGAGCCAGCAGCATGGCCAGCTCAACGGGCATGATTGCCTCATTTGAACATCATGGCATTGTGGCAGATTAAGTCTTATCTAGAGCACAATTCATTCCTGTGGCCCGAAGGTGAGCCACGTTGGATTATAAGGGGAATATCTTCATTTACAATTGCATTGATGTCAAAGTCATGAAAAACCAACCATCTAAATTGATGAGATTTCCTCACAATTTAGTTTCACTGGAGGGGTTTGAGGGTTTCTCTCAGCTTCCAACTTCCCTGGTCTGGCAGGCCAGCAGATACATACCTCACTGACCTGTGGTGAGAGCTTGCAGCAGAGTGGTCGGAGGAAACTGCACCCACTCAGCTGTATCTGTACAGCCCCTGCCCCCAAGTGCTACATCTGTGCCCTGAGGCTCCCCTACCAATCTACTTTCCAGACCTAGTGCAGGCAGATCATTGTAACTGGCCTGGTTGTCTATAAAGAGATTATATATATAGGATTAACTATTGCCTGTCATATGTAATAAGGATGTTGTAGTTTACCGAGGAGTCCCATGTCCATGTAAAATAACGAGACAGAGGTCACAGCTCCCTTATAAGGTCATGGACTCTAGGTGACTTGCAATATCTTTACATGGTATTGAGGAAAATCAGCCCAAAACTACTACCGATGCCCAGGCTGCTGGCGCAAGGCGCCTCTTAGTTCCCGTTTTGAATAGTTACCAAACAAAGAGACAGGCGCTGGAAACAGGGACACAAGAACAGAGTTTTATTACTCATGAGGAGAGCCTGTCATTTCAATGTATTCATTCTGCTTACAGTGAGGGTATGATGAAGTGAGGGTATGATGAAAGTAAATGAAAGCCGCTTATGTGCATTTAACATTGTAATTTTCCACAGTCGCCGCTTTTTAACATAAGTTAGTTCATTTTCCTGTTCTTCCCAATTGATGGGCGTACATATAGTCGCGCGTGGTCAATGAGATAGCGTTTGTCAATACTAGCAGATTGTGTATAACCATGAACAGTCGATACGGGTGGCAGAATGCAGTACATATTAATTTACATTTAGTGGGTTATTCATCTAGGGATCAGCATACTACATACTATAAATGTTCTGACTTTCTCTTCGGTGGTATCAATGTACAGTTTAAAAGTGACCGATAAACATTTTGAAAACAATACTAAGTGGTTGAGGGAGGAATTCAGTTCAATACAAGCAATCAGTGAAGGGACAGGTGGATGATATCTTCGTCACAGTGTCTTTTTAGCAGCGAGCCATCACTGGTAGGCTCTAGTCCATTTCCTTTCGTTGGCGCTGTTGAGCACCGGCGGTGGAGCTATAGGTCCAGCTCGGATCCAACCTTATGCGTTGCAGGGTGCGATCTGTCCTCTGCTGTTAGACCACAGTCCTGTTCCCTAACCAATCCTTTTAGGGGTGCCTTATGCTCAGCACCTGCATTTCCTTTTCCTTCCGTGGCAAACCCCATTTCCACCTAACTGCTGTTCTTCTTTTCTGAGTCAAAAAGTCATGTGGAAAAAAGGGGGGTGTTGTTGGATAGTCGAGGGAAGTGAGGGCGGAGTGGGATCAGATCTTTTGGACACGCCAAGGGACCAAGGGAGCAAAGGATAACGAGCAGCAAGGCCCATCAATCGGGCTCAAAAAGGGGACGGGGACTTCAGGCACACGTGGGTTAGCAGACAGAGGGCTTCAAGACAGCCCTTCATCCTTTCATTTTCCGTGTTTGAGAGTGATGCCTCGTCCCGCGTCTTGTTGCTCTGCGGCTCCACCTTTGGTCGAGGTCACATGTGTCTCACGATCTGCAGCCAGGCTGTGCGTCACGTCCGACCCTTCTCCTCCGGTGATCGTATATCTTTGAATGGGTACAAAACAAGCTTTAGAGAACTGGCAGGAGAAGACATTTATACATTTTGAATTCCGCCCTCAATCCTACGCATTTGGGGATACGTTCATCGGTCACAGTCAGAAGTTATTACCATGAAGTATGTATGTAGGCATTTCTACTGAGTTTGTAGTAAGTCTATTTGACGTTCATTCATGACATATATGGAGAGAAGTCAGACTCCTATCAACTGCGCATTTCATCAAACTCGAAATTGGAACCTTCAGTAGAGACTCGTCTTTCCAACCCGAGCCCCAACAGTCTTACATTTCCCTTCAGGGCCGGCTAACCCTTTCAAACAGAGGGGAGTGTTATCATTGAAGGAGGGGGGGGGGGGGTTAAACAGGCTTTTTCTCGAGGAGCGATAGTTAATCGAGGTCATCAGTTATACTTCGAGGACAGCTAATATGGAGCTGGGGTCAACCAGGAGAAGCGGGGACGCTTTGGACATTCGCACTTGAGTGCAGAGGGGTGGGGCAATCTGGGCATTGGGGATCAATCTGGGCATTGGGGATCAATCTGGGCATTGGGGATTGCATTTCTAACGAACTGAAAAATAGGAGGCCATTGACATATAGTCCCCCCTATAAAAGGCCAGATTAGGGGACATCAGTCGTCTTACCTGTCCTTTCCTTCTTAGCCAATTCAAGTTCCTTCATTTTGCAGAAAGGAGAGGTAGTAATATGACGAGTTAAAATCGTTTTAGTTCCTGTCAATTTTGCTGAACACCTTCGCGTTCAAAAAGGACCCAATTAGACTGGTGCCGGCGGGGCACAATGTTACCACACAAAAGGAAGAGGGAGCAGGGGGACTCTCATAGAGAGTGAGAGTCGTCCCCATTCTAAACGAACCATTCGGTACACGCACGACAGAGAGAGAGAGAGAGAGAGACGTGTACGAGAATAGGCCATTTAGTGCGCACACAACACAGAACAGCAGGGGTCAAGCAATATAGATGCACACGCAGAGGGAAGGACGTAGATCCATATATTACGTATACACAAACTCGGGTGGGGGAGACAGTACATGTATTACATACAAAAATCCAGGACAAAACATAGAACAGTTGCTGTCCAGAAATGTTTAATTCTTGCATGCTGCGCATCCTTAGTATCCTACTTAATTCATCTGGGGGCTGAGCTCTTTTTACCCCTTTTTTTTTGTTTCTTTCCTATCGTTGGCTGTCTTTGCGAGTGTTCTCGGTTGCTAATACTTACACCTCTGCCAATTGATCGGGAATTAACCTGGCCGGGCTAATGCTCAAGGTGGAATCCCTTAATCGTTTTTCTCTTTCTTTTCTGGCGAATGATCTTCCAGGCTGCGGCAACGGGACAGCTTAGCTAAATGCCTATGAGGGTGCAAGAAGGAGGTGGCACATTTTAAGCACCGACAACATTTCTAGTCTTCCAGACGGGTGGTACTTAGGTAAACCTTACCTCGGAATAGCCCTTTAACCTTTTCCTATCCAGTTAAACGTATGAAGTTATTTATGGTGTCCATCATTCTCAGTTACATTAGTTGGTGTGCCGGTTGGGGTCATACTTAGTCATACTGTAATAACCCGTCAAATTTCTACGTCAGACCACCCTCCCAGCCGCTGGGTTCTGAGAGAGGGATAGTCATTTCTAAGTAAGGGAGTGCTATATCTTTCAGGGCACGTCGTGTATGAGTACCATGTTCAAGTCCCCCTTTTCCCATTCCATCGGTCGTCCGGTTATCGCTCCTCCATACTTTAATCGACGTTCCGTCGTGACCTGCAGAAAGAGGGGAAAAAGAAGGGGGGCGGGGGCAGCGTTTTAAAACACATCAGCGCGCATAAACCCGAAAATGTTTTTACTTACCACATACTCGACCTATCTCCACGGGATGCATTCTCTACCATCTCGGCATTTAAGCCCAGAGGGACCAATAGTGTTGGAGAGATAATCATCGATGGTCTGCGTATCCGCATGAATCACTCGAGCGTGGCCTTTCAGATCATGTGCAAGGGAGGGTCAAAGCAAAAAAAATCAGTCGGTGTAGAGCCGTGTGAACTCGCGCTTTCCTCCGAGGGGGAGGGAAGGTCCACAGTTGTACAGGATCGTTTCCGTTCGTACTAGGGGGGCAGGTGGCATTCCTTCGGGGTGGCTTAGGGGCATCTAGAACATCTTCCCTACTGCCTGTGGCATATAAGGTAGCGGCTAAGTATTGGGCTTTTTTAACCTTCAACCTTAATCAAGCTGCCTACATTTTGCTTATATCGGAGACAGTAGCCATACATTCGAAGCTCATTAATCCAATCGCTACAATTATACTTGCTTTTTTCAAAAACCTTTAATTAAAAATGTTGGCGCACAAATACGGGCCTACAACCCCGTGGGCAGGCCACGGAGCAGACTGGAATTGTGCATGAGGGGAACGGAGTAGGTGATCATTGATTTTATAACAGAAGGTGCGGCAAGTGCAATAAAATCATATCGAAAATTCATTGTGAGCAAGTATCGTAAGTGTCGAAAATTCAAACTTTCAATAACCATGGTGCGTTAAAACCTAATATCAATTTGTTGTCCGAATGTTCAATCAGTACCCATCTCATATCAATTCATTGCTCGAACACATAATCAGTACTCATCCTATATCAGTTCATTGTCCTAACACATAATCAATACCCATCTTATATCAATTCATTGTCCCAACACATAATCAATACCCATCTTATATCAATTCATTGTCCAAACACATAATCAATACCCATCTTATATCAATTCATTGGCCTAAAAACTACATACATATCTCAGAACGTCAAGGCTGAGAAATCAGGGTACAACAAGGAGTTGAAAGTTTTATTTGTATCAGCGCCATTTTGGGTGTGGTCAGGCAGGTCCCAGTATAGTCAGAAAATGTCTCCACCAACTTGTGGTTGGACCTGGACCTCTTTCGGCAGTTCGAAAAGTCTTATGTTGAAGGGTAACAGAGGGGACCGGCGATATGAACCATCAGTCAAAAAGTGGGGAGGGAGGCAACAATCTTTCCTACCGGGTCATACTGGTGTCCCACCGGAACTGATCACGTTGGTAGTCTTGCAGGATTTTGGGCATTTCAAAACTGAAGCTGGCGCCGACATGAGTGCGCCGACGTGTCGTGGTTCCATCGGGGGATGGGGGCGCCCGCGTGGAGGGGTCGGGGCCCCCCGGCTCTTATAGAATCTTCAAGGTCGAGGAGAAGAGCACAGGACGTGCGACGGTCCTGGGCAAAAGCGCCGCTTTTCGATAGGGACCCTTCAAATGGAGCGTTGGGGTGTCGCTGGAAGCCTCCACCTGGGGAGGTGGGGGAGGCTCGTTCCTGCCGCCTCCTCCTCCCAGCGAACCCACGCCGTTTCTCGGCTCCAGCATTTCAGGATGGCCGTACCAGGCAAGGAAGAGAGGGGGGGGGGGGTCGGTAGCATATGCAAGACATCCCCCCCCTCCATTGTCGCAGTCATCATTGGAAGTGCTGTCGTAAGCAACAATCCGGTGTTGTTGAAGCATGGCGCTGTCGCAGCCAACAGTCCAGCATTGTCGAAGCCATTATTCGAAAGTGCCGTTGTAGCCATAATTAAACAAAAGGAGTGTTGTGGCAGCAATGATTGAAGAAAAGGTGCTGTCGGCCAGGGGACCCTGTCGGCCTCGGTCCCAGTTTTGCATGGCCAGAGCAGGCGATAAAGAGGGGGGGGGGGGGGGGTTCGGAGGCAGAGGCAAGACATCCCCCCCCCCCGTAGCCTGCAGGGCGGCAGAAGAAGGGAATGGGGAGAACAGCACATTTTCGGGCCTTCCACCCCACAGCCTCTCTCTCCGATGGAGCCAGCCGGGCCCTGCTCTGCACGTGTCGAGGCCTCGCCTTCCGGATGGGCGTAACCGTGGACCTGCTGCACTACGGGAGCTTCCGGAATGGGGGTAGGTATCTGCTGATTTGTATCTATTTCATTTTACCGTTATTGGGCGTGGCGGGCGGTGGGACAGACATGTTTGGAGCAGTGAGGGGCGGTGAAGCCTAACTACCTCGTGTCTGCCTTGGTGTCAAGCTTGGCTTCCCTCGCCATTTTTATGTTTCTCATTGCGGGTTATTTCTCAGATTTCAAATATTTTTATTGAAAATAAATTTGTTTTACATATACATCTTTTTTAGGCCCTACCCTCTGGAATTCCCTCCCTTCCTCCTTCCGCCATTGTCCGTCGTATGAGCTGTTCCGAAAAACCCTGAAAACCCACCTTTTCAAGGCGGCCTTTGAGTAACACCTCTGCCCTGGCTAGCTATGTTTGTTATGAGCGCCAAGAAACCGTCTCGGTGTACGTGCGCGGTATAAACTTTTTAACATAACATAACATAACATAACATAGACATACAGTAGTCTTGCTTGGGCTGTTCTTGTAGTGTGCCATTTCGTATGAGCTTTATTTCTAACATTTCTTATTTTTAGCGAAGTCGAAAGCTCATCAGTGGCCTACTGATTTCGTTCGACTTCTTTTTCCTTTCTTTCCTAATGTGTTTCATGCTAAAGTTTCTGTTAACGGGATATGGTGTTTACTTCATATTTTAAATATGTCCTTTTTACTAGGGCGGGTGTCCTCCGGTTAAGCCAGACGATCCACCTCTAATAAATGGTCCGGGTGGAACTAGTTATTCAATCAGTGGGGAGTGGATAGGCATGACAGGTTACAACGGGGGACAAAGGTCCGCATTACCTACCCTTCACTACTTGCAAAGACTAGACAGAATATTTCTATTCTACGTTATTTGCAAACAGAGAATACCTCAAGCGAACTATTCTTTGAACAGTAAATGTCCAGACAATCAATCAATCAGTGGGGAGAAAAACAGGCATGACGGATTACAACGGGAACAAAAGTCTGCATTACCTGTCCTTCGCTATCTGCAAAGGGAGACAGAATATTCCTATTCCTCTCTATTTGTAGACAGGGAATATCTCAAAAGAACAATAATCGATACAATCGATAACAAACAATCAGTGGGGAGAAAGATAGGCATGACGGATTACAACGGGGACAAAAGTCTGCATTACCTATCCTTCACTATCTACAAAGAGGGGGGCGGAATATTCCTATTCTTCCTTGTTTGTAGACAGTGAATGTCTCAAAGAGCAACAGAGCAACCAATCAATCAGTGGGGAGAAAAATAGGTATGACGGATTACAACGGGGGACAAAAGTCCGCATTACCTATCCTTCTCTATTTGCAAAGAGAGGGGAACGTTCCTATTCGTCGCTGTTTGCAAACAGAGAATGTCTCAAAGAGAACCAATACTTCAAATAGCAACCAAAGTAGGCCGTTGCGCTCTGGTAATGCACGCCTGTTATCAGACCCCCATTTTAAAAGAAAACGTAGGGGGTAAACGCAAATATCTGGAACCAGATGCCTTTTCATCTGAGAAGCTTTACAGATGAAGACATCCTTAAAGGATACTTGAAAAGCTGCATATTTAAACTTTAATCGGACTGCTTGCCTTAGACTACTCTTCTGACCTGACGTCCATTCTTTTATGCCAAACGCTTGGACGCTCATTGAGTAGATGTCCGCTATATAAAAGCTAATCATTCATTCATTCATTCATTCATTCATTCAAGTATTGCACCTTGCTATCAGAGTGTGGATCTTTATTGTTGTTGAGTATTTTGTACATATGTTGACTTCCTAGGCTCAATAATGTGGTACAGGCATAGATTATATTAGCAGTGATGATAGTCAAAATAAATGTAGGGCCTTAGGTGCACTGCATGCATGCAGGTATACTCATGCCCACCAAATCGCAATGTGAGTTTACCCCTATACGGGTTAGATTCAGTCTGTCCAGGAGGGACAGCAGACACTGAGTGAGTGAGTGACAGCTCTGGGGAAGAATGGTTGCACACAGCAACATGAGTTACCAAATGTAGCTTTTGCAATGAGACACTTGTTGTGGCATTAGGAGAGAGAGAGAGAGAGAGAGGGAGATTGCAGGCAGAGCTTTCTTGTCCTGTAGGCCTCTGTCTCCGAATATGCACCTGGTAACAATGCTTCATAGAAGAAATCATATCTCATCAACATTCATGAAGTAAGATTTAGGCGACGCATTGGAGGAACCATTCTCTTTGCAGTGTGGTGGGTCTAGATCATGCTACACGCGACAAAATGGGGAAAGCAATGCTTGTATTTATCACAGATACTGGCGATTGCTCGAGGTCACATTTTATCTCTGCCTTCCATACATTTGCTGTTTCTTTAATTGATACATCCGGCAAATTGCAAAGAATTGTCCGGGTCAGATCAGACATATCAAAGTAATTTGACCATACCATTGTTTAACCATTGACTGCCCAGGAGTCTATGTTGCCTTACATTTTGACAAAAAAGGCTTCAGTGGTATTACTGTAGAATTATGTAGACCCTGAGCTGGTGACATAACATGGCCTGGTATGATGGTTGATATTAGCATATAATGGTTGATATTGGCATATGTTGGTATATTCAGTCGCACTAGTTATTTTGACTGTGTTGTAATCATTACATTTCTTTTCACAGATTGGATTCCTGACATCTTTAAGGCTATATTGGTGTCACATGTCTGGCCAGCTAGCTTGCCATGATGAGTATAAACAGAGGCTTTACACCTATTTGCAAGGTAACACGTGTCAGTGTAAGCATGTATTGATAAAGTCTGTTGCTTTTGACTGTCTTTTTGTTTTATAAAATAATCTGAAGAATTTCCATTATTTGTAATTGTGATTTTGTTTCCTGGTTCTTTTGGTGGGTGACTCACTCCATATAAGACGGACGAGGGGTTTAGTTCAACCTTGTTTTTCGTTCATCGAGTTACCCCTTAGCAGTATGGCACTCGTTTATATTGCTTTTAAGATGATACATGCCTCATGTTCCAATTTAGATCTCGCAATTCCTGTTCCAAAAGGAAGAGAGACAAACGTAGCAGCCAGGCCTGCTGTACTAACCTACACAAACATTTTCTTCATTTTGTCACTTTGGCACGCAGGGCCTGATTCACCTTTGTCTCCACAGTTGCCTCCACAGTTGTGGCGGGGGTCCTGCACTTGTGGCGGGACCTCTGTACTGCAGCTTCCCATTGCGGAGGTCCCGCCACGAGTGTGGGTATTCCCCCCGCCACGACCACAGGGCCTCCGCCACGAGGGGGGGTTCTCCACCACGGGTGCAGATCCCCCACCACAACTACAGGGCCTCCGCCACGAGTGGGAGCCCTCCGCCACAAGTGTGGAGGTCCTTTGTGAGTCGGACACTTTATTTCTTAAAGTAGACCATGCAAATGCAGAAGGAAAGCTTGCTCAATGAGCCAGGAAAATGATGGTTTCATTCCAATCTGTTTAAGTGAATGCCGGATGCTCCAATCAGTTTAGCTAGCGGGGTGAGCAGTGGTGTAACAAAACGTGAGTGGACCCTCCTGCAAGATGTGCTGAAGGGGCCTCTCACACTCACTTCATTAGGGGCTGAGGTGGCCCCTCTAAGTATGAGTAAGCCTTACGCCTCCACACCGTGAGGGCCTTTGTTACGCCCTTGAGGGAGAGGGAGGAGCCCTTCAGGACCCCCATTGATTAGTTGTCTTGTTAAACATAAAGTTGCCTTGCATGAGATTGTGATTGGTCCTCAACAAAGATTTAAATCATTCTAAATCGGCCCTGAATTTTTCAGAGGCGGGCAGCAGGTCGAGTAGAATTAGGTCCTGCGAGTCTTCCTTGACCAGGATTGGCCCCAGTTCCTTTGAGGCGTGGAGCAACACTGTTTCGAGGCTCTGGGATGATGATATCCAAAAGTTGGGGATAATATTTGATTCATTTCAAGATATGAAGATAATTGTTTAACTACTATTTGGTTTAGGAGTATCTCAGTGATGGTAATTGGCCAGTCGTTGATGAGGTGTTTGGAGCCAAGTTCTCTTTCTCCAAGAGAGGCATTACAAGATCCATTTTCCAGCACTGGAGAACTATTCCTGTTGTCAATGAATTTTTAAAGATTTACTGAACAAATTTGACAATGCCTAGAGCAATAATCTGCAGCAGAGTTCCATTAGGGCGACCTATTTTATTCTCTTTACAGGGGATTCTAATATTCTGATAGCTGGCAATTCAAATAGCGGCCAAGAGACGAGCGCTGCAACCATGCTGAGTGATGGCTCGGGGGATTTCTTTTTTTTAGTTTTATATAGCGTGAAATAGATCTGAAGGTATCAAAGTGCTTTACATAAGTACCAGTTGTGTTACAGACGGCCCCGCTCCTGCCTCGCCGAACCCCTTTTTGAACCGCTTGCAAGATTAGGGTTTTTTTGCTGCCTGGTGAGCAGTTCTTTTGTGTTCCCAGTGTGGGGCCGAAAAAATAGGCACCACAATGGGAACATCAAAGACAGCTGCAGTCCATGCCGTGCAGGTACTGGTGTGCATGCACGCAGAGGGACACATGTTGTGCCCTCCTTTGTGCATTCACATGGCGTGAGGCACTTTGTTTCCTCATCGCCACACTTTTCATGGCAGTCGCACCGCCATGAAAAGTATAGCAGTAATTAAACTAGGAATATGGTTGGTGCAGCTGCAGCAGCCCTGCCAAGCATCTTATGGCCTCAGGCCCAATAGGCAACTGCCAGGGAAGTGCTGTTCCCTGGCTGATGTGCCAGTTGTGGTGGTCCCAGGGTGGCACTACCGCCGTAGACATAATAGGGCGGTCGGGAGACTGCCACAGTGAGTCTGGTAGTTGTGGCCTGCCAGACTCATAATAAGGCCCTAAGGGATTTGCCTAGAATCATAGGATGTTGAGCGTCCCTGCCGAGTCTCTAACCTGGTTCCCCAGCTTTGAGGTCGACCACTCTAGCCCTTAGGCTTGGACTGATGATTTTGTTAATATCAGACCATAGCATTCTGGTTATGAAGCCCTCCGAGTCTGGCGTTAGATATTACTCTACCATTTTTTGGTTTCGTTTTTTTAACAGAGAGATCCATGTGCTGCCCCTGACCCTTTCGGAGTCACCTACTGCAGTGTGACCTGTGGTGTTCGTCAGCATTCATATTTCAGTGCCACTTTGTTCAATTACTATGTTACTCTATTGTAAGCCCTGATCCCTTTGTTTGGGTTCCCTTTCTTTTCCTATAAAGGGGACACAGAAGGCATGGCAAAACCCTGCCACCCCCCACCTCTGATTGTCATGCCTGCCTATTCTTTCGTGCCACTTGGATGAATAATCTACCATCAAATTAAACACAGAAAAGACGGAATTGTTAATTATAGTGGGCCCATATTATATTCTGATGTCTTCCTGTTTGCCTGGAGAGCACTACCTTCTTTTCATAAGCTGAGAAACACAGTGTTCCTGTTTGATTCTAATCTTTTACTGATCAGCAAATTTCATCGGGTGTCTTCTACCTGATAAATACCTCTTAATATAGTGATAAAATAAAATGCCCCAGCAATAGAGGCGGCTGGTACCCTTTGAAAGTGGTGAGGCACTTTACTCACCCCACCACAGTTATGCCCAAAGCCAGCTTGTGGGTGAGGGATACTCCTGGCTGCTCCCTAACCAATGAGATTTCAGTTCACAGGGTTGACTCTACCAACTTTTACAGGTTTTTTTTTTTTTACTGTAATCAATCCCAGAGTGCCCCTCATTGTCCAAAACCAAGATGTCAGAACATTTCTTCCTCTGTGCAGAGCTCATGTGCTCGCCCTGGAGGTGTTGCCAAGGAAAGGAGCAACCCTTCCTCTGTGGTGACTCAAAGCCACAAGTGGACAAGTGGAGAGACGGGAAGATTGGAAAGAGTCAGAGGGTGAGAGAACAGGCTGAAGGGAAGGCAGAGACATTGGGCAGAGCAGAGAGACTGGGTAGAGCAGAGAAACTGGCATGGAGAGTAGCAGTCAGAGCAGACAGACTGGAGAGAGCAGAGTGGAGACCGGTGAGAGCAAATAGATTTGGAGGTGAGAAGACAGACTACAAGGGAGAGCAGGCACACCAGGAGGGAGAGAAGGGAGAAGGGAAGACTGCCAAGACATGGTATAAGAGCAGACAGTCTGGGGCAAGAGCAGAGAGATAACCCGAGAAACCCGAAGGAAGAAGGGGCAACATTGAGAAGAGCTACGAGACTGGAAAGAGCAGAGAAACTGGCAAGGACAGCAGAGAGACTATGAGAGAGCACAAACTGTAAGGAAGAACCGACAATCTCAGAGGAGAGCGGAGATATTAGAGACGAGTGCAGGGTGGCGATGAGAGTGAAGGGATTGGTGTGGAGAGCAGGCCACAGATGGAGAAGCTGGTGGGGAGAGCAGGAAGTCTGGGGGAGCGGAGAGACAAAGGGAAGCAGACAGACTGGACAGAGGAAGAGAGATGAGAGGGGAGTTGATGCGTTGAATTCACAAATTACCCTTTCGGGGAGGCATTGAACAGACTTAGGGGGAAAGTGGACAAAATGAGGAGAGCTGAGAGGCCTGTGGATACAGAGGGTGGGATTATTATTATTATTATTATTAATGGAAATTTGTATACAAAGAGCGCAACTAAACCCGTAGGCATCATGGCGCTGAGGATGGTAACCAGAGAGCTCAAATATCACCAGCGGGGGAATTAGAGATAGGCTTCTTGGAATAGCCAGGTCTTGAGTGCCTTACTGATCAGAGTGTGAGAGGAAATCACTTTAAGATCATTGGGGAGCGCATTCCAGAGTTTGGGTACGAGGAAGCGAAAAGACCTTCATCCCCACCTGACCTTGGCTATACGGGGGACAGCAAGCAAGTTTTTACTGGAAGAGCGGAGTGTTCTCCCAGGGATATAATGGGCCAGAGAGCAGAGACATTTTGGAGAGGAGAGAGGCAGGTTTGGGAAGTGCAGAGACTGGAAGGTAAATAAGACAGGTGGGGAGAGAGTAGTGCTGATGGTTATAGGATGAGTGAAAAGGCTTGAGTGGGAACGTTTAGTAGAGGAACTAGTAGCCAATGGACATGAAGAGGAGAGAGGAGAACAAGACAGACAGAATAGAGAATGGGCCGGCTGAGGGCATCAGCTCTGCTTTAAGCCAAACTGTGACAGTAGGGGTCATGAAGAAGCCCGGGATATGCGAATACTACCTGAAGGAAGGGCTATCCAAAAGCAAGTGCAACTCAGAGGGGTGAGAGGGGAGGAAAGGGAAAGTTTAGGTTACTGTTGAAAGAACCAACTTGCATGAAGACAAGATTGTGACTGTAAGACACGTGATGCACACACTTTGAAAATCAATAAAATCAATAAAATCTGAGTGTAGAGGCTTGAGAGGCAGCAGAGAGTGGTGAGTCTGGTAGGCAGTACACACAGGGGTAATTGGATAGATGCAAGGAGCTGTGGCAGATTGAGAGGGAGAGGGAACAGACTGGGCAAAGTACAGAGAATGGGGGAGAACAGAGAGGCTGGCAGAGGGCTGACAGCCTGGTGCAAAGCAGATGTACTGGAGTAGAGCAGTCAAACTGGAGGGAGAGCGGGCAAGCTGTAGCCATGAATAACACTCGGGTGGGGGGGTGAAGCATCTGGGGGTGATAGATGACAGAAAGGAGCCATTTGGAAAGAACAAAAAGACTGGCTTGGAGAGCGGTGTGAGTGCAGATTGCTGAGGTGAGAGAGGGAAGGGCAGGGTTGGCAGGTAAAATGGGTAGACAAGACAGAACACAGACAGGCTAGAATGAGTTGATAGATGAGGGAGCCAAGGCAGGCTGGGGGAGCAGCCACAGACTGGGGGAGAGAATTGATACTGAGGGACAGCAGATAAATGCTGAAGTCAGGACCGAAACTGGATGAGGAAGTGTACAAGCTGAAGAGGGCAGGCTTGGAGGACAGCAGGGCAATGGGGTGAAAACAGACAGACTAGGGGAGAACTGAGGCAAGCTCATAGACTTCAGATCCAGAAAGAGAACAGGCAAACCAGGGAATGTGGGCAGACCTGTGGGTAGAATGGGCAGAATGGGGTAAGGCAGTGGGCACGCTAAGGATAAACAGCCTGATTCATCATGCAGAAGCCTTTTGGCCCATAGGAATGAATGGGGAGTTATTCCTTATTTGCGATTAGCAATTTGCTAATCGCAAATAAGGAATCTGTAGGAATCGCATTTTTTTTTGCGATTCCTACATGAATCCCGTTTTGCGAGCCTGTAATAGCGATTCCTTATGAATCGCTATTATAGACTAGCAAAACTGGTCGTTGATGAATCAGGCTGTAAGTGACCAGACCCAGGGGTGAGGAGTAGAAGAAGCAACTAGGGGAAAATCAAGCAGACTGGGAGTAATCTGGTTGGCTAAAAGGAAACTGGGCAGACTGGGACGAAGTGAACATGCTTGAGGGCAATTAAAGCACACCCGAGAAAAATAGTCATTCACTCTGGGAAGTAGGTGGGCATGGGGTTTTGTAATGAATGAAACAGCATTTGTAAAGCACACAGCTACTCCAAAGAGTGTCCCGGGGCTGCCAGGCACCTCCAAACTTAGCAGCTAGGAAACACTTAGTTGCGGTATAGCCAGGTTTTTGTTGCTTCCTGAAAGAGGGCAATTCTGTTGTGACTCGAAGAGCCAGGGGGAGTTTGTTCCAGGTATGTGTGCCCAAGAACACAAAAGATCTACCTCCAGTTCTGACCCTGGGGACCTTTGGAATGATAGCCAGATGGCTGGGTGAAGACCGCAGAGTCATGGAAGGGGTTTAGTGCGACATCCTCCTCCTAATGTAACTGGTGCCATTAACATGTAGGGCTTTCTCTACCTCCACTCCCACTTGGACGCTGGCCATTGGGGTACCGACGGACAGAGCGGGGCCTCCTTCCTCCCGAGTGGGTGCCGGGCGAGGTGAGGTGTTCTCCCACAGATTGTTGGGAAAATCACGACCAGTTGGATGACTACCAGGGAATACTTTGGGCTCAAAGATCCGGTAGGATTAATCCAAAATGTTAACCACACTTTTTGTTTCATATAGTGCAGATGCATAACATCTGACGGTCCTGAAGAAAGCTTGGACTAGTTGTCCTCCCAGCTGAAACATGTCGACCACTATGCACTACGCCATGACATAGCCATCCTTTAAGACCATGAGGCGTTGTTTTTATTCTTGACCCTGGACAATACTGAATAAACATATTTTTTGTCCCAGGAGCCAATTTTACAATCACTTTTGTTTTCCTTTTCACAAGCACTGCACTCCATTGGTCCTACCTCTGAAATACTGTGGTTAAGAATTACACCTTCCAGAACCTATCTCCGCATCAATATCAGGTGCATTGGGAGAAATTATGGTTCATGGTCTACATCCCACATGACGACACTCCGCCAATAATGGTGGGCTGATGGGAATTTTTCTAACCCAGGATTATCACTGTGAGGACATTTTGGTGTAGCGGCCTTTTGGGCATGACACAGCACGTAGATAAGTGATCTGACCAGGTACCTCCTGTTTGTTTCTTCTGTTCTTTCTCTACTAAAACCAGTGTAATCCTCTTTTTCACTGGGAAGCAATCAGGCTGAGGGTAAAGTGGGTCAACTTGAGGAAGAATCAAAAAACCCGTAGGAAAGCTTGAAGACATATGGGAAATCAAGCAGTTTGAGGGGAAATGGGCAAACTGGTTAAAGACAAGTAGAATACAGACGAGCAGATAAAACAGGGATGCAAAAAGGGGGGACATGGGTGCAGAGAAGAGAAATCAGGCAGGCTGAAGTGAAATCAGGCAGACTAAGGGAAAGGAAGTAGGCTCACGACAAAGTGATAGACCCGGGAGGATCGGCAGCCTGGGAGGAAAATGAACAATGTGGGGGAAAAACAGGGTAAGCAAGCCGTTTGAGGGAAAGTAGACAGACCAGGGAGAACAAGAAAACTATAGAAAAAGGCAGACTGACTGGGGGGAAAACAGGCAGGAGGAGATGAAAGAGTGCAGGCTGGGGAAAAGTGACCAGGCTCAGAGGAAGTGAAAGTGAACGGAATTGGGAAGGAAATTGGCAAGACTGTGGGAAGGTTAAAGGGGAAACACACTTGGTGGATTATTGACAGACTGAGAGGAAAGTGGGTAGGTTGAGTGTAAAGCAAGCAACTGCAAGGGTAAGTAGTGAAGCTTCTTTGCTAATTGCATGGCCAATGGCCAAATCTGGCCACATCTCTGCTATTTTTCCAACGGTTGGGTTAGTAGCAATGTTTCTTTGCTATTTGCATAGCCACCAGCCACATAGTGTATAATCTCTGCTTTTTAACCGGTGACCAGTATATAATTATGTTTCTTTGCTAATTACCAGTCTGTTAGGTACATTGTGCATAATTGTAGCTATTTAACCAGCAGATTGATAAATAAGGAAGCTTCTTTGCTATGTACGGCTACCTCCTTTCCTTCTCAGTTGACACCACCCCTATTTCCTTAGATATAACATACAAGCGTCAAATAGATGTTCTTTGGATAAATATTTGGAAAATTCGTGTTTCCTCTCTTTGGCTCAGGGATCTGAAGCCGATCCAGTGTGTGAAAAAATTAAGGAATTTGATATATTTGCTTGTCACAATTCTTATCATTCCTTTTCTATTCTTTCTCTTCTTCACAGCATCACGCTACCTCACCCTTCCTTTTTTTTCCCCTTGGGGCACTGTTGTTATTATTATATTGTAGACCTTGCCCAAAGTGATTAATTTACATTGTGTTTGCTCTAATTTCTTTGTTATTGTTGGTTTAAATAAATGTGAATAATGCCTGTACAGTTCACTGGGACCCTCATTTATATACCATCTTTGCTATGTGCATCACTCTTAACAGTGCATAATCTGTACTATTTACCCAGTGGCACAATAATTAGTGATGTTTCTTTTCTGCTTGCATGGCGGCCGGCCGAACAGTGCATTATGTCTACTCTTTAGCCAGTGGCTGGTTAAATAGTGAAGTTTCTGTGCTGTTTGCACAGCCTCCAGCCAAGCAGTGCCTAATCTCTACTATTTAGCCAGTAGCTCACTAAAGAGTGAAGTTTTATTGCTATTTGCACAGTCACGCCAAATCATACATATTTTCTGCTGTTTATCCACCAGTTGGATACATATTGAAGTTTCTTACTATTTGTAAGGCCACAGGCCAAAAAGTGCATCTGTCTGCTTTTTAGACAATGGCCTGGTAAACCGAAAAATGCCTTTGATATGTGCATGGCCACCATTCAAACTATACCTAATGTCTGCTACCTAGCCAGCAGCAGGGAAATAGTGAATTTTCATTGCAATCTGCACAATCACTGGCCAAACAGTGCACAATCTCTACTTTGTAGCCAGCGGCTAGTTAAATAGTGAAATATCTTTGCTGTTTGCAGGCCTGTCAGCCAAACAGGGCATAATCTTTGCTATTTAGCCAGCAGCTGTGTAAATACCAACGTTTATTTGCTTTTTACATGGCTGCCAGCCAAACAGTAAATAACCTCTCTCATTATCCTGTGGGCAAAAAAACTGCAGAGAAAATGCAATCTCCTCAGCAGGCGGCTTTCTTACCGCTGCCGTAATGTTTCCTTACTTGAAGTCAAAGGGCCGTATTACAATAAGTGCCCTAGGGGCACAATGGGTGTTTGAGCCCAGTTTGCATGCCCCCGGGGCACTTTGGTATTTTAGAAGGGGGTACAGATGCTTGTGCGTCCCCTTCTATAATACCGATAACGCTGGCGTACTTAGAGCACCAGGGACACCTTCAGAGGGTGTTCCCTCATTTGCATGGGGGTGTGCCCAATGCAAAAGAGGGAATTCCTTTGACTCTGCACTCGCGCCATATTACAGATGTGGGTGCAGAGTCAAAGCACCCCTCCTGAGGCGCACTGACACTGCACCATTTAAAAGGTGGTGCACTGTCTGTGTACCTCCTGAGCGCAGCCCTCTGCAGGGGCTAAAGGGGGTCCCATGGACCCCCCCCCCCCACATCCCCACTGACTGCTCCCGCTAGCAAGGGGATCTCTATTTCTCTGTAAAAATGCAGGCAGGTGCTGCATGCCCTGTGAGAACACGGAGCGGCTGCTGCGTGTTTTTACATGTATGCGTTGCCCCCAGGGCAGTGCGAGTTCGCAGCTGCGCTGGGGGCAGTGCATAAATCATATGCGCCAGGCGCAAACAATCACAATGCATAATACAGCCCAAGGTGTCTTAACTTTATGCAGGCACATTTTACTGTCCTTCTGTATTCCACCACTAGAGGTCACTATAAGCATTCTTCTTTGTATATATGCTTGGCATCTCTACTCTAGACATCCACAGAACCAAAAGTCGAACATCTATGAATAACGGGGAATATACTTTTTTTTAATATGCTTGTCTCTTTTGTTGTAGCAATTCCAGCATGTGAAGAAACGTATCAACCATACCCCAATGTCCTTTCAGCTTTACATCTGATGCTTAATGCGGGGGAAATTGTGTGTGGTTCTTCGGTGACGAGGAAAACACGTGGGACAAACAAGGAATTCCCAGTAAAAGAATGGAACTCTCTTGGCAAGGTAGGTAAGGATTTTTAGTATGTCGAACATTGAAGCAACGATTGAAGCTGGAATGATTTCTCCAAATCCAAGAAAGAAAATGTCATTAAAATGATCCTTTTCATCCCCCCCAAAAAATGTGTGATATAGACAATGCATGATTCATTTCCCTAACAATGAATTAGTAAGTAACTATTATGTAAATGATATTAAACCAAACCTCGACATGTGTTATATATATTTTATTTTTTGGAAATTTCGGGGAGGTGGGGGGGCTGAAAAATATTTCTGTAAATAGTGACTGTAAGAATGGGTGAACACACAACAAAAGCCTCATTTACAATTAATGGTCTTTTAAAGACCTGTTAAGTACTCGTGTGCGGCTGCAATTAAGATGTTCGCCAGCCCGCGAAGACCTGTCAGCCCGGGCTGACACACACGACGGGGGCTGAAGCCCCGTGAGCCCAATGGGTGTTGCGCGCCTGCCCCTACATAATGTGGCGTGAGACAGCTGGGGCCCTGAGGCAACCATGTTTCACAGCTTTGGGCTGAATGCAGTAGCGTAGCAAGGGTACCGTGGCCCCGGTACAAGTAAGGGAGATGGCCACTTTCGCTTCTGTTGGGGTAGTAAAACACAACACACCAATCAGCGGGGTGCAGTGGGACTCTCAGGGGTCTGGTCACTATGCTACTGCACCTGCTGCATCAATGCCAGCTACTGTGGCCCAATGGGTCCCTGCACTGTAGGGACCGCCCACATGAGCAAGCCTGCATGGCAATCCTGAATGAACGAGCCGAGCCAAGATGGTGGAGTCGAAGGCAGAAGCGCTGTAGTTTATTCAAAGAACTCACGTCTGGGACTTCGAGGTTTTTTTATTTAACCTTTGGATGTTTTGATTTTGTTCACGAAATCTTGAATAGTTGGTAAAAAATGGTGCCTACAGTTACTTAGCTCTAGCCTTGAGTGTTTCAGATGGGTGTACATGGTGAGTAGCTGTAAAAATATGAACTGAGCTACCAGCTGTTTTCAGCTTTTCACCATCAAGGGGTGGAGTCATGACAGTAAAAGATGACCGGTATACACCATATGACAAAGCCGCCTTCCTTTAATGGTATTAGGGACGCAGCCCTTTCTCCCTTTCTGCCACATTTACCACCCACGTTCATGTTGGCAGAGTGTGAAATACTAGTTGGTATCAGTCGCCGTGCAAGGCTCAAACAGAAATGATTGTTGTGTGTGGTTGTGTGTGTGGTTGTGTGTGTATGTGTCTGGAGTTAACGTTAAAACATGAGTAATGGTTCTGGCTTAAACCTGACCATGTGTCTGTTATGAAGTTATGATTACCAGCGCACACCTCACATGCCACAACGTGCTCCACTCAACATGTTGTTGTTCCCTCTTTTCTTTGTTCACAAAACACTAAGACAGTACCAATTTGATTCAGTGTTTGGAAGGAACGCCCTAAACATGTGCTTTCCAAATACCAAATTGGCATTTGGTATGTGTTACCGATTCGCAACTCCAGTTTCATCCATAATAAAAAAAAACTTTTGCGGTCACAAACGCAAAAACACAAAAGGCGTCAAGCATCTGGCACTATCCTATAGATGCATCAAGCATCCATTCTGCGAATCCTAATTAGCGAAAAATAACAAATCGCTATTTAGAAATCGCAGAATGGGATGCATCATCCAAATCGCAAAATATCTGCGATTCGCACCCGCCCGCAATCGACAAATGCGACTCCGCAAAAATCCCTACAAAATCTCAGAGTCGCCTGTTTCCAAACCCCTAATTGTGAAACCTCAATTACTGATTTCGCAAATAGCGATCTCGCAACTTGCGAGATCGCAAAAACGTGAAGTCGCATTTGGAGCCCAATGATGACATCACTACCAGGAATTAGCTTGCTCCATCTTCATTCGGACCACAGAGCTGGATACAGGAGTAGGCAGAGCACTCAGCTTAAGAAGCCACACAGTGCAGTGCCCATACAGGAGTGAAAATCCAACCACAATGTCCCAGGAAGCTGCAGGACCAAGTGAAAAACCCCGCCAGCGCAAAATCAAGTTCAGTGAAAAAGAACTTCAGTACCTGATTGAAGGAGTGAGCAGGGACCACAATCAACTGTTCGGGAAGCTGTCCCGGAAGGTGCCCGAGGCAACCAAGAGGCGCATCTGGGTGCGCATCAAGGCAAAGGTGAACGCGGTGGGAGTCACCCACCAGACCATCAATGACTTAAAAAAGAGGTGGTACGACCTCAGAGGCCGTGCCAGGAGCGAATAGCTGAGAGACTGGGAGAGACAAGGGGTACGGGAGGAGGACACTCCACAGTCCCTGAAAACACCCCCATGAAGGACCTAGTGGAGGACACCATACACCCTGAAGCCTGTGTGGGCGTTACCCAACTGGACACCTCCAGCACCACACACCAAACTCAAGGTAAGAGGCATGCTACTGCTACCCGTACCCTAACAATGCCCATGCCCCCAGTGCAATCCATATTTGTGACCACAGTATTCCAGTCCCTGCTCCTCCCAAATGACCAAATGCATTGTGGAACCTGTAGTGTGTAAATGTGCCTTGAAAGCCACACACAGCCAGAATAGTCAAGATACACAGACCCCTAAAGCCAGCCAGGGAATGCAGACATTAACCAATAGTGAGCCTGCATGCATGTTGCAACATCCCAGGTGCCTGAATCATATCAGTAATCATGCACTCATCCACATCACAGGTGCTGCGGATACTGACACTTCCGACAGTGACATCCTCCACATCGCGGAGACACCCGAAGAGACGGAGGGGGAGAGGCAGCCTGCACCTGCACCGAGACCCAGGGCCACCCCTGCAGATACAGGCGGAGCACAACATCACGTCTCCGCACATATGGCAATGGAGCAGACCCCACCCCCACCCAGGAGGCAGACATGAATCACAGTAAGTGTGCAGGCCCACGCCAGCAGCAGGTCAAGGCAGCAGCGCTCCGTGCCCACCACATCACCCATGGAGCAACATGCACACAACGTGGGCTTGGGCATTGAGGCTCAGATGCTGCATGTGCACCGCAAACAGGCGCAGCACATGGCAGCAATGCAGCTGCAGCTATACAAAACAGCACGCAACATCAGTCTCCTCACAGAGAGTGTGCAGGAACTGACCATGGCGGTGAAGGAGAGCAACCAGCTGATGGTAGCGCAGCAAGACATCACCCGCAGACACCGCAGGCAGCTGCTCACACGGCTGTCAGCCTACACCTGTTCCAATCACCTGATCGGGAACACCACATCCCAGCTCTCGCGAAGATCATTGGCCATGCAAATCCAGATGGTCCAATGCTGTGCTGACGTAGCAAGGGCCCTGGAGCAGGTCACCAACGCTGTGGAGCACCACCAGGCTGCGGACCATAGCAATGCAAGGGGGGGGTGATGCCAGCGAAGGGGCATCTAGCCTCAGCAGCCTGTCTGTGCCAGTGCAAACAGACAGGAGGCGCAGTGCCCAGCCCAACACTGCATCCCGACAGAACCAGCCTAACCTGGAGGTTGAGAGGCGACAGAGTGCGTGCGGCAGGAGGCTCTACTTGCATTACATTTCAGGCTGTGCCGTGGTGAGGCAACCATGCACGCCAGCTCAGGATATATGACCTTGGATGTTTAAAAGCTGATCCCTTATTTGTTGCTGATGGAAGCACATTGAGACCTTGTGAAATAAACAAAAGCTTTATTTTGACAACAAATCTTCCTCATGTCAATCATTGATGTAGCTTGCATGAGTGCAGTGTTGTGTGAGGGGTATGGATGCACAAGAAATAGTTCTGTGTGATGTGTGCGCGGCATCTGTGACCTTCAGCAGGATTCTCCCCATGTGCATGATGCACATCTGCAGGTGGCAGGTCGTCCCCCTCTGACTCACTACCAGACATCTCAACAGGTATCCTCCGCTTGGTGGCAATATTGTGCAGCATAGCGCACATGGCCACGATGCGGCAGCAGATCTCGGGCCGGTATTTGAGGGCCCCGCCAGTCTTGTGGAGGATGCGTAATCTACTCTTTAACATGCCAAATTCTCGCTCAATCACATTTCTGGTGTGTATATGCGCACCATTGTACCTTCGTATCTGTGGTGTTGCTGGGTTGAGGTATGGGGTGAGGAGGTATTCACGGAGGGCGTAGGCGGTGTCACCCGAAGGGAGGAGCAGAGGGTCAGTGCCTGTTATGCGCGGCAACATGGTCTTAACATACTGTATGTGAGCATGTGTACTTACCTAGGAGATGTCCCTTGCCAAATTCACCCCTGACCAAGCGGGTGTGTATGCCGCTGTGCCGGAAGATAAATGAATCATGCGTGCTCCCTGGGTATTGTGCCACAATGTCTGTAATGATGGTCTTCCCATTGCAGACCACCTGAATGTTGATGGAGTGATATGACTTGCGGTTCCTGTACATGTTTTCGGTCTCTGCGGGTGGACAGATGTGAATGTGGGTGCAGTCGATGCAGCCAATTACATGGGGGAAATGGGTGGTTTGATAGAAGTCCTGTTTAGTTTGCATTAACTCCTGTTGGGTGGGCACAGCATTGGTCCTCCGTGTTGGGTGCTGCACCAAGTGCTCAAGGTCTCTGATGAGCTTCAGGATCATTGCCCCATTGAGCCTGTATTTGGAGTAGATATCATCTTCAGTCTGTCCCAGTAGTGTAATCCACAGCCGGAAGATGCGTTCATGTTTCCTGCGTCTGTTCTGGGCTGCAGCCTGGAGCCTCAGCCGCCTTACCACGATGTATAGACCTGCCATTGTGACTTTCCTCATGCTCCTAATGAGTCTCCTTAAGTGTGTTTGATTTAGCCAACACCTGTTTGTTCTTTCCAAAATTTCTTTTTTTTGCCACTTTGACTTCATGGCTACCACCTAGTTTAGCTTCTCCTTAAATTGCGACTCGTATTTTGCTAATTAAGGTGTTTTCGCTATTTGCGATTGCTAATGCATGTGGATAGCTATTTGTTTGCTAATTCGCTATTTGACTGCGAATTCGCTATTAAATTCGCAGAATATGTGGAGAATCACTTTTAAACTTGTAAACTAAACTTGTAAACTTGGGGATTTATAGAGCGCAGTTGTTGCCCGAAGGCGTCCAAGCGCTAGGATAACCGTGACCTACAGAGAACAAGAAAGGGGAAAAAACAACGGTTTTAGCAAGCGGATGTGAATAGGTGAGTCTTCAGTCGTTTGCGCAACATAGTAAGGTTCAGAGTGGCTCTGAGATGAAATGGTAGAGTATTCCAGGCCTTGGCTGCGTTGTACATCCTTCCGCCCGTCCTAGATTTTTTATTCTTGGGACTACTGCTAAGAGAGTCTGGCTGGAACGAAGACTACGATTTGGGATGTAATGGGTGACCAGATCACGGGTGATGATAGGTCCCATGTCCCAGAAGGCTTGATGGGCTATACATAGCGCCTTGAACAGAACTCTCTGCCGGACCGGTAGCCAATGAAGGCTAGTCAGTCCGGTCCTCACTGAGTGTCTATAAGGGATTTTAAGTAGAAGGCGAGCTGCGCAGTTCTGTACAGTTTGCAGCCTACGAAGGGTGTATTCTGGTGCACCCAGATAAAGTGCGTTGTTGAAATCAAGACGAGAGTGAATGAGCCCTTGAATGGCAGCCTGTTTGGCTTCCATGGGAAGGAGGGGGAAGATTTTATTTAACACTCTCAAAATGCCAAAACAGGTGGCTGACAGTTTTGTGGCTTGGACATTGAAAGATAGTGAACTGTCCAGCCACACACCAAGGCTTTTGATGGTGTTTTTGGGGGTTGGAGGGGGTCCTAGGCATGGGGGCCATAGGGAAGGGGGAAATGCCGGCTCTGATGGTCCTAGGAGCATCAGCTCAGTTTTTTCTCCGTTCAATTTCAGGGATGATGACGACATCCAGTTCCTCACTTCCTTCAGGCATTCTCTGAGCCCCCCTGGCGCAGTTCGAGATGCCTCCTGCGCCAGTGAGACCACCAGCTGCGTGTCGTCCGCATATGAGATGATTTTGACTCCAAATGGGCGGACGACATTAGCCAGCGGTCTCATATATAGGTTGAATAGAGCAGGGCTCAGAGAGGAGCCCTGAGGTACTCCACAATTTAGAGGCCTACTGGAGGAAACTGAATCGCCATCAAAGACCCTGAAGGATCTGTTCCCCAGAAAGGATTCAAACCATGCCCAAGCTTTATCCTTAATCCCCACACAGGACAGGCGGCTCAGTAAGGTGTCCTGACTGACCGTGTCGAAGGCCGCGCTTAGATCAAGGAGGATCACTGCCACTGATCCTCCCTGATCCAAGATTTTTCTCGTTTCCTCTATGACCATGAGGAGGGCGGTCTCTGTCCCGTGCTTAGGTCTGAAACCCGTCTGGGTGGGATCCAGTATGTGGTGGTCCTCTAGATAGTTCACTAACTGTTGGTTCACATATTTCTCCAGAACCTTGCTCAACCAAGGGAGCAGAGAAATAGGGCGGTAGTTAGCCAAATCAGACGGGTCCAAATTGGGTTTCTTGATCAGTGACCTAACCATGGCCTGATTCCAAACGGTTGGAACGGTGCCAGAGGAGATGGAAGAGTTTAGTACCTCTCTGATGACGGGCAGGATGGTATGGGATGCTGCCATTAGGATGTCAGGAGGGGCAGGGTCGGCCGGAGAACCTGATTTGACACTGAGGGCTAGTGATTCTAAAGTGGAGAGGTCTAGTGGGGGAAAGTGAGTTAAACTGTAAGGGGTGGGGGAATGTGGCAGGCTAGGAAGGTTATTAGGTTGAGTAGACGGGCCAATGTTTGGGGAAGAAAAAGTTGAATACATTTTGTTGATTTTCTGATAGAAGAATTCGGCAAGGTCATTACATTGGGTGACAGATTTCTCGACATGCACCGCAGGGGATGTGTTCGTTAACTTTTTAATGATCTGGAAGATCTCTTTGGGTTTAGATTTAGCATTCAGGATTTTGTCGGCGAAATACGTCGACTGAGCTGCTTTTATTTGAGTTTTGTACTCGTTAATGGTTTCACGGTACCGGGTTTTGTTAAGGGATCGCAGTGGGGGTTTCTACGGGTTTAGCGATTCTTTGTTTTGCGAATTCGCAAATTGTTGCTTTTCCACTTGATGCATTGCGGAAGTGGAATTTGCAATCGCAACCGCTGTTTTGCTGTGATTGCGATCGCAGATTCGCTTGATGCATCTATGCCTATGTTCCTTAATTATAAGGACACATTTACAAAGTTCCGCAGAAAAAAACATTTGAGATGCTGGTAAAAGTAATATATTATAATCAAACAAGCATTAGGAAAAATTGTCAAATTATAAAAATCTAAAAAAGTTGCAAGACATTTTTGTGGGAACACTCTGGCAACAGATTCTGTATGTGAAATTATATTGAGTTTCACCACAACCTAAAAAATACAAACAAATATCAAATTAGATGCAAAGTATCCAATAAGGACTATTTTTATAGGATCAGAAAAAAATGTGTTTGAAGAGGCCTCTTTACTTGGCAACATTTGTGTAATATTTTTATTGCCTTAGTCGTAAATTGAGCTATACATTTGACAATTATGTACATTTGACCATTCATACACTGTGCTGTTGCCTCTACGCAAGACTCAATCCACAAGTCTCCCAAAATAGAGCATAAATATCAAATACATAAGTATTCTCTGCCAGAACAAATTGTGATGTGTTTCAGAGATGTAGGGCCTGACTCACAAACTGCACTTTGTGGTAAGATTTGTAGCACTACAGTAGCACTACAAAACTTTCTGCGTTTGTTGTAAATCTGGTGGCAGAAAAGACAAATACAGTAAATAATCCTAGTTATTTAACACCTTGGCTGCTGTGGTCATTTTTCCCCTGTGCTGGAAAACTCTTGTTTCCATATATTCATGACGAGCTCAGCTCGTCATCAGCACACGACCACCGTGGCTGATGACGAGCTGAGCTCGTCATCAGCATCGAAGGGGTTAAGACACTTTTACAGCATTACAATGTCATGTTTTTGCCCCAGAAAGTTCAAGATCAGCCAGCAGGATAGATACAAATTATCACATCTACAGGAGAGCAAGCACTTTTTTTGTGGATGCACACAACGTCTGCCCAATCAAAACATGTGCTCCAGGCTCCCAGCATGTGGGAAGCGCCAAAGCCCCTCTCTTGGTGATGCTCACATAATTGTCTGGCAACAGTTGTACTATCAAGCCAGACCATAAAAAATGTTTTACCAACTGGATCTTCTGTTTCCTTCATCAGGGATGAATGAGCAACAGTTTCAAGAACTCTACAGCATCTGTGTCAGTCGACACTAACTTGTGTGCTTGTGTTCTGCTTTAAGCATGTATCTGTATAGACTATTTTGCTTGTGGTGCATGTGTGCTCAAGTGTAGGTTATTTCAGGAGTGACTCATCTATGCTCCCCGCTAAATACATATATCCCTTTTCTTAGGAACCACATGCTCTTAGGGAGTACATTTTTTGATCTGTCACTAATATAAGAATTTCATTAATAATAATAAAACATTTATTACATTTAATACTAGAGTTACCTCCCAACTTTGTACCAGGAAAAAAAAGTAAGAAAACATACCCGTCTACCCTGTCTCAATTGAATGAGAGGCATGTGTTTGATCAGTCGAAGAATTATTTAGTAGTAATTGATTGATAAATTACAGATTGTGAGTGTGTGTGTGTGCGCGCGTGTGCGTTCACGTATGTGCTCCAATCGCCACACAATTGTCTTTTGCTGTATATTCCATGAAAGGGATTTTCCATTCATGCATCTCTTTATTTTTTTCTTTTAGTCTGATCCGACCCCCATTCGTCAATCAAGCTATAAAGATAAAGGCACAGAATGTGGCATGAATCCGGTCCTTTGGCACAGCCTGTTGGCTTGGTTTTGTGTTCGCAGCAACAATCCACACCTGCCTGATGTTCTAAGTCATCTTCCTGAATTCCAAGAGGAGCTTTTCAACGAAAACTGGTAAGAATGAGCCCGTGGTGGGAAGGTGAAACATGAGGTAGAAAGAACCTTCACACTTGAATGCCATTTACAGAGTATGGGGATAGCAGTCAGCTGCTCAGACGTGTTAGAGAAGGGAGGGATGGTTCTTCCATGTGCCCACCTGTGTTAGTTGATGCCAGAACCTTGTGCAAAGACTTTTCACTCCTAGCAAATGATCTGGTCGGCAGACATGTGACATTCTCACTGGTGTTTATAGTGAGATGTATCATTGTGGTGTCTAAGGCCGGGAAAATAAGGATGTTTTATAGATGTATCTGGGAGAAAGTGGTCTCACAAATAAGGATATCTCTGTAATTAATACAAATTCCTTGACGGCAGGTCATCAATTTCCTCCAATGGATGGATCCACACTAAGGGTCCAGCTTTCAAATAATTTGTGTAGCTCACTGTAATTTAGGTGCACAAAGACTTTAATTTGCAAGTGCAAATCCTCTATCCCAATTGACGGAATGCTAATTTACACTTGTAATTTAATTTTCTCACACACTGAACCCCTCCTCTCTTTTGGAATTACCCTTGTGTGGCAGTCAGCTTACAGGTGGGTTGGTTGGTGTTTCAGAGTGGAGTCAATTGTTTTGAAAAACCATAAAGTTGCATGTTTGTCAGTATTTTCAAACCTCTTCTGAGGCAGTTCCCCAGCCTGAAACAGTAAAAACCTTCTCTTTGTTAAAGTGGGACAATGGAGAGAGAAAACCTCCAATGGTTGGTGAAGGTTTACTGGATAGGATTTCTACATAGGGAAATTATTTTGTCTGTGGCATGGACATGTTAGACACCCTGTCTTACATAGAGGCCTAAGTATGAGTATGCCTACTTCTCTTTAATAAACATTTGTTTAAATCATGCACTTTCTGTTACATGCTGTCCCAAGCTCCAGTCCTCTTTGGGCTTGAATTCATTTCATATGAAGAGCTCTGAGGATTTCTTTGACCATGTCCCAGGTTGCATACAGGCTCTACTGTTTGCGTTGCTGTTGCTTGACAAACTGATTTGGCCCAAGGAAGCAAACAGATAGGATATGTTGGATTATATCCTGGTAGGTCACAGTGCACCACCTGTATTCCTAATCTTACAGAGTGACAAATGAATGTGCAACCTCACAACCCTGACTCCCCGAAGAAATCGTGATAATAAACCTAGAACTCTTTCGCTCAGTCACTTAGGCATACCAAAAGAGATACACAAGAAATACACAACCTGCAGTTTCAATATTTATTGAAGCATTGCTATTCTTGAGTAAAATACATGTGCTGCAATGATTAATAGAAGGAAACAGAATAATGTGATTTACATTAGAAGAATGGTGAAAAAGATGACCAATTCAACCATTTTGCTGATTACACAAAACTATATGTTTGCATACAAGTACTGTAATATAGAGAACTCGTATATATCGCATTCTACCCTATTATGTCTAAGGTGAGTGGATCTGCCAAATCCCTGTTGGGTAGCTGCCTGTCTTGGTGAAGAGTTGGACAGCATCCCTCGCATTAAGGTAACAGATCAGCTGAAATGGAATTCCGGCATGGACCGACCTCTCAGTGCCAGTGAAATGCTCCTCTGAATAAACAAAGGCTTGATGTCATATATACAATACCATCCACAATGTTACCATGCTGAAGCCCCAGTCAGGCCGCCATTGTTTATTCTATTATGATAGTTTTGTCGCTGAGGAGCTGAAAACAAATGACAACATCTTGCGTTCTGAACTTAGCTCTTGTACAGAATGTTCATGGTGTTCTGATAGAGTGCCTACGAAGTGGTATTGTAAGTAAAACTAGTTTGAGTATTGTTATCCTGTGCGTGCACGCAAATGAATGTGTGTCAAATGTCACCATGTTTAGGTGAAGAAAGGCAACTTAAGAAAGTGAGCATGTAAAAATGGCGTTTCTTAACCAGGCCTAATACCTCCATATGACAATAGTATTGCATACATTTATATATGGGCACATAATAAGATGCCTTTATATTATACAATTCATGAGATATCAAGCACATAATGACCGTCTCTCATTTTTGATTAAGGCCTCTGAAGGAATCTCGAGTCAAACGCCGAGCACCACAGTCTGAGAAAAGACTGGGCACCCTTGTGTTGAAAGCCTCACCTGTATGATTTTATCATGCCAAGTACCCTGTGTTAGGAGGGTATCCTGCAGCCAGCTCACAATTGCTGGTCCAGTGCATTATAAATTCTGTCTTCAAATGTATTTTCCAATTAGAAGGGCCTCCAATTCCCAACAGCAGAGTCAGTAGCGGTCGGTGGTGGGAGTAGCTGCCGGGCTGTGACGTAAGTAAACAGATAAACAAATAAAACAAATTTCCTTGCACGCACTGCATCCCCAAATGCGATGCAGTGCACGCAACGAAATTCGTTTTATTTATTTATATGTTTACTTACCTGTAATCCTCCGTAATCCATAGATTACTACCTCCCACCCTGCCCCTCCCCACGTCACCGCCCGGCAGCTACTCCCACTACCGACCGCTACAGAGCAGAGTGCTCGGAGTTGGTTGAAAATAACAGCAGTGATGTGGGGCCAGTTGGTAGCTGTGGTTCAGTCACTGCTGTAGGTCACATATACAAAGGATGTTTTCTATAGTATATATGTGGAGAAGGAAGGGGAAGAGAGGAAGTAGAAAACTACAATGTGCATTTAGTTATATTTCATGTCTGAGAAATATTTAAAGGTAATTTTTTGCTCTGTTTGGCACCTTTTACAATAGGCTGAGTGAGGCCTTACTTCTGCCAAACTTGTCAATGTAGCCCTCCAGTGTTCTGCAGTTAAGTCAGCACAGTGTATGTAATTAAATATACAGAAGTTCTAAGCGTAACAGAAACTAATCAATTTGTCCCTAAACACATCCCATTTTCTCCAGAGTGGTTTACGAGCTTCTCTTTTAATAATATGCAGTGATTGCAGTGGTGCTTGGAAGCTGACGTTTCCCACTCGTTCATCTTCTGTCGCATCGAAGAACTGCACTGCAGCGAGATGCACTCGCCTCTACCTGTTCCCTCAGGCTATTTGTTCTGTGTTTCTGATAGCTGTTCTTTTAGTTTGGACCTGTGTAATGCATCTGTTCAGGTGGTGAGTTTGGGCCCAGGATTATACTATTGAATAATTTATAAACGTTATTATTACTTATAACACGATTGCCACGCACGTCAAAAGTGAAATGAGTTTGAGAGAAAGATTGTGTGGTGTTAGCATTCTAGACGCTACCGGCTTGCGTGTGACGTAACACGCGCCGGTGGAAAACGTGGCTCTGCGCATGCACGAAGGGCGGTTCGCACTAGTCAGAGCCCGGCTCAGCGCGAGTCACACCTGTTGCCCGGCGCTCTTCCCAAATACCTTATTATAATTAAATAAACGCAACTTCCCTCTAATCCTGCCTCAGTGTGATTTTTAGGAGGAAACCTGTACCTCTACAGTGGCGACGAGTAGTGGGATCTGTCCACTCGTTGAAGAAGATTAGGTGCAACACGTGGCGGGACCGAGCAAGCAGAGACGCAGGAAGTCCAGAACTAGACTATCCGCGCCATCCACCTGCAGAAGAAGGAAGGAAGCGTGGAGGCACTGCAAATACGTAGGGAAGAGCGTGGCAGAGGCACAGAGACAAGATCAAGTGCACTCGCAGTCGGTGAGCCAAGAAGTGAGGCGACCTGCGCATAAGCACGGTAGGAGCACACTACCACCCCACCAAGGGCCCTGGCTGAGAAGGGTGTCCACGAGGGAGCGGGAGGAAGCGAGCCCAGCCCCACCACGTCGCAGGCAGAAGGCGCCAACGCACCTGGCAGCCCCAGAAGCCAGGGAGGAAGCAATAGCACGCCTGGCAGCCTCACGAATCAGGAAGAAGGGCCAGAGAGACAGGTCAAGATGAGCAATCAAGCGTCATCCCTCACAGCACCGATCCCGTTTCTGCCCAGACCAGGGGAACCACAAATGAAGTGGGAGTAATGGAGGGAGTACTTCAAGAACTACTTAGAAGCCCTGGAGAACGAATCAATTTACGAATTCACCCCGCAAGACGGAGATGGATATTGCTGCACAACCTGGGCCCGGAGGGAATAAGGGTGTTCACAAACATTGCGAGGACGCCGCTACAAGCAGCAGACGCAGATGTCTTCAAACAAGCCCTAGACGACCTAGACGCCCATTACCGCCCAGCTGTTTGCGTTTCTATAGACAGATTCAACTTTCAGCAGAGGAAATAAGGCGATGGAGAGTCAGTTGACGATTACGTGGCAGCCCTGAGGAGACTAGCAGTCACGTGCAAGTACGGGGCGCTGGAAGAGGAATTTATCATGGACCAGATAGTAAAGCACACCACCAACAAGAATGTGCAGGACAAGCTATGGGCTCATGTCGAGGCAACACTGAAAAAAGTGATCGCTATGGTGAAAAAAGCTGAGCTCTCCAAGAGATGTGCGGAAGCTGCGAAGAAAGAGAGTGCGCAAAGAGTCATGGTTAACAAGATTGACGACACGGAACCATCGAGCAGATACAAAATGGCGCCGGGAGACAACCGCGGAACCAGTAAATGGGTGGGAAGACCAGGTCAAGCAGGAAAGCAGTCCTCTTTCGCCAAATCGACGTGCTACAGGTGCGGAAGTGCAAACCACGCAGCCCAAGACAAACGCTGCCCCGCTTTTTGTGCGAAGTGCATGTTCTGCGGCCTGATAGGCCCCTATGAGAAAGTGTGTCGGAAGAAAGAAAAGAAAACGATGGTGAAAAACATAGCGCAACAGCAGCAGGATGAAGGCGCCGAGGAAGAGTCTGACGAGGACGACAGAGTGTTGTGCATCGAGGAGCAAGTACTAGGCATCGACACCCAGCGATCTGGCAAACCGAGAGCAGACATGCTAATAGGAGGTGTGAAAATCAGGATTGCAATTGACTCTGGATTCCCGTACACCGTTGTGCAGAGATCGGTGTGGGAAGGAGAATTCAAACCGAGCCTAGGCCCACAGCTAAACCCGCCAGACATCAGGCCGGTGTCGTACACAAGCAACCCGATCCCCATAGAAGGATACCGGAGCCTGAAGTTCGAGTTCGGAGGGAGAACGGCCACATGCAAGCTATACGTAGCTGAGAAGGGACCCTCTGTGCTAGGATGGAGGGACCAGGGAGACTTGGGGACCAAGCTAGACCCAGGAGGCAAGGAACAGGTGCTGCTAACAGATTGTGAGCAATCGCCAGACCTAGAAAGAGTGAGAAGAGAATTTCCCAACGTCTTTGGTGGCAAGGTGGGCAAACTGGAGAAGTTCATGCATAAAATCGTGCTCAGAGAAAACTCCCAGCCGGTGTCTCACAAGGTCCGCAATGTGCCCATCGCAGTGAGGGAAGCGGTCCAGAAGGAACTGCCTTGACTGGAAGAGCAAGGGATCATTGAACCGATCGACAGCTCAGAGTGGTTGGCCCCCTTAGTGGTTGCCAGAAAGCCCAAAGGCAAGGTTCGCCTCTGTGTGGACCTGCGCGAACTGAATAAATGCTTAGTGGTGGAGAAGTTTCCTCTTCCTGGGATAGAAGAAATGTTGGCGGGAACCGGGGGGGTGAAGTGGTTCTCCACAGTAGACCTCACGTCGGCATACCACCAGATCGACCTACACCCGTCCAGCAGGAAACTTACGTCTTTCATCACCCCCTATGGCTGTTATCAGTTCCGCAGGATGCCCTTCGGTCTGGCATCGGCCGCAGCGGTATTCCAAAAGCTCATGCATCGCCTGTTCAAAGATGTCGAAGGCATCCAGTACTTCCAGGACGACATCCTGGTAATGGGGATGGATCGTAAAGACCACGATGCCAAACTGGACAAAGTGCTGAGCGTTCTACAGGAAAGAGGACTCACAGCGGAATGGGAGAAGTTCAGATTTGGAATGACATCCGTGACCTGCCTGAGGCACAAAAAAAAAGCGGACAAGGGATCACGCCCAAGAAAGACAATGTCAGAGCAATCTGCGAGGCCAGAGCCCCCAACAACAAAGATGAAGTACGGTCATTCTTAGGAATGGCCCAGTACTACAGCAAATTTGTCCAACATTTTGCTACAAAAACGCACAGGTTACGGCAACTTATAAGAGACAAAGCAACTTTCCAGTGGGATGACGAGGCCCAGAAGGAGTTCGAGGAGCTGAAAGGGAACATCAGCCAGGCCGTGCTATTGCAAGGACATGACCCGGCAGGAGCCACGATCCTCACCACTGACGCCAGCGAAAAAGGTCTGGGCGCAGTCCTTGCCCAACAGAGAGACAACAACACGGTTGAGACACCCAGCTTTGCATCAAGGGCGCTGTCGCAAACTGAACAGAAGTTTAGCGTAATAGAGAAAGAGATGCTAGCTGTTGTGTGGGCAATGGGAAAGTTCCGGCAGTTCCTGTGGGGCATGAGGTTTCACCTACAAACTGACCACAAGCCCCTAGTCAAGGTACTGACCTCAAGTGGGCATGCCACGGCCACCCCGCGGATTGCCAAGATGACTCTCAAACTATTAGAGTACACGAACGACGTGGAATACATCCCGGGGACACGCAACAAGGTGGTGGACTATCTCAGCAGGGCCTCAGCCATGGAAGATGCACCCACACCTGCAGAGGAGAGTGAAGAAATTGTTGCAGTAATGTAAGACATGGAGAAAGCTATCAGCATGAAGGAATGGGCACATGCATACAGGCAAGATGAGACCTTGGAGGAGATCAAGAGGTACCTAGTCGATGGGTGGCCGGAAAAGAAGAGGCTGAAGGAAGCAACCATGAAACTGTACGAAGTGAGAGAGGAGTTATCTATGAGTTGCTCGGGAACATTTCTGTATCGCGGGGATAAGGTAGTGCCTCCAGAAGAGCTTATCCCTACATTACTGAACCAGCTGCATGAAGGTCACCTCGGCATTGTAAAGACCAAGTCGAGGGTGAAGCAGATGTACTGGTGGCCAGGAATGGACAGCATGATTGAGAGACACGTCAGAGACTGCAGCCAATGCCAGGAGTCAGACAAGGTACTCAAACCATTGAGACCAGCGTTAGGCAGCTTTGAACAACCTTGTGATCCCTGGGAAGACCTAGCTGTCGACATCCTAGGGCCAATATTAGATGGACAAGGCACCGCCAAGAACTTGTGTGTACTGGTGGACAAGTATTCCGAATGGCAAGAAGTGCATGTGCAAGAGGAGATGGACTCGGAGAGTGTCATAAAATTCCTCACTTCGGTGTTCCTTAGGGAAGGCATCCCGAGGACCATAGTGACAGACAATGGCCCGCAATTCACATCCGATAAGTAGCACAGATACACTGAAAGAAATGGAATCAAGTCCAAACACACCTCAGTGTACCATCCTGCCAGCAATGGACAGGTGGAAAGGTTTAACCGAGTTCTGATGGGGTCAATCCAAGCAGCCATTATGCAAGGAAAAGACTGGGAGGCAGAAATTCGAAGAATGCTGTGGGCGTATAGAATTACTCCCACTGTGACGGGGTACAGTCCCTTCCAGATTCTCAGAGGCAGGCACCCGTTCACGAAGGACAATGTAGTTTGGCGAGAAAAAACAGTCACCAGTAAATGGTGGCGCGCTGTGGTCCAGCACAACTTGGAGAAAGCCCAGAGAGTGTACACGGACCACTACAACCAAAGAAAAAGAGTGAAGGAGTCAACGTTGGAAAAAGGGGAATGGGTGAGAGTAAAACAAGCGGTACTGAAGAAGAAAGGCGAAAGTAAGTACAGCCCACCCCTACAAGTGGAAGAGGTGTACAGTAGAGGAGCCCTCCTCAGTGACGGAAAGGTGTGGTCTCAAGATCGCATGGCCAAGATAAACAAGATCGTGAAATGGCCGGAGGAGAAAGACAACTGCACTTCTGGTCAAAGAAAAGAAGGAAGTATTGAGGAAAGAGAATCAGAGTATGGAAGTCTGGGAGGTGGAGATGAGTGCATAGAAAGTGAAGACCTGGTGGAGATAAGCGTGAAGGTAACCCCAGCAAAAGAAGAGTCGATACCCGGGAGATCGGGATATGGCCAAGAGAGAGAAAAGGTGGAGAGCTCCACTCCTGAGGTCATCCAGGGAGCCACCACTCCGGTGAGACGCACGCGCGCTGGGAGAATGGTGATCAGACCATTACACCTCAAAGACTATGAGTGAGACATCCATGAACACTGAACTGTTAAAATTCATTTGTGTAAAAAGGGGAGATATGTGGTGTTAGCGTTCTAGACGCTACCGGCTTGCGTGTGACGTAACACGCGCGGGTGGAAAACGTGGCTCTGCGCATGCGCGAACGGCGGTTCGCGCTAGTCAGAGCCCAGCTCAGCGCGTGTCACACCTGTTGCCCGGCGCTCTTCCCAAATACCTTATTATAATTAAATAAACGCAACTTCCCTCTAATCCTGCCTCAGTTTGATTATTAGGAGGAAACCTGTACCTCTACAGATTGCATTTTGCACGATGTTAACAATGCAAGACAGATGCATGAAATAACTCTTCGTTGCAGTATGTTTACAGTATTCTTTTCAGTCATACAAAGATTTTCCACTAGATGTTGCTGGTTACTAAGTGAATTGATGTAGAAACCACAATGTGTTAAGTACCAAAAGCAAAGAACACAGCAGAAAACCGAGGAGAGGTTGTTTACTTTTGAAAAGCATGAAGACAAATAAATAATGTTTACTGACAATAACCAGGTGCCTATTAATAATACCTGCGTGTTATGATCTTGACCAGTAGCATCCTCTCTTTTGTGTATGAGTTGCATGTGTAATTAAGTAATGTAAGAAAACATTTATGACATTTTTATGTGAAATTCTAACTGTACTTTGTGCTGTCTTGTACTGTCCGAATGGCATTTTATGCATCTCACACCCAGTGACATGTTGTTCATTCTTTTCGAACTGTGGGGCATATTACCAAGGGGGGGCGATAGGCAATTATCGCTGATTTAGCGGCCGTTTTCGGACGCTAAGCTGCAATAATTCTATCGCCCTATTAGCAAGCTGTCGCTAACTGATGTTTGCGACAGCTTTTAGGCGATAGCGAGCGGTTTGGGCCCGCTTTGCATGTCTGGGATGTTTATCGCTAATGTCTTGCAAAGTGGGCGTACCCAACCAGTTAGCGCCTAAATGCAGTCGCTAACGTCGCTATCGCCTATTAGCAAGGCAGGCGTAGCGTTGGAAATATTCGCGCTAAGCGCAAATATCTCCAAATGCTAACACCTGCCCAGACCAGTTCTTAGCCATATTATCCAACGGGAGGTGGATAACATGGCTAAGAGCATTTTGTCGCTAATGCGTGAATATCGCTGTATTCTCAGCGATATTCATGCATTTCGCCGCTATCGCTGGATATTTTAGCACAATGGAGAAAAACGTTGCTAATAGCATGTTTTCTCCGCTAACATATCCAGCGATAGGCAGTCGCTAAGCCTATTTAGCGATAAATATCGCTACTTGTTGGTAATATGCCCCCATGTGTATTCAGACACCGATATATAAATCAATGTGGACTAGCTAGTTTAGGGGGGAGGTTTTTAAATGACTCAGGTACGTCAGACAATAATAAATAAGGAAAAAAGCACTGTTTTCCTTATAAAGCCCTCACCCACCGACCTAGTCGGTGGCATACTTCATCATCGGGCCCACCACAGTGGCACCGAATGTGCCCCGGGTGTGCTACAACGCCAGGTGACTGCGGAGCTGGTATATTGCTGAGTGTGCAGTGAGGGGGTGAGATAAGTGAAGTTTAGAATGCTATACAGGAGGTCCCAGCACCCGAGGATTAACAATATTTAATAAACTGGGCCTCTGTTAGCACGTTAAAAAAGGCAAGAGGACGTTAAAGGAGTGTTATAATGACCTCCGGCGTCCAGTGTGGTCTACATGTTTCAGCCAGTGCCTTTTAATTCTAAGCTGGCTTTCCTCAGGACCAAAGAGAAATGTGAAAAGGTGCAAACTTATAATAAACTTAACTTAAGTGTGTGTCTTATTTTGACTATGTGTTGCGCACGCTAAGGCGCTATAACTGTTAGAGAGGGATTCCCTCAAGCTTTTCTACACAGAACACATAGGACAAAGACAAGACGTACAAGGTAGAGTCATATTAGGGTGGCATGAATAAAAACCACTGTTTGCCGGCTTATAAGGTGGTGTGCGACCTATGTGCGGCTAGAGTGAGCTCATGGAGACTCCATGGAGCTGGTGAGGGTATAATGAACCGTTAGTGAGGGGTGGTGGGCTAAAAAACGAAATCACAAGGTGAGGTACAGGAAAGTATAGATACTAGGTCCTCACTCTGTTATTTCTCAGTAAAAAGCCTCATGGGTCGCCTGGCAGAGAAAGAGACCCTGTGGAGATAAATGAGATACACAAGGCTATCTAACCTGTAGGGAGAAGAAGAGTAGTTGCTTACCCCATTTTGCAGGACAGGAGGTTTGTTTTTACTCACGAGTAGTTCGGTCTGGTTCCTCCTTGGACCTATTCGTCCTTCCGCGGCGCCCGATGTGAGGTGAGTGGGCCGCCTTACTTGTAATTTATACTGTTCTCTTAATTTGATTCACCTGTTCGGGATAGAAAGAGAGGGAGGGATGCGCGCTAACCGCCTTGTCATGGTGGTCCTGTTTGCGCAAGTGCGGGAAAGTAGTGCGCGTCATAGCGCATGCGCGGAGCTGCTATGTTATCGCGCATGCGCAGTGCCTCGCTCTAGTGTTATGCAGCACGCGCATGCGTTATCTTGTATGCGCATGCGTGCTGGGCGAGTCTAGAGGTTAATATTGCGCTCTAAACGCGGTTATGATAAAATAGCGATGTTGGCCATATTGAGCTCAAATGCTATATGGGAAGTGAGATATTCTCACATGTGTGGAGAGTGCATAGTGTGCACTGAAGGACACTGGGGAAAAAACACTATGGGAGAGGGAGGGTCAGAGAAGGGGCGCTCATGCAGGGGCAAATAGGCACTGGTAATCTTCCAATATATGGTGCTATAAGGAAGTTGTTCCACAGTAGTGTTAGGTAGTGTTTATATAGTAAGGTTGTTCTATGGACAAGCATCGTCCAGGCTATGGATTTTTGTGGAAAACTGGCTTATGCGCAATGATGTTAAAGAGTTATGTTTATACAGTTAGGTTGTTCCATGGAATGGCATCGTTCAGGCCATGGATGTGTGTGGCTAACCGGTATATCCAGCGCTGCTCTTTTTGTAGAAGGATTCTCTCATCTCTGGCATTGTCAAACTTCTCAATGACAGTCCAGGTGAAGTCATTGGGTGTGTGGTTGTGGGTTAGGAAGTGATCTGTGAGCTTGCTTATATTTTTCCCACATCTTATTGTACTTCTATGTTCCGTCATTCTTGTGCGTACTTTTCGGGTCGTCATGCCGATGTATCTCAGGCCACATCTGCAGGTGATCAAGTATACCAGATTGGTAGAGTTACAGTTCGTGAACTGTCGTTGTGTCCAGGTTTTGCCTGGTTCCAAGTTGAGTGTTTTTGACGGAGATGTTAGGTGGCATACACTGCAGTTGTTACAGGGTTGGTGACCGGTGATTTTGGGCAGACCCCATGCGTTGACAATGGTGTTATCTTTGCTCTGAGTTGTACGTGGTCTGGTGTTTACCAATTGGTCCCTTAGATTGGTGGCCCTTTTGTAGGCGAAGCGTGGTTTCTCCCATTGTCTGGTGCCGGAGTTGATGATTTTCCAGTTTCGTTGTATGATGTTAGATACTTGATTAGATACTGTATTATACGTTGTCACGCAGGTAAGGATTGGTTCTTCCTCTGGTTTTTCGAAGGTTTCTAGGAGTGCCTCCCTGTTCTGGTTCCTAGCTCTTTTTTGGGTTTGGTTTATTATCCTAAGGGGTAGCCACGGTCCCTGGGTTTTTGTGTACCAGGTCGTTGGACTGCTGTTTATAATCCTTGATGTTGCTGCAATTACGCCTGATGCGTAAGAACTGCCCATAGGGCAAGTTTTCCCTCAAGTGTCGGGGGTGGAAGCTGTCAAACCTTAGTAAAGAATTTCTTGCTGTAGGTTTGTAGAAGGTGGTGGTAGTGAGTTTTCCATTCTCGGGTCTGATATTTAAGTCTAGGAAGGGTAGTTCAGTGGCACTGCTGGTGCAAGTGAAACGTAAATATGGGCCTAATTGGTTAATCGAAAGCATGAAGTTGTCCAATGATTCTTGGTTACCTTTCCATATTAAGAGTATGTCGTCGATATAACGACGCCATACTCTTATGTTGGTGGAGAAGGGGTTGGTGGGTTGTTGTACGTGTATGTCTTCAAAATGGGCCACATACAATCCTGCCACGCTTGGGGCAAAAACACTGCCCATAGACGTACCATTTGTCTGCAAGTAGAAGGTGCCTTCATATTCAAAATAGTTCTCTTTGAGAGCCAGGGCAGCGCAGTCCAAGATGAAACTGCGGGGGGTGTTATGTTCCCAGGGGTTTGCCATTCGGACGTCGTGTAACACTTGTAGTGTCGCGTCCTGTGGTAGGCTAGTGTATAGACTTTCTATGTCTAGTCCTGCCATTAGTTCTGCGGTGGGGTCAAAGTCAAGTTCCTGAATTACACTTAATAGGTGTTTGGTGTCTTTTATATAGGAGGGGGTCTTTTGGACCAGGGGGTTCAGAAAGAAATCACAAAACCGGGATAGGGGCTCCAGGAGTGACTTTATCCCAGATACGATAGGTCTCCCCGGTGGTGGAGTGATGCCCTTGTGTATTTTGGGAACAGTGTAGAAATATGGGGTCTTTATTTCTTTGGGGCATAGATAATCCGCCTCTTGTTTTGAGATATGTTCATTGTCTCTGGCATTAATAACCAGTCGGTTGATGGTGACTTGTAGTTGTTCAGTTGGGTCTTTGGTGAGGCGTTTGTAGTTCCTGGTGTCGATGAGGAGCCTCTTACATTCCTGGTCATAGTCCGTCTTGTTCATGAGGACTATGCCACCGCCTTTGTCAGCCGGTTTGATGACAAGAGTGGGGTCACTCTGTAGGCGCTGGATGGTGCTTCTGTCTTTGTTGGATAGGTTATTGAAAGTGTCTTTTTGCTGGAGTTGTTGTACTTCCGTGTAGACTGCCTGTTCGAATGTCAGGATTTCGACTGGGATACTGCCTGGCGGGGGGGTGAAGGTGGATTTCACTCTCAATCCCGTCTCGTTCGGCGTACCTCCTGCTTCAATGATGGTATTATCTTTTTTCTCAAAAAAAGCCTTTAATTTGAGTTTTCTGAAGAACTCGGCGAGTTCTACATGTAGTGTGAACATGTCCAATCTTGGTGTTGGGACAAATGAAAGGCCTTTATTAAGTACTTCCATTTCCTCTAAGGTTAGCTGTGTATCCGATAGGTTGAACACCAGTGGGCATGGGGGTGTTATTTGCAGCTGTTATTTGCTGGTTCCCGGTTGTTCCCTGGTTTTGTTTCTTGTGTTGGAGCTCACGGGTTCTTCCTCGGGTGCCCATTGGACATGTCCCGGGTTCCGTCTCCTGCCCCGTCCTTTTCTGCCCTGGGATTAAAAAGGATACCGCTGGTTTTAGTTTCCTTGAAAGAAGGGCATATTGCCTTGGGGGTACATATGTGGGTATCCAAAGTAAGGGGGTGGTAGATGGCCAAAGAGGGGAGGTGCTGGACCAAAATTGTGGTTTTGGGGACCTTGCCATGGTTGTTGCCAGTGTTGTCCGCGTCTGCCTCTCCCTCTCGGTGTGTTGGATCCTGAGCTTGAGTTGCTTGAGGCGCTTGAGATGGAACTGTTGTCCGAGTTATCAGACGATTTTTTGGGGGGGGTGTAGTCATCCTCCGAGTACGGGTAGATTTTGGAATAGCTGAATCTCTTCAGATCTTTTTCGAATTTTTAGATTTTGGTCTGAGTTAGATAATCTTTATATTCCGCTATTTCGCGGTTTTGGTCCTCAAGTTTCTTCTTGAAGCCTGTCAAGGTGGTTTTGAAGTGTGACTCCGTCGCTTGAATCTCTATCATAATTGCGTCTGATAGGCGTTTTGCAGTTTTGATAATGAGGACTAGCCAGTCCCTGGTGCAGTGCCAGGCGATCTGGGCCCAGTCCTTGCGAAATGCTGCATCATCCAGGAAAATCCTGGGGGCATTGGTGACCAAAAGGCCAGTTGGAGCTGTATTAGTTCGTAGGTATTGTGCCAGGATGACCCCATGCAGAACTCAAATTAAGAGAACAGTATAAATTACAAGTAAGGCGGCCCACTCACCTCACATCGGGCACCGCGGAAGGACGAATAGGTCCAAGGAGGAACCAGACCGAACTACTCGTGAGTAAAAACAAACCTCCTGTCCTGCAAAATGGGGTAAGCAACTACTCCTCTTCTCCCTACAGGTTAGATAGCCTTGTGTATCTCATTTATCTCCACAGGGTCTCTTTCTCTGCCAGGCGACCCATGAGGCTTTTTACTGAGAAATAACAGAGTGAGGACCTAGTATCTATACTTTCCTGTACCTCACCTTGTGATTTCGTTTTTTAGCCCACCACCCCTCACTAACGGTTCATTATACCCTCACCAGCTCCATGGAGTCTCCATGAGCTCACTCTAGCTGCATATAGGTCGCACACCACCTTATAAGCCGGCAAACAGTGGTTTTTATTCATGCCACCCTAATATGACTCTACCTTGTACGTCTTGTCTTTGTCCTATGTGTTCTGTGTAGAAAAGCTTGAGGGAATCCCCCTCTAACAGTTATAGCGCCTTAGCGTGCGCAACACATAGTCAAAATAAGACACACACTTAAGTTAAATTTATTATAAGTTTGCACCTTTTCACATTTCTCTTTGGTCCTGAGGAAAGCCAGCTTAGAATTAAAAGGCACTGGCTGAAACATGTAGACCACACTGGGCGCCGGAGGTCATTATAACACTCCTTTAACGTCCTCTTGCCTTTTTTAACCTGCTAACAGAGGCCCAGTTTATTAAATATTGTTAACCCTCGGGTGCTGGGACCTCCTGTATAGCATTTTAAACTTCACTTATCTCACCCCCTCACTGCACACTCAGCAATATACCAGCTCCGCAGTCACCTGGCATTGTAGCACACCCGGGGCACATTCGGTGCCACTGTGGTGGGCCCGATGATGAAGCATGCCACCGACTAGGTCGGTGGGTGAGGGCTTTATAAGGAAAACAGTGCTTTTTTCCTTATTTATTATTGTCTGGCGTACCTGAGTCATTTAAAAACCTCCCCCCTAAACTAGCTAGTCCACATTGATTTATATATATAACATTGGGGATACGGGCTAGCTTATCTAGTCCTCTCTCTCTCTTTGATCTGCATATTCAGACACCGAACCTTCATCTGTACACCACCTAGGGCAATATCACAAAACATTTCTCCCTGATACTATTAAATCATCCTTGGTGTTACATAAGGCAATATTTGGTGCAAACACCATTTACCTCTGTAATTTGAATGCAAATTTGTGGAGGTGGTATTGTGTGAGAAGAATATTTGTGCATGTTTATTGTGTTACATTTTGTTATGGTGTGGATGTTTTGAGTTATTTTGTGTGTTGTGTTTTTGTTCTGCAGTAATGTGTTTTGCTGTGGATTTTGTCTTGTGCTCTTTTTGAGCAGTGTGGTTGATTTATTGCCTGTTACTGTTTTGCTGTGTTATCATTTTGCTTTATGGTACTATTTTGTATTTTGTTTTGGTGTATGATTACTTTAGAGATGTCAACAAATGCTAATACATTTCCTTCAAAAAGCAGAACATGTCTTCAAAATCCTGAGGACAAACAACCATTTACCTCTGTCTAAGGTGGTGAAATACCGCTGTTCCAGCTCTCTCTTCAACTATTAAATACACCAGGTTAGCTCACAACTGTGGCAGAGACATGTTCTAAAGTAGCACATTCTGGGGCTTACTTATGAGAGCCCTGTGTCACCTTTGCACCACGTATAGTGGTACATGCGTGGCGCAGGACTCTCATTTCAATTTATGAAGCCACTCAAAGCCACCCAAGTAACTTTGACTGGCCACAAAAATCATGAATAAGGCAATGCAATGCAAATCGCTGTGTCACCTTACTCTGTGCCCTGGAGGCTTTCCATGGGTGTTGCGGGTGGTTTCACCATGCAACATCCATGAAATCTGAGGCTGCCCCAGATTTACAAAGTGATGTAAACCTAGGAAGCATCAAATCCTTATGCCTCCAGAGGTGAGGGGTAACAAGGAGAAATGTGTTAATTACTCCTCGTTTTTTCCTCTTTCCATGTGTGCTGCATTTAGCAGTAAACATAGAAAGAGGAAAACGCCTCGTAGGATTATTTTTGCACCTTGGTGCAAGGGTGCCTATGTTGGCGCTAGGCACCAGCGCAGGCAGAAAGGACAGGAATGCAACATATTGCTTAAATACAGTGAATACCTGCCCTTTTACTTTGGCGTAGGGCAGCGCAGCAATGTGCTGTGCTGTGCTGCCCTGCGGCTAAATTCCATGAATGAGGTCCTCTGTGCTCACATTTGTAATTCGGCCTCTTACCTTTGAAGTGTTCCAACTGCATTACAGTGTTTCTACAGAACTGCACTACCCCTTGTTTCGAGAGCTGAGCTACATCGATTATCTCAAATACAATACATATATACTCATATTACATTTTGTTATTTCGTCTTGATTTAAAATATCTATTTTCTGTTTTGAAACATTCAGGATGGATTCGGTCCTAGCTTTGTTTGTCCTGGGAGAAGCAGCCAAACTAAACGCGTGCTGTTTGCAGGCGTTACTGGATTTAATGGGAGCTGTCATTCCAAACACCGACTTTCTGCAAACGCCGGTAACAGCATTACTATTTAAGGAAGTATTGTATATGTGTAGAGAAGAACTCGATGCAGTGGTGTTGTGGTGGGCTCTAGAGTGCACTTCCATCTGTAGTATTTCCGTGCCTGTCTGGTACCTGGCAACACTTGCTTGCCAGGAGTATGTGCACAGACAGACGTGTATGCCAGGTACCCCCAAAGAACATGCCTGATTCTAGATACAGGTAAAGATATCTTCTCGTGCACTACATTCAGCATGTCTGTTTGGTAGAGAATTGAGAATTAAATAGTAGCAGTAAAATGTATGTTTATTTTCACTGTAGGGCCTCACCTGCAAGAAAAGGACGCAGTGCGGCTCAGCAAGCCATTTAGCTGCGCCATGCTGCATCATTTTCAATGTACAGGGATCTCTCATCTTAACAACACTATGACGTATTCCTGTGATTTCAACTGCACTGTCGCACAATTGCTGCCATGCAGGGATTATTGTTTTTGTGTAGGAAGGGACACCTTCCTGACAAAAACAATAATTAATGTATTTTTTCTCTTTCTATTCTTACTGCAGAGTGCAGTATGCTTAGAAAGAGGAACAGAAGAGGAGAAATAAAAGTATTTCTCCTCGTTGCACCATTCCTACGCAACGGTTGCGTCATAAAGTCTCACCCTGAAAGCCATTCTTGGTGTCAGAAAACACCAACTGTATATGGTGCCTCAATCAAAAGGGATAATCTCTGGCACAATTATGATTATTTCGATAGGGTATTCTGACCCTCCCAACTATGGGACAGTCCCCAACCTGTCACTATGGTACATAACCTTGGCTTCTGTTTAGGCATGTACTTTCACGTGAATCATCAAATCTCCAGTATCACCCACACCCTGTTTATATCAAATTTGTCTCTTAAAATGTGTTTTCCTTTTCTTAGCTTCTCTCATAAAATTCAAGTGGCCAGTATGTTTGTCCAATTGCGTCTTCACTACACCAAATAGCCGATATCGGATTACCTTTTAAATCAATGAATACACTGGAAAAGAATAAAAGTTCCCTAGCAAGGGGCTATCTATGGCTACACAATTTTGAATTAAGCAACTTAATTGGTGTGTCCATAAGGGAACTTATAACCTTTAGATTCTCATGCAGCATTTACAAGATCTACAGTACTGTAACTTCCTTTCTGCTTACCAAAATATTAAATAGGTATACGCCCTCCCACAATCTAAGATCAGCTTCTAAACCAAACCTCTTGGTTCCATGACAAAGGGAAGAAGGGTGCAGCCATTCCTTCCGGATTTTGGGAGCCTTCCCATTTAATTCTGTTCCTGTTGAAATCGATGTTTGCCATCTTTGTTGCATTTGAGGGAGACGTTAAAAACCGGACTTTTTAACAGTGACCTATACCTCCTTACCTGCACCTTTGGCTTGCAGCTTCTCTCAGTGCCGAGAGTCTCCATTTGAAGTGAGAGAGCGTTCTGTCAACAAAAAGAAAAAAACGAGGGGGCATATTACCAAGCAATAGCGATAATTATCGCTATTGCTTGGTTAGAGACAAAAATTTACCGCTAAGCTGCAGTGATTTTTATCGCAAATAAACCTTGGTATTACCAAAGTTTATCGCAAATGCGATAAAAATCGGCCGCAATGCATGAATATCGCTGAAAGTCCGCGATATTCATGCATTACCGAGCTAATGCTCTTAGCCATATTATCCACCTCCCATAGGATAACATGGCTATGAACTGCTCAGGGCAGGTGTTAGCTTTTGGAGATATTCGCGCTTAGCGCGAATATCTCCAAAAGTTGGTAATAGGAGATAGCGATGTTAGCGACTGTTTCCAGTTGCTAACATCTTGGCACGCCCACTTTGCATGTCATTAGTGATAAATATCACTGACATGCAAAGTGGGGCCCAAGATGGTCGCTATCTCCTACTAGCTACGACAGCTAGGTAATAGGGAGATAATTTTATCTCCGCTTTCTTGGCTTTTAAAGCCAAAAAAGCAGAGATGAACCCCCTTGATAATATGCCCCGAGGTCTTTCAAGGAGGGACTCAACACCAGACACATACATAATTGCACACCTAAGCATACATAATGTACCAGTGCTTAATTTGAGCCAGTGTTTTTTTGGTGCTCAGCCCCAGCGCTTAATTATGAACACCAGCGCTTTTCATGGGCACCAGTTAAGGAAATTTTTTTAGGCACAGGAATATTAAATGATTGGCCTAGAATCACAGGATGTTGAGTTGACGCTGAGACTTGAACCTGGTTCCCCTACACCAAAGTCAGCAACTCTGACCATAATGCCACACCCTCTCCCACTTTAATGGTTAGTAGTTGGTTCTACTTTAGGCAGCGCTAACAGGAGAAATGGGCTGGTGCAAGCTGCTTCCTGACCAGAGCCCCGGCGCTGTTCGACGGATACAGTGACCCTTGCAAAGTGAATAATCTGCATGTGATTTGCTAAATTGAGCCTGTGGTTCATGTTGCAGATACCATCGGTTGTTACTGTGTGTGTAAACATGGGGCACTGAAATTGGTTTGACTGGTGGCCACTCCAAGAGTACAGAGATGTGCAGTCATCTTAAAAAAAAAGACTTTGAACATGAATTATGTACTGTGCTCTACTTCACGGAGCTACTTCCAGGTTGCTAGCAAGCTACTGTCGGAGGCCCCTGATTTAATACATGGCTACAAGCAGTTTTTCAGTTAAACTCTGAATCGGAGCATTTGCCACCAAAAACTGCTTTGTATGTTTGGCCTATTCTGTCTTGATACCAGGGTAGTGGATCTCCAGGGCATTGCTTTCTATCACAAGCAATCGCATCTGTGTTCATGACAGTGGTTACAACGCACACTGAAAGAAGCATGTCTGCTTCAGTGGAACTACAAGCAAGATTGCCAATAAAGTGCATCCGGTGAGCTGCCACCTGGAATAAGTGCCAACTGACGTGGATATTAGACCTGTATATGCAGTGGACCTTGCATTAAATTACATTCAATAGTATTGTGTCAGCCTCATAAAAAAAAAAATTCATAAAATCAGTCTAACTTTTAAAGCACAATGAACACAACTCTATTCCAGATAGGATGAGCTTCCCAGACCTTTCACTCAGTCAGGAGTTACCCTGTTACAATCAAATAAATTAATCAGGTGTTTGTTAAGCGCCACTACTCACACGTAAGGGTCTCAAGGCGCTGAGTGGTGAGGGGAGTCGCAGTTTCCAGTCCATCAAGGAGGGGTCTGTCAAAGATTCAGGTTTTGAGGTTTCTTGCGAAGATGGAGAGCGATGTCTGTCTGAGGCAGAGCGGAAGGTCGTTCCAGGCTCTGTCAGTGAAGAAGGAGAAGGAGCGGCCTCCCGATATGGTCTTTCTGGTGCCGGGGACCACAGCATAGGAGAGCTGGGCTGATCGTTAGGTCCTTTGGGGTGCGTGGAATTTGAGTTGGCTATTCAGGTATGCTGGTCCGGTGTCGTGGAGGGCCTTGTGAGTGTGGGTTAGCATCTTAAAATTGTGACTCTAGCTTCGATGGGGAGCCAGTGGAGTGTGCTCAGGTGCTGGGAGATGTGGCAGTGTCTTGGCAGGTTGAGGACCAGTCTTGCAGCAGCGTTTTGGATGTTCTGTAGCTTGCTGTGAGGTTTTTTGTTTATTCCGGCATAGAGTGCGTTGCCGTAGTCTAGCCTGCTTGTGACCTGGGCATGAGTGACGATCTTTCTGTGTTCGAGGGGGATCCATTTGAAGGTCTTACTTAGGAGGCGGAGGGTGTGGAAGCAGGAGGACGAGACTGAGTTTATCTGGCAGTCCATTTTGAGCTCTGAGTCCCGGATGATTCCCAGTTTGTGTGCGTGGTTCGTGGGGGTGGGCGGGATCACGAGGGCAAGGGGCCACCAGGTGTTGTTCCTGGCATCGGGGTTTGGGACCATGATGAGTACTTTCGTTTTGTTGGTCTATTTAGTTGTAGGCAGCTGTTTTTCATCCATTTGGCGACAGCTTCCATGCCTTTTCGAAAGTTGTGTCTGGTGATGTTGGGTTCGTTAGATAGGGAGAGGATGAATTGGGTATTGTCTGCGTATAACACAATGTTGAGTCCGTAGGTTCTGACAATGGGGGCGAGCGGAGCCATGTAGATGTTGATGAGCGTAGGGTTGAGGGAGGACCCCTGGGGGACTCCACAGGTGGTAGATGTAAGGTCCGGGAGGAAAGGGGGGAGTCTGATCCGCTGTGTTCTGCCGGAGAGGAAGGAGCGGATCCAGTCAAGGGCCTTTTCTTGGATCCCTGAGTCATGGAGTCTGCGTATAAGGGTGCGGTGAGAGACTGTGTCGAACACCCCAGAGAGGTCGAGGAGGGCGAGGGCTGCTGTTTCTCCTTTGTCCAGTAAGGTATGGATGAAGTCTGTTGCGGCGAGGAGGGCGGTTTCCGTACTGTGTTTTTTTCTGAAGCCGGATTGGGAGGAGTCGAGGATGTTGTGCTCTTATATGAATGTGGCGAGTTGGCTGTTGATTCGTTTCTCAATGACTTTCGCTGGGAATGCGAGCAGGGAGATGGGTCTGTAGTTTTTGAGTTCGGTGGGGTCCACCGAGGGTTTCTTCAGGAGGGGTTGATCTCAGCGTGTTTCCAATTATCAGGGAACAAGGCAGTTGCCAGGGAGCGGTTGATGGTGTGGCAGAGCATGGGTGCGATGGTTTTGGCGGCTCTGTTGAAAATGTGGTGGGGGCAGGGGTTCGTGGGGGCCCTGGAGTGGATTGACTTCATCGTCTTCAGTGTGTCTTCGGTTGGGAGGGCTGTCCAGTTGTCAATTGCTGGCTTCAGGGTGTAGGGGGTGGAGGGTGAGAGTTCAGTGTGTTGGTTGCCTTCGTCAAAGTTGTCGTAGATGCTCTTGATTTTGTGGTGGAAAAAGGTGTTAAGCTTGTCGCAGAGGTCTTGTGAGGGAGGGATGACGGTGGACTCGCTGGTGGGTTGGGCGAACTCCTTGATGTTGAAAAGTTCTTTGCTGTTGTGTGCATGAGTGGAGATTCTGGCTTCAATCGCTTTTTTCCTCATTTTTCTGATGAGTTGGTGGTGGGGGTTGGTGGCGGCTCTGAAGTTGTGAGCTTCTGTGGATTTGGTGTTATTCCAGGCCTTTTCGTGGTGGCGGCAAGTGTGTCTGGACTCTCGAAGTTCGGTGGAGAACCATCAAGCTTTCTTGGCATGGGTGTTGTTTTTCTTGAGGGGAGGTATGGTGTTGGCGCTGTTGGAGATCCATCTGTGCAGGGTTCGGGCTGCGGTGTTGGGGTAGTCGTTTTCCGCGATGGTTGGGGTGGACTTGCTGAGTGATGAGGTTAGCTGGTCGTCAGCGATTCTTGTCCAGTTTCTTTGTGGAAGCAGGTGCTGATGCCTGTGGATGGTGGGTGTTCTGAAGGTGAAGTGGACGCATCGATGATCAGTCCATGGGAGTTCGGTGGTGTGGCTGAAGGTGATGGTATTACACCCTACATGAACCTTGAATGACCACTTTATAAATATTACTAGCATAAAGTAATAGAAGAAAAGTACAGGAGTTACATATTGAGTAATGGAACCGTGTAAAATCGAATTACATTTTTTTAAATAAGGAATGATGTATATTTTTACGACAATCTCACTGTGATTTTAGCTGTGGTGCACCTTGCACACATGAACACAATTCTTAATTTGTGTTTTCAAAATGTGCACAGGATGAAGACTGCCCCCCTGATTTCACCTCCTGGCCCTGGGAGGTGATCTCCGTCTACAGCGCGGTGCTTGCTGACATCTGCGTGAGCGCTGACACCGCCGAAATTCAAAAATATGCACTTGTTGGTTTTAACACTGAATCTTCGTCGGCCAATCCAAGAAATGAAATGCAAGACTCAAGTTTGTGCGGACTCTTGGGGCACATAATCCCATCTGGCTATAACTGTAAGTATGGCGGTACAGGGGTATGTTTTGTGAAAATAATGTTTTTGTCAGTGGTGGGCTTGATGCTTTCTCTAGACACAGTGCGTCGAGAGTTTGATTTACTGACGCGTCATTGGAGAGATTAATATGATGTGCTGAAACCATTGCTAAAGTCTGCACGTGGAGAATTGTTCTTCTAACCGCAACATTTAAATGCACTGTAAGGACGCAATAAAAACCAAATTTCTGTCCGCTGTAAAATGCACACTGGCTGTGCCTGTAAAGGAAGCTAGCACTGCAGGTTTAGCTTCATGAATATCACGCAATGGAATTCATACAGGCCAAAGACTTATGAATACAATATCTAATTAGGGCAGTGCTGTGATGAGAGGAAATGCTGCACTATGATTAGATTGAGCAGCCAGCATCATTTTTCAAGAGTGGATTTTTGCTTCTCTGTTGCATTATTTTATGAGCATTTCCAGATTTATTTTCTACCAGAGCCAAGTAAATGAAATCTGGTCATGTGAGGCAAGGCAGTCCATCGCCTCACCAGGTTCAGTCTGCGAGTCTCTGACCTCTAATATTTTGCTCATGCACCACACAGCAGACACAGCAGAATGCACTTTAGTTTATTGCAGCAGCAGCTGCAAATACACTGTCACCATTAAGATGAGATATATTATTTTGTAAAACAAAACCATGCCAAATGTACATCATTCACTGAATGCAACTTTTGTACAGCACCCACTGAGTGCACTCATCACGCAGCCCTGGGCCTTGAACTGCACAAAAAACAGTGTTCCATTGATGCACAGCACTCATGCCCCAATGTAATAAATCACCCGGTGCTTGTCTGAGGTCCATCTCACAAGCCCCCCTTGAGGCACGCACCCTGTACTCCCAGGTGACCCGCCCTGTGCTCTCCTGCTGCACCTCCCTATGCTCCTCGCTGAACACCATCCTGTGCTTCCCTGCTGCTCATCACACTGTTCTCCGTTGATTGCTTTTTATTTTTTTATATTTATTGATTTCAAAAACGGAAAACATCAAAAATAAAGAGGAGTAAATCTATCAATCCAGCAATATGATAGTCGTATGAGTATGGCGATCAATAACAAGACGCGTGAAACAGTCAAAATTGCAAAATAAACTTCACTTAAGAAGTAGGTTTCTCAGGCGTATGACAATATAGACCTAAATGTAGTTCTAATATCAGCACTGGGGAAGAAACGCATTATTATCACATATACAATCAGTCTACTTCCAGGCAGAATTATCGATATTAGCATCGTGTTTTTTTAGGTACATTTATCTAAGTACATTCGCAATGGGGCTAAAATATCTCTAGGCCTAGATCTTGTCAGCACAAGCATGTTAAATTATCTGACATAGTAATGCCATATATTAAAATCCTGCGATAGCAGCTGTACCTGGCTGGGTATAGCTGTCCCCCCGGGCACCGATGTGTGCTGAATCAGCTCTCAGTTTATCTTTTGTTCATTCACTGAAGCGTTTATGGGTTGTATTTCAAAATAACACAATTATTCCATTGTTTCTGAACATTTCATTTATTTCTCATGAAATTGTTTCTTTTTTCAAAGCATTATTTCCGTTATTTCACGTAATACATCCAATGCATTTCGGCAGTATAATCTGCCTTCATCAGGGAAATAATTGATCTACAAATGAAAAATACGCATTTTCAATTTAACATGCTATGATATGTTTTGCATACTTCTACAACTTAACTCTATACATTTCAATCAAATATTATCTTGGTTTCACTAACGGACCCTTGTGAACCTCTATTCTCAGGTTTATCGAGTGTATCAAACTGAATGTTCTCTCCTCTATTTCAGTTTCTATCATGCATTACGCTCTATTCCTGCTCTTGGTTAACTGCCATCTATGTTACGGGGTTCACCTTTAAGATTATATACCTCGCGTTGCGCGCTGGTTATACCGCATTTCAAAAACGTCAGCGCGTTTATCTTCCATGTAACACTCATGGCTGTTGCACCGGTACGGGTTAATGCTCTTATCTAACGCTCTGAGTTTAAGTTGCAAGCAATGCGGCTTACCACAGCGTTTCTGTCTTCCACGCCATTCCTCTGCGGACTGGTTCTGTTTCCTTTCGGTTTACGCCCCTAGCGCATGCGCATTATTAAGTTCTCGCGGACCCGTTTTTTTTGTGTGATTTCACTAACTTTACTGTTCTATGTTAGGGGATCTAAACCAGGGCTCGTACTACTATGTGTATTTGCTGCTGATACGCTAGCGTAATGTTCATAAAGAATACTGTGGTGATATACAATAATGTAGTTATTATGAATGCCGAACTAACAAAAATTATAAGTAACAAAGAAATTCAGTCCTTTCATTGAGTCCCCCAGGCTTTAAACTTCCCAACTTGTAAATCCAATAGTTCTCTTGTTTTAACAATTTGTTTTTGTTTGTAAAACTTTCAGTTCTGGGTAACATTTCCAATACACATACTCGTAGTTGGCCAACGTTATGTTTCTTCTCAGTGAAATGTTCTGCCACACTCGTTTTGTTGGATTTGAGTCTAATTGTGCTTTTATGTTCGTTTATGCGGACTTTTAGTTTTCGTTCAGTGTGGCCTACATAAACGTCTCCACAGGGGCATTTAATCATGTAGATTAGGTTACTTGAGTCGCATGTTGCATTTACTTTTAGGGATATGGGAAAACCCTTTTGTGGGTGTGTTATACTTGATCCTTTGATGATGTTATTACACGTGTTACAATTATAGCACGGAGTAGTACCTCGAAATTTGGTGACTATGTGACTTTCCTCCTGTGGTTTTAAAAAGTCTGCTAAATTTTTTGCACGGGTATGTGCAAATATGGGTTCTTCTGAGAAGATTCCTTTGAAGTCGGGTTCCATTGTGAGCATTGACCAATGCTTCTTGATGATCTTTTTAAACTGAGTACTGACCGTTGAAAATTTACTTACACATGTGATACGGTTGCTAGGTGTAGTAGTTTTCCGAACTAGTAACTCCTGTCTGGATTTTTGTTGGGCTCGTGTGAGTGCCATTTCGGTGATTTCTAGAGGGTACCCTCTTTCGATGAATCTCTGTTTCATTGCTTTCATTTGTTCATTGCATATTGAGGCTTCTGAGACCACTCTCTTTACCCTTAACATCTGGGAATACGGGAGATGTTTTTTGAGTGCTGGCGGATGATGGCTGTTGTATAACAACAGGTTGTTTCTGTCTGTTTGTTTGCGGTATAAGTTTGTGGAAAATTTGTTTGTTTTTTTGGTTATTTCTACATCGAGATATTGAATGGTGAGTTCTTGGATGTTCCATGTAAATCCGATTTGATCCATTTGGGAATCTAATGTTTGTAATTGTTGTTCCAGTTGGTTCTTTGGGCCCTTCCATATCAAAAATATGTCGTCTATGAATCTTACATACATCGCTATGTTATTAATCCAAATTGTGTCTTGAAATACATAGGTTTCTTCAAAAGCTGCCATGAACAGATTTGCGTACGCCGGAGCGGCGCAATTTCCCATTGAAGTTCCGCTTTGTTGCATATACCATTTGTTGTTATGTTCAAAATAGCTATGTTGTAATGTGAACTGCATTAGTTCGAGAAGAAATATTCGGAGATCTTGAGGATACTCACTATCCAGGAGGGCGCTTTCAATAGCTTCCAGACCTTGTTGATGTGGTATTGAAGTATAAAGAGCTTTGACGTCAACTGTGACCATGATCATGTTTTCTTCTGGTTGGATAGAAGATAATTTTAAAAGGAAATCTGTTGTGTCTTTTAAATAGGATCTGGTTTTCAGGACTAGTGGTTGAAGGTATCTGTCCAGATATTTCCCTACTGGTTCGTGGATGCTTAGCTTGGTAGACACTATTGGTCTGCATGGAGGTTTCCATAGATCTTTGTGGACTTTAGGAACTAAATACATTGTTGGAGTTCTTTGATGTTCCTGTGTTAGGTATTTGGATGTTTTTTCCGTGATCGTTCCTTGGTCGTGGGCTTTCTGGACTATACTCTGTAGTACTTTTTTGATTTCCGTTATTGGGTTTGTGTCAATTTCCATGTATAGGTTCAAATCTCTAAGGTGTTCGGACATGGTTTCTTGGTAATAAGTTTTATTGAGGATAACTGTGGCACCTCCCTTATCTGCCTTTTGACATATGATCTTCTGATTCCCAGCTATTGATTTGAGAATTCCAAATTCTTTTTTGGTGATGTTCATTTTGTGTGGTTTTGGTTTGGTATTCAATAGTTTTAGATCTTTGCTGCATAATTGTTCGTATAGATCTATTGTTTTGTGGCTGAGTGGAGGCATGTAAGTGCTTCTCATTTTTAGTCCTTTTAGTTCATCCGTTTCTGTTATAGTCTGTTTTTCCACTACGTTTTCAAAAAAATGTCTAAGCCTCAATTTTCTGGTGAGTTTGAATAGGCTTACTTCCAACTCCAAGGTGTTGGTATGAGCTGTAGGAATAAAAGATAATCCTTTTTGTAGGGTCGCTATTTGGATTTCACTGAAGGTATAGTCTGATATGTTCAACACTAAGCTTTGCTGGCTTGTTGTTGTTTCTTCTTCTCTTTTTTGGTTAGTGTGGACCGGGTTTGTGGTTGGTTGGATTCCGTTTCTTTTTCTACGTCCCCTCCGGAGTCTTCTGTTTCTATCCGGCCTTCCTCTATTTTGAACATAACAACAAATGGTATATGCAACAAAGCGGAACTTCAATGGGAAATTGCGCCGCTCCGGCGTACGCAAATCTGTTCATGGCAGCTTTTGAAGAAACCTATGTATTTCAAGACACAATTTGGATTAATAACATAGCGATGTATGTAAGATTCATAGACGACATATTTTTGATATGGAAGGGCCCAAAGAACCAACTGGAACAACAATTACAAACATTAGATTCCCAAATGGATCAAATCGGATTTACATGGAACATCCAAGAACTCACCATTCAATATCTCGATGTAGAAATAACCAAAAAAACAAACAAATTTTCCACAAACTTATACCGCAAACAAACAGACAGAAACAACCTGTTGTTATACAACAGCCATCATCCGCCAGCACTCAAAAAACATCTCCCGTATTCCCAGATGTTAAGGGTAAAGAGAGTGGTCTCAGAAGCCTCAATATGCAATGAACAAATGAAAGCAATGAAACAGAGATTCATCGAAAGAGGGTACCCTCTAGAAATCACCGAAATGGCACTCACACGAGCCCAACAAAAATCCAGACAGGAGTTACTAGTTCGGAAAACTACTACACCTAGCAACCGTATCACATGTGTAAGTAAATTTTCAACGGTCAGTACTCAGTTTAAAAAGATCATCAAGAAGCATTGGTCAATGCTCACAATGGAACCCGACTTCAAAGGAATCTTCTCAGAAGAACCCATATTTGCACATACCCGTGCAAAAAATTTAGCAGACTTTTTAAAACCACAGGAGGAAAGTCACATAGTCACCAAATTTCGAGGTACTACTCCGTGCTATAATTGTAACACGTGTAATAACATCATCAAAGGATCAAGTATAACACACCCACAAAAGGGTTTTCCCATATCCCTAAAAGTAAATGCAACATGCGACTCAAGTAACCTAATCTACATGATTAAATGCCCCTGTGGAGACGTTTATGTAGGCCACACTGAACGAAAACTAAAAGTCCGCATAAACGAACATAAAAGCACAATTAGACTCAAATCCAACAAAACGAGTGTGGCAGAACATTTCACTGAGAAGAAACATAACGTTGGCCAACTACGAGTATGTGTATTGGAAATGTTACCCAGAACTGAAAGTTTTACAAACAAAAACAAATTGTTAAAACAAGAGAACTATTGGATTTACAAGTTGGGAAGTTTAAAGCCTGGGGGACTCAATGAAAGGACTGAATTTCTTTGTTACTTATAATTTTTGTTAGTTCGGCATTCATAATAACTACATTATTGTATATCACCACAGTATTCTTTATGAACATTACGCTAGCGTATCAGCAGCAAATACACATAGTAGTACGAGCCCTGGTTTAGATCCCCTAACATAGAACAGTAAAGTTAGTGAAATCACACAAAAAAAACGGGTCCGCGAGAACTTAATAATGCGCATGCGCTAGGGGCGTAAACCGAAAGGAAACAGAACCAGTCCGCAGAGGAATGGCGTGGAAGACAGAAACGCTGTGGTAAGCCGCATTGCTTGCAACTTAAACTCAGAGCGTTAGATAAGAGCATTAACCCGTACCGGTGCAACAGCCATGAGTGTTACATGGAAGATAAACGCGCTGACGTTTTTGAAATGCGGTATAACCAGCGCGCAACGCGAGGTATATAATCTTAAAGGTGAACCCCGTAACATAGATGGCAGTTAACCAAGAGCAGGAATAGAGCGTAATGCATGATAGAAACTGAAATAGAGGAGAGAACATTCAGTTTGATACACTCGATAAACCTGAGAATAGAGGTTCACAAGGGTCCGTTAGTGAAACCAAGATAATATTTGATTGAAATGTATAGAGTTAAGTTGTAGAAGTATGCAAAACATATCATAGCATGTTAAATTGAAAATGCGTATTTTTCATTTGTAGATCAATTATTTCCCTGATGAAGGCAGATTATACTGCCGAAATGCATTGGATGTATTACGTGAAATAACGGAAATAATGCTTTGAAAAAAGAAACAATTTCATGAGAAATAAATGAAATGTTCAGAAACAATGGAATAATTGTGTTATTTTGAAATACAACCCATAAACGCTTCAGTGAATGAACAAAAGATAAACTGAGAGCTGATTCAGCACACATCGGTGCCCGGGGGGACAGCTATACCCAGCCAGGTACAGCTGCTATCGCAGGTTGAAATAATATCTCTCCAGACGGGGAGAGAGCCCCGGAGGCACGTAAACATCGATAATTTCCAGTAAAAATAGCGGTGCTCCACCCTACACTTTCAGCCATATATTAAAATCCATCAGCTTTAGGAACAGAACCTCTGTCCCAACCGAGAGCATCGAAGACCAAATCTATGCAATCGACTTATAACACATTTGTAGAAATGTAAATAGTATCAGTCAATGCCTATGTGCGCAAGGAAACATTTATTAAAGCTGATTTAAAGAACATCCATTGCTCATTTTAGCTTTCCTGAGCACTCTCAGTTTGTAAAGTTCAGTATCAGAAATAATAAAGTTCCACTGAATTCATCCAAAGCATTACCAGGTGGGTAATCCAAAATAATATATCAACAAAGTCCTTCAAATTATGGGTTTTTATTTTTCTCTTTTCTCCGAATTCAAATCCTCCACAATCCACATACAGAAGTCATTGGATTATTCAGCCAACACGTGTTTCGTCTTGTAAATTATTTACACAGCGACTTCATCAGGGCGTAATCCAAATATTTTGAATCCTTCCCGCCAGATAGGGGAACGCGTTCGTGGATAGACGAACACAAAATGAGATAGAGATCGTGAATAACTGATTACTTTGGAAGATATGTAAAGACTCCTGACTGCAGAATAAGATTTAAAGAAGTAGGGGTCTTTTACTTCATAATTTGAAGTGACGAAGAGACAGATTATTTCAACTGAAAACTTTTCAAAATATTTGGATTACGCCCTGATGAAGTCGCTGTGTAAATAATTTACAAGACGAAACACGTGTTGGCTGAATAATCCAATGACTTCTGTATGTGGATTGTGGAGGATTTGAATTCGGAGAAAAGAGAAAAATAAAAACCCATAATTTGAAGGACTTTGTTGATATATTATTTTGGATTACCCACCTGGGACTGCTTTGGATGAATTCAGTGGAACTTTATTATTTCTGATACTGAACTTTACAAACTGAGAGTGCTCAGGAAAGCTAATTTGTTTTGTAGACCTACTGGATAGGTTGTGTGGGGTGTTGGTGACCACACCCTTCCTTAGGAGCACCGACATATACTGGGAAACTCATACCACTCCCTTACTTGCAGAGCGCCCTTCTAACCTGGGTTACCGATTGTTTGTAACATCCATTGCTCACCTGTGATGTCTTGATTAAATTTGGTTTGGTTTGCCATCTCAGACGGGACTGTATCAGGCTGATTGGACACAGCTCCAAGTAAAAGTGTATAGATGAGAGATTATATGCTTGGGGCTGGCACTATGGGCACATGTATGAACCTATTTTATGAACGCAAACAGAATCGGCCGGTTGGCGAATGCAAAAAAAGGCTTTTCCTATGTATCAAACCCTATTTTGCAATTTGGTAACCTGTTACTGAATCGCAAAATGGGTTTGCGATTTCTGTATTTGTAGGAGCGTGTTTAGGGTGTTTCCGAATCGCAGCGGTATGTATGAATGCAGTTGCCGAACATTCACATTTCACCACCAATTTCAAATTGGTGGTAGCCTGTTTGCAAGGAAAAAAATTATTGCTTTATTCGAAAGCAATCACGAACATGGTGGTCTGCTGACCCTAGCAGGCCACCGACCCAGTGATTTTAGCGATTCCTGGGAGGTCGCAAATTGCTACCTACCTCATTAATATTAATGAGTTAGGTCGATTTGCGTCTCCCTAGGAATCCATAAATGAAACTCTTGGAGTTTCATACATTAGGAATAGCGATTACATATTACGATACGCAGAAAATTGCAATTAGGTAATCGCTATTGCTAAAGTAGATACATGTGGTCCTATGTGCTAAATCAGTCAGTTAGGAAAAGGATGGAGGCTGGTAGGAAAGCCTCGTAATCAACAAACTGGGGGGCATATTTACAAGACCCTAGTGCCACCACAACGTCAATTTCAGTGGCGTTGTGATGGCGATTGGCACTAGGCAGCTAAATAAAGCACCAACGCAGGGGGAAACACGGGGCTGCACCATATTCTAGTAAATATGGTGCAGCCCTGCGTTTCTAAAGTGACGAAGTGTGTTGTTAGCCTTCTTGGCTTAATGACAGGCTTCGCCACTTTACAGTAAATATGCCCCTAAGGGTCTTGCAAAACCCGAAGAAGAGAAGTATATTTAAGGCAGTTAAAGTCAGACATGGACTAAAAATCTGTTCAAGAGACTTACAAGTATATTCAGAGAAGTCCCCAATTATTGCAATATGCAGTATTTTAATTTTTTGCAAATATGCTGCTCTCCAATCATTTTGGAAGCCAGGCACACCACTGTAGTCTCATATAGGGGAATTTAGGAGAAACCTGCTGCAATGTTTTAACCGCCAATTCCATGCATATGCTCTATTCTTAAGTGTGTCTATGCAGCTACATTTCCTAATAGGATGCTCGCACAATCTCTTTACAAGGAATGCAGGGCTAGACGTGTCTCTCTTCATGTACAGATGTGGGAGGTGTGCCAAAGAGATCCAGTAGTGTGCAAACTGGCACTGAGCAAAATAGTAATAAGGCTCAAAATCAGGGACCACCAAGCCGCCCTGCCCATATAGGAGAACCAATGTGGACCAACCGAATGTGGGCTTCTTGCCTGCCCGAGCCAGTCGAATCATGACTTGTTGCACATTTCAAAAGAACCCCTGGGTCACGGTAATAGGATTATTTTAAAATAAATATCAAAGCTGGGGCAAGATCATAATTTTTATGATGCCAGTTCTGCCAGCCAAGGTAGTTTTATCTATCCACCTATCAGCTTATTTAGAAAGATTTCACAGTTGTTGTTAATAATAACCATGGGGTCTCTATGTACTTTAATACCCAAGTAAAGAACCCAGTTAAGTGTAAGCATGGGCGGAAAATCCGTTACGCTCGCGGATTTTGCGGATTTTTGGGAAATTCGCAATCCACGAGATTTGCGAATTTCCCACAAAATCCGCAAATTCGCACGCAGCGGATTTTTTTTTGCGGCTCGCGTCGTTGGTGATACAATTTTTGCGGCGCGCGGCGTTTATCATCGTTTGCCGAGTTGTTTTTCTCGATATTTTGCGAGTGCTGCGCCATTTTGGATCTTGCTGTGTGATCCCGCGGGAATTTGGCGAGCGTGATTACGTCATCGTGGCTTGCCAACTTGCACAGCGAGACTTTGTCAACGCGAGTACGGCAAGATCACGTCTCGCGGTACTTCGCAATTGCGAGATTTGAGATGCGGCGAGCAGCAACAATCTCGCAGAAGCGAAAATATCAAATATGCAATTCTGCACAAGAAATCCACCAGCAAGCAGCATAAACCTCTTGAAATGATGATTTTTATCTGAATAACTCCTTAGGTTGACATTTGCCTGCACTTTTTTAGCGAGGAGTCCATTTTGGGGAGGGGGGGAGGGGGGTGGGAGGAAGGAAGTGCCCCACAGTCTTCAACTTCCTGTTCCTGTCCAGCAGGCTCCTCCCAGTGCTTTGTCCATCTCCTGGTCACTTTTCATTTGGATCTGGAGCTGGAAGGATTACTTTTTGTGGATGCTGCTGGATATTTGGATTTGAGGCCTTTTTGACTTTCTTTGGATCACTGTTGGATTAGAAATTTTACAAGTAAGTTTGTTTGGGGTATTACAGTTGCTGCAACAAAAATTTTGGAATTTTCGATTTTTGCGCTGTTTTGGGGCCTTTTGCCCAGGGGTACTCAGTGGTGGGTGGACTGAGTCTTTCTGTGGGTTGTCTTGAACTTAAACATCATGGAGGGCATGGATGGATTGGGATTGTGCTGATTTTTCAGTGATTTTCGTTTTTTGGGCCTGTACTTGTGGCCTTTTCACCGGGGGTATTTGAGTCTAGCATGGGCCTAGTCTTTCTGTGGGCTGTCTTGAACTTATAAATCTTGGTGGGCATGGATGGATTGGGATTGTGCTGATTTTTCAGTGATTTTCGTTTTTTGGGCCTGTACTTGTGGCCTTTTAACCAGGGGTATTTGAGTCTAGCATGGGCCTAGTCTTTCTGTGGGCTGTCTTGAACTTAAACATCATGGAGGCCATGGATGGAATGGGATTGTGCTGATTTCGCAGTGTTTTTCGATTTTTGGGGGTGTTCATGGGGAGGGACAGGCCATGTGGCTGGTGGCCATTTTGAGTGCTGCTACAGGCACTGGCTATGTGCTGGGAGAGGCAAGTGGCCATTTTGAATGCAGTCTTTGTTGTTAGGCCTGCAACCATTTTGCCTACTTTTCAACCTTTATGCCCAGGCCAGGGTAGTGAGTCTTGCATGGGCCTAGTCTTTCTGTGGGTTGTCTTGAATTTAAACATCATGGAGGGCATGGATGGATTGGGATTGTGCTGATTTTCAGTGATTTTCGTTTTTTGGGCCTGTACTTGTGGCCTTTTCACCAGGGGTATTTGAGTCTAGCATGGGCCTAGTCTTTCTGTGGGCTGTCTTGAAATTAAACATCATGGAGGGCATGGATGGATTGGGATTGTGCTGATTTTTCAGTGATTTTCGTTTTTTGGGCCTGTACTTGTGGCCTTTTCACCAGGGGTATTTGAGTCTAGCATGGGCCTAGTCTTTCTGTGGGCTGTCTTGAACTTAAACATCATGGAGGGCATGGATGGACTGGGATTGTGCTGATATTTCAGTGATTTTCGTTTTTTGGGCCTGTACTTGTGGCCTTTTCACCAGGGGTATTTGAGTCTAGCATGGGCCTAGTCTTTGTGTGGGCTGTCTTGAACTTAAACATCATGGAGGCCATGGATGGAATGGGATTGTGCTGATTTTGCAGTGTTTTTCGATTTTTGGGGGTGTTCATGGGGAGGGACAGGCCATGTGGCTGGTGGCCATTTTGAGTGCTGCTACAGGCACTGGCCATGTGCTGGGAGAGGCAAGTGGCCATTTTGAATGCAGGCTTTGTTGTTAGGCCTGCAACCATTTTGCCTACTTTTCAACCTTTATGCCCAGGCCAGGGTAGTGAGTCTTGCATGGGCCTAGTCTTTCTGTGGGCTGTCTTGAATTTAAACATCATGGAGGGCATGGATGGATTGGGATTGTGATGATTTTTCAGTGATTTTCGTTTTTTGGGCCTGTACTTGTGGCCTTTTCACCAGGGGCATTTGAGTCTAGCATGGGCCTAGTCTTTCTGTGGGCTGTCTTGAACTTAAACATCATGGAGGGCATGGATGGATTGGGATTGTGCTGATTTTTCAGTGATTTTCGTTTTTTGGGCCTGTACTTGTGGCCTTTTCACCAGGGGTATTTGAGTCTAGCATGGGCCTAGTCTTTCTGTGGGCTATCTTGAACTTAAACATCATGGAGGCCATGGATGGAATGGGATTGTGCTGATTTTGCAGTGTTTTTCGATTTTTGGGGGTGTTCATGGGGAGGGACAGGCCATGTGGCTGGTGACCATTTTGAGTGCTGCTACAGGCACTGGCCATGTGCTGGGAGAGGCAAGTGGCCATTTTGAATGCAGGCTTTGTTGTTAGGCCTGCAACCATTTTGCCTACTTTTCAACCTTTATGCCCAGGCCAGGGTAGTGAGTCTTGCATGGGCCTAGTCTTTCTGTGGGTTGTCTTGAATTTAAACATCATGGAGGGCATGGATGGATTGGGATTGTGCTGACTTTTCAGTGATTTTCGTTTTTTGGGCCTGTACTTGTGGCCTTTTCACCAGGGGTATTTGAGTCTAGCATGGGCCTAGTCTTTCTGTGGGCTGTCTTGAACTTCAACATCATGGAGGGCATGGATGGATTGGGATTGTGCTGATTTTTCAGTGATTTTCGTTTTTTGGGCCTTTACTTGTGGCCTTTTCACCAGGGGTATTTGAGTCTAGCATGGGCCTAGTCTTTCTGTGGGCTGTCTTGAACTTAAACATCATGGAGGGCATGGATGGATTGGGATTGTGCTGATTTTTCAGTGATTTTCGTTTTTTGGGCCTGTACTTGTGGCCTTTTCACCAGGGGTATTTGAGTCTAGCATGGGCCTAGTCTTTCTGTGGGCTGTCTTGAACTTAAACATCATGGAGGCCATGGATGGAATGGGATTGTGCTGATTTTGCAGTGTTTTTCGATTTTTGGGGGTGTTCATGGGGAGGGACAGGCCATGTGGCTGGTGGCCATTTTGAGTACTGCTACAGGCACTGGCCATGTGCTGGGAGAGGCAAGTGGCCATTTTGAATGCAGGCTTTGTTGTTAGGCCTGCAACCATTTTGCCTACTTTTCAACCTTTATGCCCAGGCCAGGGTAGTGAGTCTTGCATGGGCCTAGTCTTTCTGTGGGTTGTCTTGAATTTAAACATCATGGAGGGCATGGATGGATTGGGATTGTGCTGATTTTTCAGTGATTTTCATTTTTTGGGCCTGTACTTGTGGCCTTTTCACCAGGGGTATTTGAGTCTAGCATGGGCCTAGTCTTTCTGTGGGCTGTCTTGAACTTAAACATCATGGAGGCCATGGATGGAATGGGATTGTGCTGATTTTGCAGTGTTTTTCGATTTTTGGGGGTGTTCATGGGGAGGGACAGGCCATGTGGCTGGTGGCCATTTTGAGTGCTGCTACAGGCACTGGCCATGTGCTGGGAGAGGCAAGTGGCCATTTTGAATGCAGGCTTTGTTGTTAGGCCTGCAACCATTTTGCCTACTTTTCAACCTTTATGCCCAGGCCAGGGTAGTGAGTCTTGCATGGGCCTAGTCTTTCTGTGGGCTGTCTTGAATTTAAACATCATGGAGGGCATGGATGGATTGGGATTGTGATGATTTTTCAGTGATTTTCGTTTTTTGGGCCTGTACTTGTGGCCTTTTCACCAGGGGCATTTGAGTCTAGCATGGGCCTAGTCTTTCTGTGGGCTGTCTTGAACTTAAACATCATGGAGGGCATGGATGGATTGGGATTGTGCTGATTTTTCAGTGATTTTCGTTTTTTGGGCCTGTACTTGTGGCCTTTTCACCAGGGGTATTTGAGTCTAGCATGGGCCTAGTCTTTCTGTGGGCTATCTTGAACTTAAACATCATGGAGGCCATGGATGGAATGGGATTGTGCTGATTTTGCAGTGTTTTTCGATTTTTGGGGGTGTTCATGGGGAGGGACAGGCCATGTGGCTGGTGACCATTTTGAGTGCTGCTACAGGCACTGGCCATGTGCTGGGAGAGGCAAGTGGCCATTTTGAATGCAGGCTTTGTTGTTAGGCCTGCAACCATTTTGCCTACTTTTCAACCTTTATGCCCAGGCCAGGGTAGTGAGTCTTGCATGGGCCTAGTCTTTCTGTGGGTTGTCTTGAATTTAAACATCATGGAGGGCATGGATGGATTGGGATTGTGCTGACTTTTCAGTGATTTTCGTTTTTTGGGCCTGTACTTGTGGCCTTTTCACCAGGGGTATTTGAGTCTAGCATGGGCCTAGTCTTTCTGTGGGCTGTCTTGAACTTCAACATCATGGAGGGCATGGATGGATTGGGATTGTGCTGATTTTTCAGTGATTTTCGTTTTTTGGGCCTGTACTTGTGGCCTTTTCACCAGGGGTATTTGAGTCTAGCATGGGCCTAGTCTTTCTGTGGGCTGTCTTGAACTTAAACATCATGGAGGGCATGGATGGATTGGGATTGTGCTGATTTTTCAGTGATTTTCGTTTTTTGGGCCTGTACTTGTGGCCTTTTCACCAGGGGTATTTGAGTCTAGCATGGGCCTAGTCTTTCTGTGGGCTGTCTTGAACTTAAACATCATGGAGGCCATGGATGGAATGGGATTGTGCTGATTTTGCAGTGTTTTTCGATTTTTGGGGGTGTTCATGGGGAGGGACAGGCCATGTGGCTGGTGGCCATTTTGAGTACTGCTACAGGCACTGGCCATGTGCTGGGAGAGGCAAGTGGCCATTTTGAATGCAGGCTTTGTTGTTAGGCCTGCAACCATTTTGCCTACTTTTCAACCTTTATGCCCAGGCCAGGGTAGTGAGTCTTGCATGGGCCTAGTCTTTCTGTGGGTTGTCTTGAATTTAAACATCATGGAGGGCATGGATGGATTGGGATTGTGCTGATTTTTCAGTGATTTTCATTTTTTGGGCCTGTACTTGTGGCCTTTTCACCAGGGGTATTTGAGTCTAGCATGGGCCTAGTCTTTCTGTGGGCTGTCTTGAACTTAAACATCATGGAGGCCATGGATGGAATGGGATTGTGCTGATTTTGCAGTGTTTTTCGATTTTTGGGGGTGTTCATGGGGAGGGACAGGCCATGTGGCTGGTGGCCATTTTGAGTGCTGCTACAGGCACTGGCCATGTGCTGGGAGAGGCAAGTGGCCATTTTGAATGCAGGCTTTGTTGTTAGGCCTGCAACCATTTTGCCTACTTTTCAACCTTTATGCCCAGGCCAGGGTAGTGAGTCTTGCATGGGCCTAGTCTTTCTGTGGTTTGTCTTGAATTTAAACATCATGGAGGGCATGGATGGATTGGGATTGTGCTGATTTTTCAGTGATTTTCGTCTTTTGGGGCTGTACTTGTGGCCTTTTCACCAGGGGTATTTGAGTCTAGCATGGGCCTAGTCTTTCTGTGGGCTGTCTTGAACTTAAACATCATGGAGGGCATGGATGGATTGGAATTGTGCTGATTTTTCAGTGATTTTCGTTTTTTGGGCCTGTACTTGTGGCCTTTTCACCAGGGCAGGGTATTTGAGTCTAGCATGGGCCTAGTCTTTCTGTGGGCTGTCTTGAACTTAAACATCATGGAGGGCATGGATTGAATGGGATTGTGCTGATTTTGCAGTGTTTTTCGATTTTTTTTGTGGTGTATAACTGAACTGATGTTCCTCTGTCTTCCATTGTTTTTAGGTGCACAAGACTCAAGAGAACCACCAGTGCCAGGAAGAAGTCCTGCAGCGGTGTGTGTGTGCAGCATAACGTCACGCGACGTCACGTCTGGCCTCAGACAACTCTACAATTCGTGCAACTGCAGCCTGCTGTCTGACCTGCTCTGAAGAAGATGGCCCCAAAAAAAGTTCTTCGTAGCTCCTCTAGCAAGAAAGTTGTTAGTAAGGAGCAGAAGAAGCAAGTTACCAAGGAGGCTTGTGTGCCACCCGCCACGTTTTTTGGGAGCAAAAAAAAAAGTACGCCTGCAGCAGCAGGATCTGCTGGGGACCAAGCTGGGAGCAGCACCCCTGCTCCATTGGGTTCAGTGCCTCCACCACCACGCCAACTTAAGTCAAAGCCCTTGAGTGCTTCAGAGGCAGTCAGTGTACTTCTCCAATCACCATCGACCAGTGATGTTGGCTCATCGCAAGAAAGTAGCAGCAATGTCCCTGAATCAACACAGGTTGTTGTAACTCATCTGACAAGTGTTGAACAACCACAGCCGCAACAACAACACCATGTGCAAGTACACGCCCAAGTACATGTGGAAGGAGAGGCAGCAAAAGGAGATGCGCAAGCAAAGGTGCATGGAGGTTCACAAGTGCCCACAATAGTTGTTGCTCCCGAAGTAGGGGCACATCAGGAAATCGACAATGAAGCCGAGGTATTGGAAGCCACTCCTCCTGATTATCATTCATTGTCATCCACATCCCTAGCAAGGAAAAGATCAAGGGGGGTGTCTACATCTTCTTCAAGCCCACCTCCTTCTGATGCAAGTGATCCGTCTTGGGAACCACAACTGCGGTCTGACAGTGAGGCACACCATGATCTGACAAAGGTACCTAAGCGTAAAAGGAAGGTCGTCGAAAAACTCATAGCTATGGATTGTGATGAGGCTCAACAAGAAGTGACAGATACTGCTGGTGATGAAGCCTCTCACGATGACGACGAGCCAGTCATCACAAAGGTCACTGCAGCCCCACCGGGCATGCAGCAAAGAGACATTTTGACCCTATCCCGAGAAGCTGCTGAGCGTGATGATGATGTCGACGAGGAGGCAATGGAAATGGAATCATTAGATTTGGAGTTAAGTAGTACACCAAAACCTACCGCTTCCATATTTCTTCCTCGCAAGAAGGTACCCACCTCGACCTCAATTCGTGGTGGTGAAAGTGCAAAACGTACTGAAGTTCGGCAATCCACATCCTCCACTTCATCTGGCATTAGCAGCAGGACCACCACCACCGGTATCGCCGCCTCCTCCGGCCCCCAAAGACATTTCAAGTCTCCAGTTTGGGACTTCTTTAGTGTTTGCCCAAAAATGGAAAACGTAGCCATTTGTAGCATTTGTAAGCTTCGAGTTGGTCGTGGTAAGCTTGGTTCTAACTATGGTACCGGAGGCCAGAGAGGTCATCTTAAGAGAGCGCACCCTGTCCAATGGTTTCCGCACCTAGAGGCGTTTAAGCAAGCCGGAATTGCACGTAATGAAAACGTTGATTTTTTATCTGATGATGACGAGGAGGAAGAAGACGATTCAAACACTTCACTTACACCCAGCACCCCTGTCAGCAGCACACCCCATGTGAGGCACACTAAGAGTGTGGGAGAGAGTGAGACATCAATGCAGAAAAGTTCATCAGCGAGCGTAACTGGGTCGAAGATATCATCATCATCCCGTAAATCCTTGGTCCAGGACAACATTAAAAAGATGTTGTTTACAGAAGCGCAATATGAACGCAACCACCCACTGAAGCGTCTGTATAACACTAAGCTGGCTAAAATGCTAGCTCTGGACCTTCTCCCTTTTTCTTTTGTAGAAGGGGTTGGTTTTCTAGAATTAGTGGCAGCGCTCTGCCCTAAATGGAAGGTTCCTAGCCGGTTCTATTTTGCCCGATGTGCGGTTCCAGCACTACATGAAGATGTTCTGAAGGTGATTGGGGCAGCTTTGCAGAAGAGTGCTGTTCACACTATACATCTGACAACAGACATGTGGACCAGTGGCGCAGGCGCTGATTACATGTGCATCACTGCACACTGGGTCTCTTTTTCAGGGTCTAAAGCAAAGCTAAACGCAGGTTTTGACGCGGACATTGTTTTTAAAGCTGCTCGGAAACATGCAACACTAGCCATGTTTGGTTTGGAGAAACGTCACACAGCAGATAACATTTTGGATGTCTTTAACACAAAGGTCCTTAACTGGCTGTCCCCACTAAAACGCCAGGTTGGTTATGTTTCCACGGACAATGGCTCCAATATAGTTAAGGCCATGAGGGACGGTGACTATTTCAGAGTGCCGTGTTTGGCGCACTGTATAAACCTGGTTGTCCAAAAATTCTTGGGTAATAAAGGCAGTGCAGCGTACAGTGTATTGGACACCTGCCGAAAAATGTGCAAGCATTTCAGCCATTCTTTTAAGGCCAGGAAGCAGCTGAGGAGCCTGCTATATCAACGTCAAATGCCAGTGAAAGCACTCATCCAGGAGGTGGTAACACGTTGGAACTCAACCTTCTACATGCTTGAGCGTCTGTATGAGCAGTATAAGGAACTCAATCAATATTTCCTTACAGAGGGTACAGAGGAGCTGAGGATGGGTGCGGCGCAATGGAACATAGTTCAAAGCCTGACACGCATGCTTCGTCCTTTTGAGTTCTTCACGCGTGCAGTCAGCAAGGAGGACTCTAATTTGGGAAAAGCTATCCCATTGTTGTACATGCTGGAGGACCAACTGAAGGAGGTGTGTTCTGTGTTTGAAAAAGATGAAAAAAACCAAGACTCTTTGCTTCTGGCTGAGAAATTATTAGAGCTCCTACAAGGTGATGAACGTCTTAAAAAGATCCACTCAGAAGAGCATTACATTTGTGCTACTATTCTGGATCCACGCTACAAAAAGGCTCTGGCAGGCCAAGCATTCTTTCCTTTTGATGATGAACATGTTCCAAAGTACAAACGTTGGCTAGCCTTGTCAGCCAAGAGGTTTGAAAGAGATCGGCTGGAAATTGAAGGAAATGGCAGTACATCAGCAGGCCATCCCCAGTCAAAACAATCCACTTCTGCACCTGTGGCTGTGGCACAAGTGACCTCTCAGCCGTTAAAGACACCGGCAACCGGATCATCTGCACGAGACACAACAGAAACATTGGAGGCTGAAGAGGATTGGCTAGCTCTGCGTGGGTTTGGTTCTCAAAAGGTCAGAGGCACAGCAAGAGCTAAGCAAAGTGGAGGAACCTTGGATGAGGACCTTGAGTCGATGGTGAAGGACTATCTGAATGACTCAACAGAGGTCTATGTTAATTCTGACCCATTGGCGTATTGGCATGGGAAAAAAGAATTGTGGCCACAGCTCACCAACCTGGCTTTAAACTACTTGTCTTGCCCACTCGCAAGCGTGTCTTCTGAACGGGTTTTCAGTGCTGCTGGTGGCATTGTAACTCCCAAACGGAGCCGCCTCTCGCCCAAAAATGTGGAGAGGTTAACAATGATCAAGATGAATCAGCACCTCATACCACCAGATTTCAGAGTACGAGAAAGCGTGCCGGATGAAGAGGAGGTGGCCAGCAACATAGATGAGGGAATTTCTACTCTGTCAGGTGACACTGAGCTCACCCTGCCTGAATTTGCAGAGTATGATGACGAAGCCTTATTCTTATTCCTGGACCGTGATACCGAGCCCTGAAAATGAGACAACGAATCAATAACTTTCTTTTTCGTCCTTATTCACTTTTATTCCTGTGTGTCTGTCTTTCTTTGTTGTGCACAGTTAATATATTTCAAACTTTAATCAGATAATCACAAAATCAAGCCCATCAGCAGAACTGTCTTCACTGGTTTGCTAATTGATTTGAAGTTGCCGCAGTCTGCATTCCTCAGGTTCACAAGTTCAGAAGAACATGCTCCTCTATCCTCCTCCTCCAGACTCCTATTTCCATCAAACCAGAGGGCTGGTTTACGCCCAATGAAGAAAGACTCAGCACTTGTGGGGGAGTTGTTGTTTCTCTTTGCAGGTGAGTTGACGGCTCTGGGACCATTGTTGGGAAGCTCTAATACCGGATAAAAGTGGTTTGGACCAAATCCCAGGCGGAATTTTTTTTGTGTTTTTGATGACTTGCTTGCCTTTGAGGTGCTCTTAGGGGGGGTTCCGTCTGTTTGTGGGTGAGTTTCGTGGTCTGGGAGCACTGCTGGGACACTCTAATCTTGATTGCATTTGCTTTTCAGGAAATCCGTCGTGGCAACCCCGACTTATGGCCTAGCTACGCAGCGCGTTTGGACCGAAGGCCGAGAAATATTTTGGCTATTTCTGACATTTTGCTCAATGTAGCGTTTTCGGGGGCCTGTTTGTGGGGCTTCCTGGTGTTTGTGGGTGGGTTTCGGGGTCTGGGCGCACTGCTGGCTATATATACTTTACTTTGCAAGAGGTTTGAAGCAAATCCATGGTGGCAGAGGGGAGTTAGGGCCTAGCTGCAGAGCGCGCGCGGAGTGATTTGGGAAATTTGTGAAAAATTGACAAAGTCCCCATTTTTGTACTTTTGCTCTTTGGCTGTTTGGGGGTCTTCTACTCGTTTTCTCCTGGGTTGACGGCTCTGGGGCCATTGCTGGGAAGCTCTAATACCGGATAAAAGTGGTTTGGACCAAATCCCAGGCGGAACATTTTTTGTGTTTTTGATGACTTGCTTGCCTTTGAGGTGCTCTTAGGGGGGGTTCCGTCTGTTTGTGGGTGAGTTTCGTGGTCTGGGAGCACTGCTGGGACACTCTAATCTTGATTGCATTTGCTTTTCAGGAAATCCGTTGTGGCAACCCCGACTTATGGCCTAGCTACGCAGCGCGTTTGGACCGAAGGCCGAGAAATATTGCAAGTATGAGATTTTGCTTTTGGCCTGTTTGGGGGTGTTATGCTTCTTGGCGGGTGGGTTGGCGGGTCTTGGGGCATTCCTGGGAAGGTCTAATACCGGGTAGAAGTGGTTGGGACAAAATCCAGGCCGATTTTGTTTTGGCTATTTCTGACATTTTGCTCAATGTAGCGTTTTCGGGGGCCTGTTTGTGGGGCTTCCTGGTGTTTGTGGGTGGGTTTCGGGGTCTGGGCGCACTGCTGGCTATATATACTTTACTTTGCAAGAGGTTTGAAGCAAATCCATGGTGGCAGAGGGGAGTTAGGGCCTAGCTGCAGAGCGCGTGCGGAGTGATTTGGGAAATTTGTGAAAAATTGACAAAGTCCCCATTTTTGTACTTTTGCTCTTTGGCTGTTTGGGGGTCTTCTACTCGTTTTCTCCTGGGTTGACGGCTCTGGGGCCATTGCTGGGAAGCTCTAATACCGGATAAAAGTGGTTTGGACCAAATCCCAGGCGGAACATTTTTTGTGTTTTTGATGACTTGCTTTCCTTTGAGGTGCTCTTAGGGGGGGGTTCCGTCTGTTTGTGGGTGAGTTTCGTGGTCTGGGAGCACTGCTGGGACACTCTAATCTTGATTGCATTTGCTTTTCAGGAAATCCGTCGTGGCAACCCCGACTTATGGCCTAGTTACGCAGCGCATTTGGACCGAAGGCCGAGAAATATTGCAAGTATGAGATTTTGCTTTTGGCCTGTTTGGGGGTGTTATGCTTCTTGGCGGGTGGGTTGGCGGGTCTTGGGGCATTCCTGGGAAGGTCTAATACCGGGTAGAAGTGGTTGGGACAAAATCCAGGCCGATTTTTTTTTGGCTATTTCTGACATTTTGCTCAATGTAGCGTTTTCGGGGGCCTGTTTGTGGGGCTTCCTGGTGTTTGTGGGTGGGTTTCGGGGTCTGGGCGCACTGCTGGCTATATATACTTTACTTTGCAAGAGGTTTGAAGCAAATCCATGGTGGCAGAGGGGAGTTAGGGCCTAGCTGCAGAGCGCGCGCGGAGTGATTTGGGAAATTTGTGAAAAATTGACAAAGTCCCCATTTTTGTACTTTTGCTCTTTGGCTGTTTGGGGGTCTTCTACTCGTTTTCTCCTGGGTTGACGGCTCTGGGGCCATTGCTGGGAAGCTCTAATACCGGATAAAAGTGGTTTGGACCAAATCCCAGGCGGAATTTTTTTGTGTTTTTGATGACTTGCTTGCCTTTGAGGTGCTCTTAGGGGGGGTTCCGTCTGTTTGTGGGTGAGTTTCATGGTCTGGGAGCACTGCTGGGACACTCTAATCTTGATTGCATTTGCTTTTCAGGAAATCCGTCGTGGCAACCCCGACTTATGGCCTAGCTACGCAGCGCGTTTGGACCGAAGCCCGAGAAATATTGCAAGTATGAGATTTTGCTTTTGGCCTGTTTGGGGGTGTTATGCTTCTTGGCGGGTGGGTTGGCGGGTCTTGGGGCATTCCTGGGAAGGTCTAATACCGGGTAGAAGTGGTTGGGACAAAATCCTCGCGGAAAAGCCTTTTGGCACTTTTTGTAACTTAGGGTTCGTTAGGGTTAGCCCTAGCAGCAGGATTGCATGTGTTTCGGGGTGTTCTAGATTTTTGCAACTGAGTTCTGGGGTCTTAGAGCACTCGTGAGAATGTGTAATTTTGGTTGCAAGTCATTTGAAGAAAATCCATGGTGGGAAAGGGGGGATTTGGCATAGTTAAAGAAAGCCTTTGCCACTATTCTTAACTTAGGGTTCGTTAGGGTTAGCAGTATTTCTATTGCATGTGTTTGAGTGGGGGGGATTTCGAGTCTTGGAGCGATGCTGGCTATGGATACTTTTGCTTGGTTGCTTGCAAGTGGTTTGAATGCAATCCACGGTGGGTAAGTGGTAATTAGGAAGGGGGTACTTCGGCCTACTTTTACTTTCAAAGTAAGTTTTGTCACCAGTTTTCTGCTAGGCCTCGTTTTTTGAGATTTGATTGGGGGTCTTCTACATTTTTGCGACTGGCTTTAGTAAGGGTCTGGGTGGGAGCACTGCTAGGAAGATCTAATTTTGTTCTAAAACACAGTTTACAGTACACCTAGCTTGAGGGGAAAGATCCGCTACATTAATTTGCGCCTACTTATTTATCCTTCAAAAGGTGACTCAGACAGAGTACGCACTTTCAAAAATATTGTACTGTCTACTAGGAAAATCAAATTGTGACTTTTTGCACTCCACAGCCTACATACCTTATATTTATTTATCAGTGGTGTTGTAATAATATATCACTTCCTGTTTTTCGTTGAATAATTACAGGCCGGGTTTTAGTCTCTGCAATGGGGAAAAAAGGATGGAGTCAGGCTTCACATTAGCGAGCCACAATTCAGCATCAGGCAGGCAGTGGACAGGGTGTCTTCTGGTGACCAACATCGATGGACGAAGCGTCGGCTGCAATGGAGGAGTGCCGCTAATAAGAGGATTTTTTTTCTGCAGGCAACTTACTTACCACTTCCAACAGGACAACTACAACAACATAGATACAGTATCCCTTGCCTTTTTCTCTGACTGTGACTGCATTTCTTGGATCTCTCTCTGCTTCTAAATTGATCCCTTAACACATCACTTAGTCCACTCCACTATCACATCTGCACCACACATAGTCATTTGTAAGTGCTCCTACGTAATTCGCAAGTCGCAGCACGCCCCAGCCCGTAGAGGACTGGGATGGCCCCAATGATGAAGCATGTCACCAAGGGGCAACCCTGGTGATTGAGGGGACACCTAGAAAAAAAGCAATTTCTCCTTTTCTATCTACTATACCTTCCAGACCAACCCCATTGAGTGTTGTTGTGAATGGATTTATAGTGACCAGCAAGGCTCTCAGGTATCTGGCTACAGAGACCTTATGTTGAATATAGTTATCAATAATTCCACACACGCCATGTACTGTCGCATTCTTTCTTCCACAGTTGTCGAAAGTACTACTTACTTTTCACTGACATGCATGCAGTAGTGCATGCACTTTCAAAGATTGATGGATAGGTTTGTACCCAAAGAATTGTTTATGTTCAATTGTTTGTCTATGCTGTGCTTTTTTTACAGGGTGTCTTCTGGTGACCAACATCGATGGACGAAGCGTCGGCTGCAATGGAGGAGTGCCGTAATAAGAGGATTTTTTTTCTGCAGGCAACTTACTTACCACTTCCAACAGGACAACTACAACAACATAGATACAGTTTCCCTTGCCTTTTTCTCTGACTGTGACTGCATTTCTTGGATCTCTCTCTGCTTCTAAATTGATCCCTTAACACATCACTTAGTCCACTCCACTATCACATCTGCACCACACATAGTCATTTGTAAGTGCTCCTATGTAATTCGCAAGTCGCAGCACGCCCCAGCCCGTAGAGGACTGGGATGGCCCCAATGATGAAGCATGTCACCAAGGGGCAACCCTGGTGAGTGAGGGGACACCTAGAAAAAAAGCAATTTCTCCTTTTCTATCTACTATACCTTCCAGACCAACCCCATTGAGTGTTGTTGTGAATGGATTTATAGTGACCAGCAAGGCTCTCAGGTATCTGGCTACAGAGACCTTATGTTGAATATAGTTATCAATATTTCCACCCACGCCCTGTACTGTCGCATTCTTTCTTCCACAGTTGTCGAAAGTACTACTTACTTTTAACTGACATGCATGCAGTAGTGCATGCACTTTCAAAGATTGATGGATAGGTTTGTACCCAAAGATTTGTTTATGTTCACAATTGTTTGTCCATGCTGTGCTATTTTTTCTTGTCTCCCAAAACCTTTCCCAAAAACCCCCGTACCCATCCATTTTTCAAACCCTAACCCTCTTCCCCCGGGCTGTGTGGTTTTGATTGATGTGTGACTAAATTACAGCAATAAATCCACACACTTGCTGGGGAGGATAAGTTGATAGCAACAGGCTGGTGAAAAAATCCGAGGATATATTCTTACTCTGCTTGACAAAGACCCATGGCTAATGTCAAAGAACTTCAACCGAATTAGTTATACTTTAACATTTGTTAGGCTACAATGTGGCACTGTTCTAGTGTACTTCTGTCACCTGCTATATTCTGTATTGTACCGTTGTATTGCTCAGGAGGACAAACCAGATTTCATTTTCTTTTTTTTCATAGGCAAGCAACTGCCACTGTGTCACACCACTAGTACCACCGCTATGAGGAAATTTTATCCGCCCAGGATTGCCAACCTTATTTGCTGTTTCCCGTGGAGCCAGCCCTGGGCCTAGCCCTACTTGCAAACAGAAATTACAGGTAAGATAGGCGTTTGGTTGGAGGTAGTATAATGGAGTATTAGAAGAGACGAGAGATTTGATTGACGGTAGTACTACTAAAGTCCTAGGACTATTCAGGAAAACAAACTTACTGTTATGTTAAACCCCCACCCACCAGACTCAAAAGCAGTAAAAAACAGGTATGGTCAGATAAAGTTTCAAAAAGTATATTTTTATAGCCCTAACAAAAGAATCTCCCGCAAGACCCTCCCTAACCCCAACGATTGTCCTTCAAAAGTCCCCAAAAATCCCAACTCCCAATTCCCACCCCCCAAAAGTCTCTAAAAAAGGGGCAAGGGACACTATGGCAGGGTGCTGTTTGAATTAGCAGCCAGGGCATCATGCTCCTTGCGGAGGGTGGCAAGTTCGAAGCGGAGGCCCTCCACCACGTTCTTATAGTTATGGACCTCCTGCTCCAGGTAGGACAGTCTGAGGGATAAGCGGCGCCGGTGTGCCTTGCAAATCCTGTGAGGGGCAGCTGCTTTCTTTGCTGCTGGGCGGTGGCGTTTGGCTTTGGTAGCCCGGCTCCGTACCGCTGGAGCACTGCGCTGGCTGGCAGCCCGCACGGAGGAGGATGCAGCTGTCCCAGTGGACGTTGTTGTTGTACCAGACTGCGTCTCGTCCTCCTCCAGGGCCACCAGCCACCGATATTCAGCAACAGTGGCATCCAGCCTCCGTTGCCGGGCCATTCGAGCCAGCTCCTTCCTCCTTGATGGTGCCTTGGATTTGGAAGGAGCAACTACATGAAAAAAGAAAGACATAGTCTGTAACCAATGCTCCTTAAGATTAACACAAAATGATTGAGCAGAAAGTTGTCACAGTACAAGTAGCAAATTGAAAGCACAGTACATAACTATTGAGGACAGTATCTATGTAACCTCCGACTTCTTCATCCTTGCTCTAACATTAGTGGGAGTTTAAGGAACAAATTCTACGAGCACTATGGACTTCTATTACAGTCGACTATGACAGTACACCACTCTTATACTTCTTCTTCTCTCTTGTTTAGGAAAATTGGTACGTTATCTTATGCAAGCCGGCATAATGCCAGCGCAGTGAACTTGCACCCGAGAAAAACAGACGCACACCATGGTGAGTGAGACAGACTTGCGTTACTGTACCGGTCCAGTACATGCAGGTGGTGAAGCTCTTACTTTTCTATTACGGGTGGCACTGAGAATACTCTGTTAAAAGGGCTACTGCTTAATTAATTTAGCTTTCACCCTACAGTGCAAATGAGTATTAGAAAAGGAAAATGAAGAAGCTAAATTATCTGATTATCTATCACTTCACATGGGATGTATTTGATGACATATGGGATGACTTTAGGTGCTTTGCTTATTATTGAGTGAACAGTGATACCCCCACACATGAATGACGTACTACTACTAAACTAAAGTTATTAAGGGAGGTAGGGAGTGTCCACCGTAATAACCGGATATATGCTGTGCTTGCAGTTGCAATACAAACTACTGCTACTATTCATGGTAGTCTTTGGACAACGTTACAACTTCTTTTCCTTGCCTTTCCTACACTGGAACGGACGTGCGGGTGCGGTGTTACATGCTCTTCAAAGTAACACTTAGTTCATCCAGTGACCGTCTACTCTCTCTAGATACACATATGCTATCTAAGAGTCAGATAGTACCATGAATGATCCAGGCATCCATCCATTCAAAGTATATTGCACACATACAGTTTCTGTCTCACCCACCCAGGCTGTTCTCCTTCCACCCATCCTTGCTTCATCATTTACCCAGCCATGCACCATACCATTTTCTTACCTTCCCAGCCACCTCGCGGACCAAGCAAACACATATCATTCTTCTTTACCAGTCATCATTACATTTCTCGTGCTTCCACACTTACTTACACCCTTCTTTCGCTTTTCGTTCATCCCATCCATCAAGTTCACCTCAGATCTGATTGGGATTCTTCTCGCCAAAAACTTCACAGCTAAGTCGAAGTACATTTAGAGGAGGCTACTACCTGCTTTTTTTATAATACACCCGTGCAGAAAGCACACTCTGCAGTCTTCAATCTCAATGACTAAGGAATGTATAGCTTACCTCTGCCCGCCACCACCGTGTGAACCTTCACAGGCATGTCCTTGTCCGGCACTTGCACCGCCTCCTCCCCAGAGTTGTCCTCCTCGTCCAATGCCACCACCACCTCCGCGCTGGCCCCGTCTCCAGATGTTCCACCTACAAAGTACATTTAATAATGTTAGAATACACCACTCACTACTATATAATATTTGGTCTAGGAGGAAGAAAGAAATGTGAAAAAAAGTGTACAATTTAATAATTTGTGACTGTGTACTCTAGAGTAAAAATGTCCCTTTTTCCAGGGAAGGCTGTTGTCTTGCTGCACTTTTTGGCACAACTGATGAATGTTTGCTTTTTACTTTTTAACACGCACCACTTTTTCTCCTAACAGACAGAACCTTGACTTCTAAGAACACGAGCAGGATCAAGTTAAAACCAGGTGAGAGCTCGGCTCGACCACAAGAAATGTGTCCAAATAATCGTCAGCACTAAGCACTTTTCCATTTTCAGTTACACGTTCACTTTTATGACAAACTTGAATTTAATAAATGTGTTTACTTTTAATAAAGCTTTTAAACTTAAATAGACTCTGTGGTTTTTGGTCCTCCAGACTAGAGTGGATGAGCTAAAGGTTTTCGAATTTTTGCAAGCATGAGTCCGTGCCTCTGCCATCGGTGACTTTGGGAGCTAAATTACTCTGCCACACTATCTAGTCAGTAAGGAGATTGGGGGTTCAACTACAAAGTCTGTTATCACTGAGGTATGTGGAAAGTCTAACAGTTACAGCACCTATTATAATTGATAAGCTAAGCGATGCATTATTTAGTGTCCATAGTTCTGTTTGTGCAGATTTGTCCCTGCAACAGTAGTAGAATGGATTGTCCTCCTATCCAAACCAAAAGTAAAGTAGTATCTTATTCTTTCTTGGTGGTGGTCATTCACCTTTTTATTGTTGGCAATGGTCAAAGCATAAACATTTAGAATACTTGAAAAGACATTATGGACAATCCCAGAGGACTGCACTCAGTGCATAGAGCTATTGCTGACTAGAATGGGAGTCCAATGGAAATGCCAAATGTGCAATCTTAGTTAGCTACACAGACAGACTAATAAGAATAATCTAGTAATACCACACGGAGTCATAGTCGAGGCAGGATAAGAATTTAGATCCTGTCTACAAGAAGATCAAAGACGATTTAGAAAAAATCGAATGAGGAACGCTAGGAAAAAATAAGTAATCTATATTAAAATTAAAACTTACTGGGGCCAGCAAAGGAGCCCCTGACTGCCCGGTCCTGGCCTGCATCGACAACAGCACCCTCCTCCTCCTCCTCCTGTGTCCTCCTCTTGCCCCTGGGGGAAGCTGATGTACAACATGAAAGAAAGAAAAACAGAAAACATGGATGATATTTCTCAACCAAATCAAACATTTCAAAAGAACTAACAAAGTAACAAAATATTTTTGCGAAATAGCAAATAGGGAACGACTCCACGGGATTTATTATTGACCAATCTCATGTGGTCGACTACGTCATTACTTTAGTATTGCTTGATTTGCGGACCGTCAAATTGGAAACTACCCTATGTAACTCACTAAACAAAGTACTAAAAAGGTTTGCCTAGGATTGGCAGGCAGCAGTCCGCAGCACGCAAAGTGACAGCCAAAGTCCATCGTGATTGAAGATCAGCGACAACACTAAAGTTTCCTACTACATTCACCAGTCATTAAAATACTCAAACTATTAATCCACCACCACTATTTCTTCTTATCGCCATGTGTACAAAGGAAGGACTGGACTTGAGTCTGTAGGGGCTGATTTAGAAGGCCCTTGCGGCTCTTTTGCTCCATTGTTGCGTGACTTTTGTGACGCAGCGACAGCACAAAAGAGGCGCAATGGTGCGGCGTATATTAACAACGTGACGCATATGGGAGATGCATCACGTTGTAAAGCCCTGCGCCAATAGGGGGAGTTCCGGCGCAAGGGAGGGCGTTCCTGCGCAGGAACGCATCCTAAAAGTGGCTGAGGGAAATCTACAAGATTTCAATCAGTCACTTTGAGGACAATGATGCGTGACTCAAACCCTGCGCCTGCTTGAAGCAGACGTACGGCTTGACGCAGCATTGGGGAGATAGGGCACCCCAGAGCATTGATGGAGCTGCACCATCGTTGCGACGCAACTCCAGCAATGCGCCGCCTTTACGGCACAGATGCGTAACGCTTTGGTGACGTTTTGGGCCCATGGCGCGCCGCATTGTAAATACGGCGCACCATGGGTGATGGTGGCGTGACGCACAATTACTGGCGCATCCCTGCAACTTTGCAGGGATGCGCCGGTAATTAAAAATCTGAACCTTAGTGTGTAGCATTACGCAGTTCTTTCAACTACACTCATACATAATTTCACAGGCCAATGAAATGAACACAAAATCTAAAACAAATAAGCATAGTAGCAACACTACTGAGAAGAAGGAGAGCAGTGTACCTGAAATGCACAGAAGATTTTGAAATAAAATTTACCTACAATGTAATGAGCAGCATTATTGCTCTTGGTAAAAAACAAAAATTTGCAATATAATAACACAGCAGGAGAAAACATAGTAGTAAAGACATAGCTACTACTACTCACCAAGCCCGGGGATCTCAAGGCCAAGGAGGTCGAGCAGATCTCGCTCACGAGTCAGGACATCTGTCCAGCGGTGGGTGGCTGGGTGGCCTGGTTGTAGGTGCGCCAGACCCGAGAGTGGTGGTAAATGGCCTGGCACACCTTCTCCCACCGCTTCCGGCGCTCCCGGGCCCCGTACCCGGCACTGATCTTGCCGCCTCCCATGATGGTCCTGGGGAGGCGGCGCTGAACATAAAAAATGCGTTGGGCCACCTCCTCCGGGGTAAAGATCTCCCGTGGCATCACTAGCTCCCCCCTCAAACGCCCGCACGGGAGCCGGACACGGGGTGCGGGACCCTTCCCCTTCTCGGGATGCTTCCCGGCTCCCTTCACCATGGTCTGGGCGGAAAGGAATAAAGAAAATAGAATAGGGAAGAGAAGAAAAGAAAAGAGTTTACAAAAGTAGTTTAAAATTAACCAAAAGTAGCAGTAAACACAAAAATATAGGGCTAGAAAAATAGAGGGATAGATAATAAGTAAAATAGATAAAAAAAACTTCAAACAAGCAAAGGATGGCAGAGATTGACAGAGGATACAAAGACCATGCCCAGAACCATAGCAATGAATGAGAAACAAGATGGCCGCGCCCGTTCACGACCGCGCGGGTAAGTTCGCGCGAGATTTTCCTTGCGAACACGCGCGAGACTGTACTGGCAAGCCGCGGACTTTGCGAGATTACACTTCGCGCCCGGAAACGGAAATATGTCAGGCAAACAAGATGGCTGCGCCCTTGAACGACCGCGAGGGTAACTTCGCGTCTTGCGCTACGAGCGGCTCGCAAAAACGCACAAAACCTTGCCAACTAACACGCCGCAAAAAAACCAAATTGCATATTCGCACGAATTTGCGGCTTCCGAATCCGATCTTGCGCGTCTTCGCGCCCCGCAAACCCCGCGAAATTGCAGAAAAATGAGTTTTTCAAAACTGGAAGCACTCGGCAGGGACAAGAGTTCAAACTCATCATTAGTAACAATTCCCGGTAGTGCTTCCTGACTGGGGCCCCTCCAGAATTCTGTTGCTAGTTGCAACAATTGTATGACCCTGCTCTGACCCTCACAGCAGGCTCATACAATAGCTACAAGTAGGCCACAAAGAAGGTCCTGGGGAAAAAAAATGCACTGCAACAGAAAGCAAAATTACAGATAAGGAAGCAGGTGCCAGACTGGAATTTTAAAACAGTGACACATTAATAAACTAACCCCAAATTAATTCATCTCAGTTGAAGCAGGGCTGGTGTGCTTGCTTTCCCCCCCCATAATCTACAGTAATGATGAACCAGAGGGTGGCATTGATGTAACAGAGGGTTGCAGTGGTGAAACAGAGGGTGCTGGGAACCTGTGATGATGAACCAGGCGTAGAAACAACATAATTCGCGACTGTTGCGCGCCGAAATGTAAGTTCGCAATTGCGAACTGGTACGAAACCCTCGCGAACTGGCAGAAATCCTTGCGAACACATAAAAAAAAATCTGCAAATTCGCAAGAATTCGCGGATTTTGCGGATTGTGAGTTCGCAAATCCGCAAAATTTGCGAACGCGAGATTCGCAAAATTCGCCCATACTTAGTTAAGTGTCCATTTCAAGGGGATTTTCAGTGGCTACTGCTGAGAAACTGCAGTCAAAGGGAAGAGAAGGGATTTGTCCCAATTCATTTTCAGGCCTGACAGGTCTGCAAATTGTGTTATCTCATAAAGAACCAGGAGAATTTCTAGAAGAATCTCTGACTTAGAGCAAGGGTCCATTGACATATGCAGATAGTATCAGCTTATACCCTGGGAATCTAAGGCCTCTGTAACATGTTATTCCACGGTTGCCCACACATGTGCCTCAACGACTGAGGTTCTGTGACAATTAAAGTGGTGTTTTCGACTCGTTCGAATATGGACGAGTTTGGTATCTATGAACCGCAAATGACGAGTTTAGTGGGTGTACGCGTTTTCGCTACTCTGACCTGAACCGTTCGTCTTATTCGTGGGTTTCTTCATTTGAACCCACGGGTTCCATTTTAGATACAGCAGCCATTTTGTCTCTTGCCCTCAAGTAGCCAGCGAACGGACACTATCCGCTTCGTGTCCCTGGGATTCCCAAGCTCTTGCGGAAGACACGTGTTCCTTTGAGGGTGTCTTTATGACGAGGGGGATGACACTGCAAAGGCAGATGGCCTCGCTCGAGGCTCATCTTGCCGTGCCGGTCTATTGTTTCAGCCGTGCATTCATTAGGCATGTCTCCTTTGATCCTGCAATCGTGTTTCCGATATCACCCCCTTACACTCTTTTCAATCTGTTGACTATCTTTGTCTTCCCTTACACCTGTTTCTGACTCCTTCCTTAAACTCGCTTACAGCCGGAATGGAATGTATCTAATGGTGGGATAATGTACTTTTACAGTTGGGAACCGGCGATGCTACTGTAATTATGTTCCGGGACCCTGAATACATGAAAGCAACCCTTTTGAAGTTTACTGTGGGAACTGAGTTGTAACCTTTTGTTCGCCATGTTGTGCTATGACAGAACTATGTATAAAAGGAGCGATCCACAGTTGCAATTTGAAGCAGTCTCCTAGAACCTACATGCGTTGTACTTCTTGTGACTTCTGTATTCCCTGCAGTAAATAAATCTCGATCTTTGACGTCAAAGAAAGTGTCCTGTGTCTCTGTCATTTGTACGTCGGAACAGGTAACCCACGAAGGTTTCAGGTGTTGTCCCCTGGCACCGCTGGGCCTTAGAATAGCCCAGTCCTTCAGTTGGCGCCCAACGTGGGGCTCAAACTCACGACCTTCAGATTATGAGACTGATGCTCTACCGACTGAGCTATGAAGGCGCTTGCGTAGTCCTTTGTACAGCGAAACAATTGACGGGCCTTCCTGGTGACGCCATTGCTCTTTCAGTTAAGTATTTGTGGGTCGCTCCCAGAGTCCTTGGTAGTCGTTGGTGCTCGGTTGTTTTGCATGGTTCCATTGCATTTGTGGTTCTTAGTATTTGGTTCTTAGTTGTTGGGTTTTATTTGACGATTGCAATTGCCAAAAACCGAGGGTTTTGCATTTTTGCGAAGACATCGTAATTCGATAACCCTTGAAGTTTGTGAAACTCGGTTAGTGTGCACGATGCCTGGCCGTAGTACTTTGTTTAGTTGCTTTAAAAGTTGCGGTGCGGATTCCCGATTGGAGGACTCATGTCCGATACCTCCAGTTGGAACTCCGGTGTATGAGCTATATAGTCGCCATGGAGTGGGTCCTATCGCTTATAATGATTGCTGGGTCCGCTACACTAAAGATGACGGTGTCCTTAGTTGGCCACCTCATGGTAGTTTTGAAACAGCGATTTTGGATAATCTCGAAGCAAAATTGTTCAAAAAGAAATCTAGGCCGGCCATGTTTGATTCCTTTCGGTTATGGCGTAAAGAGGCCAAGCAGAAAGAAATCAAACAACTAAAATGAAATAAGGGAAGGTATCGTTACGACGATGAGAAATGCAGAGCAGTTTCAGCGAGACAAAGAAGAGAAGGAAAAGGAAGTTTTTGATAGATTGCAACGTATGGCGGTGGATAAGTGTTATCCTGTTTTACCGTCGAGTACTGATAAGAAGGGAGAGGAAGTAGTAGAGGACCCTTTGTTGTCCTACCTACTCAAGTCACCACCTCCATATGCACAGGATACTGCGGCTCCTGTGGTTCCCCCTGTTCCTCAACCTGTTGTTCCGGCAGCTGCTGGTCAGCCTGTCGCTGGTCCTGTCCTTCCAAATCCCCTTGTTCCTCAAGTCGTCCCTATTGCTTTACCTGCTCCTGTTCCTACTGCTCCACTGCCTATACCTTCTCAGTCTGCTGTTCCCGCTACTTCTGCTATTGTGGCTAATCCTACTGCTCCTGTGTTTAGTCCCCATGTTGTTGCTCCTGTACTTCTCTCCTCTTCTCCGTCTGTTCGCAGTCGCATACCCAATGCTGTCGCTAACCTTTACTCCCCTTTTGGACCGATTCTTGGGTACGATGTTTCTGATGTCCCTCAAAGACGAAGTCAACTTCCTGGTGGTAGGGAACGTGATACGTTAATTAGAATGGCGCGTAATTGGATTAGGTATCCCGTTAAAAACACCCCGCGAATAATTTTCGAGACCTTCTCTCAATTCAATGAGCCCACACAGAGATTTGTGTTTGAGGAAATGTGTAAATGTTTACGAGAAGTGATAGATAATGATGAGGTAGACAATGTGCCACCCGAAGTGACTGAACTTCAGCATCAGTTTTCGAGTGGTATGATTGTGGGTAGTAATGTTCGACGTGCTGTAGAACATCTTCTATCTTTTCGTCCTACTGTAATACCTTGTTTAAAGATGAAACTGAGGAGTGGATGGCTACACCTGGTCAGTATCCCATGAGAGAAGTTCCTCCAGTGTGGATGCCAGGTGATGCTAATGCCGTTCCTATTATTCTGCCACACTTCCAGAGAGTTTGGATACACCTCCCATGGAAACGATCGGAAGTTTTGCAGGTGAAACAATCTTTGCCTGACCCCCGCAAAAATCCTGCAGGTTATTATAAAGAGTTGTCCCAATTAGTGGATGCTACTATCATGAATCTTGCCGATATCGACATGTTGTTCGGTAACGTAGTACCTCAACCGGTTTGGGCGAAAATACGTCAAGAGAATCACGCAGCTGAGTTAGGCGGTGATTGTGCTGCACTTGTAGCGGCTGACGCATTACAGGTTGGTGGGGCTAAGCCTGAGCAGTTAATTACGGCTCTGCCTCAAAGAATTATTACCCTTATGAAGACACTTATGCCAGCGATGAAAGTTAATTGGGATAAACTGTCTGCGTGCAAGCAAAAGAAGGACAAGAGTATCTCCGATTTCTTTAAGAGATTTGAGGAGGCATTCATCGATCATAGTGGTCAGGATATGAGTACCGAGGGAGGTCAGCGGTTGTTCGTAGATAAATTTGTATCGAATTTATTGCCTGACCTTAGCAACAAATTGAAAAATTCTGAGAGTTTGTGGGCTGTTTCTACCTCTGCTCAGATATTAGCCACGGCTCAATATTACAAAAATAGGGAGAAGGAGGAAAATGATCGTGCGGATAAGAAAACAAAGGATCTCAAAACTAAAGTTCTGTTACAGCAAGCGTATCCTCCGCGCTCAAATCAAAATCACTCTCAGCAGCGGAATAGATCGCAATCACAATCTGCTAGGTCACAGTCGCGTAATGACTCTTCCACGCAGAGATCTATGCTTGGTTATAACCAATGCGCATACTGTAGAGGTGAGGGCCATTTAAACTTTGATTGTCCGGTTTTGCGCGACCGAAATAGTGGTGGTTCAGCTAGAGGAGGTCGTAGTGGTCCTCAACAGGCTTCACGTGGTAGAGGTCGTGGTGTTACTCAAAATCAAAACGAGCGTTCTAATAATTCGTCTGATTCTAATAATTGCTTTGATCCGCGTGGTTCATCGTCAGGTAGATCTGCACAGTATCATGTGGATGACTGTTACGTCGAGCATGATATTGATGACGGTAACTACTAGGACAGCCACAGACAAAGAGAGGGAGTAGTATCAGGTCCGGTTGATCAGAGAGGGCCTTACGTCTCAGTTGCCACATCGGGCGTAGTTGAGCCTTTTCTGTTGGACACTGGTGCAGCGAAAAGTTCCATCATGCATTCGAAACTCCCTGGCGCACCTTTGTCTGGCTTAACGAATGTTTCCGTTGGATTCTCTGGCGCCCCCGTTAGCAATCCGGTTTCTAGCCCTTTGCCCCTTACAATTGGGCCTCGTGATCTGAAAGCTCCTTTGATTTTGACTACTGGTTGTGGTGAAAATCTTTTGGGCCTGGATTTGCTGAAACGGTTATATGCGACCTTGTATTGTTCTCCTGCGGGAGTGGAGCTTACTTTGGGTCAGAGAGTGATCTCTCCTATGTACTTGTCAACTGATAAGCTCCCACCGGAATTGAGTTCTCTTCCTACATCTTTGTGGGCAACAGGTCCCAATGACGTGGGCCTGCTTGACATCTCACCTTATGTTGTTCAACTGAAATCGAATGTGCGATTACCACGTATTCCCCAGTATCGTATCTCTCTTGATGGTGAACGAGCGTTGTTAGCGATCATCTATGATTTGATCAAGATGGATGTTATCGAGGAAACTCGGGGAAACGTGTGTAATAGTCCTGTGTTACCTATCTTGAAACGCACTGATCCATCCAAGCCTCCTGTTTACCGTTTTGTTATTGATTTACGGGAGGTGAATAAAATTGTGATTCCACAATTTCCTGTGGTGCCTGACATTACGGCTTTATTGACTCTGATTCCAGCTTCTGCTTCTTGGTTCTCAGTGATCGATCTGAAGAATGCTTTCTTTAGCATTGCGATTGCTGAGGAAAGCAGAGATCTATTCGGTTTCTCATTAGGTGGTCGCAGCTTTAGGTTTAAACGCGCTCCTCAGGGCTACTGTGAGAGTCCATCGATATACAGCCAAGCCCTGAAGAGTCAACTTGATGCGTTTGTGTTACCGGCTGGTGCGGCCTTGATCCAATATGTTGATGACTTGTTGGTGGCTGCTGACACAAAAGAAATCTGCAAAACCGCTACGGTATCGCTGTTACAGCATCTCTGTGACTTACATCACAAGGTGTCACCTTCTAAACTGCAATATTGTTGTCAAGAAGTAACCTATCTAGGTCACTTATTTTCAAAGGAGAGAAGAAGGTTGACCCCAGAGAGAATTGCAGCGATCGCTCGAATGACTGTGCCAACAACTCAGAGAGATGTGCGTGCCTTTCTAGGTATCACGTCATACTGCAGGCATTGGATTCCAAATTTTTCATTGCTAGCGAAGCCATTGGTAGCCCTCACGTGCAAGGATGTTCCAACTCCTTTGCCATGGACTGAAGAGTGTCAGAAAAGTTTTTCTGAATTGCGTGATGCGTTGTGTTCGGCTCCTGTGTTAGGTACTCCTGACTACAGTAAGCAGTTTACATTATACGTTCACGAGAGAGAGGGTTGTGCGGTGAGTGTTGTGACGCAGCAATTTGGTGGAAAGCAGCGTCCATGTGCATATTTTTCCTCGACCTTGGACCCAGTAGCTAGAGCGTTGTCGAGTTGTCTAAGAGCGACAGCGGCGGCTGCGGTGTCCATTCGACAATCTGCAGGATTGGTCATGGATAATATGCTTACGGTAATGGTTCCGCATGCATTTGACACTCTCTTAAATCGTACAAAGACACAACACTTGACGAGCGCAAGGTTGTCCGGTTACGAGTTGACGCTTTTGGCAAGTCACATACAAATAAGCGCTGTAATGTCTTAAACCCGGCGACGTTGTTGCCAACTAATATGAAATCAGATGATGTACCACCACATGATTGTTATTTGCGAACTGAGGAAGAAACGAAGGGTCGTGTTGACCTAAAAAACACTCCATTGGCAGATCCCGATGGTACCTTGTATGTTGATGGTTCGTGTTTTAAGTTGCCGAATGGTGATGTGACGACTTCGTATGCTGTGGTGACGTTGAGTACGGTTGTGGAAACTGCAAGATTGAGTCAGAATTCTGCGCAGGCGGCAGAGTTAATTGCGTTGACGAGAGCGTGTGTTTTGTCAAAGGGAAAGCGAGTGAATGTGTTTACTGATAGCCAGTACGCATTTGGCGTTGCACATAGCTTTGGTCGATTGTGGAGAGAGAGAGGCTTTATGACATCGCATGGTACGAAGATCCAACACGGACAGCTCGTGAACGATCTTTTGGATGCACTTACATTGCCTAAGCAGGTGGCGATTATTAAATGCAGTGCGCACCGAAAGGTGACGGATGATGTTGGTCATGGTAACGCGTTTGCGGATGAGATTGCTAAAGAGACAGCTAGAAACCTTGCAACCCGAATGTACGTGACAAGTTCAGTAAGGTGGCCTGCAGAGACTGGTATGTGTGAGGACACTGTTGAGAGCGTGAAAGCGATTCAGAATGAGGCCACCGAAACTGAAAAGACTAAGTGGAAGGAGAGCACAGGAAAGTTAGATGCACACGGATGTTGGATTGATTTGTCGGAGAGTCGGAAGTGGATGTTGCCGGATGCATATGTGCTAGCCGTTGTGACTATGGCACACGGTTTGTCACATATCAGCGCGAAAGGTATATGCAAGTTACTGTCCCCTGTATGGAAGAATGATGGTATCGCTAAGTGTGCTGAGAGAGTATGTATGGTATGTATGATGTACAATCCCGGCAAGGGCACCCCCACACCACCTGGCCATTTTGCTCCTCCTACATGTCCCTTTGAGGTTATCCAACTAGACTTCATCCATATGGAGAGATGTAATAACTTGAAGTACGTTTTAGTTGTGGTTTGCGCGTTCTCCAGATGGATCGAAGCCTACCCTCTCAAAGACAATACTGCTCTGTCCACAGCGAAAGTCCTACTGAAGGAATACTTTCCTCGGTATGGAATGCCACGGATTGTATGGTCAGATAACGGAAGTGAGTTTGTGGGGAGTGTGATGAAGAGTGTGTGTAAGGGCCTTGGAATTAGACAAAAATTCCATAGTGCCAACCATCCCCAGTCAGCGGGTTTAGTTGAAGGGTACAATGGTACTCTGAAACTGAAACTTGCTAAAATCCAAGCTACGACTGGTTTGTCATGGCCTGATGCCTTGCCTTTGGCTCTTTTATCGACCAGGGTGACTGTACACTCTCGAGTAGGGCTTAGCCCATATGAGATTGTGTTCGGCCGTCCTGCGAATGTTTGGGAGTCCCTAGGCCTAAGGCCTTCGATAGTCTTGAATACCCAATGTTAATTGATTATCTTCATGATCTGACTGCTAAACTGAGGTTAATTCATCAACAGGTCTTTGAAGCACTGCTGGCACAGACAGAGGGTCCTGGACATCGGCTCCAACCGGGTGACTGGGTAGTTACCCGTAATTTTGGCAGGAAGCGCAATTTGGAGCCGAGATTCGTGGGCCCGTATCAGGTCCTCCTCGCCACGAGAACTGCAGTTCGTTTGGAAGGCCGGAAAAATTGGGTGCACGCCACCCACACCAAGAAGGTGCCTATACCTTTACCAGCGGATTTGTGGGTGAGGACAGGTATCGCCGCAACAGAAATAGAAACTCCGGTGAAATTTGTGCCGTTCAGTGATACTCAACCTGTAGGAGACACTTCAGTGCAGTCGGATACATTTGTTGAACCTTCATCATTGGAAAATTCAAGACTTGAACTATCGTCTGATCGACAGGACTCTGTTCCGCAACCTGAGCAATTATTCGAAGAGCAGACTCGTTCTGGGAGATGCAGATATTTTCTTCGTTCTCACAACAAAGACTAATAAAGACTTTTTGCCTTTTTTCCCCTTTTTTGAAATTCACATTACCCCTTATTGTCATTTTTGAACATTATGAACAATTGTAGCCTCTATTAATTTTTGAGTTCTTTTCCACGTGTGTTTTTCCACAGCTAGGAGATTTTGTATTACACTTGAATGCTTGATTAAAGAACCCTACATCCGGGTTGACCGTAGGGCCGTGCGGGTACTTCCTTCTGTTTAGCAGGTTCCTGACTCTAGGTCGGTACTTTTGTCGATTCCTAGGAACTCCTGGGAATTGATAATCGCTACTCAGAACGAAGTGCGTCAAGAACGTTGCAGACGGTTTTTAGAGGATGGAATTCTCAAAGTTGTCGGAAGTGGAGAAGACTCTAGCTCAAAGATCAACACTACACAGGGTTATACGAACTAAATGCTTTCTGTTTCAGGTGTTCCTGCTGTTCTTGACTGTTTCCATGTTATTGGTGGGTGGAGTGTATTTCGGAATACAATCGTTATTGCCTTCTGCTCTACCTACTTCTTCTTCTGAACCAAAATCTACTCCCACTGTTTCTCCACATTCCTTTCACCCTCTACCCCAACACGAACAGGTTAGACGTGCGGAATTCATGAATAACTCCTTTGTTCAGCTTCTTCATCAACATCAGTTGGTGATGAGGTGATGAATACTACCAACTGTTGGGTGTGTGGGTTAATGCCACATACCATGGATAGGGGAATTACGTATTTGGTTCTTCCTTATAGTTCCCAGGGGTCAGCTTGAGCATTCCAAACTATGTTTCGTAACACACTAGATTCCTACCCCCATCGAGAGCCACGCACTGCAGATCATGGTCCTGGCCCGTACCACAAGCCTTTGGCAAGAGCGATTGCTGATTTAGATAGAGATATTTTTGACGCATCGCTTATTCCAGAGGAAGAGGTGCGAGCATACAGAGATCTGAGTGAGGCTGAGTATAGCATGTCAGTCAGTGGGTGATAGACAGCTTAAAAGCTCGTCTCCAATCTGGATCGTACCCCATCTCGGTAATTTCTGCTTGAAAGGTCTTGGCCGAAGCCCGTGAGCTCAGCTTGGGAGGAGTTCTTGTACTGAAACGTATGTTTTACCAACGTCCTCTTCCCCTGTTCTGTTGACTGCCAAGGGTACATACTTTGTATGTTATGACCGCGCATATACATGGTTGCCCGTGCCTTCTCGGGCACCTGTTATATTGCGAATCTGTTGCCACCGACTTTCACAGTTGGGTCAGACTATCACAAGACTAGAGTTGTGAGAGGTGTTATTAGCGAAGAAGACACTGCCGGTCAAGAAGCAGGAGAATTCTTTAAGGGTTTCTTGCCGTTTTGGGGACCTATGATCAATAGTAGGAACCTGAGACAGTTGACTCGAGTGGTGGAATCGACTGCTAATATAACTGCAAGTGCTCTTGGTAATCTGACAGCAGAGCTTCAGGCGGACAGGCTTATGACGTTACAAAACCGTATGGTTTTAGACGTTGTTCTTGCAGATAGAGGTGGTGTATGTAAGGTGATCCATTCGAGTTGCTGCATTTTCATCCCTGATAACGCTCCAACCGTCTATCAAGCCATCTCGAAGTTGCATAAGATCTCCGAGTCCATACACGTGGACGTAGGTGATTGGACGCTACTAGGATGGTTTTGGGGCCTGATGTCGACGTGGGGTTGGAAGATTCTGATGATCATTGGGGTTGTTGTAGCATTTCTGTTCACGTGTTGTCTTTGTGTGCAGTGCGGTTCCGCCTTATGTGGCCTCTGTGCTACGACGTGTATAAGACGGCCATCTGTTACCAAGGAAGCATTGATGGATAGAATGATGCTGCAGCAACAACTGAATGATCTGATGAATATCGAGATCGATTTTGATATCGACTAGTGCTTGCCTACATGAGGGCAAAAGGAGCGTCTGAGGTTCCGTGACAATTAAAGTGGTGTTTTCGACTCGTTCGAATATGGACGAGTTTGGTATCTATGAACCGCAAATGACGAGTTTAGTGGGTGTACGTGTTTTCGCTACTCTGACCTGAACCGTTCGTCTTATTCGTGGGTTTCTTCATCTGAATCCACGGGTTCCATTTTAGATACAGCAGCCATTTTGTCTCTTGCCCTCAAGTAGCCAGCGAACGGACACTGTCCGCTTCGTGACCCTGGGATTCCCAAGCTCTTGCGGAAGACACGTGTTCCTTTGAGGGTGTCTTTATGACGAGGGGGATGACACTGCAAAGGCAGATGGCCTCGCTCGAGGCTCATCTTGCCGTGCCGGTCTATTGTTTCAGCCGTGCATTCATTAGGCATGTCTCCTTTGATCCTGCAATCGTGTTTCCGATATCACCCCCTTACACTCTTTTCAATCTGTTGACTATCTTTGTCTTCCCTTACACCTGTTTCTGACTCCTTCCTTAAACTTGTTTACAGCCGGAATGGAATGTATCTAATGGTGGGATAATGTACTTTTACAGTTGGGAACCGGCGATGCTACTGTAATTATGTTCCGGGACCCTGAATACATGAAAGCAACCCTTTTGAAGTTTACTGTGGGAACTGAGTTGTAACCTTTTGTTCGCCATGTTGTGCTATGACAGAACTATGTATAAAAGGAGCGATCCACAGTTGCAATTTGAAGCAGTCTCCTAGAACCTACATGCGTTGTAGTTCTTGTGACTTCTGTATTCCCTGCAGTAAATAAATCTTGATCTTTGACGCCGAAGGAAGTGTCCCGTGTCTCTGTCATTTGTACGTCGGAACAGGTAACCCACGAAGGTTTCAGGTGTTGTCCCCTGGCACCGCTGGGCCTTAGAATAGCCCAGTCCTTCACGACTAACACATACAACAAGGGAGAGAGGGGGATCCCTAACAGATTCTTCTACGTAAGTGAATAGGCTTGGTTATGCAGTCATTCATGCAAATACAGCCCTTAGGATATGCATAAAATAACTGGACTAGCTTAAGAAATGTCTACCCTACTACCAGATTCATTAGCAGTGCAAAAATATATTCCCATTCAACAGATCAACAGAGTTGAATACCTTCTCAGCATCTAGAAAAACACGTGTAGATCAGAATCTATGAGAGTTCTGAGATACATAGCAGTTGCTTTCCCAGGGATAAAGTCTGATTATTTGGGTACTAGACTGGGACAGAAAGGATTAATCTGGTTGACTATTATCTTTGCAAAAATGATGCCATCTGCATTTATATCGATTTCTTTAACTACTAAAGAGCAAAGATTTGCTGGCTTATGCAGTGAAGGGATAGCTACCATCAACGCTTATGCATGGTAGGTGAGAAGCGACCATTCTCCACCACAGTCTCAGAGAGTCTCATAACATTGCGGGGTCAGCTCCTCTACATATTCTTTGTTATAATTAGTCTTTTGGAGATCGAAAGTTTAAAACTTATCCAAAGTAGTGATATAAGTTTAGTCACCATCTTCAAAACAGAAGTTGGGTATATAACGAGGGTAAGGTTTAATTCCAAAATTATTGTAAATCTTACACTCCAATGGTCAGAAGGCCTACAAAGTAGGTGGATCGATGTCATCCCTCTTTTAGAGAAACCACAAGTTCTTGATAACAAGCTCCCGATAATTCAGGCAGACTCAGGCAGTAGAGATCGTCCTCTTGAAACTGAGGACTTAAAAATCTATATCTCAAAAAACAGTAGACAAGTGAAACTTAAAGATCCTATCTCTCTCTCCTCTCAACGGAACTCCATAGAGGAGAGCCTACAATGGAACTGGTTACCTGGGGTCCTGTCGAGCAGATCTAACAATAATCTCCCCCTGCATCCGTTCTTTTAGCAACACATTAAAAATAATATTGTGGAATGCTGCAGGAATAAAGAATAGTAGGGAAAAGCTGCAATTTCTACATACATTAGATGTAAACGTGATCTGTCTCCAAGAGACTTGGTGTACAGAGAAACTAATATTGGGTAAGGATTATTTCACGCTAGAGCAATTCCATCCAGGAGAGGACATGCAAGGGGCGGGGTGGCTTGCCTGTTGTCTAATTAGATAAAATGGAATTATGTTTATTACTTAGACCCTAGCAACCTTTTTCAGGCAATAACATTTCTCAACTTTGACAACGCTGAAAAATGTAAACCACTGATTCTGATAAATGCTTATATTCCACCAGACGCCTGCCACAATGCACTTTTAAAGAAGGTCTTTTTATACATAAAGAAAGCCATTGAAGCAGAACCCACCCCTCATATAGTTTTGTTAGGGGATCTTAACTGTAAAATCTTAGACTTATTCAGAAATAAGGATAAAGAAGAATCCTTGCAGATTCCTCAAGCGCTCTTTCCACGAAACATTAGGACAAATAAGAGAGGGAAACTGCTCCTTGATGAATTGACAAAAGTTGATGGCATTATAGCAAGTGGAAGGCTACCTTCAGATACACCGGCGAACTTTACCTGTAAATCAAATAACAGTGAATCCATTCTAGACTATTTGATAGTGGGAAGCACCTCCTTCTTTCTTTTGAAAGATCTTAAGGTCTCTAATACTCTCCATAGTGATCATAAAGTACTAACTCTCACTGTAAACTTAAATCCAACTCTGACCGATTCACGGTCATTAAACAGTGAATCTGTTGGTCTTAGTAAGAAATCAGGGAAATGCCACTGGGATATCAGGGCAATTAGGGGTTTGGAAAGTATTCTAAAGGCCGCTGCTGAAAATTTGGTTAACTGGAACAGCTTTGAAATAGCATGTTTTGCTGACTTCATGAATACGGTGATTGCAATTGCAAAAAAAGTCGAACCAAAAAAGTCATATTAAAGTAACTCCCAGATCTCTACGTCTATTTAATATTGAAATAAACAATGAATTAGGGAACAGTATTTGACCTACTCCTCCGAAAGATATCGTAGAATTTTACTACTAAAGAGAAGGAGGACTAGGGTGAAGGTTAAGATGAGAAAAGAGAGGGAGGATAGTCTATGGATCAAATTGAGGGAAGCTGCATTGAAAGGTCAAATAAGAACATTCTGTGGAGTTAGATCAAGACCACTCCCAGTTGCTATTGAGGAGCATATATGGGTTGGTTATATCCAGAACCTTTATGCAAGTAACGGAACTGTAATTGACTGTAGTGGAACAAATGAAGACCTCTCACCAAATGGATCGCCTTCCGAAAAAGATATAGAATTGGCCATCAAGGGTTTGCGCTCCTCTGGGGCGATGGGCTCGGATGAGCTCCCAATTTCAGTCTTGAAACAAAATAGTGCAATGTGGAGTAAAATCCTATTTCCGGTGTTTAGATTCTGCTTTGTAAATAAAACGGTTCTCCCGTCTTGGAAAGGGAGTATATTAGTCCCCCTCTTCAAGAACGGAGACCGCGACGCTCCACATAACTACAGACAAATTGCACTTCTAGATGCCGTGGGTAAAGTCTTCGCCAAATGCCTCTTGATGCAAATCAATGATTGGGTGGACTTGGGTGAAATTTTACCCTTTGAGCAGACCAGATTTAGGCGAAAGCATTGAACCATGGATAATCTAACGGCATTGCAAGTAATAACTGAAAAATATGTTAAAGACAGAGGAGGGAAAGTGTATGCAGCTTTCATAGATTTCTCCACGGCATTCGATAAAGTAGTTCGTCCTTTGCTGTGGAGAAAACTATCGGACTTCGGCATGCCGGCTATCCTTCTGGAGTTAGTTCGAGCTCTCCATACTGACATTTGGTCTAGAGTCTTGATGGGAGGGGAAAGGGGTCTATCCCAAGTTATTCCTACAACAAACAGCCTAACACAAGGTTGTTTATTGGCCCCTCTATTATTCTCCCTATATATATCTGACCTCCCCTATGCCCTGTCTTTAAGTGAAGGTATCGCCCCATTACTGGGGGGAAAATCGATTGTCTTTTTGCTTTATGCCGACGACATATTAATACTGGATTTAACACCAAGGGGATTAAATAGTCGTCTGCAGGTATTACATGAATATGCAGAGGCCCATCACTTAAAGATAAATGTGTCTAAAAGTAAAGTAATGTGCATGCAGGGAAGGAAAAAGTTGAAGTATGGGAATTATGCTTTGTCTGTAGGTGGACAAAAATTGGAAGTGGTAAAATCATATGTCTTCCTAGGAAAAACAGTGTGCGGAAATTCAAGTGACAAGGCTCATAAAGAAAACAATATTCAGAAGGCAATGGCACAAGGTAAAAGCTTAATCTCCCTCTACAGATCCACAGGCAGAAGACACTTTGCACTCCTACTAGAGGTTTTCCGTGCTAAAATCCCAGCTTCCCTGTTGTATGGTATTGAACTACTCGACTTAGGAAAATGGGGCTTTCTAAATATAACAGAAGGTAAAATCTTGCGGAACCTAGCCTCAGTTAACTCTGCTTGTTCTGTTGCCGCCCTTAGGTTGGAATTTGGTCTGCCTAGTAGTTGGGTACAGGGTCTCGCAGGGATAGTGTGATCGGTTACAAGCCTTGTAAAGGGTGATCCTGGTACATTCAGATCTTTTATTCAGAAAGAAATATTAGGAACCTTAAATGAGCATTCATTTATTGTAAAAAAAATTAAAACTGCGGTTGACTTGCTTCAATTGGACGAATCTGTACTTTTTACTTTATCATCATATCAGCTAAAGGTCATTTTGAAACAGGCCACCTTGAAATTAAGTTTTACTATGGACAGGAAAGCCCGTATTTTAAAGAGAGGCATTCACCCAGCTATTGACTCCTGTTTGATAAATAAGGTACAATCTTACGATTACTTGGAACCTTCCCCATGGAGTGCGTCGTTTTTGGTTTTTATTGAGGCAGGATTCTCTTCCACTGAATAATATGTTGTTCAAATGGTATGGTTCCTCCCAAGTTTGTAATTTGTGTAATAATTCTATCCAGGATGTTACCCATGTGCTCTTTATTTGTCCGGCTATTTTATTATATTGACGTAAGTGGATGAGGACAATCTGCCTACAACTATCCATTTTGTCTGCCACCTCATTTATAGACGCCATTTACAATCCACCTAATAAAATGTTTTGTCACAGGATTTTTAACTTTTTTAAATGTTTTTAGATATGTATTAAAATTTCATATGGATGTTATGATTATCATTAGTGATTTTATCTGACGTCTTACAAGATTTTGTGTATTTGTAAACCATATTTTACTGTCCGAAAATGTATGTTTTATATTTTGTGCTCTCTTTTTATGTGGATCTCTTCTGAGTTCTAAAATCATAAATAAATTGAACTTGAACTAGTAATAAGGCTATATATGACAGGGGCACAACCATTAGACATGCTTCTAATTAGATTTCTTTTTTCTTCAAGAGCTAGGGAGGCAAGTGGATACTCCATGTGTTCCTTCTCAAGCCAGGGCATGGTCATATTGTTATGGTCAGTGATATCAGTTGATGAAGTGCTAGTTTGGGAAACGTATAACTCCTCGTAATATTGCTTAAAGTGCTTCCCTATTTAGGAGGAGTCATAAAGGGGTACTCTTTGGTAGACTGTGTGCAGGTCACAATCCTCTCCGACAACCTGGGATGCATCAAGCACGCAAGAGTTTTACCAGGCCGTGCTCCCTCACCATATATTCTAGCTGCAGAGTATTTGCCAATATATTTGACATCACTGTCCACAAATTCATGAAATTAATAGAGCTTGGACTGAATTGTATGCAGACTACAATCATCCGTAGACTGTTTAAGGGAACATATATCCTATTCAAAATGAGCTACACTGATATATATGGATCGCAGGGCACCTGCATGTTTGGTTATGCTTATCCCTGAGATATATGTTTTCAGTACCCCCTATGGAGTTTAAAAATGCTGAATGGCGGCTAAATTATGGTAAAAAATTACCTAAAGCTGTAGCAATTTCAGATCGAAATATTTCTGGTTTTGAAGAAAGCTAAATATAGTCTTTTCTGGCTGCAGGCCTTGTTTACTCTTATTTTATGTACCTACAGAATGACAATGGCAACTCCTCTGACATAGATTCAATCAGTCAAAATTACAATAATGGAAGACATTTTTATCTGTAACTTTTGGAAGAGTACAAGTTACTACTCTTCTCTATAATCGCTCTAATTTATGTTAGGTGCACTTGCTGTTTGCAATTAATATTTTTATAATTATTAGAACACAGTTTGGTATTGCTTTAGCAAGTTGCTTTTGTATGCAACTAATGCTCAATGAATTGTATTTTTTCAGCTGATCCCCTGTTCTGGATTATGCGCTACAGTGGACTTTACAATTTGGTCAAAGTCTACAATCATCTCCGTGGAGATGTGAATCGAGAAGGCCTAAGAAATGCAGCATGGAAAGCTATTCACATTCAAGAGAGGAACGAGCAGGATTCTCGAGTTTTGGAAGCTGTGAAAGTGGCTGAGGTACAGAATGGCTTTCATCAGTAGATGTCTGGATGAAGAATTAATTGCAGCAAAATTATTAACTAACTTTAACAGAAACAAGTTACTGCAAAATGAAACACATTGGGGGTTTATCTTTGAATGCCAACGTGCTTAGTAAAGATTTTATCTACTGTTTATGACATTCAGGGCATTCTTATGACTTTGGCAGTCCTCCTGCAGCACCGCCACCACTCCTTCAGCAAGAGGACCTTCAAGACCTTAGTGCGCCCGCCCACCCACCGGATTCAGAGTTGATTCCAGATCGGGCGGGCGATGTGCAGCGGTCTCACGGCTATGGTCTCTTAGGCTCATGAGAGAGCCTAACATACAGACGGCTGCCGTGAGAGTGCTGACTTCATGTTCCTCCATGGTGTGGCATGCACCATGTTGTTTTCATCACACCATGCAGGAATGGGGTTCAATTCCAGTGGTGCGCTCCCTACATGCACCTCCAGAAGTGACAGGGCACCCTGTTAGGGCTCCCTGAGATGCTCTCAGCCACCCTTTTCATGGTGGGCTTACCGCCATGAAAGGGGCGGTGGTCAGGCAACTCGTAATGTGCTTGGCGGTCCTCAGCGGCACCATCAGCTTATTACAGCTCATGACCGCAGTGCCGCCGCTGCGGGTTCCTGGATCCTGGCAGACGCAGTGGTCCTGTCGGCGTCCAACCTCCACATTCAGAATACTGCAGGCAGAACCGCAGTGTGGCAGTGGTCAGACCGTCATCGGGAGTATGTCGGTCCTGTGGACCGCCGTACTCATAATCCGACCCTCAGTCTTTATCTATTTAGTGGAAAACAATCAATTATACACAAACACAGTTGAAATTAAATGTTTGGCTAAAATTACTGGAGTCTGGAAGAGATCCTTTCTTTTTTCTTTGTAAGCACTTCAGTGGATGCCCCAATTGTTATCAGTTAACACGAGGGCTATGATCCCTCATCATGTATCCAACTCTTCTTTGTGACAGGGCAAGCCTACATGAACCTTCTTGCACTGCATCACCCAAGGGCCCCTGCTTGACAATGTTTCATTCATCATTTATTCTTTTCCATATTTATATCTCACTAGAGAAAATATTTGATTCTAAATCATTGAGTAATATGGTTACAGTTTCTTTCCTTGGTAATTTCAGCGCTCTGGTTACAATACAGTGCCCAAGGTGTACAGTATAGTACAGTACATTCTGTGAAATGCAAGGTTGGATGACTGGTGTTGGGTTTGGCAACACTGTCTACCCATAATGCACGTGCAGTGACACTCATGATGCAGCAAATTGGACTAGCGAAAAGCTCTTTGAGCTAGCCCAAATGTAAGGAAAACATATCTTGTCACAACAGCGTGTATTCTGTGTTGGCTAAGTTGAAAAAGAATGGAAGTCATTGTTTAATTTCCTTTTCAAACAGAGAGAGCATCCCTGAAAAAGCTTTAAGGGGGCTTTCTATAGTCTTTCAAAAAATAGGAAAGTTGGATAACCTAGAGCTGGGTTACATAAACTGGGTAATTCTCTTCGTTTTGTCTGTGTTCATTTGCCCAGAGGTGCTATTTAGCATCACATTACATATTTCCAAACAGTGTTTTATTCTTCAACTTTACTTTTAATGGTGGAAAGTGCAATGTTTGCATCATCTGCAATCAATATCTTTGCTTTCTGTTTAATATACTATTAGAACATTATTATTTTCTAATGCAAAACAGAACCAACATCATCAAAAAGTAATGGAGCACATCATTTGCAAATATGATTTGTTTTAAATTCTGTTTATTTGAGCCGAGACTAAGACAACACAAAGCGATAACTATCAAGGCACATACATAGGTACATTTCCGTATCGGTACAGAATCTTCACATTCATGACTTGCACACAGTACTCACGTGGGAGCATCCATTTCAATACCAGTTTCTCAGTTCTTTATGTATTCTGAAAATTTGATAGCCCAGCCAGTTTTCGACTCTGTTTCCTCCAACGATCTCATATTTTACAGCATTTTGTGGGGCAACATCTGACTTTGTATACCGAGTTCTCCGCAAGCATGCACCAGTCTACGTTTTGGGTCCATTTTAAAATGGTTGGTATGTTCTCTTTTCCCACGGCTGAACTGTTTCTCGCTTTGCTACCATCAGTGCTGTGTTGCAAAAGAGCATGTCATATTTTGTGAGGGTTTGCTGTTTCCAGAGTGACACCCCCTACAGCTATCTTTGATGTGATAGCTATGTCTGTCCCCACCTTCACTGGTCCCTGAGAGGCTGTGTTGTTGAAATGCTCAAGGAACGGACAAGTCCACAGTGTTTGCACCAATGTGCCCTGTTGCCCAAGTGACCAAGGTATCTGTCGTCACCATTTCTAACCATTTTGTGTAATCCGGTGTGCATGAAGTGCTCTCTATGAAGGATCTTGACTTGCACCATTCTGAAACCTGCCCTCCTGGCAGAGACTGTTAGAGGCACGCCTCCCTCCAGTCCTCTTCTTCAAGCCTACCCAGGTCTACCTCCCCATTTCCTTTAGGCTCTCAAGTGGTGTGCTAATAATAATCAGTGTCCTATATATTTGGGAGTTTGCATGATTGTAGAGGGTTGCTGCCAGGACTCTGCCTTCCACTGGGGATTTCTCCTCTAGGGGATCAAGACTTACTGAAGAGGCTCCATTATCAGCGTGAATATTGCGTCCTGTGGCTGAAGTGGGTTCTGTTTCCCCCTGCAAAGATGGGGGTTGAGGGTGTGTCCTGCCTTGTGAGTGGGCGTGGTGACAAGTTGTTTCAGTCCAATGTTGGCGAGGTTGTCAAGGCAGGTGGTGGAGTTGTGGTCGCCTGGGTTGTCGAGGTGGAATTCAGGTCTCCGATGAGTATGTAGTCCATGGAGGCAATGGCATGGGGTGCAATGAGGTCAGTGATGGTGAAGGCAAAGGGGATGCGGGGGGGGGTCTGTAGGCAAGAGTGCCGCAGAGCGTGGAGTTGGGCCTGGTCTGGACCTGGAAGTGTAGGTGTTCAGCGGTGGAGAAGGCGTTGCTCGAGGTGGAGAGGCAGAGGGAGTTTTTGTGCATGATGGCAAGTCCTCCTCCTGGGTGAACGGGAGTACGGGCTTGCCTTTGGTGCGGCGTTTTTGGCGCGCCAGCAGCACGACCTCGCAGCAGCCTTCATTAAATAGGCAAGGGGGGAGGGACGTGCAACTGGGAGGCAGAAGCTGGAACCAGCAGCGGGAAGGGGCCGCAGGGGAAACAGCTGCAGGATGGAAAATGGGATAAAAACACAACAGGAATTAAACAGAGGTAAACAAAGAATAGACCAGAAACAATTAAATAGACCAGAAATAAACAAAAATCCCACCAGAAGCAGGGTCAGGCACAGCAGGAGAAGCGGTGGCAGAACGAAGCGGGTACAAAACAGGACCTGGGCAGCTTTTAACACCTACCAGGAGGAGGTCAACGGGGTCAGCAGTGAATGCGCAACAGCGGAGCTGCTGGGAGAAGAGCAGTTCTCAGACCAGGAGGTCAGAGGACTTTCTTGTGCTTCCCCTCCAGTGGCCGCCATTAAATAGGGAAGGGGGAGGGATGTGCAGCTGGGAGGAGGGCGCAGGAGCCAGAAGGGGCCCCAGGGGAAGCAGTGGCGGGATGGAAAATGAACTAAAAACACAACAGGAAAACATCGAATAGACCAGAAACAATTAAAGTTACCAGAAATATACAAAAATCACACCAGAAGCAGGTTCAGGCACAGCAGGAGAAGCGGTGGCAGAATGAAGCGGCACAATACAGGACCTGGATCGCCTTCGAACACCTACTAGGAGGTGAACAGGGTCTGCGGTGAACGTGCGGACAGCGGAGCTGCTGGGAGAAGAGCAGTTTTCAGACCAGGAGGTCAGAGGACACCATCTGCAGAGCTATTGAAACCAGTGTAGTGTTTAGAAGGCAAACTTGGGTGTGATCGACTGATCTGGAGCTGTACAAGCAGGGCTTGATTAGGGCACCACGCAGGTGGACGGCGTCCTCCCACTTATTTTACCGGGTGGATGCTATCCCCCCTGCCAAACAGCTGGACTTCACTCTTTGGGCTCTCTGGGACGAGGAGCTCGGAGCTCACAGCACGCTGCTCATGCGCTGATTTCTCAGATGCAATCGCATCTAATGGGTGAGCGAGGGGAGACAATGAGCCCGATGGTGCAAGCCACCTTTCGTGACATCACTTCCTGTCGTGACGTCACTTCTTGTGACAGCGCCCCCCCCCCACTTCTTCTTTTAGGACTTGTGCCCTGTTTGCAAGCATCTTTAATTGACCTGCCTTTGAGGGGCTCCCGGCTATTTGGAGAAAAGGCTGATTCGGCACTAAAATAATTCAAGCACAGTTGCATCACAGCACGATCTATAGGGTTAATGACGCCAATTAAACTATTTTTCCACCAATAGAGTCGACATATGACAGGATAGGGAAAATAAAATAAATGAATGAATGAAACCCCTTACCTTGGGCTCGCCACATCACTGATGCCGCGAGTGCAAGGTAAGTGCGGCTATTTATTTATTTTCCCTATCCTGTCGTATGTCGGTTTCAGCTGCCCTTGCTATAAAACATATAAAGTGCACGATTACCCCAGGGTGTCGTCGCCCTGAATTGGGTATTGCAATGTAGCATGAACAAGAGGAGGCCAGATATTGAAAAGCCAAGTTTCCTAAGACTAAATAGAGTGGGAGCTGCTTTGATATTTATGGGCAGACTGTTCCATAACAACGAGGCTTCGGAAAAGAAACAGCTGCCCCCCCATTTAAGTCTCTTAAATCTGGGACAGGAGATCGTCAATGTATTTTTTGATCGAAGGCCTCTATTGGGTACGTACCAAGAGAAGGATTGCCCCTCCCCACCTCACTGCTCTTACTTGTACTAGCCGCGCCTGGCTAGTTTACAGACAGCACCAAGCCTCTCAACTTGTACTGCACAACCCAACATAGTAGTTTCAAGAACGTGGGCATGACTCCAACAGAACCCTTTACAGCCAGCAGCGGCATTCAAAATTCAGGTCTTAATTCATTCAGCATGTGTTGGACAGGCCTCGTGAAGGGGGCCGCTTCCTCCCCGCATCACAAGACTCGGGCACCGGCTCTCCCGGTGTCACCAGAAGAACCACCCCGGCAACCCACAGAAGCAACCCGCAACCCGTCCCCAACGCAACGCCTGCTCCCGAACACCCCGACATCGGCCGGCCCGGGCCACCACCGACAGCCTTGCCCCGGCCCAGCCGCCATCTTGGACACTGCACCACGAGGCCGCGTGGCCTCAGCTCGACCCCAACCCTGGGCCTGGCCCGGCCCCGACATCGAGGCACCACCATCCACCCAGGAGGTGAGCGGACCACTTGGCAGGTCAATGGGAGAAAGGAGTGTCGATGGCTCTCCCCCGCCAGGTGCCGATCGGCCCCAGCCTCCCCGGGCGCTGGCTCCACCCCCCCGCTGGGTGTCTGGACTCCCTCATCCCGGACCTCCCGACCTCCAAGAGCGAGGGTCCGGACATCAAAGGATGGCAGACCTATAACTGGGGCAGCTCCAGAGCAGGAAGGCAGTTGTATCCTGGAGTCGAGAGACACTTTGAAGAACTCATCCTTGAAGGACTGCTGGCGCTGCCGCAGCCCTGCCTTGTGAATCATCGTCCTGCCTCCTGCCTGCTGCTTTCTGCAACCTACATCCTCGTCGGGACCTGCTGGCGCTGCCGCGGCCCTCTGCAACCTACATCCTCATCGGGACTTGCTGGCGCTGCCGCGGCCCTCTGCAACCTACATCCTCGTCGGGACCTGCTGGCGCTGCCGCGGCCCTCTGCAACCTACATCCTCGTCGGGACCTGCTGGCGCTGCCGCGGCCCATCCTTGTGTGAACCATCGCCTTTGCCGGCTGGCGCTACCGCGGCCCTTCTCAAGTGAGACTTATCATCCGAGCCTGCTGGCGCTGCCGCGGCCCGACCTTCCAGAACTCCGAGCTCGAGGATTGTGAGCTATTCATCGTACCACCTCAGTACCAGACCGGTACCAAGACTGTCCCGCTACCCCCTTTCCCTTCCAGAGACTAGAATTGAGAGGACCCTTGTGTCCCGATCTCACTGTATCGTTGATATCCTTGCTGCAAGAACCGTATATAAAGAGTGTTGACCTTATCCTTGTGTGGTGTCCATCTGTGGGGGGGAAGTTACTTGTCTGTACGATCGCTGGAGACGGCCCTCACCGGAGGCCTCTCCTCTTGTCCTCGGCCGACCCTCCAGGTCCCCGTCTAACAGCATGTTAACAAAATAAGAAATAATACGGTCACCATAATCTGGAATTAATTTACACTAAAGTGCTATTTAGCACAGGATTATGTGCTTGTGAGTGGTAGTCTATTTCTACCCATCCAATTCTTTTTAAAAAAAGGGCGGTAACATTTTGCTTTTTTCGTAACATCAATATATAAATTGTGGGAAACAGCCTTAATTACAAAAGTTTAAAAACGACTGACCTGAACAAAGAATCCTAAGCAACGACGACGTCCTTAACCACAACATCCTTAACCACCAATTATTCGAGCACCGACTTTCCTAAACCACGAAAAAAAATACCTTGTGACTGGCCAATAGATGGCACTATTGTAATTACAAGCACAACTTGACAATTATACTTAGCACGGTTTAGGGCTGCCTTAGTTTTGTTATGGAGTGTTGAATGAGTCTGGCAGTTGCTCCCCTCAGCAGGTAGGCTGATCGTTATCTAATCTCCCTATATACTCTGTAAAGCATACAGCATGCCTGGAGGCCTTGGCTCATTGGAAGTGCTTGCGCTGACAGGCACAGCTTAATAAAGTTTTTATCCTAAAAATTACGGCACTTGTAGAAACATTTGGGGCAGTTTACTTTTACACTTCTTTTGTTTAACACTGTACCTTTACACTTAGGTTCAGTGATTGATGTCACAGCGTGGGGGCTTCTGCTGAGAGTGCTTACGCTGATAAGCACAGCATTTTCGTTGTTAACATGGCAATGCAGCCGTTGCTCCTGTAGGCTGACTTGGAGAGCTGAAAGACTCGGCTGGCAAAGTACTGTGTCAAGCATTCGCTCCATGTTTTCCAACCTTACGAGTCTACTCTTCTTTATTGTGCTTGCGCTGATGGGCGCAGCTTGATGTATTTGTGTTCCTCACTTTTTAGGTGCTTATGCAGATAACACCATCGATGCTAGTGTTATTTTCCTCCTGTGCTGGAACTTGAGATTCCCCATTGTTCATGACGAGCTCAGCTCGTCATGAGTGTATGGAGGTGTACATCATGACGAGCTGAGCTCGTCATGAGCGTCCAAGGAGTTAAGCACAGCCTTACCACTCTCTCTGCTTGATTGTGCTTCCTGTAACACGCCGGTAATGATTGGAAAAAAAATATTGTGGGTAGCTGAGGAGTTTGTGGAAGCGTTTTTAGGGCTCGGCCTATGTCACCACTGCGTCAGCAGTGGGGCGGAGCTCCAAGCCGTATTGTTAAGGGGCTCAGAATAGTGTAGCAAAAATTCCTCAGTGTGTGAGATTTTCAGTAGTTATTTTTGCCATCTGCATGGTAATTGGTCCTCGCGGTGCCGTGTTTGTAGTAGCCTTGACGCAATAGGCCATATATATTTAATGTTCAGCACTTCCTGCATTTTCTGTGTGGTTATGCGCAAGGGAGTCTAATAAATTTCAATTACGGGCTGTCAGGGTGCCGCGGTAATAGAATCCAGATGGTCGGGGCGCGTTCACCAGTCTGTATTGAGTTTGGTGGGCGCGCGTTCGTCTGCATTCTTTCATGTGTAAGTGTTGGCCTTTGAAGAGCTGGCTTGGTCCTGCTATAAGAAGAAATTAAGACGAAACAGATGTTCCCTTGTTTCTGTCAATATAGTTTCGATTCTGCATTTCAGTTACTAACTTCACATGTTTTTAAAACTAAACATTTGCTGTCTTATGACTTATATCAGTGTGTTCTTAGAACCATCTATAGACATAGGTCAGTCTAATACTGAAAACAGCATGTGGGAAACACATGCACAAGCATCACCACAACTATGTGGCGCAGCTCTCCTTGTCAGTGTATATGTGTTTCGCAGTGCTCTTTAATATTTATTTTGTTGTCAATTTACTGCAGCTAAAATGTGTTTTTATTACATTTTAGTGCACATTAATAGTCTGAGCAGAGTTCACCTGAGTATGCAGGGTGAGCACTGAGTATGCAGCGTGAGCAGTAAGAGTATGCACAGTGAGCAGTAAGAGTATGCAGGGTGATCAGTATTACTATGCAGGGCGAGCAGAGTGTGAGTATTCAGGGTGATCAGTATGAGTATGCAGGGTGATCAGTATGAGTATGCAGGGTGAGCAGTAGGAGTATGCAGGGTGAGCAGTATGAGTATGCAGGGTGAGCAGTATGAGTATGCAGGGTGAGCAGTAAGAGTATGCAGGGTGATCAGTATGACTATGCAGGGTGAGCAGAGTGTGAGTATGCAGTGTGATCAGTATGAGTATGCAGGGTGAGCAGAATGAGTATGCAGGGTGAGCAGTAAGAGTATGCAGGGTGATCAGTATGGCTATGCAGGGTGAGCAGAGTGTGAGTATGCAGTGTGATCAGTATGAGTATGCAGGGTGAGCAGTAGGAGTATGCAGGGTGAGCAGTATGAGTATGCAGGGTGAGCAGTATGAGTATGCAGGGTGAGCAGTAAGAGTATGCAGGGTGATCAGTATGACTATGCAGGGTGAGCAGAGTGTGAGTATGCAGTGTGATCAGTATGAGTATGCAGGGTGAGCAGTATGAGTATGCAGGGTGAGCAGTAAGAGTATGCAGGGTGATCAGTATGGCTATGCAGGGTGAGCAGAGTGTGAGTATGCAGTGTGATCAGTATGAGTATGCAGGGTGAGCAGTATGAGTATGCAGGGTGAGCAGTATGAGTATGCAGGGTGAGCACACTGAGTATGCAGGGTGAGCACACTGAGTATGCAGGGGGAGCACACTGAGTATGCAGGGTGAGCACACTGAGTATGCAGGGTGAGCTCACTGAGTATGCAGGGTGATCAGTATGCAGGGTGATCAGTATGAGTATTCAGGGTGATCATTATGAGTATGCAGGGTGAGCAGTAAGAGTATGCACGGTGAGCAGTAAGAGTATGCAGGGTGATCAGTATGACTATGCAGGGTGAGCAGAGTGTGAGTTTGCAGTGTGATCAGTATGAGTATGCAGGGTGAGCAGTATGAGTATGCAGGGTGAGCAGTAGGAGTATGTAGGGTGAGCAGTATGAGTATGCAGGGTGAGCAGTATGAGTATGCAGGGTGAGCAGTATGAGTATGCACGGTGAGCAGTAAGAGTATGCAGGGTGATCAGTATGACTATGCAGGGTGAGCAGTGTGAGTATGCAGGGTGATCAGTATGAGTATGCAGGCTGAGCAGTAGGAGTATGCAGGGTGAGCAGTAGGAGTATGCAGGATGAGCAGTAGGAGTATGCACAGTGAGCAGTAAGAGTATGCAGGGTGATCAGTATGACTATGCAGGGTGAGCAGAGTGTGAGTATGCAGTGTGATCAGTATGAGTATGCAGGGTGAACAGTATGAGTATACAGGGTGAGCAGTATGAGTATGCAGGGTGAGCAGTAGGAGTATACAGGGTGAGCAGTATGAGTATGCAGGGTGAGCAGTAAGAGTATGCAGGGTGATCAGTATGACTATGCAGGGTGAGCAGTATGAGTATGCAGGGTGAGTAGTATGAGTATGCAGGGTGAGCACACTGAGTATGCAGGGTGAGCACACTGAGTATGCAGGGTGAGCACACTGAGTACGCAGGGTGAGCACACTGAGTACGCAGGGTGGGCACACTGAGTATGCAGGGTGGGCACACTGAGTATGCAGGGTGAGCACACTGAGTATGCAGGGTGAGCACACTGAGTATGCAGGGTGAGCACACTGAGTATGCAGGGTGAGCACACTGAGTATGCAGGGTGATCAGTATGAGTATGCAGGGTGATCAGTATGAGTATGCAGGGTGAGCAGTAGGAGAATGCAGGGTGAGCAGTATGAGTATGCAGGGTGATCAGAACGAGTATGTAGGGTGATCAGTGAAAGTATGCAGGGTGAGCAGTAAGCGTATGCAGGGTGAGCAGTAAGAGTATGCAGGGTGATCAGTAAGAGTATGCAGGGTGATCAGTATGACTATGCAGGGTGAGCAGAGTGTGAGTATGCAGGGTGAGCAGTATGAGTATGCAGGGTGAGCAGTAGGAGTATGCAGGGTGAGCAGTATGAGTATGCAGGGTGAGCACACTGAGTATGCAGGGTGAGCACACTGAGTATGCAGGGTGAGCACACTGAGTATGCAGGGTGATCAGTATGCAGGGTGATCAGTATGAGTATGCAGGGTGATCAGTATGAGTATGCAGGGTGAGCAGTAGGAGAATGCAGGGTGAGCAGTATAAGTATGCAGGGTGAGCACACTGAGTATGCAGGGTGAGCACACTGAGTATGCAGGGTGAGCACACTGAGTATGCAGGGTGAGCAGAGTGTGAGTAAGCAGGGTGATCAGTATGACTATGCAGGGTGAGCAGAGTGTGAGTATGGCGGGTGAGCAGAGTGAGAGTATGCAGGGTGATAGGTAAGAGTATGCAGGGTGAGCAGTGTGTGAGTATGCAGGGTGATTTGTATGTGTGTTTCCAGGGCCAGCATGGTGAGCAGAGTGTGAGTATGCATGGTGATCATTATGAGTATGCAGGGTGATCATTATGAGTATGCAGGGTGAGCACACTCAGTATGCAGGGTGAGCACACTGAGTATGCAGGGTGATCAGTATGCAGGGTGATCAGTATGAGTATGCAGGGTGATCAGTATGAGTATGCAGGGTGAGCAGTAAGAGCATGCACGGTGAGCAGTAAGAGTATGCAGGGTGATCATTAAGAGTATGCAGAGTGATCAGTATGACTATGCAGGGTGAGCAGAGTGTGAGTATGCAGGATGAGCAGTAGGAGTATGCAGGGTGAGCAGTATGAGTATGCAGGGTGAGCAGTATGAGTATACAGGGTGAGCCCACTGAGTATGCAGGAAGAGCACACTGAGTATGCAGGGTGATCAGTATGCAGGGTGATCAGTATGAGTATGCAGGGTGATAAGTATGAGTATGCAGGTTGAGCAGTAAGAGTATGCAGGGTGAGCAGTAAGAGTATGCAGGGTGATCAGTATTACTATGCAGGGTGATCAGTATGAGTATGCAGGGTGATCAGACTGAGTATGCAAGGTGATCAGACTGAGTATGCAGGGTGATCAGACTGAGTATGCAGGGTGAGCAGTAGGAGTATGCAGGGTGAGCAGTAGGAGTATGCAGGGTGAGCAGTAGGAGTATGCAGGGTGAGCAGTATGAGTATGCAGGGTGAGCAGTATGAGAATTCAGGGTGAGCCCACTGAGTATGCAGGGTGAGCACACTGAGTATGCAGGGTGAGCAGAGTGTGAGTAAGCAGGGTGATCAGTATGAGTATGCAGGGTGAGCAGTAGGAGTATGCAGGGTGAGCAGTATGAGTATGCAGGGTGAGCAGTATGAGTATGCATGGTGAGCACACTGAGTATGCAGGGTGAGCACACTGAGTATGCAGGGTGAGCACATTGAGTATGCAGGGTGAGCAGAGTGTGAGTAAGCAGGGTGATCAGTATGAATATGCAGGGTGAGCAGAGTGTGAGTATGGCGGGTGAGCAGAGTGAGAGTATGCAGGGTGATCAGTAAGAGTATGCAGGGTGAGCAGGGTGTGAGTATGCAGGGTGATTTGTATGTGTGTTTCCAGGGCCAGCATGGTGAGCAGAGTGTGAGTATGCAGGGTGATCATTATGAGTATGCAGGGTGATCAGTATGAGTATGCAGGGTGAGCACACTGATTATGCAGGGTGAGCACACTGAGTATACAGGGTGATCAGTATGCAGGGTGATCAGTATGAGTATGCAAGGTGATCAGTATGAGTATGCAGGGTGAGCAGTAAGAGTATGCATGGTGAGCAGTAAGAGTATGCAGGGTGATCAGTAAGAGTATGCAGGGTGATCAGTATGACTATGCAGGGTGAGCAGAGTGTGAGTATGCAGGGTGAGCAGTATGAGTATGCAGGGTGAGCAGTATGAGTATGCAGGGTGAGCACACTGAGTATGCAGGGTGATCAGTATGCAGGGTGATCAGTATGAGTATGCAGGGTGATAAGTATGAGTATGCAGGGTGAGCAGTAAGAGTATGCAGGGTGAGCAGCAAGAGTGTGCAAGGTGATCAGACTGAGTATGCAGGGTGATCAGACTGACTATGCAAGGTGATCAGACTGATTATGCAGGGTGATCAGTAGGAGTATGCAGGGTGAGCAGTAGGAGTATGCAGGGTGAGCAGTAGGAGTATGCAGGGTGAGCAGTATGAGTATGCAGGGTGAGCAGTATGAGAATTCAGGGTGAGCACACTGAGTATGCAGGGTGAGCACACTGAGTATGCAGGGTGATCAGTATGCAGGGTGATCAGTATGAGTATGCAGGGTGATCAGTATGAGTATGCAGGGTGAGCAGTAAGAGTATGCACGGTGAGCAGTAAGAGTATGCATGGTCATCAGTATGACTATGCAGGGTGAGCAGTATGAGTATGCAGGGTGAGCAGTATGAGTATGCAGGGTGAGCAGTATGAGTATGCAGGGTGAGCAGTATGAGTATGCAGGGTGAGCAGTATGAGTATCCACCAAACACACACACCAACAGCCATCACTGCACAATTCCTACAGGCACACACATCCAACACCCATCAATGCACACACCAATTGATAACGCATCCACCAATTAATATTGTACCTATCGCACTATGCTGCACTTTACCTTTTAAAGATAATGCGTTAAAGTGCAGCATGCCACCATTGATAACATTCCAATCCAACACACATATCTCCAACACACGCCACATGCTTCCACTCCAAAACACATGCCTAAAACACATTGCCATTTACAATGCCATTATCTCAAACTCAAACAAACCCGAGCCCTAATGCATTCCTAATGCTTGTTTTAATGTTGAGGTCTGCCCGGTACTTTTTAAAATCATCGGTGAGTGCATTTTAAACATAGCACAACCATGCATTCAAACTGCTTAGCTCGAGCCTGAGGAGCCATGTAGGAGGCTGGACTCTTCTCTTTTGTTCTCACATTCCATGGAGCTGCGCGCCGGCTCAGTTGTGGATGTTGTGACATTTCCCCGTTTTCATACGACATGTGCAGAAAGCAGGTTGATCAGGTATGTTCTGTTTTGCACATAGTGGGAAATTCGGGATATATGTAAATTACATTTTTTTCGTGGTTCAGGAAGTCGTGGTTCAATACATTAGTGGTTTGCCTTTGATCGTTGTTGAGCCTTCGTGGTTGAGGCACTCGTGATTTACTAGATAGCTGTTTGATCATACAACCATAAATTGAACTGCTCTGACACGGTGCAAACAGAAATAGGGTAATGTAGTACACCATTTGCAAATATGTCAAAATAAAAAATAATAGAACCCCAAGCACATAATGATATTTTGAGCTCTGGAGTGCTATGCAGTCCTTAAAAGCTTATATACCAGGGAAGTTCTTTTTTTCATGCTTCACAGTGTTTGACATGGAGACTTTAAACACATGGAAATTGAATTTTGGTTTCATAAATCTTTGAGATATCCGCGAGGCAGTAAAACAAGGAAAAGAAGAAAGTTGCTTTTTGGAATTGGATAGCACGCACAACAGACACGCAGAACTGTTTTATTAGATGCTATTCAGGAACATGGGAGTGAGTTACAGTTTCTGTTCGGAGTAGTTTTCAGGACATTTACAGGCGGCGTTAAAGTCATGTCAGTATGCTGCAGATCCTCTTAAATTGTAGCAGCTGCAAGCTTGAGTAATCAATGTGTCACATACCTTAATTAGACTAGATGTTAACTTTCAGGAAAGGTTTTGTTCCCTAAGCTCAGAAAATCTCCATGCTAGAAACAGCCTTCTTCAGACCTTGCCTTACTGCTAATCTTTGGAAGTGTGTAACACTGGAGGGTTAAACTGAGAAGCCAGTTCTGTTTGAGACTGCAAATACGGCCACAGCTGACCACCCATGAATATGCAAATTAACACGACAGGTAAAATTAAAGTTAGAAGGCTTGGTAGGCAGTGCTTAATTTGCACAAGAATAAGTGCTGTTGTTTAAAGATCTGCTCAGAAGCCTGTGACCGGCACTGTGCCCAATGCAAGAGTGCCCAGTCTTGAATCCTCCTCAGGCCCCTTTAATTCCCTGTCAGACACTGCCTGCCCAGTCATCTCACTCCTGCAGGTTCCTGCTTTCTCCCTTTGTGATGTTTTTTCCGTCTTTCCCTTCCTACTCCTTTTCCCTTTGTGTGTTTTTCCTTCTCTTTCTCTCCGGAAATGTCTGAATAAGAAAAAATAAGTAACAGTCCCCAAAAATGAGTGCCGGTATTCCCTACTGACAATCAAAGGCTCAAAGTTGGTACTATTCTGAAGAAGGCACTTGGGATTTAATGGGAGGGACTAAAATTAGTTAGACCGAAATGTCATCACTATGTCCTGATTTTAATGTTTACAACTAGAAATTAGAAATTATTGAAACAAATCTATAGACCTGGTTTGTCATGAGTGAGGTGTGGTATAAAGTATCTGAATTAAGAAATCCAAAAACCGCCTTTGAGAGGGCAGTTGGCAATAATCAGTTTTATAATGATCAATCATTCTGATGTAATGAAACAAATGATTGCGGAGAGACATTTGTAAAAAGCTATAAAAATGTAGTTTCATGCCAATGATTATTCTCTAGATTTGTGAACTTCACTTGGTACAACATAACCATAAGTGGCAGAGTCAAACTATTTGATGTATTGATGCACTCCTGTGAACACTGCAACTAAGATAATTTTTTTACCTGTTCAACTGTTGGTTCAGCTACAGTTTCCTCTTATTTTCACCCACCAGTGGTGGCCCGGCACGAATTAGGGGTTGGCAGGGCGGGTAGGCAGGGGCAAGTAAATAAAATATATAATTTAACTTACCTCCTTGCAATGTCTTGCTCCGAGGTTTTGCGCTCAGCCAGGTAATGGGGTCCTGGGCATGTTCTCTATGTAAGCTGGAATTCAGCCGGTGTGGAGAACAGGGAAAGTGTGCATGAATGTTTGGCTGGCTCGAGAGGATGAAAACCACTCCTCCCCTCCCTTGCTCTGTCAGCTAAGCAACCCCATAGTTGCCACGTCCACAAACAGGAAACAATAAAATGATAGTAACTTTTAATTATTATCATTTTATTTCTCCTTACACTTCTGAAACACAGTGGGGCGACGCTCCTCCGCCTAAGTGAAGGAGCCGCCACTGTCACCCATATCTTTTTCATGTAAGGTACCACATGAATAGATTATGCTATAAACACATGGTAACCTTCTTGGGGGTTCCCCAATACATATCACGTCTTATGGATACACTTATGCAGTCCATTAACTTCTGAATCCTAATCTATTGTAAAATGGTCCGTAAAATAATGGAAATATAAATCCTTTCTACTTTTTTACTTTGGACCAGATTGAGAGTTTGGTAGGCAGTAGTCTGTTTGTCAGGCTGGCAGAGGACCACCCTAAAAGAAAGCCAACTTTCAAACTGAGCAATCACCACCAGGCCCACAGTGATCTCTGTACCTTCAGAGGAACTGCTGTCCCTGAAATTCTTCTGAGTTGACAACAACTTTGGTAGTCAGTCACCACCGGTTTTGATGGCAGTCCAGCAAACGTTTTGTTTTTCCAAAATAAACTCTCAAATTGTGAGTTTCTTTTTGAAAAACAAATAAACAATGACCTGACCTCCATAGAAAGGGAGCTTTTTGCCAGGTGTGGGGTCATTATTTTTTATTTTTCTGTTCATTACTGCTAAATGATGAACACAATATGTTTAAAAATGGACATCACACCGTCTATGTACAGCCTTTCATCTCTTTTCTGTCGAACAGATGGAGGAAGCTTTCCGTCAATGGAGTCAGCTGGTGCTACGTTGACAAAAAGCTGCCAGTCTTTAGGACCTTAAATAGGGCAGCAGACCATCAGTTTGGAGGATAGGATACTCCATCACGTTGCTGACAGAGAACCCTGTCCAGTATTTGGACAGAATGTCGGATTAGAAATATCGAGTTGTAGAAATTTCAGAGAAAAAATTATTGTGATACAAAAATATTACTGTCAAGAATATCGAGTTTTTTGTTTTAGGTAAGTAATATTGTTTTTAATAATATCGCTGTTGTTAGTATAATTTTCAATAAAATAGTTGTAAAAATATCTTTATGTGTTAATTCATATATTAATTTTATGTGTTATTATTGTTTGTATAATTGTTAGTATTTTGGAAAATAGTTTGTAATTTTAAGTAATTTATGCTTTTAATTTTATTGCTAATAGTAATTTATATTTTTGTAGCGAGTTGCTAGGTTTGTAAGGGTTAATTACTTATAATTAATGAGTATTAGTTTATTATTTATTAGTTGAATAATAATTATGTACATTGTATAATAATATATTTTTAAAGGTATATATTAAGTGCTGGTAGCTGGGTTTTTAAGGGTATAAGGTGGGAAATTAATTACGTCATAGTTAATTACTAATTGATAATTCATGTATTATTAAATATGTAATTGATTAATAGATAGGCAAATTGTTTAATATTTATATATTTTATGTTATATCATGTGTGGGCTGTTGGGTTTCTAGGCGTATAGGGTGGAGAGTTAATGTTAACTATAATGAATTAACAATTAACAATTTATCATTCATTATTCAAATGATATTTATGTTAATGGTGCAATAATTGAATTTTTTTAAGTCACATATTAGGTGCAGGCTGCTGGATTTGTAGGTGTATGGGGTGGAGAGTTAAATAGTAATTAGTAAATTACTTAATAATTAACTATTAAAATATAAATTAACATTTATGTGAATATTTTGACAAACTGTGCTTCCCCGTCCACACATCCATCTGTCACACGCCAGGAAAGCCACTATAATGGACTCCTTTCCAATGCACAGAACAGGGTTATTCGAAAACTGCAATCTGTTCAGAATGCAGCAGCTCGAATGCTGCCAGGAACCCCTAAATTTGAGCCTATTTCACATGTCATCAAGAGATACCACTGGCTCCCAGTGAGGCACCGAATCAAATTTAAGGCATTATGCATTGCCTATAAAGCCTCCTGTAACCTAGGTCCCCAGTTCCTAATAAAATGCCTAGCCATCCACATTCCCAACAGGCCACTTCGATCCTCCAATGCATTTCTCCTGACAGTACCTCGTTCTAAAACTGCCTCTTAGGGTGATCGGCGTTTTGTTGTCACGGTCGCAAAACTCTGGAATTCTCTCCCATTGGAGATCAGATCCTGTCAATCTTTGTAAGCCTTCAGAAGAAAAATAAAGACTTGGCTGTTTAATCAATAACCTGCTCATCACTCTGCCACAGTCCGCAGCGCCGAGACGCCCTTGGGCATTTGCGCCATTTATAAGTTTAAAAAATAAATAAATAAATAAATAAATGTTGGCTGATGTTCAGTGTTGCTGCTTGTTATGCTGGTGCTGGTCATCTAATCTACCAGGCTCCTAGAGAGAGGAGTGAGGGCAGTGAGGGTGGAGACCTTACCGCTTGAGAAATAGGCTCTGCACACTTTTCTGTTTCCTTGCTCCCGTCTGTAAAGAAGATTAGGACCCTCAGCCTTAACTCCAGGACACAATGCAACTGTAGGGCTGAGAGCTACCAGCCTGGTCTTGCTCAGCCTGATCTTGCCCGCACTGCTGATAGTACCAGCTGCTTCTGTGCCTGATCTACTCGTGGAGATGGGTGGGTTTGGGTGTACAGCAGGGCGGGAAGATATTTTTTGACCTGCACTGTGCCTGGGCAATTGAGTGGCCTACGCTGTAATAGCCATGAGGGAGTGCCTACGAGAGAAAAAAGTGCAACGACTCACTGGAGAGGCACTAAAGGAGCCTTGGGGACCCAGTTTTGGTCTGGAGCACAGAGACTGTTTGCGGAATTAAGCTGGTATTCATTCAGATACTTAATGCGGGTGGTGTGTGTGGAGGAGGCAGCAGCAGGTTTCTACTACCAGGGGAGGAGGTACATGACTGGTGACAGTCATCGGCCAGTCAGCCTATTTGATTTTTTCTCAGGCTCACAATAAGTTTGAGTTTAACTTACACAAATCATGGGAAAACGCAAGTTGCCAAATGGGAGCGACTTTGCCACAACTTGTTCTAATACTGGCACTACCTTGGATTCGTTTCTGGTGTGGGCTGTTGGTGTGGTATTGAATTGAGATTGATCTGGTGGAGTGACGGCTGTCCCTTGGGCGAGAAGAAGATTCAAGCCCTGCCATCTCATGGTTGAGTTCTTCACAATCTGCAAAATCTGCTCCAGCTGAGACAGTTCATGGCAATAAATTGCTCCCTGAGACTTTTGTGCTCGGGTCAGGGGGGCTGAAGGAAGGGGAGCTAGTATCTAGTTCATGTAGTCCATCGACAGCTACAACTGATCCTTGTTCTGGTCTTGGCCTCAATAACAGTTCATGTGAACCTGTGGTGAAAAAGGAAAGGAAATTAAAATCAGGCCCAATTTCAGCTATCATTAAAAAAAACTGGCACCAAAATTAATTGTATTCAGCAGAATCCAGGACCACTGCACCAACCGTTCTCTCTACAAGTTGTCATACAAAAATATTGGCCATATGCAGTTAGATTGACTTGGGGAAAAAATAGTAGATGAAATAGAGAAGATTTTGACTTCTGCTGTTGCACTGATTCTGGAAAGGCTAAATGTTTTGAAATGGATGATTATGGAATTTGTTTACAAGAATATGCTCACATGACTCAATAAATATTTCTAATGCTGTGAACATTCATCGGAGGACCAATAAGCAACTGCGGAACGTATCCATTAAAACGGGTTCCACCACCTTTTTGATAAAGACCATTATTCCTGCTACAGCAAAGAGGCATGATATAACCTTGAGGGGTTTTCATTTGCCGGCTGGACCCAGTTGCAAAAGGCCTAAAGATTTGCCAACCATCACCGGCATTCCCCACAATCCAGCTGCCCACACTCACATCTGGTCCTATATTTGAAGCCAGAGTGTTGCCCCTATGTGGCAGTTCTGGTTGGGATACCCCTTGTTCCATTGCATACATATGAAAAGTACACGGCCCTAAAAAATAAAGTGAGTCATTGGCTCACAAGAAACTCTGCCCTGACTAACTGCGAGTTTGATGATATGCACATGGTAAGGAGAGTTGCTGAATTGCTCCTTCCCCAAAAGCACTGGAAGGAGATTGCATTGAGGGCAGTTGCAGGTTTCCAAAGCTGGTGCATTGCTTGATTAAATCTGGCAGTAGGAGTTGGGTCAAGGGACTTCCTGATTTGCTTTCTATTGTTCCACTGGGTTGTTTCTATTGCTCATTCAGAGCAAGTGGCCAGGGGAAAGGGTTTGTAGACTCATGGAGAGTCCATGGTATCCCGACTCACAACAGATTCTAGATGCTCGCAGATCTGGATGCAAATGACTGACTTGAGCCAAATGTTGTTTATTTAAAGGGGCAATGTTATCAAAAAGAGGGTTCTGTTAGATCTGAGCCAAATATTGTGCTATCCCCTAAAAGGACCAACTCTTACCCATTCGAGGGCAGGATAGGGTTATAACAGGATGACTTGTTTGTCATAACTAATGTAAAAGAGCCATTGGTACTAATGACCATTTCAAACGAACTCCTCCTAAATCAGAAGGAACCTGCATTAATTGAAGACAATCCTCCTACACAACGTATAAAGGGTTTGCGGATTCTTTCTATTAATGTGTCAGGGATCCAACAAAAGATTGAGGGGAAAAGTGTAGCCCGTAATGGAACTACAATTTCTCCCAATGCGAAGATATTGTCCAAAGAGTACATTATTTTTAAGAGCCCTGAAGAGTGGCTGCTGTATAAAAGCAAGCTGTTCCTGTCCGAACCACAGCAGTTGAGTTCCAATCTGAGACTAAGAATGCCAGATTCTAAACTCGTCTAAAAGAGCTAGAAACAATCCCCGCAAGGCTCTATTACAACCTACCCCTAAGGAACAAACAGACTCTTTGACTTGTGTAACGTACTTCACATCAGACTTGACATGCATCAAAGACATTATTTAAAAACATTGGAGTATTTTGAAAACGGGGGACCTGAATATCCGATACCGCGATTTGACTTTAAGCAAACACAAAACCTCAAGGACATTCTTACACACACTAGAACTAGGAGTGTGAGCAATAGGGTGCCATGAATGCTTTGGCATCTCTCCCCTGGTAACAGATCACTACCCATGTTGCACCTGCTCAGTGTGTAACCAGACTGGGGTGATCAAAGAGGTTGCTTTCTCAGATGCTTTTACTTGGAGATTGCTGAGACACACCAATTGTAACACAACACACTGTATTTATTTAGCCACCTGTCCGTGGAACATGAGATACGTGGGGATGACCCTGAGACCTGTAAAACCATGCATACCAGAGCACAAGAGCAATATAAGATATCAGAGGGTCACTACAAAGATGTACACACACTACAAGGAACGAAACTATGCCCGTAATACTTACGTTGGCTGGTTTTGGAAACCCACCCCAAGATAACACAAAGGGCACTGTTCAGAATAGAACAGAGATGGGTTCACAGTCTTGCATCAGACCAGGACTGTTTGAATGACTAAATCCCTTGGTCCTCCTTAACGAATAGATGAGCCTTGCTACCCATACATTGACCATGTTGTCTGCACACCACCTGTAACAACAGTAACTGTTATACATTATGAGGGCATGAATGGACTCATTATCTTGCCTAGCACTGACATACTCAGACCGGGAAGCACTTGTAGGATAGCACCTGTTTCTAATTCACCGGGTCAGAGGGACAGTATGAGCGACCCCTTATGACTGACGCTAATCATGTTTTTTAGCGCATTGGGTTATACACTAGTTACTTCACAACATACATTCCAGTTGGCAGTGCCACACTAACTAGACACAATGGCACTGTTGGTCTGCTGTAACACCTTTGAGCAGCATTGACAAGACTATACTATAAGATGGGCGCATACTCCTATGAATGGTTACCTCTTGGAGCACTGATCTACGCTTCAGTCACGTGCCTCCGTACATGAAGACAACCCGGAAGCCAGTATTTCAACGCGAGTCATAGGCAGTGTTGGTCTTCCCAGTTTGAGTGACGAGGGGTAGGTTTTCCAGGCCTCCCCGGCCACCACAAATCATGAGTAAATAGTTGAAGGTTATGCCCTGCTTTATGTACTTTGTACAGGCCCTGACCACGCACTCTTGAATATCAGCATGCTGATAACCCCCATTTACACTAACCATTGGGCACACTTGTGCGTGCAGTTGAGCAAACATACCGACCACGTACATACTCACGCGTACTTGGAGGCACTATTCTCCCAGTGACTGGCTTGAGTGGACCTATTGAGCACCCCAAAGTTGGCCCCTCAAGGTGTGGCGGGGTACTTGGTCTGTTTGGAGTAGTGTTTCAGATGGTCACCTCCCCGCTACCTTTACGCACATGATACATTGGCACTGTGCCTATTCACATTACCTGTCTTACCTTATTATGGTGTCCACAGCTCATACAGTTGTCTGTGCTATCTTTTCACCCGCAAGACACCAGACTATAGGTGTCACGGTACCGCTTCGGACACGGATTGGAGTGTGTGCCAGTACTAAGTTAGGTGAGTGCCTCCTCTGTCAAGTGCAACCCGCTTGCTTGTGATTTCAAACCCGACTTTGTAAATAATCCTACTCGTGCAATTGTTGCACTTGGTTCCTCAGTCTTCTGTTTTTACTTACATTTTAACTATTGCTTGTTTTTATCTCCACTTTAACATAGGTTACCTAACCTTTACGGCGGCCATCATTGATACATCCTTTGTCATCACCACCACTGTCTGTATGATTCAACACGGAGAGAGAGAGTTGCTAGTGTAATACTGGAGAGAGGAATTTGTACTTTTTACTATAATAGTTGTGGGTATCTTATGTATTTCTCTTAGGTCTCCCAACATTCATGGAGAGATTGTTTCCCTAGTATTAGACATGGTAGGTAGCATCTGCACCCACCACATTGTGTAGATAGTTCCTTTACCCTAGGTCCTGAAGAATTGCAGAGGATCACTAGGACCAAGAGGTATGCAACATGTTGACCGTCAGAGTTGAGCATAGCTGAACTGAACCCTTACGTCATCAAGCTGCCACTCTTAGTTTGTTTTTATTCAGGTGGATAGCCAGCCTGAATGAAATTCATATTTTGGACTATCCAACTTGTTTTAAACAACCTTCATTCACTCACATCTAAACTACCAGGCCCCTCACACGCACCATACCATACGGCCAGGAACAAAAGATTTCCACTAAAGAGCCTCTTTATAGGTGTTGGTCGGGTATTGCAGCGCCGACCTGACGAGGAGCAGGTCCCTATGATGAAGCATAACTCCTATCTTGCAGGGTGTGTGAGAACCCTAGTTCCGACAAGAGGCATTCACTTCCTTTTCTTTTGTGAGCCTGACTAATCTTTTGATTAGCTGGCTCCGTTTTGTTTCCTCTTTTCTCTCGCTTTCCAACCCGAGGAACTGCATACCCTTTTTCCCTCACTGCTTGACAGGGCATGTATGCTGGACCTCTATAAAAATCCCCATAGTCCCTTCTTGTTGATTGGGTTCCAACAAAAGATTACCAACAATGATTGGTTGAGTTTTATTGAAGCATTTGACATCATAAGCTGTGAGAAGAGATATGGACCTATGACCACATCTCAATTACTGGGTTTAGATCTGTTTTTCACCTGCAATCCCTCACCTGTTGGAAGGGGGAACGGTTGTCTTTTAGTCCTTGTATCAACTATGGCTGGAAATGTTCAAGTAAAAGATCTGTTTTTTAACTCTCATTTCCAACTAGTGAATATGTCTTATCCTAAAGAGTTTAACATAATTTGAATCAATTTTTATTACAGTTATTTTGCGACTCAACTGGTGGGAATTATTGAAGACCTGATTTTAATATAACTAAAAGCATCTCTATTGCAAACCATGTCTATGGAATCATAAGAGGCTGGGTGATCCTGTTTGCCACTTCACACATTCGGTAAATAATTTGTCCAATGCAGTTGACTTAATGGTTGAGAATCCTGCAGATATTCCAACCTTTGTGGGGAGAGGCAAAGGAAGCACCAGTGACCATATTCCTGTCAAGGACTGCCCAGGACTATGTTGAGAACACAGTCAGGGATTTGGGCAAGGACTGGGAACTGGGTAGAAAACGTACACAGAAAGAGGAGTACAGTGCTGCCCAGGCTCAAACGGGAAGTCAGAGGAGAAAAAGGGACCCAAAGGGGTAGCGTGTACAAGTGAACAAGATGGCTAAGACTCAAAGGATGGGCACTCAAGAGGCAATTTAGCATTCAGAATAACTACACCTAGGATGGACGTGCAGACATGTATACGAATATATACACATACAACAACATTAACAATAAAGAGAATGTGGGATAAAGCACTCAGGAGCTCCATACGGTAAGACTGAAGCTCAGTAAGTTCCTCACCAACAATTCCTGTTACAGATACTGACTGCAAAAACCCACCCATAGGATATGCAGGCAAGTGCAGGGTCTGTAGAGCTGATACATATGGTGATGTTATAAATGAAACTCAAAGACAATACCACCTAGGTTGTCAACTGTGCCCACGGATCCTAGCGATCAAACAGGAACACACAGCGCAGTAACAGCAAGGGGGTAGAACTAAATACGAGCACAATAGACAAGGAGCTAACAAGAAGGAGTACTTACAGGAAAGGAACAGGAAAGGAACAGGGCACACTTGGCATAAAGCAAGTAACAAACATACAAGGTAATAGAAGCAAGACAACAGGAATAGAATGACAGTAAACTAGGAACTGGAACCAAGGAAATGGGAAGAAAAGCAGGCACTGGAAAAGGATATACAGTAGGGGACGCTACAAGGGTATGCTAGAATAGTATTTAATCAGGAGTCAAGAAAACAAAATAGCACAGAAGGCTGTGCTGGAGCAGGGACAAGAATTGAGCAAAAGCTCAAAAGTCAAGGGAGCACTGCAGGCAGTACTAGGTCAAGACCAAGGCTAACTGCTGCAGCTCAAGGAATACTAAGGCCAGGAGTCAAGAAAGCACTGCAGGAAGTGATAATTCAGGAACAAGGAAAACAGCAGCAGCTTCGGAACAAGGAATAACTAAAGCTCAGGAAACACTGGAAACAAGAGGCAGTTCCACATCACAGGTACACAGCTACAATGACCAACCTTTGCCTGTAGGGAGCTGGGGCTTAAAAGAGCTCACAGTAATCACATGCAGAAGGTGTGAGCAGGTTAGCAGCAGCCAGCCACAGGTCAGCTGAATTCCTCCATTCATCTTTGGCCTCCAGGGGTGGAGACGAAGCAGTGATCAGGGAATTTTAAGTAACAGAGTGTCAAACATTAGTAGGCTGGCTTCAAGCATGAGCAGGCTGGCTTTCACAAACCCCAGCATGGATTGGGAATTGATATCAATTCCCAAATAGTGACCAAAGGGCTGGAAATCAAGATATGCATGCAGGGAAGTATCTGGAAGCTTATTATAACACAGGAAAGTCACACTATGCACCCCTCTGGTGGTGGGCACGAGAGTGCAGGGAGCGAATCGTGACAGTTCTAGTGTCAGATGACCTGGTCCCGTTGTTAAAAAAGTTGTAAGGTCTGTCCTGCCCCCTTTAGTGATCCGTATTCTGTTACTCTTACTCTTGCTTAAATATTTCCACTTTCTGAGTCGCTTGGTAAATCCCAGCCAAGAACCATACTAAAAAAGGGGTAATAGAAAATGGCAACATATTGACCCTAGTAAAAGTTTCACAGAAATGGTTGGCAATAAGTGCATTGGAATTCTAAACTGCTTGGGGGAAAATTGTGGGCCAGTAAGTATATGTGAAAATGTCTCTAGGATTTGTAAACCCATTTCTCATTTATTACTGACTGATAACTCACAGATGGTATGCCCTGTTTGTACACGGTTTAACTCGAAATGCACAAATACTTATAAAGTATTAAAAAGTATTTCTTATAAAATTCCACGGGATGCAGTGGCGGTGAGAGCATCTAGAAGGAACTATAAAATAGCCATTGAAAAAAGAAAGGATGAAATAAAAATAAATGACTGGAACAATCTGGAACAAGCAGCGGCTCTGAAAGATAATAGAGCCTTTTGGGAAATAGTCAACTAGCCCTTCTTAACTAAAGAGCCAGAGTCAGGATTAGATGAATATATATTGGAGCACAAATGGGTTTCTCACTTTGCAAAAGTATTGAAACCGGAAATACCTGATTAAAGTCAAAGTCTCCCAGCTGATCCTGTTGCAAGGGCTGTGGCTTTAGTTGGGTTTAGTAAAACCATCTCAGTGGGGGGAGTATATACAAATATACTCCGTACAGCAACAAGCAAGGCAGCAGGACCACACAGGTAGAGGAAGAGATTTTTAAACATAATTTAGAATTCTGGGCTCTGTTGCTTACAAATATTTTTAGGTCTATAATACTTGGAGGGACGATTGAGTCATGGAGGCTGTCAGTTACAGTCCCTATATAATAAAATGAGACAAGAATGTCCCTTATAATTATAGCCTGATTGCACTTCTTGACTTGTCTGGAAACATTTTTAAAAGGGTAATTGCTGGGGAAGTTGGAAGCCTGGGCGAGTGCAAAATCAATTTCTACCAAAGTGCAATATGGGATTGGCCACTACTGAGCAAGCTTTAAATCTTTCCCTAATTTAGGGTAAATATGTCAAAGACAGGAGAGGTGCTATACAAGTATGGACATCTCCTGTGCCTTCGACTTTGTGGAGAGAAATAAATTGTGGGACATAATGGGAAATGTAGGAGTGGATGTATCTTTATTGAGTGTGCTAAAAAGTCTCCATAAAAAAAAAGAATATGATAATTCGTTATTCTCAGACAGGAGAAGAGACTCCCCCTATTCAAGTTACACATGGGGTGAGACAAGGGTGTATTTTGGCACCTTTTTTATATAAATACCCTTGATTCTCTTTTTCCCAACAGTACTTCCTGAAAATGCCCTGAAGATTGGTTCTCGCTTAGTTCCTGTGTTACAATACGCGGATGATGTTCTTCTTTTGGCCCGCACTGCCAAAGGTTTGCAGGCACATTTTCATGGGTTTTAGTTTCATGCAGGGGCTAAATCGTATGGTACATGGTGGCAAATCCTATATTTTAACATGTGGGCCAAAGACCACCCGTTTAAAGAAGTTTTTTTGTGGAAATACACCCATTATAAAAACAATGAATTTTAGTAACCTGGGTATTTTATTTAGTACCAATCTGAGATGGAACCGTTTAATTACCCAAAAGTCCCATTCAATGGAGAAAGTATGTGAATCTCTGTTCAGATTAGCAAAACATTTGGGATATAAACCTGCCAAAGATCTGACCACGCTATATAGAAATAAATGTCTGTCTGAGGGCACATATAGTGCTGGAGTGTGGGGTCATACGTCTGTAAAGACGCTTCAGGCAGCAGAAAATACGGTTCTAATCAGACTTTTAGTACTCAGCTGACCCAAGTTTTCTCACTCACAATGAAATGGGTCTAGATGTTTTAGAAGTTACGGTGGGCTTGGCTGTGGATTAAAATTAGGTCTACCCAGCAGCTAAATTTTACTCAGGGAATAGTGGAGGATTGCCTGAAACAGATTAATATATTAGTTATCTCTTAAGTATATAAAAAGTATTTTTCAAAACCTGAGATTATCTAACTCTTTGAGAATACTAGTGAGATTAACTCCCACTTGAAGGCCATGGTAAACCCACAGAGATAGGATGAGACTTGAGAACGTTTTCAGGTATGATCATTGTCCATTCATGTAGGGATGCCAGATATTTTTCTCGCACATGATACTGTAAGCCCCAGGGATGTTAACATTATAAAAGACTTATACCATAAACATTCTTTTGCTCATTGTGAAAATATTGAGCTAAGAAAATCATCAGTGAGAGCTTATGCAATGTTAAAGTCAGTTCTGGGAATGGAACATTACCTTTTCTCCCTTACTAGTGCTCATGATAGATTTCTTATCAATCGTTTTAGATTTAATTATTTCCATTTCCTTTTCTAATCCTTGGCAGGTTTTCTCCCGCCAATCCAAAGAGGTGTGCGATTCTAGATCTCCATAGGACATGTTACATTTTGTATTATTGTACAAATTCTTTTCTTTGTCAAGAAGGCAATTTCTCCCTCCCCTTTTAAAAAGTTTGAAGTTCAGACATGCCCGAGTGGCACTTTTGTATTTACAGCTGATGCCAAAGGCTTTTACCTTATGTGCAGTGACAAGCTTTCTGCGGGCATCTTACAGATTTAGCCTTTCTAGACCGAATAGAATTGTGCTCGGGTCTGTGCCTACATTGTACTTTTTATATCTTTAGTACGGACTGTTTCTGTTTGTGAGTTTTTTTAAATGTACTCTTCACTTCTTAATACGGCTTGTGCAATAGTCCTATTTATTATCTTAAATTATGTTTCATTTTTTTCATTCCTTGTTTTTAATGTATGATTGAATCTTTTATAATTGCATTTGCTTCTAAATTTATTTATTTATTTATTTATTTAAAGAGTTTTGTATAGCGCGAACAGGACCCGTGGGTATCAGAGCGCTTTACATATCATGAGGTAGTTAGCAGATACATCTTGTATAGAAGGGTTGAATAAAGAGGTATACCATAAAATAAAGACATAAAACATAATATCTACAAATGTTTAAGTGTTCTTTTCGTGGAAAGAGGTAGATAAGGATTACGGTATTTAAGATCACTTGTCCCGTATCTTGACCTGTGATTTCCATCTTCTCCATCCATGGAGAATACCTCTGCCTCTATGTTAAAGAGGGACCAACTAGAGTTATGGCAGGAATTTCCTCATTAAAAATATTTTTGTTTCCCTCTTAAATGTTACTGTTTGTTATCTTTCTGATGTTAGGTGGAAGAGAGTTCCAGATTCTAGGGGCTGCTCCGGAGAACGCTCTATCATACGTTCTTTTCTTCCTGAACAGGGGTGGTCTCAGTACCATCTCCTGGGCACTCCTAGCAGGTCTAGCTCCTCAGATAGTACTATTTTCTGGGCAAGATATCTTGGAGGGTTGTAGTGAAGTGCTTTGTGAGTGATACATGCCATTTTTAGCTGAATTCTGGCTTCGTACGGAAGCCAGTTTAAAGCTTTGAGGTGTGGAGAGATATGGTCGAACTTCTTTGAGCCGGTTATAAGTCTTGCTGCTGCGTTGAGGCATGCTTTAAGCGGTGCTATGGAGATTTGTGGTATGCCTGCTAACGTAGTGCACCCATATTCAATCCTTGAGATGACCAATGATTGGACTGCTAGTTTGAGATCTGCTTTTGAAATGAAGGGTTTCACCTTTCTAATGTAGTTCAGGTGATAGCGGGCACTTTTTGCCATAGCCTTTATATGTTCTTTCATATCCAAATTCTCATCAAGGGATATTCCTAGTGATTTAGCTCAGTCGACTAAGGTAGGGGTGCAGTTTAGCGCCAAGATCATTCTGGTCCATTCCTTAACTTCTGTATGTTTCTTTGATGGTGATATTTAAAGAAAGAATATTTCCATTCATATATTCCATTGTCAGCCTGCGAGGACATGGAGCCCTATCTATTATGGATACAGGCACCAGAACATAGATTCTATATAACTTGCCTTGGAGTAAACGTGATTAATTTTTTAGTGGCTTTTCCCCTCACTGGCACTTGGTTTACTTCTTTACACTGTAGTCCGTGCGACAGAGTGTCCATACAGTCCACTAAGCCCTTTAGCTCATTTTACACTTTAGCCTCTGTTTTTAGAATTCCTTATTATGTCCAATTTTATCAGGAAAATGTCTTAAAACACATCAAGAGGCTTACTGATTCTACAACGTTTTGAGTCCCCAACAATTTGTTACCCAGGTGATGAGTTTAGGGAAATAATATGCTGCATGATTCAGCTATGATGATACGGAAGGCCAATGGTGACGTATATATAAGTAACTGAAATTTGTTATACTGAATTGTGTGATCTGTTTACTCTTGTTTTTAATATGTGGTTTTTTAATTGATAATTAATTAATATTTTATTTACTAATAACGCTAATTGTTTTATATATATATATATCTATATATATATATTCAATGAAAAAAACATAGGTTTCAGACATGTTATAGTTAGGAATTAGCATTTAAAAAACCTTAGAAATTCACTGAAAAAAATCATAGGTTTCAGACATGATAAATTTAGGAACGCAACACAGCTCTGTGGCACTTACTGGAGGTACCTGGTGGGCTAGTTGGCCCACGGGGACCCTCAAGATTGACAAGGAATTAATTCCCCAACTTAAACCGCGCCACAGGGTGTGTTTGCACACATGTGAACTCAGGCCCCGCTCCCTCCCTTCATCACTGTGCAAATGCGCCCCATGGCTCGCTTTAAGTTGGGGGATTAACTTCCCTTGAATACTGACGGTCCCTGGGGTGCAACTAGCCCACCAGCTACCTCCAGTAAGCGCCACAGAGCTGCGCTGCAGAGAGGTGTAAAAAGGGGCGTGGCCTTAGAACTCCTCTCTGCAACGCAGCCCCCTGGCGCATCCTGGAGGTTCCTTGTGGGCTAGTTGGCCCCAGGGACCCCCAGTATTCAATGGGAATTTAATCCCCCTCTGCAAGCATGCCAGGGGGCGCGTTTGCGGAGTGATGAAAGGAATCAAAGCTAACATGCTGCTCCCCATGTGGAAAATGAATCTGCTTTGCTATGCCAGGGTGGGAGCCGCGAGGCTCCCGCCCTGCCATAGCAAACTACAGTGTCCCGGGGTGGGCACCCCAGGACCCTGCAGGAGCCGGCCCTGGGGGGTGGCGGTCTCCAGGGCCCTCAAGGGCTCCAGGAGGGGGCCCGCGCAGCCCCTCCCACCTTTTTTAAAGCCCCAGGGGCGGTGGTCCCTGGAGCTGGGAGGGGGTCCATCACGGACCCCCCAATTTACATATTTAGAGCCCCAGGGAGGTGGCGGTCCCCGGGCGTGTGGAGGGTTCAAGCCCCCCCACACAGGCTTTTTTTAAAAATTCATTAAAAAATAAGCCCCGGGGTTGGCGATCCCCGGGGCTGCAGGGGGGCATTGTGCCCCCTGCAATTTTAATGTAGTCGAGGCCCGGGGGTGGCGGTCCCTGGGGTTCGGGGGGCCTTAGAGGCACCCCATCATTAAACTTTAAAACCCTGGGGGTGACATTCCCCGGGGCTCAGGGGGACTTTGCGACCCCCATCATTAAACTTTTAAGCCCTGGGGTGGCGGTCCCCTGGGCTCTGGGGCCGTGTGCCCCCTGCAATGTCAATCAAGTGGAGTCCCGGGGGTGGTGGTCCCTGGGGCTCGGTGGGAGCTTAGAGGCCCCCAAAATTATTCTTTAAAGCCCTGGGGGTGGTGGTCCCCAGGGCTGCGGGGGCCATGTGCCCCCGCAAATACACATGCATTTGCCACGGAGGTGCGCTCTCCGGGGCAGTGTGGGGGGGGGATGGGCCCCCCCACATTTTATTTTTAGAAACATGCCCTTGGGATTTGGCATCCCCGGGGGCTAATATTATAGAAGCGTGTGAGACCGTGCTTAGTTTTTTTTCTTCATCTGCAAAATATGCGCACCCAGTGCAAATTTAGCCCATTTAAAAAAAGAAAAAAAGGGTGGGGGGCTGGGGTATCCTAGTGGGACCACCTGAGCAGGCCTAGGGGATCAGGGTGTTTCTACCCTGTACCCTTTTTGCGTTTTGCGCGTTTTTTATTTAGGTTTCTTGTGCCTTGGTTCTACCGAAGCACAAGATGGCTGCCAACACTTCCTGGTTTGAAGTGTTGACAGCCAATTAGAATACAGCTTGTGCACAGGAGGGTGTGCGGATCCTCCAAGGCCATAGATATGTATGTACTTTTAAATATATTTTTCTCAGGAACTACTGAACGGATTTACACCATTTAAGCAAAAGTCACAATTCTGAACTGAGGACTAACTCTTTGCCAAATTTGGTGTATTTCCGTTCAGCAGTTCGGGCTGTAGCCGCGATAAACGGTTCCTATGGAAAATTGCATTGGAAAACACGTTTTGGGACCCCCTTTTTTTTCTCGGCCCCTGCTTCACGAATCACCCCGAGACTTTCAGGATAGGAGTGGACCGAAGCTCCCCATTACTTTTGAAAATTTAGAGAAGATCGGCCGAATTCGCGCTGCTGGTGCGAATCCCATTGGGAAATTTAAAAAAAAAGAAGCACGGGCTCCCGCTCTTTGTTGTATTTAAGCCCCCGGGTGGGCCAGGTCCCAGGGGCACTGAAAGAAATGTGTTGGGGGGGTCCCAATCCCCCCCCCCCATGTTGCCCAGGGGACTGCCACCTCCCTGGGGTTCTTAATTGAAAAACAATTTAAAGTGTGGGGGGGCTCGATCCTCCACACATGCTCCAGCGACCACCACCTCCCCAGGGCTATTCAAATTTAACACGGGGCACACGGACTCCCCGCAGCACCAGGGACCGCCACCTCCCTGGGTTCAGTTTGAAAAAAATAAACAAATGTGTGCGGAGGGCACGAGCCCCCCCACACACCCCAGGGACCACCACCTCCCTGGGGCACTGTATATTTAAATTTGGGGTCCCTTACGAACCCCCAAGACCCGGGGACCACCACCTCCCTGGGGTTTCAAATACGTTGGGAGCCCGAGGGAGCCCTCAATGGCCCTGGGGACCGCCACCCCCCAGGGTCGGCTCCCACAGTGTCCCGGGGTGCCCACCCCAGGGACACTGCTGTTTACTAAGGCTGGGTGGGAGTCATGAGCCTTCGGCCCTGTCATAGCTAACTCTGCTTTGCTTCATTAAAGCGAGAGAAGGGAAACCTGCTCTTGCTTCAATAAAGCAAAGCAGATTGCTTTTCCACAAGGGAAGCTGCATGTCAGCAGCTCCCCTAGCGGAAAAGCAATGCCGGCTCCCGCAGGGGGCAGGGAGCCGGCAGGGCCGTGGGGCATTCAGCCTTGATTGTATCTCATAACCCCAACCTACAATTCCTGGATTTTATCCTAATCTAACAGGTTCCTTTTCGTCCCTACTTTTTCCTTTTGTCACTGTTTTCTTTTCCTTCTCTTTCCCATTCTTTCTACCGTTTCTGCCTTTCACTCTCTTACCTCCAAGTAGGAGAACACACTCGACTTAGGGATCGTGGTAAGCACTACCTTGAAGGTATATGGTCTGCTGGGCCGAGTCCCTATTTGCATGTTTTTGAGTTGTTATTCATTAGGTCCAGGTCTTCCATAAACTGAGCAAGGGTGGTTAACGCCTTAACCGGGGTGGTTTCTCCGCCGCGGTGCGGGCGTTCTAAAGGGTGGGCGGGGCTGCGTCGCCCATTGGCCGACTGCAGCACTAGGGAGGTAGTGCTCCCGTCGGCCAATGGCCGACGGCAGCATGTAACGGGTTAAAAGAGATTGCAAACCCAATTCAGTCCTAGCCATCAGGACAGTGAAATCTGCATATATTAGGACCGGGAGGCCCCGCCGTCCTGCCTGGGGGAAGCCTGCCTTAGCCTCCAAGAGGGTTTTCTCTAGGTTATTGGTATAAATGTTGAATAAAATGGAGGAATGAGCGTGATACAGTCAAGCTGGCTGAATAACGCACTACTGCCTTAGTTTCTCGATGAAGATCGTATAGGAAGGAGACTATTTCCCTGTCCACCCCTAATGTAGAAAGGATCTGCCACAATTTACATCTGTTCACGCAATTGAATGCAGAAGACAGATACATAAAGGCTAAAAAATTGTACCAGGGCCTGCTAGCGTGTACTTATTTATTATCATAAAAAGGTTTAGACATTGATCAATTGTGGAGCGGCCAGAACTGAAGCCTTATTGGGCCTCCAACAGGATGTATTGTTAAGGGCCCAAGACGATAACCTCCCAACAGTATCGCCCGCCCACTTTCACCACAGAGTCTATAACAGTGGGTACTATCCCTGTTCCCCTTTTTAAATACCGGGACAATTATGGCAGTGGCCCAGAAGGCAGGGGTGCCAGACCGCTCGGCCACGTTAATTACAGAAGTAAGCAATGTGGCCCAGAACTCCACATCGGACAGATAAGCCGCGTTGCGTGTCATACCGTTGATACCTTCTCTTCATCCTCCGTTATAGATAGAATTGCGATTTCGCCACCATTCTTAGATGGTAGTGACAGAGCCGAGGTTCTTAAACATGCCCTCAAAGTGGCTAACCCAATAATTCTTAGTAATGTGTTCATCAAGGATATTTGAGGCCTCAACTCCAAGAAAGGTGCTGCTAATAATGCTCCAAAACTTGGCACTACACTTGATAGTTGTTTCTTCCATGAGTTTCCTTCAGAGTCTCCATGTGCTTACTAAGGGATGGCTTATATTGCTTCCTTCGAATTTTAACTAGGGAGCTGCTCCTGGGGATGGCATGCAGCGCTAATCTAAGCCTCCTAGCAGGAAGCGAGCATACTTGGTCAAACCATCTAGGTACCCTTTCCTGTTGAACTCTGGGTGTCGGGACCATTAATAACTCAGAAACAGACTTGGTGATTGATTCAAAGGCACGGATGATAGACTCATCTGACTCAACCTCTGTGTTCCTGGCAAATCTGGAACTCACTCTGGCACTTCTCCAAAAGTGACTCATACAGGGAGCCTGAGGAAATCTGTGCCCATTTGAGCCTTCTCCCTCCATCCGTGGGCTGAAATATCCCTCCTCCACTACTCCACCTTTTCAAATCAAATATAGGCAAGCTAACTTTGATACACAGTGAGTGGTGGTCGCTGTGGTTACTGGCTTTACTAAAAATTCAGAGATCAGATACAAAAGAGAAGTAGAGACTAAGATAAAATCTATAATAGAAGGTTCACGACCTAGCCCCTTGAAGGTAGGAATTCTGGTCCTCCTATTGGGGTCTAATTTTCCCATAGTTGGTTGCAAGTCCATGTCACAAACTAGGGAATTTAGTTGATCCCCCTGCTTACTACTTTCAAAATGCTCACCCGCTACACGTGGGCAGGAGGAACCCTCAAAACCCCCTAAACTCTGCCGCCTTAAGTCCCCACATGGGTGGATGTTGAAAAACAGTAACAGGACTATATTACCAGTCTTACTTGGGCCGGCCATAAGATTCGACAGGATTGTGTCCAATCAAGTAACATTACAGACCTCATGGAGGAAAGATGCAGCATTATAAAAATTCAAGAGCTGTAATCTATGAGACCCTGATGAAAATAATAGAGGCTGGAGACACGAGTCATTCGTTTTCAGGTCCACAATATCTCTCCTTATAAGTGACTCATAAACTGCAAGACCCTCCCTTCCATCGACCAGTCCTTAAGGGGGTTGCAAGTATGTTAAACAACTTAAAACCGTCCAAAAAGTAAGTATTCTCAATGGTCCAGGTCTCCTGCAGGCAAATATTATCCTATTTTCTAATGAAACACAGCCATTTCAGGTCTGCGAACTTACTAGCCAAGCCGGCTAAGTTCCAGGAGATAATGTTACAAAAAGTAATATCCAGAACATGGCTACAGAGGTTCCACTGAGCCGGCTGGTCCTTGGGATCAGCATGTATACAAGGCATCTTGTGGTTCATGGGTACAGGCATGTCTAGTCAATCACAGTTATCAGGTTGCCACAGCGGTGCAAAGGTGTTAAAAAGATGGACCAGTGAAGACACTTGAGGCCACTCGAATAGAGGCGGGGTCGCTGGTATCCTTGACTGAAATGCCACAGGTGAAGGTGTGTAAAAGTAGCCCAGAGGAAATGCCCTAATGGAGGAAACCAGATCTTTACTATTATAGTGGCTGGCTGCATGAAGAACTCTTTCTGCCAGGTGTGGTCGGTTAAAGTTGATGATTATACATCCATCACAAGTAAACTGTTTAAACCTCCTATCCAGGCCACCCTCCGGACCATGATGATGTGCCTCTTCCCTTTGAGACCCAGAGGTGTATCATTATTAAGCCAGTAAAGGACCTTGTTCTTTAACTGGTAAAAGTTCTCTGTGACACCCGGCTTCAAACTGGTACATTACCCAAGACCATGACATAGGGAGTTGCTTCCGGGGGTAAATGATTGAAATTAGGTCCCTGGGACTGTGTGTCCTGCACCCTGGTAGCAATAATTGAGGCTTCCCCGCCTGCCAACCTCTTGCTGGATTCCAACTCACTTCAGTGCCTAGACTCTGACCTAGGTAAATCCTGAGGGCGTGCCCTCACCTGTGGTCCACTTGTGGAGGGTAAGTATTGTCCATTACAAGTAGGAGGGCCAGACTGGGGGATGATACTCCCATGGTGCGTGCTACATACATTATTGGCTTCTCCTGTAGAAGTTAGGGGGACCGTAACTGTGTCACTGGAGCTAGGAATGAGATTGTAGTTTTTAATTAGTAGAGACAAGTTGGTGAGTTCCCTCTCGATGGTGGATAATCGTTGCTCTATTTGTTCTAATTTGGAGTCCAAATCTTCAAGAAGGGAACCCACAAATGCTTCTAGCAGGGCAGTTGATTAATCTTTCGATATGGGAACTGCTCCCTGAGTGCCGGGGATTGGAGTATCTACTTTAGGGCATTTTGCCCTGACCCCCGGAGTGGAGCACTTGTGATTGGCCCCAAGTCTGACCCCCTTGGGACCGCCCCTCCTGCACAACACCTTGAGAAGCTTGAATATGGGCCAGCATCCTGACCCCTGGCTTAGGCACCAGGATTGACTGTTCCCTTTGGGTCTGCCTCTCGGTAATCTGAGTTCCATTATTCATCGAAGTGCCTAGTACGTGGTTTGTATGAACGGTGGGGGATGAGGAAGGAACTGCCAAATCTCTCACCTCCAGGGAACACTGTAAACCACGTGCAGGAATATAGACTGAGGGGTACTGAAGATTAACAGGTGACTGTGAAAGTCAACGAGCAACCAGTTCAATTTCCTTATCGTCATCCCCCACCGCTCTCTGTAAAAAACAGTCCATGGCCGTAATAATCGGGGCTGCATGTGCAGCAGCAGTTGTCTTGCGCTTCCCAATGGCTCTTAACTCTATGAGTATGTAAAAAGGGCTGGACAGAGCTTTACCAGATACTCAGGTCCTTTGGCTTGGCTAATATCCCAGAGTAACCAGGGGTACCAAGAGTGACAAGGGGCACCAGAGATGAAAGAATATGTCCCAATTTTAAAATAGTGTCCTAGCACTGGGTGCTTAGAACCTATGTCATTTTTCCTCACAGTTAATATGAAAGTGCCAGTTAGTAAGATTGATGTAGTGCCCCCAAAGGGCTTACCTTGTTGTCTTGCGGACTTTCACTCCGGGCATGTAATAGCGTGTTGAGTGGATCTTAGATCTGGCATGCCGTTCTCTGGTTCCCTGTAGAGTAGCCTCACTAGTGAAATTCGGTGGAATTCCCTAGTCGAGGCACCGGAGCATAACACAAAGAGGGAGGGCCCAGCCCAGCCTCCTCCGGGCTCTGACAGGCACAGACGCGCCCGCCCTTGGCCCAGGCTTTTCCTGGGCGCAGCCTGGGCAAGCCCACGTGTGTCCCATGCTGCGGGACTCAGCCGTTGGTTTTAGGTGTTCCAGCGCCGTAAATGTCAGAAATACTGTCTTGGCTTCGTGCCCCTTTCCGGCAGAGTGCAACTTGTTAGCGGTAGTCTTCCCCACTGGGCTGCAAAACAACAGAGTCCCGTGCTGCGGGACTCTGTCGGTGGTTTTAGGCGCTCCTGCACTGGAAATGCTGGAAATGTAGTTGTAGTGTCGCGGACCCCTCCGGCTGAGTGCAACTTGGGAGCCGTAGTCTATTCCACTATCCTGCAAAACAACAGAGTCCCCTATAGTCATATAATCTACTGCATCTCTATTAGTGAAAGAATACTACAAGAGCTCTAGCTCTGGGCAGCATTTAGAAGCGTCTTCCTGAAAGCTCTTTAAGTTGCTGATGAGGAAACAGATGGTTGAACCAATGTCTTTGGTGTTGATGCATTTATTGTTATGCAGCTTCTAGTAAGGACTTATTGGTTTGGTGATAGAGTTTTCATTATAGCAGATGACTCTGAATCTCAGATCATCAAACCTGGCAGTGTTATTCCTGGAGTTGGTAGAGGCAGTGATCTTTAATATCCTGAAAGGGTAAGGAAGAAGATTTGTTGAATTCAAACAAAATGACTGCCTTAAAATCACCGTCTGTAATTTGCAAGAGAACGGCTGTTTCAGGTGTGAGATGTGGACTGGAGACAGATTGAGAATAAGTTGTTGCTTAAAGGCAGAAGCATACATTTGGACATGACTTTGATGGGCATAGCTTTAACGATGCAAGAAGAATATTTATGCCACGAAAATTATTTAAGAGAAATTTAAATTCATTTTTTATATAAATCTTTTTATTAAACAATGCTCCTTCATCATATCATGACTTGTACATCCTTAACAATGGCAAGATCGATACATACTCAATTAAAGTGGATGGTCATTTAATACAGAAATCTCAAAATCTCATTTCTATTTCTGGATCATTCTACTTGTGTGGTACTCCCTCCCCACCCACTCAATTGTCTAGGATCCCCGGTATTTTTGCCAGGGCGATCATACTTTGTTCCATTTTTGCGAGCGACCTCTGTTTAGGTATATTGCTTTTTCCGCACCCGAGCACCAGTTCATGTCTTTTTCCCAGTCTCTCCAATCTTGTGCCCGATTGGACCCCATAATTGAGCGATATTTCTTTTGGCCACTACTGCTGCTATTTTAAGCCATATTAATGTATATTTCGCCCATTTGTCTTCGCCTGTCACACATAAAATCAACCAAAGCGGCTCCACTGGGATCTCTAGACTTGTGACTCGTCTTATAATGCGTGTCACTTCCATCCAGGACTTATGTACTTTTCTGCATTCCCAGATTATGTGAAAGAAGGAGCCAATCTCCTTGCATCTCCTCGTACAGTATCTGGATATACCTCGGCCCATGTTGTGCAATTTCATTCTGGATGCATATGATCTGTGTAAGATACGCAGTTGGATAAGTCTAAAACGGGCCCTTATCACAACCTTCCTTGGGCTTTGGACCGCCTTTTCCTAATCGGCGTCCTCTAGGATTCCCACATTCATCTCCCATGCTCCCCTCAGGGGGTACACCGGATTGAATGAGCTATATATATTTTTTTATATGTTAGGGAGATTGCCTTAACTCTCATGAAGTCGACCAATAATCTATCTTATAGTGCTGAGTATTTCGGAGGCGCTTCCCCTTTTCTAATATGTTGATTCAGTGCATGTGTCAGTTGAAGAAGATATTTGTATCTTTCCAAGCTCGCCAGCTCATACTCAGTTTGTAGTGACTCAAATGTTATTTGTTCCTGTCCTCTTCAGAGGTCACCCAGTTTTTCTATCCCCAGCAGTTCCCATTTCTTGAAACCAGAGAGTTCTCCAACCTCCCGTAGCATGTCGCTGTCCCATAGGGGAGTCCTCCCCGTCAACCTCCTAGATGTTTGGAGGTTTCCCGCGAGGCCTGTACCACTGACTGTGTGTCTGGTGGAAGTTGTTTCTCCCGTCCTCTGCGATAGAGTGCTTCTAAGTACCCTCTCTATCCCATTATCCAATGGTCTTCCCTGAAAGCCGGGTTGTTATGGTCTGTAAACGCCCAGTCGTTTATCACCGTCAGTTTAACTGCCCACTAATATTTTCTGGCTGGGACTCCAAGGCCGCCCTCATAGACCCCTCTTTGTAGCTTACACTGTGCCACACTTGCGCAACCCCCGCCCCACAACAGTTTACGAAGCTCACTATCTATACCCTGGAACATGTTCTTAGGTATTTTGTAGGGGGTATTTTGCATGATCTAGATCAGTCTGGACAACCAGAAACTCAAATTCTTAAACATGAACAGCTAACCGAGATGGAATAATACACCACCCAGGTTACAGAACCTAGAACTACATCTTCCAGAGAAAGGGATAGAGTTCATAATTTAGAAAATGTGGGGGTATGTATTAAATTAGTTTGGGAGGAATAATTGATGTTGCTGTTTGAGGCTATCCTCGACACTAGAGGCCATATTCACAAAGCAGGTCTGTCAAAAGTCTGACATCTACTGCAGGAGCTGTACATCACACTATGAATAGGTCTCCACAGTTTGGAGAATTCTCAAAGAATTCCAGGAATGCTCTTGCAAATAACTACCATTGTAAATTACCGGTGGTCATGAGATTGGGCAAAATGTAATCACGCTGTTCTTCCTCTGGGTTGAAGATCTGCATAAGCAAATCATGTGAAAATACGAAAAGAATGTGAAAATACACAAAACGTGCATAAAACCAGCATCTGGAAACATAACTTTAAATGCTGTTTCGTCTCCACTACATCCCTGTGAAGTATGAGGACGTCCCCTTCCCTTCCCCAGCTCGAGCATCCACTAATTCTTTTTGAATAGTGGTAAAAGTATGTGTTTGTAGTAGGACTTCACAGCCTCATGTAGGACCTTTGTAACTATCCATCATTGCTCACGCCAGTTAGTCCTAAATTGACAGTGGTGGAAAGTCTGCTGTACATTTTGTGTTTCTGCTGCTGCTGTTTTAAGTTCAATTTAGATTTTGTAAAATTCCATGAATCCCGTTTCTGTGACGCAGGATGTCAAATTTACATTTTTTTTCTTTTTGTCTAAGGTGAGCAAATAAGTATGTGAATGTGGCTCGTGGTGCATTTTGAGGTTCATTTAATAGGAACAAACGTGGAACGCACAGTCTCTGTCTTTAGTTATTACCTATGCATAGCGTCACCAATCATGTTGTCAACGAGCAGACCTCGCTGTTAATTACTGGCACGAAATGGCTGCAGTTCGCACATATAGTTCGTCATTTCCTGTTCTAACCGCTCTCATTATAACGATGGATTGGTACATGAGACAGAGCGTGGGTGATTGATAGCAGGCTGCAGATTTATAATATTTAGTAAATATGTGATCTTTGGCATTTTGTAAATGGAAATGACAGAATATAAAATTGAATGTTCTCTCAAAAGAGAGCAATCGAAGCATAACTTGTAAAAATATGTCAGGTAATTACAATGCATGACATTTAGAAAATAGCAACTTCATTTCTTATATTCAGCCAGCTCGCTCGCCTTCTGGGATTTACTCACTCACGGCACCTCACTCTGAAGAACAAAATAATGAAAAATCAGTCAAACGCATTAACATGATAAAACATCTACCGGAGACACACAATAAATTAATGTGTTACTGTAGAAAGAGAGTGCGCTAACTTTCATCCACATTGTGCCCGTCTGAACACCTCCCCGGAGCTTAATGTCTTCAATCCAAGGTAATTGTACAACAGTGTATTTCCAAAATGTTGCGCCATTTTACACAATCAAGTATTGTTACAAGATCAGCGTAATTAAAAGATTGGCCAAGTACATTTATTATTACCTGACCTAAATTAGACGCCTGTCCGTATAACTCCATTCAAACCAGCCGTAGTAATGAAACCGCAGTCCCATTAAGTTGTGTGGGCTTGTCAAGCTCAACAGTTTGCAGTTTAAAATGGAACAACAGAGTTGTATTAAAAACAAGTTTTGCAAAGTCTGTATGTCTTACCTGTGACACTAAAGGACAAACACATAGGGCTTTATTTATGAAAAGTGACGCATCGCTGCGTGAAAACAGCGATGCATCACTTTTCACTGCGCACTCCTTGCGACACCAATGATGCGTCATATTTAACTCCATGGCTGCTAAGGCAATTCCCCTCCTGTGCTGGGAATTGCTATTTTTCATTGTTTTATGACGAGCTGGGCTCGTCATCAGTGTACGAGGAGGCTACACCATGACGAGCCCAGCTCGTCATGAGTGTGGAAGGGGCGAATGTATGACGCATCATGTCGCAAGGAGTTACAGATACGTCAGTATTTCTGACGTATCTGTAAGCGCAAAAGTGACGCATTGCCGGAGTGTGTCACAAAAGTGACGCAACTCCAGCAATGCGTCCTTTCACATGGGGAAAGCCCCATGTGAAAGGGCTTGCGTCAGTCTTACTCCTGCTGTGAGGCAGGCGCAAGATTTTGACGCAACAGCGTCCTAAAAGTGACGCAGTGAAATCTCATAGATTTCACTGCGTCACTATTACAAGGCTTTTTGCGGGGGAACGCCCCCTCTGCATACATTATACCTGACGCAGGTATAATGTGGCGCAGGGGTTTAAAAAGTGACCCAGCTACGTAGATGTGTCACTTTTTAAATATGGCGCAACAAGGCGCATGTTTTACGCCGCCGATGCGTCACAAAAAGTGACGCATCAGCAGCGCAAAACCGACGCAAGGCCTCATAAATGAGGCCCATAGACTTTGCCAATATATTTTTTTTCACCGATAGCCCCTACGCATGTGCAGGCCATCTTGGAATTGTATTTTTCTTTTAAGAATAGCCGTTCTATGATGGCCACTATATGTGTGCATGCATGGCACTCTTATTGAAATTGTTCCTCTTAAAACAAAACAATAAATATCGTTGCAAGTTGCAGCCATTGAACAGAGCAATATAACTAAGGATCACAGTAGCTACTCTGGGGTTTTTCCTTTTTAAATAACGAGCATGAGTGCATGAAAGGGGAACACATAGAACAAAGAGTGACAGAGAGAGAGGGGGGTAAATACTCACTTAGGGGGCACATGCATCAGCTAATTACCGGTCGCAAAGGGGCCGATTCGCAGAATCAGCCACTTTTCGACCAGTAATTAGCCTTTTGGGATGCATCAAGCCCAAAGCCATTCGCAAAATAGGTAATCTCAAAATTTGTGATTATCTCTTTTGGGAATACAGTTAGGGAATCGCAATTTTAAATTGCCTAAATGCAATGCAGGAAGCATTCTCAGAATGCAACTTTGCATGTAGGAATCACAAATTACCATCAACTTCAAGTTGATGGTAATTTGTAATTCCTTAGAAAAATGCACAAAATTGAATTTTTTTAAGTGCCATGTGGGGCACACACATGCCCATGTGCACACATGCCAAATTTGGGGGTGCATCACTTTTGGCCTCCTAGCACTCTTGAAATTGCATTCATATGGGCCTCTAGGCCAATAGGAATGAATGGGAAGGGATTCTCTATTAGCAAATCGCAATTCGCAATTTGCTAAAAGGGAATGTGTAGGAATCGCAATTTATTTAGCGATTTCTACATGCAAAAGGAATTGCAATTCCTAAATAGCGACTCCTTAATAATCACTATTAAGGAATCACAATTCCTTATGTTGATGCATGTGCCCCTTAATCCCTGCAATACAAGGTTCTGACCACAGTAGTAGCTGGATAAAACTCATCCAAACAAAACCTGATTAGTCTGAAATGCTGCTTAGGTGGAACACACACAAGAAAATGGAGGAAAGCAAGTGAATTAGGAGCACAGAATGGAGATCAATTAGAAAGCCATTGAATCATGAGCAAGGAGCGGACACTAACTCGCTCTAGATCTATATTGAATACATTAGGTCTATTAATCAACAGCTGAAGCTGTGTGTAGCAAGACATAAAACGGACAGTTCCATTTGTTACCTCATCTATAGAGTAAATTGAATGATGCTGGATTTCGATGTTGTGATGTTTTTCCAGCAAAACATGAGTGAAGAGACTGGTAACCTCATTGGTGTCTTTTTGTTTGTAAAATAAAATCTTTAGGCCAACTCTTGAGCCTCTATTGGTCATCAAGAGCATGGAGAACATAATGAAAGTGAACATTTGGTGTATCAATATTTATGAATGGGATGTTGTATTCAAACTTTTGACTTACATGACAGCAGAGTATTATCATAAAAACCCCCACAGAAAACGTGTGAAGTCTGTGCTTAATTCAGAATTCTATCATTCAGACACATTTAGCTTCAATAGATTTTAAGCAACTGAATTACCCCACAGGCACTAAAGTTTTAAATCTAAGCAACAACTCTATGAATTGACTTCCCAAAGCCAGGTTCAAACGGAACTATACATCTCTCTATATCAAACACTTGACAATTGATTATTTATAGAGGACATGTTTGAGGCCTTCTGGATTCTTTCCTTATGAAAAACACCCTTTTGAAGGACTGGTTTTCTGCAGTTTCTCATCCTGTGCTAATGTTCTGCCGAAACAGTAACTAGACATAATATCGAATCCAAAATATCGATTGGACATAATATCGAATGGACATGATATAGTTGTTAATATTATCGAAATGCAGTAAGTAATATCGACTGTCAAAATATCGAAATACATAATATAGGCATTAAATTATATCGAATTTTTAATAATATCGAATTTTTTTAAGTGTTTTGTATGTTAGTATATGTGTTAAAAGTGTATATTATTTTTGTAATGTATGTTTAATTTTTTTAAGTAATGAATTTTATGTTATTTAATTTTTGCATAATTTAAATTCATAGCGGGTTGTGGGTTTATAGGGGAATAGGGTGGGAAGTAATTTAATTATAGTAAATTAAATATTAATTTTTAGGAATTAATTATTTTTAATTTAATTTCGCGTTTTAGTTTTGTAGCGGGTTGTGAGTTTATAGGGGAATAGGGTGGGAAGTAATTTAATTGTAATTAAGTAAATATTTATTGGTATTGATAATTAATTTATTGTTAAATAAGTATTAATTGGTAATTAATTTTTATTAATTGGTAATTCTTTCTTATTAATTGATTAATTGATAGTTATGTTAATTGTATTAATTTATTATTCGTAGCATGTTGTGGGTTTACAGGGGAATAGGGCGGGAAGTAATTTAATTGTAATTAATTAATTATTCAAACTATTTTTGTGTATTGATAATTAGTTTACCATTCATTAATTATGAATTGGTATTTTTTAAAGTATTTATACATTTTTGGTATTGAAAATGAATTGGTTGTTAAGTAATTATTAATAGGTAATTAATTATTAATAAATAATAGTTATTTATATTTAGAATTACTTAATTATTACATATTGTGTAATTGGTAACTCATTTTTTATTGGTATTGATAATGAATTTTTTTAAATTCGAATATTAAATCATTTACTTTCCCTACTGTTGCATTCACTGGAGGGGGAATAGTAATTTTTACCCCTCCGCTATCCAACGCTTTCCCTACTGTAGCACTCTCTGGAGTGCGAATAGTAATTTTTACCCCTGTGCTATCCAACGCTTTCCCTACTGTTGCACTCACTGGAGTGGGGATAGTAATTTTTACCCCTACGTTATCCAACGCTTTCCCTACGGCTGCACTCAATGGAGTGGGAATAGTAATTTTTACCCCTACGCTATCCAACGTTTTCCCTATTGTTGCACTCACTGGAATGGGAATAGTAATTTTTACCCTCCCGCTACCCAACGCTTTCCCTGCTGTTGCACTGTCTGGAGTGGAAATTGTAATTGTTACCCCTACGCTATCCAATGCGTTCCCTACTGTTGCACTCTCTGGAGTGGGAATAGTAATTTTTACCCTTGCGATATCCAATGCTTTCCCTACTTTTGAACTCACTCGAGTGGTAATAGTACATTTTACCCTCCCGCTATCTTACGCTAAAAATATTGAATATATTTTTATTAATATTACGTTAATATATGTATGTATTAAAAAATAAAAGTGCTAGTTTATTTTTCTTTAACTTGCATTACTTATTTATTAATGTTAAGGTTATTTAAGTATTGTTAAGTATGTTTTAGTTTATTATATCTATTATATCAATAATTTTACATTACTTTTAAGACATTTTAAAAAATTTGATATTTTGACTAACTATATTTTTTACAACGATATTTTGGATTCGATATTTTTGTACTTACCTGTAGCTAGGAATTCGATATTTTGGCATTCTATATTTTTTCCTCAATATTTTGGCAGATCGATATTTTGCTAATCGATATTCTGTCAGTGATCCGCCACAAAGTCTATATAAGCCACCTCAGTGAAAAAAATCATCTGCTGAGATGATTTATATTCTTTTTGCTTCCTTGTATGTATATCTAAGTAATGACTTAAGAGCTGCAAGAGCAAAATACAGGAAAGAACTTTGGCACCTGAAGATGCAGTATGGCGAAAGATTCTGGGCAACCTTCTCCAGTGAAGAAAAAAACTCTAAATCGTTCTGGAGAATAGTGAACACGACAGAAAGTGGTGAATTGACTGCAAACAACGCAGATATAGCTGAATTAACATGGGTCAACTTTTTACAAGCTCAATTCTCAATTTATATAGCGGAGAAGTATGCTATTGCAAGGCACTTAGAATTCACAATTACCCATAATGAAAATGTTTGTTAATCCCTGGAACCTCCCCACAGAAGCTGTAAGACGATCTGGGAAGGTGGCATCTGCTGAATAAACCTTCTTCTCCATGGCGGCTCAATCAAAAGGCTTAATCATCAAGGGCTATGGAGATGGTGCGGCTGGCCCTCACGGTCTTCCCCAAGCTCTATTCAGAAAACTATTGCTTAATTGTGCTATTGGATAGTGAAGCCAAATATTGTGGTGGTCTTTTGTTGCAAGATTTTAACAACTGGGCCAAGGAGGCAACAATAATTACCGTTAATCAAACATGGATTTGTCAAGGAACAGGAACAGCAGCAAATCTATTGGCACTTTAACTAATCATTGGAAAAACCCTGGAGACTCACATTTCGCTACCTCTGTGTTCTGTGCACTTTGCACATTGATTGCAGACAGAGAAACACACTGTTGGAAAAACTGTCCCACTGGAGAATCCCAGTGACGTTGCTTTGGGGCATAAAACGTCTGTACATAGCACTGGATACGAGTCAAGATAGGGATATGGTCCCCACAACTTTTGATACTTCCGCACCTCTCTTTGTATTAAACAGGTTTGCGTGTTCGCACAACAGTTATTTAATCTCTCATAGCCGATCTTCCACCTGAATTAGAGTAATAAAACTTGCACCCTGATTCCTCCCAGCAGACCATTATTATTGAACCTGGTGTACGTAGTTGATGTGGCTTTACCAAGCAAAACCTAAACAGGGCTGCAGAGGATCCTCAAGAGACTGTCAGAATATTCCATCTGCACATCATTAGAGGTGAACTCAACAAAGTCAAAGTCCTGGTAATTGCTGAGAGCATCAATACAAAAATGAGGAGATGATACGTAAATGGTCTAAAATCAAGAGATTTTGCAAATATATTTGAGGTGATAATAATCCACCTCAGAGTTTCCTTTTATCTGCAAAGATATTGAGTAATAGGCAAAGTCTGTGTTCTAATGACAGATCTTATGAACCTTTCTAAAAACACCAAGGGGTCCCACACTGCTCCCCTGCATATAATGAATCCCTAACACCTACAAGCAACTGTTTCGCCTTCCAAGATTGGCTTCCCTGGCACAAGTTCGACTCGAATTTGGAATACGAAACCGATTATAGCCAGACAAGGAGCCTTTAGAAGATGCTGTCAGACACTTAGGGCTAGAAGAAGGGAACCCCTAAATCAGCTCCTCTGGGCCGAAATAAATACCAGCACTGGGAAATCCCTCGCACGATCCTGCCTAGAGACTTCGCTTAAAATAATAAGAGAGCTTTAGAACGCACCAGTCACTTCGCAAAATTGTAAAAAAGCTTTTGGACACCAGTATGAGGACAATTACCTTTAGTCAGGACAACAATGCCATGACTGACCAGCCACATGCTTGGATGGTCTTCAATAATTACACAGCCTCGCACAGCCAACCGTACCTGGCAAAAGGATACTCATTAATTTATACTTTATCACTTCAGTGGTGTTTAGCCTCTGGACCACTAACGCCAAGTGGGTCAAGAATAGCGAAAGTAAACTGCAGCCCATATAATAGAAGTATGGAAACTCCGACCGACCTGGTGTGTATCTGTCCGGCTCTTCTACAAGAAAGGAGGAAACTGCTTTGTTAACCGTTTCATCTCGGATGCATCTGGCCTTGCTGGCAGGCCATTATTACCTCCTTTAATTCAAGTGACCCTGTGCTGAACACTCGATCTGGAAAGTTCCTGATATTGGTGAAAGAAACCTGAAGGGATGTTCGAAGATCCTGTCTAACTAGCAATCATTGTTTTATACTGTCATTAAAATACCCTTTTCTTTAGGATTTGAATGTAATTTATGTATATTCAAAACACGATTATAATAAAGGGTAATCACATGCAATCATTTTTATTATTTACCATGAATACATGAAGTAAAGCTGTATGCATGTATTTAAGTGGTTTATAGCACAAACCTAGCCAACCAGGCAGTAGAGTGCCATACTGAGTCAAAGGCAGGCATACAGTCAACGAGTGATAGGAGAGACTCCGGTGTGTATACTGTTGGGGGCCTATTTACTAAGATTTAATGCCGTGTTTCCTCCACAAAAGTGATGCAAAACGATGCAAATACATTTTTTACCTGTTTACATTCCAGTGTAAAACCTATTTTACACTGGAAAATAACTTGCAAGTAGCGAAGAGCAGCACATAGCGCTACTTTGCATTACTTAGCGCCAGGGGGCATGCCATGGGTGGTGCATGGGCCTTCCTATGCAACCACTCAAGGTTTCTGATGCTAAGCTCTATTTACTTAAAAAAGTAAACAGGGTTTGGCTCCAGAAAATAGCACCGATTTCAAATTGGCACTATGAAGTTTTCTGAGTTTGTATGTGTGCTGCACTTTACAGCACACATACAAAATTGGAAAAGGTTTCAAATTAGGCTAAGCATGGTAATTTGTACTGAAAGTTTTCCCTTAAGTAAAAAAACTATGCTAGACTCAGGGAGACACCTTTGCACTATGATGCAAAGGTGTGTCTGTGGCACACAACAGCATATTTTAGCGCTGGCTCTAGGGATACGGGAGGAGAGGAGAGTGCCATATTTCTGTAAATATGATGCTCACCAGCTCTCTCCTTCTCATGCAGCGTAGCACAGCATTTGCAGCTGCTGCACTGTGCTCCATTAGAATCTAATAAATATACCCTTTAATGTATCGTGGCATACTGTTCTTTAACCCCTTCGGCGCTTATGAGGCACAGTGGAGCTGTGCTCATGACAAGCTGAGCTCGTCATAACTGCAGTTGAACGCCCACGCAGGGCTAATTCCCCTCCTGTGCAGACGTTCCACGGGAGTGGGTGGAGTCGTGAAAAGCTCAGCTCGTCATGAGCACAGCTACAGTGTTCAGTTCAATAAACTTTATTCGGTTAAAAGCAAATAACCATAAAAGTAACAAACATAAAACAAAATACAGTAATTACAGTAGTTACAATAGATACTTCTCATGATTAGTAGTACAGTGAGGTAGATCGATAGGGAGTCTATGATATTTCAGTTTGAATTTGTTTCCTAAATTTAAAAACACTTTTTAAATAGTTTAAAATCACAGTAACAGTTAAAATCGTGTCCATTTTCTGTACTTCTAAAAAAGCTGGGCGACATCTGGTTAAATTCATATTTTTTTAAAAAGGGACTATGATTTTCCTACGTATAGCAGTATAAAATTTGCAGAAGAAAAGGATATGAATATCAGATTGTTGCGACGTACCATCACACAAGCAGGTGGGCAAAATATGAATCCATGAGTTCATGCATGGAAAAGACACTAATCTAAAAAATATACAAAATCTAAAACGAGTTAAAAGAAAACGATCATAGTTAGTCATGGGCAGGGATAAATATGGCTGTACGGTATTAGTCTCACAGAGGGTAGGAAGGTGCGAGTGTACTGTAGATTTCAAAATTTCCACTCTCTTCCTCTTATCCAGCAAGTGGTCCAGGCAGATAGTTTTTAGTAACTTCCTAGGAATAGTGCCCATTGAGGTTGGGTCCGAGAAATATGAATGTAGTCCAATCTCGGTCAAAAAGTTCTTTAAGTGACTCAACCATTCCATTCTGTCCGCATGGTCCAAACTGAGGGTGTCACGTAGCAGGGCCCGGTTCATAACGCATTCGTTAGTAGTCCATGCCCTGTGCCACAGTAGGATAGGTTGAATTCTGATAATGCCCGTTATGTAGGGTTGGCCAAGTTCAGCGTGACAATTAAATGTGGCTGCACACTGTGGAACTGCTAGAACTCCCCTCAGAAATTTGTTCTCTACCAGCTGGATTTGATCAACATTTGCATATCCCCACAGACCTGAACCATACATAGCCACAGACAAGCATGTAGCTTTATAGATGGTTAACATTTCTTTTATCGGCTTCCTGCCCAGTTTCCTAACAAAGTTCTGTAAAGCCATGATCGTTTTCATAAATAAAAGGGTTCTAACCTTAATAGCGCTTGTCCAGGAACCTGATTCATGGAATAAAATGCCCAAATAAGAAAAGGTTGGGGTGTTATCCAGCGGCACATTGTTTAAGAAAATACGCTTCATTAATTTACCTGGTTTTAGGCCACAATTCATTGTGAAGGTCTTACTACAGTTTACTAGTAGGTCCAGGTTCAACATAAATTTCTCAAAGCTAACTACTAGTTTTTGTAGAGCGCGGGGAGTGCGTGCCATGAGTACTGCGTCATCCGCATACATGAGCGCAGGGATTTCCCTCCTCCCCACCCTGGGCATATCCCTACACTCCTGCAGCAGGTGACACTCAAGCCCATTAATATAAAGAAGGAATAAAAAAGGTGCCAATACGCAACCTTGCCGCACTCCGCGACCTATGCTAAATTGCCTGGAGCATTCTCCTCCCCTGCCATAACGAACAGAGGCTGTAGCTCCACTGTAGAGTTCCCTCAAAAAACAGATAATGTTATTGTCCACTCCCAAACCTTTCATTATATCCCACAGTTTAGAGTGTGATACACAGTCGAACGCTGAAGAAAGATCGACAAAAGTAAAATACAAGCGTTCAGATTTTATCCTTATATATTTATGCTGCAAAAGCATTAGGTTTAACCCTTGCTCAATTGTGCCAATCCCTTTTTGGAAACCAAATTGCAAATCACTAATAATATCATTTTCCTCTGCCCAGCTTTGGAGTCTTGCCAATACAACGCGTCCTAAAATTTTTACTGAGGAATCAAGAAGGGAGATTGGTCTGTAACAGGCACAGCTGTTCCTATCCCCCTTCTTGTAGATCGGGACAATGACTGAGGTGAACCAGGATTCTTTCAGACCCAGTGAGAGAGCTGCATTAAAAAGTTGTACTAACATTGGCCCCCAGATTTCAATATTCGCTTTAAATAGGTCTGCCGGAATCCCATCAGGTCCGGCAGCCTTACCGCATTTAGTTGATCCCAAGGCTAAAAGCACTTCATCAATTATTGTAACCAGGTTGTAACTCTGTTGTGCATCCAGGCTAGAGTTAATACCCCCACCATGGATGTCTTCCTGTGCCTTATAGAGATTTGAAAAATGGTCTACCCATTTATCCTCATCTATTGCAATCTCGATTCGCGCCGTGTGGGTTTCATAGGGGAAAGGGGTGTTAATTGCTTTCCAAAATGCAGCGGAATCTTTAGATTGCGAGGCCTCACAAAGGGAATCTAATGCCTCCTTATTCAACGCGGTTCTCCTTGCTTTCAGGGCCTGAGTATATGTGTTCCTACACTCTCTTATTTCATTTTTATCCCTAGGGCATCTGTGTACTGCCTGTTTTAAATTTTTCAAAGCCCTTGTACATGCAGTATTAAACCAACTCTTGGGCCCCTTGCCTCTGCGTTTTGCCTCCACCCTTAGGCTACTTTTTATATTTGAAGCTATTGTTCCAAAGTGCTCAATAATTTGATCGTTAGTGGAGTTGTCACTTAGGCAAATCATAAAACTATTTGAGCACACCTCCCATAGTTTCTCAAAAAAGGTTGTGGGGATTACTTTACTCCATTTAAGTGTGTACCCGTTTTGTCTCCCAAGGACAACATCAACCGCTGTCTCTACAAGAGGCGCGGCCGTCGATGGGTCTGGAAACAAATCTGCTACCTTAAGAGATTGTGGAAGGTGGTCACTTATGGGTAGTTGGATGTTCGTAACCCCCAAGAGTCTATGATTGAGGTTACTGGAGGTAATAATAAAATCAATAGTTGTCGATAAGCCTCTACCAACAAAAGTCGGAACAAAGGGTGTGGGTTCTGGGGCAGATTCATTGGCAAACCCCAAGTCAAACATGAATAATAATTCATTTGGTAAGTCCCCCATCAGGGTATGATCAAAGTGTGTCAAGTGCATGTCTCTCTCAATCATTAGGCCACATAGGCCCTGATTCCTTTTAGTACATAATGAACAATTAAAATCCCCCCCCCCCATATGATTATCAGCTCCCTTTCATTTCTGTCTACCTCTAACTGAATTTCATCTTTAAGCTGCTTCATTACAACCAGAATATCATCTTTCGGGACATTGTTATAAAAATTAATAATTAACACTACAGCTCCTTTATAATTCCGTAAGGTTATAATTTGGAAATAACAGGAATTTAAATGGCAATGAGCTTGTTTAATTTTAAGTTGATTTGAAACAAGCGTTGTCAACCCGCCCTTAGCTCTTCCAAAATGACCTCCAACAGCTGGTGTAAAGAAGGTTCTATAGCCACTTACATGGATTGATTCCTGTATCCAAGTTTCTTGCAAGGCCACTATATCCTGACCATTTATTACTGACTCCCAGGCTGGATTTGTGATTTTTTGCCTAAACCCTGCTATATTCCAAAACAACAGTGCACATAGATCTTTCTCTTTCTGGGTCAGGCCTTCACCTGCCTGTTCCCCGCCCCTAATATTGATATCAACTATGGGGTGTTGCATCTGTTCCAGGGTATTACTGTTGCATGGTAACAAACTGTCAGTATTAGGGGCCTTTTGTAAAGTTGGCAGATCTTGGAGAATCCCGCTCAAAATCTCAGTACTTTTAAGGGGAACTATATCCTTAATAAAGGGGTGAAAAACTGGAGGATGAAACTTGTTCCCAACCAAATTTTCTTGGGATGTCTGAGCTTGTTGTCAATCCACCCTGTCCAGACCATCGAAAATCTGGAAACGATTTTGAATAGGTAGATTGTACATGGATGGGTGGAACTCTCTGTTATTCCATGGCCTCCCTTGCAGGAGGTTGGGCTCAGGATGTGGTGGGTATTGGCTGTTTATAGGGGGGTATTGATAATCTGATACCCGGTATCTGGGATAGAACTCCTCCGACCTTTGCATGTGGATATGGGGGTCCTGAGCATTTACATAAACAGGATAACCCATCAAAGGTGGTGGCCCCATTAAACCGGGCATATCCCATGGTCCCACTTTTCTAGAACCCCGCTGTCGGTGTGATGTTTTCTTAAATAGCTGCCTATTCCAACCCTGTTTGCTAAAATCTTTTGACGGTGCATAGGGATAGAAATAGGATATAAGATGTGTGGAGAGGGCATCGCTGCTACTAGCATCGAACCAATCTCCAATGTGCCTCACGGCCCTATAATCCTTAAAATTGATGACTATTACGTCACCCCTTCTATCCTTGGGTCTGACTCCCACCCAATGGGCACGCCTTACACTTAGGATTTCTCCATTGATGGATGCAGGCAACGGTCTGTTGTCTCGGAGCCAAAATGTAACCTTGTTCCGTAAGGCAACATGATCTTCCCATTTACCTGCAGGTAGTTCTGGAACCCCTGCCATTACAATGACAAAAGGGGCAGAATCTGGGGGTAAGTCTATAGTATGGCTCGTTTTTTCTAAGGCAGTGGTTGGTGGATTCTTATTTCTCGGATTAGTTGTTAAAGGGTCTTTTCTGCCTCCCTGATTTTGAGCTCCCCCAGGTTTTTGAGTTTGTTCTTTAGTTACTGGGGCCGCCAGCTGAATTGCGGGCGGTTGCAGCGTGGGAGTTGATGGCAAAATCGTTGGGCTACCCACTCTTCCCTTTTCTTGCACTAATTTCTTTTTTAACACGGGTGCTGATTTCTTAATTACTGGAGTTATGGGAGCTGGTGTTATAGGGGGCGTTACAGCATTAGATTTTGCAGGAAGGTTAGTCTTAACTGTGGGATTCGTCTTAGCTTTTCCCGGGCCTTTTATTAGGTCATGTAAAAGGAGGGAATTCTGTTCAACCTTTTTCTCTATGATGTTCAAGTGTGTGGACATCAAGTCGGTCTTATCCAAAATCGGTTGCATCACACCCCTGTTTAATTCTAAAATTTTGGCCAACATGGCCTCTTCGCCTAATAAAGTTTGCCCAGTATGTGACTGTGGGGTCTGAACTACCCCTTTCCTTATCTTCTGAGGTCGGTTACACAGTGGCTCACCCCCCCTTTTTTTACTTGTTCTTATAGTGGGGGGTGAGATAAAAGACCTAGAAGATGCCTCAATGGGTATTTTTGGTGATCCTGATAACCTTCCATTATCATTCCCTGTAGATGAATCTAGTAGAGATGGGCTAGTTGGCGTGCTAGACAAAAGGTGCTTACTCATTATAGTGGGATCAAGGGGAAAATTACCAGTATTCTCTATAATCCCTGATTGTGAAAAATCAATAAGCATCACGGAATCTGTGGGTCGACTCTGTGAAATAGCATCCCCCGTTCCTCCCAAGTTTGAAGATCTCAACTCAAGAAGTAGAGGTGCAGTTTCAGGCACACTCCCCCCTCCTTGTGTAATTTTATAACTTGTCTTACTTTGCTTCCCCCTCCGTCTCACTCGGGCTTTCTTAAATTTTCTAGGGGATTCTTTAGTTGCACGATCATGTAATCCTGTAGATGATATGGGCAATACTGTGGGAACAGGAGCACAAGGAATTTCATCATACTGGCCTGCATGGACCATGGCTGTTACAATGGTTACTTTGCCTGCAGGGACCGAGTGTTCCTTAGCCACAGGGTTATCAGAAACAGTTACTGGGGGTTCTGGTGCAATAATAATAGCAGATGAGTGTTCCAGACCCAGTGAAGCCCTCCTGTTACTGTTAATTTGCGCTACCTTCTTTATAAGAAAATTGTCCATAGTAACCACTTTAGTAGTCATAGTGGCTGATAATTGAATGCTAGCTTAATATGAGAAGTATAAAAGAAAAATAACAGGTTCTCACTCACATATCAAGGAGCTGCTCGAATGATGGATAGAGGGACGTAAAGGGTATGGCCACGGCCCGGCTCCTCGGTCCCCGGAGGGCCACAGAGGGCCCGCCCTTTGCCCGGGCTTAGCCCCGGGCGTCCCGCGATGCGGGGCTTCTCTCCGCTTTATGCGTCCGTGTGCGCTCCCTCAGCGCGACCCGCGTCACTCAGCACGCGCCGCCGCGTTGCCTGCCGGGAGTTGTAGTCTCCCGGAGCGGCGGCGCGGAGTCCTGTTGGCGTCTGACTCTTGGCGGTGTCGGCGGTGTCGGCGCGGTCTGAGGTGAGTTTCTATGAATCTCCGGCCTCGTGTGACTCCTTGGCGGTGGCGGCGGTGATATGGCAGTGTCCCCCGCTCTGCCGGGCTTCTCTCCGCTTTATGCGTCCGTGTGCGCTCCCTCAGCGCGACCCGCGTCACTCAGCACGCGCCGCCGCGTTGCCTGCCGGGAGTTGTAGTCTCCCGGAGCGGCGGCGCGGAGTCCTGATGGCGTCTGACTCTTGGCGGTGTCGGCGCGGTCTGAGGTGAGTTTCTATGAATCTCCGGCCTCGTGTGACTCCTTGGCGGTGGCGGCGGTGATATGGCAGTGTCCCCCGCTCTGCCGGGCTTCTCTCCGCTTTATGCGTCCGTGTGCGCTCCCTCAGCGCGACCCGCGTCACTCAGCACGCGCCGCCGCGTTGCCTGCCGGGAGTTGTAGTCACCCGGAGCGGCGGCGCGGAGTCCTGATGGCGTCTGACTCTTGGCGGTGTCGGCGCGGTCTGAGGTGAGTTTCTATGAATCTCCGGCCTCGTGTGACTCCTTGGCGGTGGCGGCGGTGATATGGCAGTGTCCCCCGCTCTGCCGGGCTTCTCTCCGCTTTATGCGTCCGTGTGCGCTCCCTCAGCGTGACCCGCGTCACTTAGCACGCGCCGCCGCGTTGCCTGCCGGGAGTTGTAGTCTCCCGGAGCGGCGGCGCGGAGTCCTGATGGCGTCTGACTCTTGGCGGTGTCGGCGCGGTCTGAGGTGAGTTTCTATGAATCTCCGGCCTCGTGTGACTCCTTGGCGGTGGCGGCGGTGATATGGCAGTGTTCGTCACGAGCACCGCGGCCCTGCGTGCCGCTCCCCCTCCCAACAGCAACGCGGGGGAATTAGCCCCGCATGGAAGGGGTTAAAGATGTGCGTTTTCAACACTTTTCTACATTGGAACAACATGGGGCAGTCCTAATGGATACGGGGATGTTGCTCCAGCTCCTGTTTGCATGGATTGACAATGTTTGGTGCCTTGTTTTTTCTTTGTTATTCTTCTTAGCTTACAGTCTGATGAGGTTCTTGCTGTGTGTGTACTACCAGAAGTAATGAAAGTGTCAGCAAAATAAGTTGAGGTGTTGCGTGTGTTCGTTTTATAAATGAGGTAACTTGTTTTGAAGATGGTATGGGCCTGTCCGGCAGGTGAGACATGCCGTTCTATGTAGGATGCCCATACCCAGTCTGGGAGGCCAAGGAGTAGGGCATTACACCATCCAGATGTGAGAGTACATGGGCCTGAACAGCAGTTTCACTTTTCTTGGGAGAAAGAGCTGTAACTTGGCTGTCTTTGTGCTTTTTTGGCAAATTAATATGCCCTTTCAGGGTCAGGTTGGTGTCCAAGGTAAATCGAAGTGACTTGACATTCAATGAAAATGGGGGGTTCAAACCCAACAAGGTTAAAGTCCTTCAGCCAGGTTTGTATTATTTCTTGATTTCTTGATTGGGTTGAGCTTCAGATAGATGCAGAGATCCAGGTTTTGATGAGGTGCAGGCAGTGTTTGAGGCATTGAATGTCTGGAGCAGGGGAGGCTTTCAGGTACAGTTGTGCATCATTGGCATACTCCTAAATCTTGATGCGGTTCTCTTTGATTAAAGCCCTAGTATAATCTACATGGAGGGTTATTGAATATCCTGTAATGACTAAGTTCGGCCCGTCCATCATATCTAATTGCGTTTCTAGGAGCATTTAGGAGTCTTGTTGTCATTGTGCTATCCAATTGTCTGTCCAGTATACAGTTACTATCATCCAACCCCAGGATGTCATGATCCACAAATGGGTCTAAAATATTATATATTGTCACCAAGAACTCTGCGGTATCTATGTTGGGTGTGTAGGCATCTCATTGTATCACTGGACTGCCACACAGAAAGCCCTCTGCTCTGATACACATGCTGTTGGGGTCTTGAAAACATTGCCAATCTAGGCTGACATATTTTCATTGTTTATATTATGGTCGCTGCCATGTTAAGACGGATGCTTACAGGGACAGCTAAAATGTCGAACTATGAATTGAAATGACACATTCAATGACATACTTATTTTGTCTTACTGGGACTTTATTGTTGCCAGATTTATAAACATGACTTAAAAATCGGTGATCAGGTATTATTAAAACCCCTGTATTATGCCATAGTTTGGAGAGGCTTTGCAATAGAACTATCAGGCCATAAGCCATGCCAGTGTGCTGCGAAGCAGTCAGGGGTTGCTCTAGGGCTCCCAGAGTGGCATAGAGACACAGCCTTCAGCTCGGCATTGCTTATCATTTCCGAGCAAAAGATGTGACAAATAACCGTTATTTCTCACGAAGAACAGTATTCTGGCTGACCCATCTTTTTTTTCACAACTTTTTTTATTGAGAAATCGCATGGAAGACACAGCACTCCGCACTCCGGAGAAGCTGTAGCAAGTACAGTACATCAGAATCAGCGATTTATTTGTCATTAGACAACTTCCCTCCGACCCCTCGTCCCTTTTCCCAACCCCCCCAGTCCCTCCCTCCTTCCCCCCCTTTGCACAACGTCTCTCCGATGCTGTCTGAAATATTTATATACAGAATAGTGAATACATCTTTGCCTCCATATGCCCATTACACCTGCTCCTCCACGCCTCCCGCCTGTGCTGGGGGCTCAAGCCATAGGCCCCTGTAGTCCGCCCACCTTTTCCATATTTTATAATGTTTTTTGGGACAGCCCCTGGCTTCGAACACCAGTCGTTCCAATCCCATGCAAAAGTCTAGTGCTCTTTTCCATTCGACCACCGTGGGGGCCCTGGGGTCCTTCCAGGCCTGAGCCACATCTCTCTTTGCCACTGTAAGGCCCAGCAGGAGCAAATGTCTTTTGTAAATGTTGCCTCCTACCCCTTCCAGGACGTGTAGTAGCCCCAGTTTTGGAGTACGAGGGAGGTCCCACCCCAGCACATCAGACAGACAGTTCCATATTCCAGTCCAAAATCTCACTAGGCCACTACAGCCCCATACTGTATGCAGGAGGCCACCTGTCTACTGGCTACATCTCAAAACACATCGGAGACTCGATCAGGCCAGCCTTCCACAATCTCTCTCTGGTATAATAGGCACGCTGTAAGTACTTAAACTGTATCAGGCGCAGGCGCACAGCAATAGCCACCCCCTGGGGGATTCAAGGGCTTCTCGCCAGTCCTCCTCTCCCAGCCCCCCCACATCTCTCACCCACCTATCCCGTAGGGGCTGCAAATCAGAAGAGCAATGCGTGACCAGTGTCTGATATATATGGTATATTTTCTTCTACCCCAGGTCCCCCATGAACACCTTCGCTTCTATCGGACTGAATTCTGACAGGGTGTCTAGTCGTTCTAGTGTGGGAGTGAGGGCATGTCTCAACTGTAGGTATCTAAAGAACTGCATGCGGGGCATACTGAATTCTTCACTAAGTTCCTGCAATGATTAAGCGTAGTGGCCTTCAAGACATGCCCCAGCGCAGAAATTCCTATCGAGTCCCAGCCTCCGAAGCCCTGCAGCAACGCCAGTGCCGGCAGCTGCCCATTGTGCCAGAGCGGGGTCTCCCTCGTCAGTTTCCCCCACCATCCCATACGATGCAATGTTTGTCGCAAGAGCTGAAATACCACCTGCATTGCTCTTGGCAGCCCTCTTCTCAACCGTGCCGAGTACAGAATAGTGTGTAGCGTGTCTGGGTCCATCAGGTACCTCTCAAGGGCGTAGGCCGGGTCCCCCCTGTCACCATACCACCAATCGTTTAATACCACGAGGTGTGATGCTTGGTAATATGACAACATATCTGACGTCGCCAGTCCCCCACAATATGTGGACAAAAAACAGGTACGTAAGGCCACTCTCGACGTCCCTCCGGCCCATAGAAATAGGCCTAGAGCGGAGTTAACCTGTTTGAACCATTGAGATTGGATCGGGTACGGGTGATTCTGCAGCTGTTACAGCATTCGGGGGAGGGCAACCATCTCGAATATAGCTGACCTGCCGTATATATTAAGGGCCATACAAGACCAGCACTTCATCTCCTGTTGTACTTTGTCCCACACCGGAACTATATTACGCTCCAAAGCAGTAGCTGGCGAGGCCGCCAAAAACACCCCTAGGTATTTGAGGCCCCCAGCTGCCATCTGTAGTACCGATGCCCATGCCCCAATCCCGGAGTATCGCCAAGCATCCAAAGCATGGACTTCCGTGGATTCAGGTATAGCCCTGATACTTCCCCGAAAATTTTCATAATCTCAAGGACCCGCGGCCTGGACCGGTTCACATTTGTAAGGGAGAACAGGACATCATCCGCATATAATGCGATTCTATCCGAAGGTCCCGCCTCCCATTCAAAGCCCCGCAGCTGCGCATCCATCCGGACCCATGCAGCTAACAGTTCCATAGCCAGGGCGAAGAGGTACGGCGAGAGGGGGCACCCCTGTCGGGTACCCCGTCCTTTTGGGAAGGCCGCTGGCGTCTCTCCCGCCACTCTCACCGTGGCTGTCAGGTCGGTTTAAAGCAGCCGAATATAATACATAAAAAGTGGCCCTAGATTTAGACGCGGCAGGAGCGCAAATAGAAATGTCCAGCTCAGGGAGTCAAAGGCCTTGTCGATGTCTGCTAGTAGCAGCGCCGCTTGATCCCCGGTCCTACTCATCGCCTCTACCGCCACGTGCGCACGTCTGATATTGTGCCTCGTTGCTCTTTGTGGCATAAAGCCGGCCTGATCTGGGTGAACCAGATCCGTGCTATACGGGAGTAGTCGATTTGCAAGGGCCTTGGCCAATATTTTGGCCTCAATATTTAAAAGGGAGATTGGACGATAGGACTCGTGGCGGTCTGGGGGCCGTCCGAGTTTGCAGAACACTACGATTTCTGCATGCCTCCAATCTGCTGGCAGGAGACCATCTTCTCTCGCCGCCTCCAGGGCCGCCCTATAGTGTGGCCCCAGCTGGAGGTGATATATTTAAAAAAACTCACTTGGGGACCCATTAGGCCCAGGGGCCTTGCCGGTATTAAGCTCTCCAAGGGCTGTACCTAGTTCCTAGGCTGATAGTGGGATCTCGAGCCGCTCCAGCACGTCGTCCGGGAGTGTGCGAGGCAGAAGGTCAGTTATGAATTTTTCAACATCCAGTGCTGGAAGAGATTCCCGCGGAGCATATTGGGCCGCGAGGTAGCGAGCAAAGCTGTCTGCCAGCTCCTGCAGGTCTGAAATGGAGGCCCCGGTGTCATCTTTAAGGGCCGGCATCTCATATGCCTGAAATGTGCTCTGGCAAAGCCGGTGAAGCATTGTGCTGGACTTGTCGCCCCATTGGTATATTCTGCTTCTGGTTGCCAACCAGATCTGTCGGGCCTCATCCAGTAGTAGGGGCGCGTATGATTGCTGTGCCAGAAGCAGCTGCCCCACTCCCTCTTGATGACTCGCAGCCCCGCATTGAGTTTCCAACAGCTCTACTGCCGCCGCTGCCTTCACTATCTCCTCTTTCCGCTTCCGGCGTGCTGCTGCACACCAGGCTATGTCTATCCCACGCAGTGTGGGTTTCAGGGCCTCCCAAGCCGTTCTCGCGTCCGCCACTGTACCTAAATTCTCCTCCCAGTAGCAAGCAATAGCCGCCCCCATATGCTGCTGGTAGGCTGCCTGCTGCAAGTTCCAGGCGAAGAGGCACCACCGAAATGGCAGTCTCCTCTTGTCTAATGTGACTTCTATCACAACCAGAGAGTGGTCCGAGACACCCCGCAGCAGGATGAAGGCCGAGGCAACTCTCCTTGCCATAGCGGCAGGGACAAATATATAGTCAAGTCTCGAAAACGAGTGGTGAACCGCCGACACATAGGAGTATTCTCGTTCGTAGGTCTGGAGGTGTCGCCATGTGTCTACCCAACCCATGCCCCTCACCATATCACTCAGTTTAGTGGGAGCATCTACAATGGGGTCGCCCCCAGGCCCAAATCGATCGAGTCGGCAGTGCATGACATCATTCCAGTCCCCTCCAATCACTGCCAGTCCTTCTGGAATTTCAGCCCATACAGTAAACAGTTTCTCTATCAGTGCCCACTGGAGTGGGGGCGGGGCGTAGACACTCCCAAGTATTAGTGTCTCAGTGCCTACTGTCCCCTCTATAAAAACATATCTACCTTGTGGGTCGGTCCACTGTCTCGTGTGGGTGTAGGACAGTCTGCGGTGCACCAAAATCGCTACCTCTCTAGACCCCCTCACAAATCCCGCATGATAGACCTGGTCATAGCTATATCTCTGCAGACCCAACGCTTTGTTACCCAGTAAATGTGTTTCTTGTAGGAGGAGGACATCCACCTTCTCTCTCTTCCCCAGCCTTAGTACTGCACCCCTCTTAATCTTATCGAGCATGCCCCTCACATTCCAGCTCATCACTTTCATTAGGGCCCTAGCGGGCCTTTGCTCAATGTTTTCAACCGGCATCTAGGCGTAAACGCAGTAGCGTAGACAGCAACTGGCATTCTGGGCTTGGACGCTCTAGCAGCATCATTCGAGACAACCATGTGCAAAACAACCCATTCCCCCTATCCTTCAGTCTTCCGACCCCCCTTCCCCCTCCCCTGCCCCAAAACCACCCCACTCAACAAACATGTCCCCAACTTGCCCTCAGTCCCCCACCCTCCCCCACCCCATACTTCAACAACATTGAAGTACCTGTCGCGGCATAGAGCATCTCTAGTCCCCAACGGGAGACCTGAGACCGTCTATCCCATCAGAGTCCCCCCAACAGCCCCAAAAACAGTACCAACTGGTCCCCTAAAAGAGCAAGCCTCCCCGAACTTGAGGTACGTGTCCGCCTTTTAGTCATCCCTCCCCACCCATCCCGCATCCCGTGTCTGTAGGTCAATAATCTGTCGCACAGTTGTGGCGCCCCTGAAGGTGTACCTCTTCTCCAGCCAGGCCATCAAATACTGTCACCTGCCAATGCTATGGCGTACGATCCAACACAGAGGGGGTAGATTGCGTTCCTGCGTTCCTGCACTCCTCACGGATCTACCTTCGGAGCGTCTGGTGTTTCAGTCTCCTCTGTGTTCCCCCTTTTAGCAGGAGAACATTTCGACAAGCGAGACCTCCAGTTGCTTCTGCTTCGTGAATGCCTGGGGGTCCGCGGCGGCGCCGTTGAGGAGGATGAATCCGAGTCTCGGGCTGGCGGGTTATGAGGTCTTACCCATACTGTCTCATCCGTCCAGGCAAACACTTCCTCAGGAGAGTTAAAGAATTGGGTACGTGACTTAAAGACCACCCGCAGGCGAGCCGGGTAAAGTAGGGCATACTGAATTTTAAGGTTTCTCAGGCGGGCGTTGGCCGCCGTAAAGGACTGCCGTTGTTGCTGCACCAGTTTTGTGTAATATGGGAAGATCATGATCCGCTGATTGTCATACATGAGAGGCTCTTTCAAACTGGCTTATTTTAGTATTGTGTCCCGGTCATGATAATTAAGAAGTCTGGCTATGACCGGCCGCGGCCGTTCGCCAACCGGCGGCTTCTGTGTTAGCGCTCTATGGGCCCTTTCAATAACAAAGCAGCGGGAGAGGGATCCGGCGGGAGCCAGCCCTCCCACCACTCCGTAAGAAAGGCCTCCATGTTGCCCTTTTCGCAGTCTTCCGGAAAGCCAACAAATCGTAGGTTGTTGCGCCGAGCCCGTCCTTCGGCATCCTCGGCCCGGAGCGCCAGGGCTTCTGTATGCCTTCCATGTTGGCCACTTTCTTTTTTTAAATCACCATGTCGTCTTCCACTCCAGTAATCCGTGCTTCTGCTTCTGTAATGCGGGCCACCGCATTTCGCAGGTCTTGACGCAAGAGTGTAACGTCCGCTCCAATGGCCCCTATTTTGGCGTCTAGCATATCCCTCGATTGGGTGATCGCAGCCAGGAGGGCCGCATTGTCCGGACCTTGGGCCTGATGGCTTCCCGCGGCCCCAGAGTTCCCACTCGGGCCAGTGAATTTGTCGAGGGTCCCCTGTTCTGGCTGACCCATTTTAAGAAACTGTATTTATAGATTTTCTGTCTTTTGCTTCCGCAAAGTATGTAAAAGTATTGGTATGGTGTTAGGATACTAGGAGCGTACTAACCATGTTAGAATTGTTCATATTGTATTCGCTGGCCATGTCATGTATTACTGCATTTATTTTCTAATTCTGTTCGGTTACCATTCATGGTTTATTCACTAGACTTGGGTTTTAGAAAATAAAAAGTTTAAAGTTTTACCCCCATGTTTCCTAGTGCTATTTTGAGTATGTTTATGGTCTGTCTTGGGAGCATCTGGAAAGATGTCTTAAGTGAGAGTTGCATTGACAAAGGTGAGAAGGGGTGAGTGAGCCTCCCTGGAGAACGCTTTGATAAGGATGAGGGTAATGCATCATCTTCATTGGAAGTGGCTTTGATGGATTTGAGTATGGCAGCGAGATCTGTGAAGGACAGGGCTTTGCAAGATAACCATTGTGGGATTCTAAAATAAGGTGTGGGAGATAGATGATTAGACTTGGTGCTAACAATGTGCTTTCGGATCTTCTTTATCTTTTCACTGAAGACGAGGTTGATGACATTGCACTTGTCTGTAAAGTGTAGGATAGGTTATGTAGGCAGGGAATCGACACAGCGCTTGATTGTCTTGAAAAGTTTTTCACTTCTTTTGGTCGCTTCATTAATTGGGTTGGTATAGTAGTTTGCTTTGGCGTATGTGATTTGCTGTTTCTGTGATGCTCTGTGGGACTTCAGATCATGAGGTCATCCTTTTAAGGTGAATAGCATCTCTGCCGCTAAGGAAATTGCCCCAAATATAAAATGAATAAATACTGCAAGACCATGGCAGCAATTCTTATATACATTTGAATCTCACAGTGGCATTTCAAGAGAATATGGCGTAAGAAATCATACTGTCTCTAGAAAACTATGAAAATATTTCCGCAGCAATTACACTCTCAACAATGCCATCAATTTGCTCCTCGTACCCATCACTTTTTAATAAATGAGGGAGATTTACGTTGGGTTATTCACATTTAGGTTGCCTTGCCTGTAGGTGCTTCAGGTAACTCTTGCTGTTTTCTGGAAGTGACCAAGCTACAGATCAACATTTGGGAACCAAATATAGTATGTCTGACTCGTCTAGTAGGATGTCTGAATCCTCTAGATGTTGTTTACTCTCTGTATGTCAAACCTGAGATAATTTTGAGCATGGCATTTATCAGGTTTTAGTTTTATCAGTAGCTATAACTTTATTGATTGCTGTTCTCTCTGCCTTGCTGGTAGATGTTGTTAGCATTATTGTCCTAGCCATGGTAGCAGCTGTGATCACTGCTGTGGCCACTGATTTTTCAGCAGCTGTTGTTACTGCTCGCATGACCGCTGCTGTTGCTACTGTGGTCCTAGATATGGTAGCTGATGTGGTTGCTGCTGTAGTTCCTGTCCCTGTTACAACTGTTGTTTCTACTATGGTCCCTGCATAATGGCAGTTATGACTCTAGGATATCTGTTGTGTTCTCAGCTATTCTTGCTCTTGTGGCCCCTACCATGATGACAGCAGTGTTACTGCATTTCTCCCTGCTACATAGGTGGCTGGATAATTTGTTGTGGTTAAATTCATTGTCACTGCTGTTGTTCCTTTCATGTTGGCCTATGTATTTTTTTTGTGTGGTTACAATTGTGATGGAAACTGTCCTCACTGTTGTGTCAACTGCTGTACATGCAACAGTTGTTGCAGCTGTTGCTGCTCACGTAGCTGTGATGGTGTTTGCTGCTATTGTCGCTCCTGATAGTGATGGGTTTTCTGCAAAGGTAGACACTATGTCACTTGCGTTGTTGCAGCTCTGGTGGAAGCAGCTCTGATTGCTCTGGCTGTGGCCTTTGGTTGCTGTTCTTGTCCCCGCTTGGTGATAGGTGCTGCTACTGTTGTCCCTGCTGAAGTGGCAGCCTTGCTCACTATTGTGGTCTGTGCTGTGGTTGAAGCTGCGGTCGCTACTCTGGTTCTTGCTCTTCTAGCAGCTGTGGTGACTGCTGTGGCTCTACTGTTGTTACAGCTATGCTTTCTGACGTGGTCCATACTGTGCATGCAGCTATTGCTTATGTGGAGGTAAAAAGTGGTGACCGAGTGATTACATCCCTTTGTTATATGTTGATGGGTCACCTGGAGAATTAACAGAAGTACTGATGCGGAAAAGAAGCCTGGGATCAGACTGTATTCTACACATGCACTTTTACCTTTTATAAATGCAGCTGTTGCTGTTAGGGGTCAGTACATTTCAGGCAAGCTAAGGTCAGTGTGGGTAGGGAGCAATAAACTTACCTAACAAATAAAGCCGAAACTGATGAATGAAATGTGTATGAAAGGAATGATTTTAGCAGAAGCATACTGGAATTGTGGACCACTTTTTCATTGTAGTCAGCATTTCAAACTGGAGCTGTCCTGTCTCAGAGCTAGCACTCAACTCAGGAGTAAACACAGTGGCAAGGAAAGTAGGGCTAGACGTAATGAAGTTTACTGCCAGTGGCGGCCGGCATGGCTTGCGGTTGGCGGAGGAGTCGGAGAGGGAGTCAATCAATCAATCAATCACATTACTTTTTTGGTATTAAAAAAATACCATAAAAGTACAAGTAAAATACATTAAAGTTAAAAAACAATTCAACAAACTAAAATTCACCATAAAATATATTCAATACATCAATATTTAGGTACCCCTTCCCTCAGCTAATTTCTTCATAAGGCCATACAAAGAGTGACATCATGGGCGACCTATGATCTCCCAATGCCCCTTGTTGCTCTAAGCCTGACCGCTGCACTTAAAAAATAACAGTACAAAACAGAGTCAAAGCATCTGAGGACAGTTTTAAAAATAACAAGGCCACCCTTGCCTGTTTCAATCTAGCTTATTTTCAAATTCTCTTTAAAAAAAAGCTCATGGGGTGTGAATAAAAGGGACATAGTAAAACAATTGGAGGGTATCCTGTGGAGACCGTTGGTCGCAGCCACATAGTCCCTTCATCTCTATAGATGATGTATATACTGCCGAGTCAGCTAGTACGTGGTGCAGAAAATTTAGCCTGAACCGTGTCATTAAAAGTCTATCATGGGCATTCTGAAAATAAGACAGATAAGATTTAATGCCCATGGATGTTTTAGTTAAAAGGTGTTCTCTCACTGACGGCTTAATCAGCTCCCTATCTTCCCTGAGTGTTATGACATGCTTAAAAAAACGGTCCTTAACCAAGGCCTTTTCATGCGTAGGTATTTTAGAAGGGTTAGTAAAAAGGTCTGCACATCCTATTTCCTCGAGGGTCTCCTTCACATACTTAAGCCATGGGATATTAAGCCCCCGGTTGCGGGCGAGGCAATCTGCTATGACCTGCCTACTGAATGTCGCCTCCGCGTTTGCCGACATTTTAACCCAGCAGACTAGGGGTTTAACTCCCAACCTGTCCCTAATGTAGCAAATGCCAAGTTCTTCATGGACAATATGGGATGACGTGCTCTGAGGCACTTTGAGCAAACGCTGAAAATAATAGTTTTTCTCAATTTGTAGTTGGTTCACATCAATAAAACCCCATACCTCACTTCCATACAGCATTTTGGCACAACACATGCAGCTATATTATCTCAAGATTTGCTCAGGTGGCCATTGACCTAACCTTTGTGAAAAATTCATGAACGACCCACAGCAACTAGTTAGAGTACGACATTTCTCCTCTAATAAGTTTTTCAAATTTAGACGGACATCAAATAAAATCACCAGGCCTTTCACAGGCGATGTAAACCAATGGTATAATTTTACATTTTACTTGTTTTTTTGCCCACTCCCATAACATATGATTTTGACAGATTGGGGGACAAATCTAAATTCTCCTTAAAAGAAACAAACTTGTCTATCAAAATCTGTAGCCCTGTGGGGGTGCGGGCAAGGAGGACAGTGTTGTCCGTGTAGAGCAGGACGGGGATCCCTCGAGAGACAATCCTGGGTGTGTCAACCTTTAAAGTGCTAAGTGCCTGACCAAGTCTATTTATATACAATGTAAACAGAAATGGGTGCTTCCCTCCTGGTTGTATCTGACCGCGGCAGTGGTATTCAAGTGCAAAGATTTAAAAATTTTAATGAGTCCCGGGTCCACACCTAGGTCACCCATGATTGCCCTTAATTTTCCTCGTCTGACTCGGTCAAAGGCGGCCGCCAAGTCCATAAATGCCAGGTACACAGTCCCTTGGCTGGCAATAGTGTACTTGGCTGCAAGAAGATATAAGTTGAGATATTGATCGGTGGTTGACTTCCCTGGCCTAAAGCCAAATTGGGTGTCAGTTATAATGTGCTGATCCTCAGCCCAGTCCATTAGCCGGCTGAGGATAACCCGCTCTAAAACCTTTGCTGACACGACAATTAGGGAAATTGGTCGATAACAAAGTGGGCTATCCTTGTTACCTTTTTTAAAAATGGGAACAATCGTGGCTGTGGACCAGGATGGTGGCATTACTGTGTCAGCTGCTGCATTAATAACTCTAGTCAGAATGGGTGCCCAGATATCTACCTTACTCAAAAAAAAGTCGGGTGGGATACCATCGGGACCCGGGGTCTTGTTCCGGGTCAAACCTTCATTCCCAACCTTGATCTCACCCAGAGAGAATCTTATTGGGTGATATTCCGCTCTCCCCTAATATCCTCCAACTGAGCCTTATCTGTGCAGTGATTGTAAAGCCCATAAAAACACTCAAGCCATTGCCCCGGCAAGATATTGTTAGCTAACCTGGGTTTATTTGCCTCCTGGAAATAAGGATTGTTTATGACTTTCCAAAAGGCAGTTGTGTCCTTTGACTCCATCGCCTCCCTCAGGTCCTCCAAGGCTGCTGTTGTAAATTTTTTTTAAGGCCTTTACTGGCTAACTTATAGTTAGTCCTGCAAAGGGTCACCCTACCCTTATCTCTTGGGGAAAATTTTAGAGCAACTTTCAGCTCACTCAAAGCACGAGAACATTGTTGGTCAAACCACCTCGGGTTGTCCAATCTAGCTCTGTGTGATGTAGTTCTGATCAGACCGTCAATCAATTGAGTGACACCCTCGAAGGCCCTGACTAGTTCAACCCCCTCCACATCCGGGTCTAAACAGTCCGAGATAACCTGTTCACCGTCTTTCAGTAGTGCTCTATAAAAAGCTTCACCGTTAGCCTGTGACCATCCCAGCCTCCTGTCTTGATCTGTGGCACATACCACCCTCGCACACCCCCCACACACACACTAGGCGGTTTCTTACAAAGGTTTAACAAGACAGAACAAGAGGATTATGGTCACTAAAAATATTCAAACAAATTCTAAAACCCGACACCCAGTTTTTTAGTGCTATGGAGACAAAGATGAAATCAATAAATGAGACACATCCTCTTCCTTTAAATGTGGGGTGGATCGTTTTGTCCTTTCCAACTTCAACCAGATCCATGATATGTGTGAGGGCATGCATATTTAATAGCTTACATAGTACCCTTCCCTCTTTAGTGTGTTCCACATGCAGGCCCTCTTCCAATGTTCACGATGACCAATCCCTACAATTGACCCTCAGATTTTGACACAGGTGGCAATTAAAGTCGCCAGCTAAAACTAGATGGGGCGCCAACGCCCCTCTCTCCTGTATGTAAGTGAGCCTACTATCCAGCTCATGAAAGCTTACAGTGCCCTGACCGGTGACGTTGCATTATAAAAATTTATGAAAATTATCTTATGACCCTTGTTATAAAACCTAAGCCCCTGCATAATATCTGAGTCCCAGTACAAGACATTGCATCTGCCCTGTAGCCTGAGATCAATGTATATTACCAGCCCTCCCCTTGCTCTTCCTGATAATGCCTTATGAGCCGATACAAAGTAGGTTTTATAACCTTTAAATGGAAGGTACTATTCTCTATTTCCCATGTTTCCTGTAAACATTTGAAATTTCCTTATACAAAATAACCAATCTTCGTTCTTGAATTTCGTGGATAAGCCTACTATGTTCCAGGAAACTATTTTAAATTCTCTCTCATTTTGCCTATCTGATGTCAGGTGGGTTTGGGGCCCATGGTCTTCCATGTTTGGGTTGTTAATCTCTTGCGTTCGAGCTGCTTGATAATCTAAACTGGTTGGACTTGCTACTCCCCCAATTATGCTTGCCACTTCTGTCCCTCCCGAATCTATAACAGTGACTTTGCTTGCATGGACATGGACACCCTTGACTGCTCCAGGCAGACCCAGTCAATCAATATCATTTAAATCTCTAGCGTTACTGAGGTGAGTTTAAGGATTGTATGTCGAGACTATAAAGCCTCCCCCATGCCCTCCTACCAAATGCCCCCTATGTTCATGCTGGTTATTCGGGTTCATCATATGTCTATAAAAGAAGCCCAGTTGGAGCATTTTAATGCTTAAAGCCCCCCTCATCTTGATGGAGCCCCTTGCTCTGAGTGAGCAACTTGCGCACGAGCCCGGGGTACCTTAAAGCCACAATCATGCAGTGATTTCCTAGTACTACCAATCCAAGACACCCTTCTGGCTATCAGGATGTGGTTATGGTCGGTAATATTGAACCCTGCATTCTTACACATCCAGTGTGCTGCCTTATTGATGAACTTTGAGGTGAATTCTTCTCTATCACTCGTATAGGCTGGAGCGCCCGTCAGAACCACACTGTATGGGTAAATCTAAAACCGGCAGTACCCCGGGTACTCTGAGTTGGCAGCTCCCTAGAGTGTTGATGTGTAATGGCTCTACCCACTATATTAGTAGGGGCTGTTTGTTGTACATTGAGGTGTTGCCTGCGGTCCCCCCCTCAAGTCCCTAAATCCCCTAGTAATAATACATGTACTATTTCTGCTTCCTATCGGAGGGGCTGAGTATAACACTCTACTACCCACATCATGTATGCCTGTGGACTGTTCGTTGGCCCCATATACCCCCACCTTCGCCTGCTGCTACAGCGGGTGAAACTGGGGATTTGGAAACTTCCAATTCCCCTTGAGGGCTAGAAACACGCTGGCTATCCTCATTAACAGGTACACCAATGTGGGCCGAGAGTAACAACAATTTTTCCTCTATTGACCTTAATTTGCCTAATAGGGGCCCCAAAAGAACAGTTATCAAATCAAATCAAATCAAATCATAGACCATTTATTGAGCGCACATATCACTCAAAAGTCTCATGGCACTGGTGGATGTCTCTGAGAGGATAAGACTTTAAATGCAGCTAGATGTCAAACAACCATGTCTTTAAATTTCTGCGGAAACAGTTGTGATCACTTAAGGTGCGTAGATGTAATGGTAGTTTATTCCAAAAAGATGGCGCAAGGTAGGAGAAAGATCTCCCTCCGCCTGTAGTAGTGCGTATTCTAGGAGACACAAGAAGCGCTTGATTGCTGGATCTAAGGATTCGACCAGGTAAATACCAGGTTAGTTTTTTGGCCTAAAAAGCTGGGCCCTTTACATACATGTTCTTGTGCGTAATACAGAGTAACTTAAAGCATATACTTTTTTGTATGGGCAACGTTTCCAACGTTTATCAACGTTTCCACTCTTTTCCAATACTCAAGATCAACCCCCAGCTCCGCACTAACACCTTCACCACTGTCGGACATTTGATTGGCTCCTAAACCTACTATGTCAGGGGGCCTGGTTACTTGGGTCTCTGGTCTGGACTTTTGTTTCTGTTTTTGTTTTTGTGTTTGTAGTGGCCTAGAAGACACCCCACCCCAGGTTCGCTTTGCTGGGGGGCTCATCTTTATTTAAGGGCTTCGTGGAGCTAACACTGCAAAGTTTTCGGGCCCTTTTTGAACGGGTAATAACCTCCCCCCGCCTAAGCTTGGTATGGTTGCATTGCTTAAGGTAGGCGCGATCGACGTTGTAGCCCCAGCCCCCCGCCCTGACGGAGAGCCAGAATCAATGTCCCCTACAACGTTCTGGAGGAGGCCACTACAAACAGTCTGTGCCTCTATAGGTTCTTGCAACGGAGGTGGTGGTGAAGTTGGTGGCGCGATGATGGAGATAGCTCTTTCCCTGTTGTTGTTACTACCAGGTGTGGCAGGACACGAATAGTCCCCGTCCTTAGGAGATTTAGTCATAGCTAAACTGCCCATAGATGAGCATTTTTGGGTCACAAGGATGTCTAGGGAAAGTCTTTTTTCTGTAAGCTGGATCTCATGAACCAACAGTGATTTAAGAAAGCGTCTAAAGTCCCGAAAGCCTCTAAAGTCCCTGTAACCCCACCGCCTACCAGAGAGCCTGTGGCCTTGCGCTTACTCATTCTGCGCTCAGTTTACACTTAGGCACGGATGTACCGCAGAACAGTACTTTGTTTGTCCAACCCTGGGTCCGATTCCTTGATTACCTTGGCCCCGAGAAGTCAGGGAGTGGCCCAGCCCTGCTGCGTCCGGTCGCGGACGGGCACAGACGGACCTGCCCTTGGCCCGGGCTTTGCCTGGGCCCAGCCCGGGCACGCTCACGCGCGTCCCGTGCTGCGGGAGGGCCGCTGTGATTATATTGCACCCTCCGGTTCGGTGACGGGATTGCAGGAGTGCAAGGGCCTCTGGGGAATGCAGTCTCGTTGGGCCATTCCCCTCACGGCCGGGAAAGAAGCAATCCAGCCGTTCACCTGACGGCAGCAGCGGAGGCTGCACAACAATGGACCCGGTCAGGTCAGTTCCAGAAACGCATCCCCCGGTGGAGGGAGTCACACAGGGCGGTAGTCACACGGGGGGTTGGGGTACACAATATAAATAAAAATAAATGTACCTTGCTGCCTGGTCCCGCGTCTCTGCTCCTGCTCTCCTTTCATTGGAACAGGAAGCACAGCTAGGCTCCACTGACCAATCACAATGCTGCAATTCAGCATTGTGATTGGTCTGAGCACTGTAACATGGCGCTCAGCCATGGGCTAGAGGGGCGGGCATGTTCTCCATGCTCTCTATTCTGCAGCCTGCATAGGGAACAGGGAACGTGTGCATGACTGGTCTGGGCGGCCCGAGAGAGCAGATCAAACAGTCATTGCACACTTAGGAGTGGGCAAACCACTCCTCCCCTGCCCTGCTTCGAGAGCAGAGCAGCTCCACCCACCTGCAAATGAGCTCGAAGAATAAATTGATAATAACTCAAAGTTATTATCATTTTGTTTCCATTACTATGCGGTGTATGGCTTAAAAGCAGTGCGGAGCTGCCACTGATTACTGGTATTGATGAACTTCAGATTGTCTCACAATATTGGATAGCTCCAATGACTATTAAAGGCCTTTGCCTGTAGCTAGTACATCACAACAAATATCTACTTGGATAAAAGCTGTGTTATTGGTGTCATGTCGTGATGCCTGACTCTGCCTAGGGACAGAGCAGGCAGACAGGAAGAGGAAAGGCGGAAACAGGAACAGGAACACTAATCTAGTCTGTAAGCCAGTTACATCCTGGCAGGGAATAAAGAAGGATGTGAAAAGTTTAACTCCGACTCCTGTGTCGTTTATGTGCGGGCAGAGCGCGACATTGGCGACGAGGGTGGGATGCCATTACCCCACAAACCGAGTCGCGTAGCCCAGCCGCCGACACGGCCCAAAATGACGAGTCCGTGGTTTTCCGCGCCGGCTGCCTAGAAAGGCGCAAGAAACTGCCCGGAGCCGCGACCTGGCTAGACGACGACGCGCTGCCACCCAAGGTGCACAGAACAAGGAGAGTGCACACACATCACCGGACGGCTGATCCCCGGAGCAGCCCAAGTACCGAGCGGCGCCACGGCAAGCGCGGAGGCCCCGCCCACTCGCGGAGACGCTGAAGCAAGAGCAGACGCGAGGGTGAGTCCCGCTACAGTGGAATAAAAGACTGAAGCAAAGAGAGCGTAATTGTGGCAGCTAGTGCAGGCGTGTGGACAAAGAGCGTCTGGGCTAAGAAAATAGCTTCCCATCTGGCGGCCATTTTTAGGTCAGGCGCCGGCCCTTTGCATAACCCACGCCTCAGATGCGGCGGCCATCTTAGAATCAGGCATAACTAATTTCAGGACATAAGGCTAGCAAATAAAGCTGGAAAACAAGCCTACAATAATCAAAAGGGGCAAGAAAAACAAAGAAACACATGCCCAACTACAACAAACCCCAGCAACAACGAGAAAGCAGGGAGATACAACAAAGGGTGAATAAAACTCTGAATTAGCCAAACTACTAGCCTAACAGCACCTCTGGAAGACACGTAGTAGCGGGCCCAGCAGCACAAGCCAACGCAGCCATGATGCCTCAGGCATCCGTGGGGCACCTTTTATGCGACAACAACTGCCGCTGACACTGACGCCCGGCAACACCATGGGGCCCGCATGGAAAACCTGGAGTGAGGATTTTGAAGATTACATGGAGGGCTCCTTAGTACAAGATCCCAAACGTAAACTGGTTGCACTGCAAAATCTAGCAGGCCAAGAGATAGCACAAATCATCAAGGAGATGCCGGACGCAGCAACTGCCACCTATGATGAAGTAAAAGCTGCCCTTGATAGACGATTCTTACACAAACGCAACGTGGATTACGAGCGATATGTGTTTAACCTGGCCACCCAAGAAAAAGGAGAATACATGGGCGATTTCATCGTGCGTATTAAAAGGATGACGCGATACTGTGAATTTAAAAACTTCAAGACGGAAGACGCACTGCGACTTCGCATCATCGATGGGTGCCAATCTGAATCACCACGCAGGTGACTCTTGAAGAAACCATACACCTTAGAAGAGATTGAAGAACTAACATGAATCAATGATCAAGCGGAGGATCATGCCAAGCGAATGGAAACTCATAAGCCCGATCATAAAGAACACGCCCTCCGAGTACAAACACGCAAGACCACTCGATCCGTGACAAACCCACATAGATCGAGCAAACACCACCATAGCTCCCGGAAAATGTCACCCAGACGAGAATCACGACATGACAGACCTACCAAATCAACACCGGCATGCTATCGATGTGGACAAGAATACCCCCATTCGGGACAATGCCCAGCAATTGGCCAGCGATGTCATCGCTGCGGAAAAGATAATCACTTTGAGGTAGCATGCCAAGCCAGACAATCAACGAGCCGGTCTCCCATCCCGCGACCTAGCACACGACACCACGCACGTGCTATAACGGAAAGAGAAAGACACTCATCCAGCTCCTCAAGATCAAGTAACCGATCAACAAGCTCATACCAACCGCGAAGCCGATCCACGAGCACGCATTACTCTCGACATCATACGACAAGCTCACATCGAGCGCACAGATCCACATCCAGCGACTCATCATCACACACACCTGCGTCGCAAGACAGTGACGAATACATCTGCATGGTGTCTGACCCGGACCGTTTGAAACGATATCCCAAACTAGACATCATGATAGGGGACCATCCAGCAAAGTTCGTCCTGGACTCAGGAGCATCGCTAAATTATATCTGTGCGCTGGAGTACTACAACATGAAAAATTGACCCAAACTGGAGCCAGCAGCGGTTCGTATATTCACATGGATGTCTCGGAAACCCCTACCATGTCTAGGTCGTTTTCACACCACACTGACTTTCAAGGATAGGAAAGTTCCAGCATACGTCCATGTGGTAGAGGGACCTGATGTCGCTGACTGCCTGCTCAGCTTGCCAACAGCCGAAAGATTAAAACTAGTGGAACTGCTGTACATGACTGAAGATGCCCCTGACATCGTGGCGAAATTCCCAAACCTCTTCAAGGGCCTGGGGAAACTAAATCACTTCAAGGTGAAGTCACACATTGACGAACGTATAACACCCATTGCCCAGCATCACAGGAAGGTGCCCTTCCACCTACAGCAAGCTGTTGATGACGAGCTCCAAGATCTCTTACAAACGGACATCATTGAACGCACATCAGGACCCACCCCCTGGGTATCCCCAGTCGTGGTGGTCCCGAAGAAAGGACAGGACAATAAAGTCAGATTATGTGTGGACATGCGCGCACCCAACACCGCCATCGAGCGAGAACGCCACCCGGGGCCACACATAAGTGACATGATCACGAGACTCAACGGCGCTACAATATTTTCCAAACTTGACCTTAACAAAGGTTACCACCAGCTAGAGCTCCATGAACAATCAAGGTACATTACAACATTCACCACGCACCAAGGCCTTTTCCGTTACAAACGTTTACATTTTGGCATTTCGTCAGCCGCTGAAATTTTCCAGGTAGCCATCCGGCGAGTTATTCAAGGGATCCCCAATGCATTCAACTATAGTGACGACCTGCTAGTATTCGGTAAAGATCGAATCGAACACGATACTGCACTGGACAGAGTATGCCACGCTCTACTGAAAGCAAACTTGACGCTAAATGCCAACAAGTGTGAATTCCACAAAAACACCCTGAAATTCTACGGACACATCTTCTCAAGCGAAGGGATGAAACCAGATCCTGACAAGGTGGCTGCACTTGCTGACACCCCGACACCCCGAGACATGAGTGATCTCCGCTCTTTCCTCGGAATGGCGAGTTATTGCGCATGCTACATCCGCGATTACGCCACCATCAGCTACCCACTTCGAGGACTCACGCGTCAAAGAACAGCCTTTCGAGTGGTCACAAGCATGCGAGCAAGCCTTCATGGAAATCAAACAGGCTGTTGGCTCAGCCATCAATCTTGCCTATTTTGACACAAACAAGAGAACAGAGATCACCGTCAACGCCAGTCCAGTGGGCCTGGGCGCCATCTTGGCTCAATATCGTGAACACTCTGATCAACGCCATATCATCGCATACGCCATCCGCAGCCTCACGGACACAGAGAAAGCGTACTCCCAGCCGAAGAAAGAAAGCTTGGCCGTGGTATGGGCGTGCGAACACTTCCACCTGTTTGTATATGGCAAACACTTCACCATCGTCACTGACCACCAAGCATTGATCACCATATTTGTCAATCCCAACGCCAAGATGCCGCCACGCATTGAGCGGTGGGGGCTGCGTCTCCAAGACTACATATACACCATCGTCCACAAGCCGGGAAAAGCTGAAAATCCAGCTGATAAATGTCTCGGCACCCCTTATCCAGCGCCACGACTGCACATTCACTAGCGGACGACTATATCCATTTCGTCATCGATGCGGCATGCCCTCCTACAGTTCCCCTTGAGGCCATTCAAGAAGCATCCGCCTTGGACCCACTCATTCAAGCAGTCATGGCCCACATACGTGCGAACTCCTGGCGACATGTCAAAAATACACCTCAAGGCTCAGATGCACACCTCCGTGATCTCACAGCTTTTCAACGCATACACGATGAACTCTCCATCAGTGACAATGGACTCCTCTTGAGAGGGGGGAGAATTGTGATCCCACACAAGCTGCGCCTAGGAATCATCAACCTGGCCCACGAAGGCCACAGAGGCATAAACGCCACGAAGAAGATCTTGAGAGAACGAGTCTGGTTCCCTTCTCTCGACCATATGGTAGAGTCAACCCTAAAAGATTGCATGACATGCCAACTGGTTAGTCGCGAGGAACCTCCAGCCCCACTTCAAATGTCCGAACTCCCAGACGGAGTGTGGCAACAAGTCGCAGTCGACTTCTTTGGACCACTGCAGTCAGGACAGTACATCATGGTTGTCATGGATGAGTACTCAAGATTCCCTTTTGCACACATGATACCATCCACCAGAGCAACAGCAGTCATCCCCATACTAGATGAAATCTTTGCAGCATGGGGCATTCCTTCAAGAGTTAAATCTGACAATGGACCCCCGTTCAACGGCCATGAGTTCACAGACTTTGCGAAACACCTCAACTTTAAACACCAGAAAATCACTCCCCTATGGCCACAAGCCAACGGCATGGTGGAGCAATTCATGGGGACGCTGAAAAAGACAATCCAGCAAGCGGAACTAACACACCGAGACATCCAGCAGACCCTGAATGAGGTGCTGAGGGCCTACCGGACCACTCCGCATAACACCACGAACCAGTGCCCAGCCACAATAATGCTGGGGAGAGCACCCCGCACTCGATTACCCACGATAAGCACGACGTCCCAACCACGGACCATCACCGTTGATCACAACACGCTGGTTGAAATAGACAGAGAAAAGAAACAGAAGATGAAGACATATGCAGACCGACGCCGGCGCGCCAAAGTCGTCGACATCCAAGAAGGAGACTGGGTCATAGTACGAGGTGACCGGCGAACAAAAGCAGATAGCCGATACCTGGACATTCCACTGCAAAAGCTGATCACAAGCAAATAACAAGAAACATATCGCATTTCAAGAGATACACTCCCTCAAACCACCGAGGAACCTCCTTGAGTCAAGTATCGAGCGACTCAGCCAGTCAAAGTGACAACAACGATCCCCATCATCACAACTCTCCAAGAATTGTCAGCAGCTCCAGTCGACATGGCCAAACGCCAGAACAGGAGGTCCGTCCAAGACGTCAAGTAAGGAGACCCAGGCGACTTGTTGAAGAAATGTAGGGAGCAGTAGGACTTTGTACAAAAGGGGGAGATGTCATGTCGTGATGCCTGACTCTGCCTAGGGACAGAGCAGGCAGACAGGAAGAGGAAAGGCGGAAACAGGAACAGGAACACTAATCTAGTCTGTAAGCCAGTTACATCCTGGCAGGGAATAAAGAAGGATGTGAAAAGTTTAACTCCGACTCCTGTGTCGTTTATGTGCGGGCAGAGCGCGACAATTGGGTATTTTTTATTGAAGAGTTTCAGGTCTGGGATGAGGCACAGCCACAAAGAGAGCTAATTCATATCTGGAGGGGCAGGTGGAAAAAGAGCTGCGCCTATCTGTGTATCTTCGGAATCTGGGGGAAAGTATGCAGAATTTCCTCAAATTTGGTTTTGAACAGTAGGAAATAAGCTTTTCACTGTAAAGTCAAGGAACCAATTTGAAAGGGACCTGAAACATACAATGGAGGAGAACTGCATAGGAGGAGCGGGCACCGAGAGTGACAGCTGGAGGTGGGTACGGCACAATGGGACACGCATGGAGAAAACCCTGGTGAAGAGCCCAGCCCGAAATGCATTGGGCATGTTGTGAAGATTGTGAAGAACAAATTGTAATATGATTGCAACATTACTATCTTTAAATACATAAGAAATGGAAAATGATTAAAAGAAAGAAAACAAGAATATAAAGATTTACTTAAACTACTTTTTCTACTTAAATGATTGAACCTTTCAAGGAATGAGTGCAGATTGGGGACGTTTTTCACAGTGTGAGGAAAAAGGATGAGATATTGAATGATTGTATGTCTCAACCCCAGGAGACGAATCCCGTCAGCACCAAAACACAGTATACCTTCAATTTACACTCACAGAGTAATTTAAGGAATGAGAGTGTCTCACCTAATCCACTTTAGCACCTAATCCACTTTAGTTCCATACATAAAGAGCAGAATGAATCCCTCTGGTGGCTGCAGCAACAGAGCAACCATCTCACAAGGGGATAGCTCAATAGACACTAAGAGGCATTCCCCTGGCAATATGGAAGTAGGACCTGCAACCAATAAAAACATGACCACCAGCTGGCACGGAAAGCCCCATCACAGGGAAAATTGTGTTCAAACTGTTCAAAATCGCAATTTATAAGCGGTGACTGTAGGAAGGTGGATACCTGACTATGGTTGCCCCCAACTTTTTTCCTGGTGTTTTGCTGGGTTTCCGACTTAGTTGACCTGGGGCCCTGCCAATCAGGACCCCAGGCCTACTGCTCTCTCTCTAAAATGGATTCCATGTACCTTAGGTACATTTCCAATTGGGACTGGGCCACCTTATCAGACCCTGTGACTCAGGGCATAGGTGTACCCAGGGCCTACCAGGGGCTGAAGCATGTATTATGCCACCCCTGGATGGCCATCTAAATCTGACACAACTGGCTGCATGACAGCTGGGGCAAGGTGGTGTAATCACCCTTTGCTTTAGATATAGTATACCTATATCTAACCCTAAAAATGGACACACAGATTCCTATCAGTCACTCCTATGGCAGGCCTTGACAATCCTGAAGGCAGAGTGCTTGGAATCGTGTGAAATGGTGCTCTGGCATGAGCTGAGCCCGTTTGCAGCTTGCGGAACCAAGTCCTAATAGCTGTTCCATGATAACGCATACCATATACTCTTAAGTGCATTATAATCCTCGCGGTTAAATGCTATCTTTGGTGTTGCTTTATCAAAACATGTCGAGTAAGGTGTCATATGAATTGGAATACTAACCCCTCGCCAATTCTGGCGACGGGGTTAGCATTCCACCCTTCTAGAGGGACACGACATGCATGTAACTGTGAACCCCGGTTAAAGTTAACTGAAGCCTCAGCTCCACAAAATGGATGCTGCCACCACGAGTCTGACCTCCTGCTGCTGGGAGTCCTTCCAGCGAGGAGAGCATGGACAAAGGGTTTCCTGTCAGGGGCGGTGCTAGCACCATCCCAGACAGGGTTTTGTGTATCCTGGGTAGGCAGGGCTTTACAGGAAGGTGACTGCAAGTGGCACCCCGGTGCTCACTACGCATCTGCCGGCTAGAACCAGTTCCAGGGGCACACCAGCCCCTGGCCTGGGGAAAGTCCGGCATGGGAGAGGGGTGTAACCACCCCCCTTCCTGGTCCCACCCCTAGGGCAGGACCTAGTCGCGTACCCACCCCTTTCTTTAGGATAAATGCAGGAGCAGGGACCCTTCCAAATCAGATCATCTTTGAATCAAGAAACTACTTTCTATGAAAGGAACTCTCGACTTCTTCTCAAGATTTCTCCCTTGTGGCTAAGGAGTAGTCACCCTGCATCCGCAGGCACCATCTAAGAACTCTGCGGTTTGCTGCACGTCCTTCCTCAGGAATCCGACCGACCAGCACGACAAGACCCGGCTTCCCTGGCACCTCTGACCTCTACCTACCTCTACAGCTAAGCTGAGAACCGTAGGTGCGACGAGACCTCGAGGGACCGGCTATCATCAGAACTGCACGACTTCTATCCAGCACGACCGCCGAGGGATCCTCTGGTGAGTGCTTTGGGGTCCGAGAAGCCCCGACCCTGAGCAGCTCCAGCACCGAAGTCCAGCCTCCCAGCATCTCCACGATCTGTGTGGGGCCCTTCTGCTTTTTGCTGCTCACCGCGTTGTTTGGCTACTAGCCCGCTGGCTTGTGGCCTTCTTAACGACGCCCGACGACATCACTGCTGCTGGTCTGGTTGCTCCAGACTGGCCCTTGCTCCCTTCCAAAAGAGGAGCACCCCGGACCCTCCTGGTCCACTCCAGACGCCATTTTGAGTCCACCGCGTAGGCTTGAATTTGCCAAGACTTGTTGCCCCAATCCTGGGTCCAGCGACGTCGACAACTTCATCCATCGTGGGACAGCTCGCACCTCCATCCTGGTCGCCGACAACGCCTCCTGGTCTGTGAGATCTGCAGAGCACAGCATCGCCCACTCACCTAGTCGAGCGGACTACCATCCGGTGCCCTCCTGGTGCCCCCTGACTACTGGCTAGTAGTCACGAACTTGGTCCCCTCTGCTTTCAGGTGTCATCCATCTTCGATCCAGGCTTGGATCACTCGAACAATCTTCACTGGTCGCCTGCCAGCAACTTCTTTCTTCAGGCTCCTGGTTTGTCTACGAGGATTCCCGACGTCTTTTGAGACCTATGCAGCTGCAGCCCCTGGGCTAGGTAAACTCGGCATTTCGGTGCCCCAGCATAGCCTCACTATCCAAGGGTCAGGACCCACTGTCGTTTTCGATCTACCTTATCGGGTTCGCCCGAGAACACTAACTTTGCCTTTACTAGCTCCCATAGACTTTGTCCCGCATCCCGCGTGAGAGTGCACACTCTGCACCCGAGTCCCCTAGGCCTCCTCCTAGTAATCTGAAGGTTCAGTAACGTAGTCCTAGCGATTCCAAAGCCTATTAGTACAGTACTTACCTGCTAGTAATTTCGCATTCCACTTCCATAGTATATGGTTTTTCGTGCCCCTCGGGCATCTGTGTAAATTGTGCAACTTGAAGTATTTTCGTAAGAGTTTTGTTGTGTGCTTAGTACCCTGTCCTCATAAAGATTACAGGGCTGTTGTGACTTAAATATATACACTGTTTATTTTCATAACACTTGTGTGGTGTCCTTTCACTTGGTGTTCAAGGGGTATATGTGATGGTATAACAGCTGGCTTAACACGCCCTCTAGAGTTTAGCCCGAAGACTGCTCGTATCCACGCTACTAGGATAGCTGGTCTATAAGGTTCACTTACAACTAATCATCAATAAGGGTTGTTGGACTGATACATAGTGTTCACTAGAATAGTGAGCACTGCATATCAGGCCACCTTCTCACATTGGTGAGCAGCGGTTGGGATTTGAGCTTGCTGTTGTTTTACCACACATATCCTAAGAATATCTTGTGAAAGATCACATAAGTACTCCAGGTACATATAACTTAGCTTAGAATACTCTGAGTTCTACTGAACCAGCTGTTGTAGCTCCTCAAGGCTTAGCACACCTTGGCTACAACTCTTATCAAGGGATCAGTAGGCAAACATATAGTGTAGGTAGGTGCATCACTTACACCACACTAGAATCAGCATGTCAGACAAAGGAGGAAACTCTTGAGTCTCCCCTTGTGTCAGTGGACCTTACACAGGTCACTTCCAGATATGCTGCTCTTAGCTTCCAGGAGATGAGACAAGTGTTGTACCTCCAGGAAGCTAAAACAGGGGTCTAACCCCACAATCCCATTCCTGATTGGTCTCTTAGAGACTTATGATGCCAGGAGGGCTGGTAACCCAGACCCTTCTAATCCAGATGGGAACATGCCTCCCCTAGAGGGAACCACAGGTGACCCTGACCTTATCCATCTCTCTGCAGAAGGTGAAGAGGAGGATGAGGATCTAGAGCCATCTGAGGATGAGGCAGACAAAGGTCATAAGTAGTTAGCCAGCTAACTAGGGACAGCTTAAGCAGGCATGAGAATGGCACTAGGAGACCCCTGGGGCCCCTCTCAGGCCAGCTTAACATTGGGAATGGACGAGTTAGGTCTCTATCCAGAGGCTCTAACAGATCCATTCAAACCAATGGCTCTCAGGCCTCTTCTCACAGAGGGATGACATTCCCTCAGAGGAGAGTGTATGAAGCCAAAGTGAGGGAAGTCAATATGAGGATTGAAAGGGAAGAACTTGCCCTGGCCAAAGAGAGACTTGCCGTTGCTAGAGAGCAAAAGTTAAGTGGACTAGATTCCACTGGTGGCAGCATTCTCCCAAGAGAAAAAGACAGGAGTTTAGACACTAGACACCTGAGTAAGATAGTGCCCCCCTTTACACAAGGGGATGACATCCACAAATGGATGACTGCTTTGGAGAGGGCTTGCACTGTACAGTGTGTCCCCCAGAGTCAGTGGGCAGCTATCTTGTGGCTCTCCTTTGAAGGTAAAGGTAGAGATAAGCTCCTCACTACTAGAGCTGAGGATGCTAACAATTACCAAGTCCTGAAGAATACACTGATTGATGGGTTTGGTTTAACCACTGAACAGTACAGGTTGATGTTCAGAGATACCCAGAAAACTCAGTCTCAGGATTGGACTGACTTTGTTGATTGTGCCACTAAGGCTTTTGAAGGCTGGCTACTGGGAAGTAAGGTTACTGATTTTAAAGGATTGTACAATCTAATTTTGAGAGAGCAAATCTTAAGAAATTGTCAGAACCAGTTATTACACCAACACCTGGTAGACTCTGAACTGACCTCTCCACAAGAATTGGGTAAGAGGGCAGACAAATGGGTCAGAACCAGGGTCAAGCCTAAGAACCAGGGTGGTGACCAAAAGAAGGAATCAACCAAGCCTCAAGAGAAGGGTGGGAATAAATCTTCTGATCAAACCACAGGGCCCCAAAAATCCTCTGAAAAGGGTGGGTCCCCAACTTCTCCCAAAACCCAAAAGAAACCTTATTGTCATACCTGCAAACAGGTAGGCCAGTACAAAAGTGACAGCAGTTGTCCTAAGGCCAACAACAATAAGGAGAACATACCCCCAAGTAATACTCCCAGACCTCCTGTTACCACTAGTGGTAATCCCCCAGGTGGTGGGAGTGCCCCCAAGAATGTGGTGGGTATTACTTTGGGAAACCAGGTGGACTATGGCCTAGCCAGGTCCCCTAACAACACTCTTGTCTGTGAGACTGGCATGGGGTTTGCCAACTTCACTACTGGTTGCCACATTTTGGGAAAGTATAGACAAGAGCCCTTTTATCAATGGTCAGAAGGTTGAGGCATACAGAGACACAGGGGCCAGCATCACCATGGTGATTGACCATCTGGTCCCCTCTGCTCAACTGACCCCTGGTTTTCTTTATCAGGTGACAGACGTTCATGGAGTGAAAAGAAGGCATCCCATGGCAGTAGTCGAGCTCAGTTGGGGTAATGTCACAGGGCCCATGAGAGTGGCAGTGACAGATAACCTACCTGTAGATTGCTTACTGTGGAATGACCTGGAACTCTCAGCATGGGCTGAGGTGGAGCAAGAAACTCACTCCAGGATGATAGGCCTACCCAGAAAGGTTAGTGGGGCAGTAATAGCTACAGCCCCAGTCCAAGCACCATTCCTCCCTGAAAAGGTTGGAAGAGCAGTGGAAGCCACTGCCCAGGCTCAGACAGACTTTCCTGAACAGGATAGGAGGGCTGTGACAGTCACAGCCCAAACACAGACTGAGTGCCCTCCTGAAAAGGTTGGCAAGGTTGAAATGGTCTCAGCCTCTACTCAGACAGATAGGGGGGTTGTGAAGCCTGAAACAATGGATCACTCCACCCAAACTGAGAGCATTGAGGAGGAAGAAAAGTCTTTCCCCTCCCAGACACTAGGTGAGAGCCAGCCTCCTCTGGGAACTGACTCTACCCCTGGTGAAGGAACTGCCCCAGAGGTAGTCAGGCCTAGCCTGGCAGAGCCCCTGATGACAGTGGACCCTTCCCAGGTGGGACCCAGTCTGGAGCAGGTAGCCTGCACCTCTCTACCCTGCCCCCATCAGCCCAGGGCTGTAAAGGTCAGGAAAGCCAGTGGTGGACCCCAAAGGGCTCCCTGTCCAAAAATCCCCAATCAGCAGATTAGGATCACTGAAGCTAGTAGTCCTAGCCAAGTGAAAATAAAACACACTCCTGAGGGATCCCCCTTAAACTTAGTTAGGGAACTCCCACAGCTGGACACTGTTGGGCACAGCCAAACCTGGGGCCTAAAAACCCCAAACCTGACCTGCCCCTCCAGTAAGCCAAACAGAGGGACTCAGCCTCCAGCTTTAGGTAGCCAGAGGTTGACCCTGAGAGCTCATAGCAACTCAGTACTGGAAAGAAAGGCACATATGGTGGATAGTGATTGGAGGAAGTTGAGCCCAACAGTAGTGGAGTCTCACTTCAGTACTCCATTCCCACACCAGCCTTTTACTTTGCCAAAGCACACCACAGGTAGTGATTCCCTATGGTGGAGACCCTCAGATACCCTTAGGGTGAGGGGTTGCTTAGTGGACCATGATACAGGGGGTAACCATGCCAGTGCATGTACCACCTCATATGGCCACTCAGGCAATATAGGCTTCCCTGGTCAAGGATAGCCTTATCTCCTTTCGTTTGGGGGGGGAGGGGGTTGTGTAGGAAGGTGGATACCTGACTATGGTTGCCCCCAACTTTTTTCCTGGTGTTTTGCTGGGTTTCCGACTTACTTGACCTGGGGCCCTGCCAATCAGGACCCCGGGCCTACTGCTCTCTCTCTAAAATGGATTCCATGTACCTTAGGTACATTTCCAATTGGAACTGGGCCACCTTATCAGACCCTGTGACTCAGGGCATAGGTGTACCCAGGGCCTACCAGGGGCTGAAGCATGTATTATGCCACCCCTGGATGGCCATCTAAATCTGACACAACTGGCTGCACGACAGCTGGGGCAAGGTGGTGTAATCACCCTTTGCTTTAGATATAGTATACTTATATCTAACCCTAAAAATGGACACACAGATTCCTATCAGTCACTCCTATGGCAGGCCTTGACAATCCTGAAGGCAGAGTGCCTGGAATCGTGTGAAATGGTGCTCTGGCATGAGCTGAGCCTGTTTGCAGCTTGCGGAACCAAGTCCTAATAGCTGTTCCATGATAACGCATACCATATACTCTTAAGTGCATTATAATCCTCGCGGTTAAATGCTATCTTTGGTATTGCTTTATCAAAACATGTCGAGTAAGGTGTCATACAAATTGGAATACTAACCCCTCGCCAATTCTGGCGACGGGGTTAGCATTCCACCCTTCTCGAGGGACACGACATGCATGTAACTGTGAACCCTGGTTAAAGTTAACTGAAGCCTCAGCTCCACAAAATGGATGCTGCCACCACAGACACGAGTCTGACCTCCTGCTGCTGGGAGTCCTTCCAGCGAGGAGAGCTTGGACAAAGGGTTTCCTGTCAGGGGCGGTGCTAGCACCATCCCAGACAGGGTTTTGTGTATCCTGGGTAGGCAGGGCTTTACAGGAAGGTGACTGCAAGTGGCACCCCGGTGCTCACTACGCATCTGCCGGCTAGAACCAGTTCCAGGGGCACACCAGTCCCTGGCCTGGGGAAATTCCGGCATGGGGGAGGGGTGTAACCACCCCCCTTCCTGGTCCCACCCCTAGGGCAGGACCTAGTCGCGTACCCACCCCTTTCTTTAGGATAAAGGCAGGAGCGGGGACCCTTCCAAATCAGATCATCTTTGAATCAAGAAACTACTTTCTACGAAAGGAACTCTCGACTTCTTCTCAAGATTTCTCCCTTGTGGCTAAGGAGTAGTCACCCTGCATCCGCAGGCACCATCTAAGAACTCTGCGGTTTGCTGCACGTCCTTCCTCAGGAATCCGACCAACCAGCATGACGAGACCCGGCTTCCCTGGCACCTCTGACCTCTACCTACCTCTACAGCTAAGCTGAGAACCGTAGGTGCGACGAGACCTCGAGGGACCGGCTATCATCAGAACTGCACGACTTCTATCCAGCACGACCGCCGAGGGATCCTCTGGTGAGTGCTTTGGGGTCCGAGAAGCCCCGACCCCTAGCAGCTCCAGCACCGAAGTCCAGCCTCCCAGCATCTCCAAGATCTGTGTGGGGCCCTTCTGCTTTTTGCTGCTCACCGCGTTGTTTGGCTACTAGCCCGCTGGCTTGTGGCCTTCTTAACGACGCCCGACGACATCACTGCTGCTGGTCTGGTTGCTCCAGACTGGCCCTTGCTCCCTTCAAAAAGAGGAGCACCCCGGACCCTCCTGGTCCACTCCAGACGCCATTTTGAGTCCACCGCGTGGGCTTGAATTTGCCAAGATTTGTTGCCCCAATCCTGGGTCCAGCGACGTCAACAGCTTCATCCATCGTGGGACAGCTCGCACCTCCATCCTGGTCGCCGACAACGCCTCCTGGTCCGTGAGATCTGCAGAGCACAGCATCGCTCACTCACCTAGTCGAGGTGACTACCATCCGATGCCCTCCTGGTGCCCCCTGACTACTGGCTAGTAGTCACGAACTTGGTCCCCTCTGCTTTCAGGTGTCATCCATCTTCGATCCAGGCTTGGATCACTCGAACAATCTTCACTGGTCGCCTGCCAGCAACTTCTTTCTTCAGGCTCCTGGTTCGTCTACGAGGATTCCCGACGTCTTTTGAGACCTATGCAGCTGCAGCCCCTGGGCTAGGTAAACTCGGCATTTCGGTGCCCCAGCATAGCCTCACTATCCAAGGGTCAGGATCCACTGTCGTTTTCGATCTACCTTATCGGGTTCGCCCGAGAACACTAACTTTGCCTTTACTAGCTCCCATAGACTTTGTCCCGCATCCCGCGTGAGAGTGCACACTCTACACCCGAGTCCCCTAGGCCTCCTACTAGTAATCTGAAGGTTCAGTAACGTAGTCCTAGCGATTCCAAAGCTTATTAGTACAGTACTTACCTGCTAGTAATTTCGCATTCCACTTCCATAATATATGGTTTTTCGTGCCCCTCGGGCATCTGTGTAAATTGTGCAACTTGAAGTATTTTCGTAAGAGTTTTGTTGTGTGCTTAGTACCCTGTCCTCATAAAGAGTACAGGGCTGTTGTGACTTAAATAAATACACTGTTTATTTTCATAACACTTGTGTGGTGTCCTTTCACTTGGTGTTCAAGGGGTATATGTGATGGTATAACAGCTGGCTTAACACGCCCTCTAGAGTTTAGCCCGAAGACTGCTCGTATCCACGCTACTAGGATAGCTGGTCTATAAGGTTGACTTACAACCAATCATCAATAAGGGTTGTTGGACTGATACATAGTGTTCACTAGAATAGTGAGCACTGCATATCAGGCCACCTTCTCACAGTGACGTCCGAGCTGTTGATAACAAAGATGAAGATCTGAATGAGTTGCTGCTACCTGAGGTAGACCTGCTCATCAAACATCTAAACAATGAGGTGTGTTTTTTGTTACACAGAACCTATACAGTTCATAGACCCATTTCTTTTATGTAGCGTTATTTTTATCCCTTAGTGGCATTTTTTAATCTGCTGAAAAACCTGATCTGAGCATAAAGGTATATACAGAACACAGCCTTTATAATCATCCACTGATTCCCCTCGTCCCCGACCTTAGTGACCCTTAACTTGAAGGTCTTGCATCGAATGCAGGGCATTGGAGCTATGCTTTTCAGTTAGGTGGTATCAGGAAAGGTTACTTACTTTCACGTCTTCTGGCCAGGCAATCACAGAGAGAAACATAATGTAAATATTGCTGGGCACGGCGCTTTTTAATTGCAAAGATGTTATACCAAAAATAGACATATGTCTTTAAGCTTTGCACACCACATCACTCCCTGAAGTCACTTCAGTGCACTGCAAATCGTTTTTCCGTGGAATTTGACCTAAGATTTGAGGCAGACGCATTGAGTTTACCGAAAAAAGTCTCATTTGCTAACACATTTCCAAAACACAACCTTCAAACACTGTGACAGTCTACACCAGTGTTACTTTACTTGCTAACTGACCTCCTGAAAGCTCTTGAGCCTGCTTGCTCTTTACCTCCTAAGATCTGGAGTCATCCCATAGGGAGCTTCTCTTTGTGATGATCTTTCTGCTTTGAAATACATTACCCTTCGAATGCGTTACAGCAAAAGATAAATGCATTTGCTATATTTTGAAATCAACAAATTAGTTATTCATTTTGATAAAAAAAACATTTTGATGTGTCTCAAAGAAAACGTTTATCGCACCTTGGTGCTGCGTAGGGAGATAGTTGGGCTCTATAAATACTCTGAATGGTTTTCTCAGGGCCCTTGTCTTAGATTTGAATCAGAGAGTACTAGATTAAGAGGCTTTAGGATATTTAACTCACAGTTTTTCGGTTCTGCTTTTAAGTAAACGTTGGCTTATTTTTAAATCTGTTTAATATGATTTTGACTTTGAGGTTGGAACAGAACATACAACCCTTTAATAAAAACACGATATCTGGGGTCGGTGGAGGCAGCAAGTTGAATCATATATTCCAGGTATGCCCCCCATATGTCTCTAGGCCTCATTCTCGGAGTTTCAGAGAGGCATAAGTTACAGCTTGTTCATTACAGAACGTCCTTTAACCAATCACATTGCTTGGGAAGAGGACCTTTCATTCACGCCTGGGCCACCCGGCGCTGGGCTAACAATAACAGTAAAGCTACTAGTCCTCTCTTGAAAAGGTTTATATCCACAACATAACCCAGGAGCACAGAGAGCAGGGAGCAGGGGATTGGTGCATGCATTATTTCACCGATTGCGTTTGCTACTTCAACCCATAATAATTGGATCAGGGACCAGCCCTATTCCAAGTGTAAAGAGGCTGCGGGGTCTGTAGAGCATTGCGTGCATTCAGAACCCCGGGCCTGGTCCATCTGGTGCAAACGCAGTGGTGTGTAGTCTACTCAGTTAATGAAGTTAAAGTCAAGGAGTCTGTGTCTGTGGTTGACAGAGACACGTTTAATCCGTTCACAGCAATCTTGTCAGACAATAAGAAATCCAAGTTCACCTTCCACTTCGCCCAATGGGACATCATCGGATGGGGGAAGAAGGCTTTCAGTCAACATAGGCAGACGGGAAACGCATCCCCTGGTACTGTCTGATATGTACATTTGTGTGAGAAGCAGGAATTTTGTGATTCACAGGGAAAGTCGGGCCACTGGCCTGCAGTGACATGGCAAATCCTAAAATAGGAGAAAATGTTGAGAGCATTGCTCTCGCCCAGGGACCGAAACTACTCAAGGTGACCCTTGACCCGGTCACACCACTACCGCATGGCCCCTGTGTCCCTGGATTCTGCTGCCGCTGCCTGCTTGGTCCTCTTGCTGCCGCCTCTCCTTAGGGCCCCTGCTCTCCAGGCTTGCCCTCGCTCTCCAGGCTTGCCCAGGCTTGCCCCGATCTCCAGGCTTGCCCTCGCTCTCCCCCGCTCCGCTTTCACGCTCTTTCCCCCCCTCTGCTCCCCGCCGCTGCTCTCCTGCGGCTCGGCCCCCTCTCCTGTGTCCCGCTCCCCATTCGCCGCCCATCTCCCGCCTCCCAGCTGCTCCTCCCTCCCACTTGGCCATAAATGGCGGGAACCGCGCAGCAGTGAGCTGTGACCCTTTACCCGGTCACTCCACTACCGAACGGCCCCCGTGTGCCCGGATTCTGCTGCCACTGCCTGCTTGGCCTTTTTGCTTCCGCCTCTCCTTAGGGCCCCTGCTCTCCAGGCTTGCCCCCATCTCCAGGCTTGCCCAGGCTTGCCCTCGCTCTCCCCCGCTTCGTTTTCCCGCTCTTTCCCCCCCTCTGCTCCCCGCCGCTGCTCTCCTGCAGCCCCACACCCCTCTCTTGTCTCCCGCTCCCCATTACCGCCCCGCTCCCGCCTCCCATCTGCTCCTCCCTCCCATTTCGCCATAAATGGCGGTGACAGCGCGTACGCGCAGCGGGCGCGCCGAAGTCGCGCCAAAGGCAAGCCCGTCTACGCCCGTCCACTCCAGGACCGCGCCCAGCGCCAGAACCCCTGGACCCCACCAGAGCCAGCCAACCCGACTGAGCTACGACGCCGCCACCCTCCACGCACTCAACACCGGCCGACATCCAGCCTGCTACCAAGCCACCCCGAAACGAACCCACGGAGCCTTCACCTGCCAAGCCTGCTACTTCACCTGCACTCGGTCCTGCACCGCGCCAGCCAAAACAGCCGCCAACAACAACCACCTCAAGTGCATCCTGCTCAACACCCGCTCCATCCACAGGCACGCCGTCGAACTATGGGACCTCCTGGACAAAACGGCACCAGACGTTGCCTTCTTCACGGAAACCTGGATAAACGCCTCCTCAGCCCCCGACATTGCCAGTGCCATCCCGGACGGCTACAAGATCATCCGGAGGCACGGCGTCAACCAGACCGGAGGAGGTATCGCTATCGCCATCGCCCACAGACACACTATCCGCATCACGACCAACACCGACGACACCCTCGCCACCGCAGAGCACCTGCACTTCCAGATTCACACCGACCCCAAGACTACCCTCAGAGGAACCCTCATCTACAGACCCCCGGGACCACGCTCACACTTTAGCAAGGCCATCGCAGACTTCATCAGCCCACTCGCCCTCGCCTCCCCAGACTACATCCTCTAGGAGACCTCAACTTCCACCTGGAGAACGACCAGGACAACAACACCACCGCCCTACTAGACAACCTTGCCAACCTCGGATTCAAGCTACTGGTCAACACCCCTACCCATTACGCCGGCCACACGCTCGACCCTGTCTTCTCCTCCAGCAACCACATCTCCTTCAGCCACACCACCGAGCTCCACTGGACCGACCACAGCTGCGTACACTTCAACTTCAGGAAAACAACGACCCACCACCGCCCTCAACAAACCCCCTGAAGATGCTGGAGCAAGATCACCACCGAACAACTCACCACCTCCTTGCGCCTAAACCCTCCCACCAACAACACGGACCCCAAAGAAGGAGCCCGCAACCTCACACAGTGGATCACCAACTGCGCCGACACCCTTGCTCCACTGAAAAACCCTCCCAGCAACCTCAACATCAAGAAAGCTGCGTGGTTCACCAATGATCTCAAAGACTCAAAGAAATCCTGCAGTGACCTCGAGAAAGCCTGGCACCACAGCCAGTCAACGGATAACATGAGAGCCCTCAAGAACGCCACCTGCAAACACCACCAGCTGATCCGCACCACCAAAAGGTCATCCTTCAGAGAAGGACTGGACAACAACACCCACAACAGCAAGGAACTCTTCAACGTCGTGAAAGAGCTCGCCAACCCCAACGCCAGCGACAACTACATCGCCCCTTCTCAAGACCTCTGCAACTCCCTGGCCACCTTTTTTCACCGTAAGATCGTCAACATACACGACAGCTTCGGCGCTCAGAACATGTACCCCACCACCGAACCTACACCCCCCCCCCCACCACCATGTGCGCCTGGACTCAGGTCAGCACGGAAGATACCACCCACATGATGAACACCATCCACTCGGGCTCCCCAGCCGATCCCTGCCCACACCACATCTTCAACAAAGCCGACTCCATCATCGCACCCATACTTCGGGACATCATCAACAACTCCTTCATATCCGCCTCCTTCCCGGAGAGCTGGAAGCACGCAGAGATCAGCGCCCTCCTGAAGAAACCCACCGCAGACCCCTCAGACCTCAAGAACTTCCACCCCATCTCGCTCCTCCCCTTCCCTGCAAAAGTCATCGAGAAATCCGTCAACAAACAGCTGACAGCCTTCCTGGAGACGAACGGCTCCCTCGACCCATCGCAGTCCGGATTCCGAGCGAACCACAGCACCGCACCTCATTGCAGCCATCGACGACATCCGGACCCTACTGGACAATGGAGAAACCGCCGCCCTCATCCTGCTCGACCTTTTGGCTGTGTTCGACATGGTCTGCCACCGCACCCTGACAACCCGCCTCCGCCACGCCGGGATCCAAGGAACGGCTCTGGAATGGATCACCTCCTTCCTCTCCGACAGAACCCAAACAGTCCGTCTCCTACCCTTCCTCGCAGAAGCCACCAAGATCATCTGCGGCGTACCTCAAGGCTCCTTGCTCAGCCCCACCCTCTTCAACGTCTACATGAGCCCCCTCGCAGCCATCGCACTCAAGCACAACCTCAACATAATCTCCTACGCCGACGATACCCAACTGATCCTCTCCCTCACCAACGACCCTCACCTCCGCCAGAGCCAGCTTCCAGGATGGAATGAAAGACATCGCAGACTAGATGAAGTTCAGCTGCCTGAAACTGAACTCAGACAAGACGGAAGTCCTCATCCTCGGCCCATCCATCTCCGCCTGGGACGACTCCTGATGGCCCCCTGCTCTGGGCCCTCCACCCAAGCCCACGGACCATGCACGCAACCTGGGCTTCATCCTTGACTCCTCCCTCACTATGGCAAGGCAAGTTAATGGCGTTACCTCCTCCTGCTTCAACACACTCCGCATGCTCCGTAAGATCTTCTACTGGATCCCCACTGGAACCATGAAAACGATCACCCAGGCCCTCGTCACCAGCCGTCTGGACTATGGGAACGCCCTCTACGCTGGGACCACCGCCAAACTACAGAAAAGACTCCAGCGCATCCAGAACGCCTCAGCACGACACGTCTTGGACATTCCCCGACACAGCCACATCTCCACCCACCTGAGGGACCTGCACTGGCTTCCCGTCAGCAAAAGGATCACGTTCAGACTCCTCACTCACACACACAAGGCTCTCCGCGACTTGGGCCCGGAATACCTCAACAACCGCCTCACGTTCTACACGCCAACCCGCCAGCCTCGCCCTCGCAACCGTCCCACGGATCCGCAGAACCACCACCGGAGGAAGATCCTTCACCTACCTGGCGGCCAAGACCTGGAACACCCTTCCCACCCACCTACGACTCACCCAGGACCATCTCTCCTTCAGGAAGCAACTCAAGTCCTGGCTTTTCAGCAGTAGCAGCCACCCCCCCCCAGCGCCTTGAGACCCTAGCGGGTGAGTAGCACGCTTTACAAATACTCTTGATTGATTGATCAAGGGAAAGGAAATGGCCCTCGCTAAACAGCTGTCTCCAGTCCATGTAGCATGTCACAAATAGATCTGTCCAATGGAGGAGGTAAAAATGGGCTGTCAAAAATAGGCATTCTTGGTGAATAAAGCAACAAGAGTCCGGCACTCTTTGCCAGTGTCCACATGGCCCACTGCGTGCAAGGGACCTACTCACTTAATTACTGGGGCACGTTTGCCTTGCAGCAAGCATAGTGTTGAGTCTGCCCTTTCAAGAAGATCGGGAGATGGGGCACTGGGAACCCTGGACTGATCCGGTATATGCAAAAACAACAGTTGATGGACAGAATGCAGAACAATGTCATATATTAACCCCAGTGCAGAGATCTGGGCCAAAATCCATTGTTTTTTTGCTCGCCATGCCATTCCAGTTTGAACCCCGCCATATGCAAATCTGTCGTCATCAGCCAGAATAGCTTGACTCCAGTGGCGTGGAGAGCACAGGACTTACGTCTGAGCATACCCGTCCCACTCAGGGTGACAATTGCAAAAACAACAGTTGATGGACAGAATGCAGAACAATGTCATACATTCACCCCAGTACAGAGATCTGGGCCTAAATCCATCGTTTTTTTGCTCACCACACCACCCCAGTTCAGACATGGCCATATGCAAATCAGCCTTGACCCTGTGCCTCATGGGAACAGTCCAGCCCGAACTGCCAAGCCATTTCTTCCCTGGACCGGAATCAAGCATCCTAGGACCGGTTCCTGGCTATCAGCCATCATTAGCCAGAATAGCTTGACTCCAGTGGCGTGGAGAGCTTGGGACTCACGTCTGAGCATACCCATCCCACTCGGGTGACAATTGCAAAAACAACAGTTGATGGACAGAATGCAGAACAATGTCATACATTCACCCCAGTACAGAGATCTGGGCTTAAATCAATCGTTTTTTTTTTCTGTCCATTCTCTTGTAGTGGGGGACGCTATCGGGCTCTAGAGATGACTGGCAAAGCTCAAGGAGCCGGGGGAGCGGTAAAACATAAACTCTTTTTAGAATTAAATGGTTGAATCATCAGACCCAGGTGCTTTGCCAACCTGAAAAGCTATTTATGACTTTTAGGACTTCATGTACTGTCACTGGTGTCATGAGGAACTCCTGCACTCCACCCTCCATCCACACCAAAGAAAAGTCTTCCAGAAGGTCTCTACTTGGTCAACAGAAGATAAGAGCTTTGGCGTGTAGAGGTCTGTTAGACCTTGCATCCTTAGGGTGGTCTTCCCCCAATCTTTTTGAATTTTACCTCCATGTTTTGCTGTATCTTTTTGCTGTCTCTAGTACTCTGAGCACTTTATCACTGCTAATCAGTGCTAAAGTGCATGTGCTTCTACTCAAAAACATGTGTTTTGGTTGATAGATACATGATTGACATGTTTAATCTACTTGTAAGTCCCCTGCAAAGTGGTATCCAATATACCAAGGGCCTATAAGTTAAATGCTGCTAGGGGGCTGCAGCTCTTATTGTGCCACCCACCAAAGTAGCCTTTCAGAATTGTCTCAGGCCTGCCACAGCAGTGCCTTTGTGTGCAGTCCTATTGGTCCATTGGCTTCACCTTTATAACTACTTGACAAGCCGCTAAGTCCCCTCTTATTATATATGTCACCCCTAAGGTAGGCCGTAATAGCCCCATGGCAGGGTGCTATGTAAGTAAAAGGTAGGACATGTACTGTTATGTTTTGCATGTCCTAGTGGAGATAAACAGCTACATTCTTTTTTTCACTAGGTCTACCCCTCTCGTAGGCTTACCATTTGGAATTCCCTTTTACCTGTTTAAGTGGTAATTCCTAATCAAAGAGGAGTAGCTTTTCATGTTTTATCTTGGGATTGTTAATGATAAATTCTCCTTACTGGTGAAGTTGGATTTAACCTTACTAATTTAGAAATGTCACATTTTTAAAGTGTATATTTCTCTGTCCTTACTGCTCTATTTTCCTGATACCCTGTCTCTAATACACGTCTGGATTGGGCTGGGTGACAGCTACATTTGTGAATTCCCTCTAGACAGCCACAACATAGGACACTCAACTGCATCTGCATTCATCTGCATTCTGATGGGCATTCCGGGGCAGGGAGGACTGAGAAGGGCTGGCACTCAGACTTCAATAGGTTGAGTCCTGTCCACACACAAAGGGCTGATTACCCCCCACCAGTAGCCTGGCAGACAGGACAGGGTTGAAATGGATCCTTGTTGACTTCAGAGGGCTCCATACATTAAAGGCACTTTTGGTTATAAGTACTGGGGCTCTGACCCCTTCAAATCAGACACTTTTTGGACCTTTCAATAAATATTGCTGGATCTACATCTGCACATTGCCATAAGGACTGCTGTGCTGTGAAGAGGGATTGCCACTTTGCTAACTGCTCCGCTGTGTTGACCTGCTACTTGTTGAGCTGCAGGAGAGGCAGCCTATTTGCTACCTGCCTTGCTGTGCTGAACTGCTGCCTGCTACTTTTTGCTTTGCTGACTTAAGTGTTCTCCAAGGGCTTGCTGGCTTGTCCCCTTTTCTTGAAATTTCAGGGCCATCAAGGATTTCACTTGCTTGCCATTGCTTTGAGATTCTGTCACTTGTGAGTCTGGGGTTCACTGACGACGCTGAGCCTCGCTCCTCCGGGCCCAGGCAGGATGCTGCATCACAACCAGCCCTCCCAGGCTTGCGGACACCGGGGACTGTTAACAGAGTACTCCCCTCAAGATCGCCGCCCTTCACTGCAGGTGCAAAAGACTCTTCTTTTATATCAATTTAAGCTTACTAAGCACTTAATGTCACCATACCACATGTCACCTTTGTCAGTAATTTTTGTATTGACAGCCTTCTGATTACTTGTAAACATTGACTTAATCTTAAATTGATATTAAAGGAGAGTCTATTGCAAGCATATTCTAGTAGATGTTTTGCTTCAACCTGTGTTCCAACATGATTTGATATGCATTTCATGATTTAACCAATGTATATGCTATGAAATGAAATGAAATGAAATGAAATAAGGTATTTATAGAGCGCACGGTGGCCAAACGGCTTCCTGGCGCTGGGAGCTCTCCTGAACGGAACAGACAGGGCCGAGGGAGTTTAGCGGGGGTAGGCCTGGGCAAACAAGAATGTTTTTAGCGCTTTACGGAAGTGTGAAAAGATGGGAATGGAACGCATGGAGAGAGGGAGAGAGTTCCAGAACCGGGGGCGAGGACGGAGAATCTGGTTCCACCAGTGCGGGATTTACGAAAGCGGGGAACAGTGAGGAGGGCAAAGGAAGATGAGCGAAGGGTACGAGCAGGGGTGTGAGTAGAAATCAAAGAATTAATGAACGCCGGAGCAGAGCGATCAACAGCCCGAAAAACTAGACACCCTAGTTTAAACAGGGATCTCTGTAGAACGGGGAGCCAATGGAGAGATTTGAGGACAGGAGTGATATGGTGAGTTTTGGGAAGATGAAAGATGAGACGGGCAGCCTGATTTTGGATTGCTTGGAGACGACGGGTTTCGTAGGCAGGAATGCCCACGAACAAGCTGTTTCCGTAATCAAGACGAGAAGTGATGAGGGCCGAAATGATAATTTTAAGGGAATCAAGGGAAAAGAAACGGGAAATTTTACGAATCAAACGAAGGGAGAGAAAGCAGGAGGACACTACAGAACTGACCTGGCCGTGCATTGACAGGTCATGGCTGACCTTAATGCCCAGCGTTTTGACGGAAGGGACAGGGGTAGGAGGGGGACCAAAAATGGGGGGCCAGAAAGCGGAGGACCAAGGGCTGGATGAGCCACCCGTCAGGACAAGCTCAGTCTTGTCTGGATTGAGCTTGAGGTGATTGGCGCTCATCCAACCAGAGATGAAAACCAAAGTGGAACGAAAAAAGGATAAGGAGTGAGAAGAGGAAGAAAGATCAAAGACGAGCTGGAGGTCATCTGCGTAGTTGTACACAGAGACCCCCAGTTCGAGAAGAGAAGCAATAAGGGGGCGAATGTAAAGATTGAAAAGAAGAGGGGAGAGAGAGGAACCTTGGGGAACCCCACAGGACACCGGGAGGGGAGAAGCAGAGAAACCAGAAAGGTGAACAGCTTGCGAACGTCCTGAAAGAAAGGACGTGATCCAGGAAAGAGCGGAGCCTCGGATGCCCGCTGCGCTGACACGGTCAAGAAGGATGGTATGGTCGACCGTGTCAAACGCAGCGGAGAGATCCAGGAGAACCAAAGCTTGAGGAGAGTTGGTGTCAGCCTTTGCCTTCAACTCGTCGAGAACCGCAAGCACCACTGATTCGGTCGAGTGGCCCGAGCGGAAGCCTGCTTGATGGGAAGCAAGGAGATGATTCTGCTCAATATAAGAGGAGAGACAAGAGGTAACATAGCTTTCGAGGATTTTAGCAAGATAAGGAAGAAGAGAAATAGGTCTGAAATTAGAAGGGAGGGAAGAGTCAAGACCAGGTTTTTTAAGAATGGGAAAAACAATCGCAGATTTAAATGTAGAAGGGACCAAACCAGTGAAGAGGGAAGCATTAAGAAAGGAAAGAGGAGTAGTGGGGCAAGAGGTGAAGAGGGTTCTCAGCACGCGGGCAGGGGCACAATCAGCAGGGGAGCCAGACTTGATTTTGGTAAGTAAAGCTAAGAAGGAGTCCAAGGAAATGGGTGGAAAGAAGGCAAAAGAAGAGTTAGACACAGGAGGGGCAGGATGGGGAAGAGGGAAGGGTGTGGTAGGAATGTTGGACTTGATTTTTGCGATCTTCTCGATAAAGAAGTCGTTTAAAGAAGAGCAGAGGGCCTGGGAAGGGATAAGCTTGGGACAAACACGATCAGAAGTGGCCAGATTAGTGACCAAGGAAAAGATCTCTTTGGATTTATTAGCAGATAATGCTACCTGCTCAGAGAAGTACTTGGTCTTGGACACAAGAATAGCTTTCTTGTAATCATTAAGAAGACGTTTATATTTGGCCTTAAGATCGGGGCAATAACTGCGGCGCCAAAGACGCTCAGAGCGTCTAAGTTCCAGTTTAAGGACCTTAAGTTCAGAATCGAACCATCTATGGGCCTCGTGAGGGCGAATAGACTTAACTATTTTAAGAGGGGCAACTAGATCACAACCAGAAGATAACCAGTTGCTGACTGCAACGGCCTGAAGATCAAGAGAAAGACTGTTGAGGTCAGGAAGGGAGGATGCCAAGGAGAGGGAAAGGGAGGGGAGGTCCACGCGATTCCAGCTGCGTGCAAATATGTTCTTGGGGCGGGAGGGTTTGTGAAGGGAACCGAGATTAATAGTGAAGAAAATGAGAGAGTGGTCGGACCAGGTGCAAGGGAGAATGCTAGGGGGAGAGACAATGTCCTGAGATGACCAGACTTGGTCCAATGTATGACCAAGGTTGTGGGTGGGAGCAGAGACGTGAGACAGGAGATTGAGACATGAGAGAGTGGCCGTGAAGTCCTTGGACGCCAAATCCTCCCTGGGATCACCAGGCCAGTAATTAAAGTCTCCCAGCAGGAGAACCGAGGAGTTGTTAACTACTAGAGTAGCAAGGAGTTCCTGCAGGGAGGCCACAAACAGAGGCATATTCAGGGGGGGGGGCGGTACACAAGGACAACTGTCAGAGGGGCAGGAAGGTTAGTGGAGCGGGCAACCAAGAAATCCACTCCAGCTATGGAAGATTGAGGGAGAAGCTGGAATTGGAGACTGGCCCGAACAATCATGGCTACACCCCCTCCGATCCTGCCGTCAGGGCGATCAGCCCGGAGGACGTAGTAGGAATCGGGGAGGATGGCCAGGATGTCAGGGAGTGAAGCCTCCGAAAACCAAGTTTCTGTTAAAAACAGAATATCAGGGGAATCGGAGGTAAGAAGGTTAAATAATTGCAGTTGGTGCTTGCCTGCCGAGCGGGTGTTAAGGAGGCAGGCAGAGGCAGTGTGAGAAGTAGAAGGAGTGGTGGTGGACAGCGTAGGATCCTGAGAAGGTATAGAAGATATAGAGGAGGTAGCTCGCGAAGAAATGACACGGTCAGGATGGGGGGCGTAGATACCTAGGGAAGTGAGGTGCTGCGTGAGGGAATGGGAAAGGGGCACATCAGCAGAGCAGGAGAGGAGTTGAGCAGAGGAGTATGCGAGTAGGGAGGCAAGGGCTATACTTGCCATACTTATTTAATAGGTATAAAGCAACTCTTCCTGGTTCTCTTTAATATTATTTTTTCAAAGCAATTGGGTTCTCACCTACAGAACCATTGCAGGCTACTTTATACATACCCCGGTTCTGAAGGACACAGGGCCGCCCTATTGTTGCTATATTTTAGGTGTATACCTCAGCCAACCAGAAGCCCCATTTCTAACAAGGTCTCCATAGAAGGCATAGCACTCCTGCTTGATTGACTCAACACCTAGCACGGAAGTCCCTGTAGGGGAACGCAAAGGCAGAAAGATTGTTGTTGGGTGGGTGTCCTTCATAGCCAGGTGAACATTTCCACTAGGTATCTCTTCTTCACCAAATATCCGTGCTCTGGCATGTTTTCCCAAATAAGTGATTACATGATATGCAGTCTCTCTACACTGAGCGAGCTGCCCATAAAGTCCCGCCCACAAGGTGATATCAGGTGAGGATTCATATTGTTGCTGTGAGATAATCATTTGCGGTTCAAGAGAGAGGTGTTGCATCTGAAGGGATTTAAGGATCCCCAACTCTTTGGAAAGGGCGATACTCGAACATACTCCTTTAAGATCTCCCAAACTGTCAAGGGTGTGGGCACTGGGGCCATATTAGCCTCAAAGAAATTCTCAATTGCCTATGCCATTTCTGATTTAAACAATGAGTCTAACAAGGCTGCTGAGGTAAATGAAGCTTTGTTTAGGTGGTTTCTCCAGCACCATGCGATAGTGAACCACAGATGCAGATGGTAAAGTAGACCAGGATAATTTAGGAGGAAATTGTTTGAAGAGAGACCTTCAGTTGCCAAAAAAAGTAAGAGCTTCAAACAATAGGAGCTGAGTTGTGTATCTGTTCCTTGTGTTTTCTTTCCTGAGCAAAAATCCTAACACTACTTGCTCTGTAATGTGAGAAATCCTAATAGGTTTTCTATATTGTGTTGGAATGCCTTCGGATATAACCAAAGCAAGTCTGATATCAGTCCTACAGGAAAAATACAGCTCGTGATTACCAGTTTGAAATTTCAAGTTACCTCGTATTGCAGGGATATGTGGTATAATAATGTTTTCAGGAAAAAACTCTGGTCCTCGTTCAAAACAAAGATCGCTGACATCTTGTATGAAAAACGTCAACGGATTTAAAACGAGTTTCCCCGATTGAAACTCGTGTTTCCAATTACAATCTTTGTGAATCGGCTGAAGATACCTGCATTGAAATCATGCGGTTCTGTATAGGTATTTACCCAGGATGAAAATTCCTGGGATAACAAAATCTATACAATTGTGCAACATGAAGTTAAAGTATGCCTATGAGCATTTGTTACTGTAGTGTTTATAATATGTGTATGATCAATGTGAGAAGTTTGATTTTGCGCACACAATGTACTTTGTTCAGTTTAATTTGGTGAATTTTTGTTGATCTTTTAATATTTATTTAAGTAATATAGGTATTACTTATTGTTTGTGATTGCAATTCACTCTTCAATAGAGCCTGTTTGCCCGAATTAACAACCTCTTTTACTTTTAGTCCAAATGTGACTTTGTCCACTAAAAACAAACCTCTTTCAAACAAATACCCCGCTAAGTACTTGTTTTACTCAAAAAGGAAGCATGGACATGTACAGGCCAATTTAGTATAAGGTGCCCCTCTTGCTCTTGACGGTCATTTGATGAGATGAAATTGGTGCTAGCAGGCCTGGTAGGACATCAGAGAGTGAACTACCCAGGCTCATCTGCTGCACGGGTTCCAATCATGCAGCCACTGGTTTCACTCTTAGCTGCCCTAGGGCGCCATCCACCAGGTGGCTGGGATCATTTGGGGGCAGTGAACATGAACACTGGCAGACCCAACTCCAGCAGACTGCTGCATTCCATTCCACTGCTTTCCTGTTGGATTCGGTAAGCAATGGTCGCATGTGCACCATGAAGGTGACCTTCGTGTGTAGATTTTGGTGGGAACTGCTCCTGTGATTGTTTAACGTCTCTGAAAGTGGCATATTTCATTGGCCAAAGCCACAGGTAGATGCCAAGAAGTAAGGTGGAGATTTTCTGTGTTATGTGGAAATAAGGGAAGTCTTTTCTTCCCAAGACAAAGACTGCAAATGATGTCATGTCAATCTCAACTCTTTATAAGGGAAGAGCCAGGGCTCAAACTCCAATTACTACCCCATATCTTTATGGCGAACTTTGGGTTAAGGGAAAGTGCTTCTCTTGGCCCATATTTCGTTTGACAGTGCCCACCTCCAATTCAAGCTTAGATCGCATCCCATGCAGAGGCCAAACATCTTTCAGCAGGGAAACGTGTTCTTAGTAATATAATAGCTACTTTATGGCGGGAGAGTCGTGCTTCTAAAGCCAAGCCCCGAGATCTTTCTTCCCACTGTGTGCCAACTAGTTTAGACGTAAAAGCTCGTTGAAGGTAGAAATGGCTGTGGGAGAAGCCGTGCCATCTGTCTCTTGTGAGTCACCTGCTTCATCAAAATGTACACCATGCCACATACTTTCATCATAGGATTTGCAGATCTGTATGCCTCTTCCCATCTTACAAGAAGCAATCCTCCGGTCGTAATTTTGAAGTAAACTTGGCACGTCTGAAAAAGGGTTTGTTATTAATTCAAAATATTGAACACTGGGCGAAAATGAAACTTTGAAGGAGAAAAAGAATACACATTTTTTAGAAAAGTAATGTTTTTCAAAACATCAATTGATTTAGCAGCATCTTTCCAACGTGTGACTCTAAAACGTGTGTTCGTTTTATATCGTTTGCATCTAGTCATGCTCTCTATTCCGAACAGAAACACACCCAACTACATATCAGTACGATACTATGTAATAAATGGTACAGTCGCCTCAGAGGTGCGCTGTTGATTGCCTTTCTGTTCATCTTGTTTCAGCATTTAAGCGCACCTTACCTGAGCGTCTCCTTCTGTTTTTCTAATAGGCTGAAATAAATGGCCCAACAAATCCGTTCCTTAGCCCGAATGATAAGCCTTCATCGACTTCGTGTTGCTCCCAACATGTGGGCTGGAGGCTCACCAACGCGCTCTCCCAGCTGTTCCTACCACGCATCGCTCCTCGTATCTCCGTGCCAAAGAAACACTTGCCGCCACCCTGGCTGACTGAGCGATGGAAGAAGCAGAAAGCCGCCAAGGAGAAGAAAGCGGCTCGACCCCCTTTACGGTATTGCATTCGCACCACGCACTGTTTACATTCTGCGCGCCATTTTTTTCCCATGCGTTGTATCATTCTTTATTTGACAGGAGGCGGAGACACTCGTCGCAGTACTGAGGCCCCCGAGGTTGGTTTGTTTACTTTAAAAAGCTACACATGTTGGTTAACAAATCAGAATTATGATAGATTGCTGCTCCCATACCTCTGCGTGTTCATTCTTTTCGACGAGTGAGCAGGAATATTGTTAACATGCTTCGTGTTGCGAAAATGTATTGCTCTGAATTACACGTGCCAACAGTTGTTTCCTTTCTCTGATACAAGTTCACCTTTAAGCATATTTTGTTTTACTCCATGGAATAATGGTAGTCTTTCTTTGATGTTTTGAGTCAGGTGTTATTTTTAGGTCTTGCCTTGCGCAAGGCCTATAATGGGCTTACAGTCCGCCTAGTGCTTATTATTGGTTGCCTTTATTGTCGCTCTCTTTTGCTTGCTTCTTATTCGATGACTTGGTTTATCCATCATGTGTTTGTCCCTTCGCTGGAGACATCCCCTTTTACATCATTTTGCTTGACTGGCTTGTTTTTTTCCATTGCTCACTTTTAGGGAACAAATGTTCTCCTTTTCTTTCTACATTCCATGAGAATGCATGTATTTTCTAGCTCTCATCTTCCTATGTTGCTTTCATCATCCAAACTCTTCCCACCATGCACCTGGTGTTCTTTCTGTCTCTTGGGTGACTCTCCCCATGTGGCCACAGTCCATGTTCCCTCCCCTTCATATACTGTCGTTCCCCTTCTCTACCCACCTGGGTTTATTTTTATTTTCGCACCACCTTTGACCCCTCCATCCTCTTCTCCACTGCTACTCCAACCCCCCACAGGCAATTCAATTTTTTCCACGTTTGGATGGCTCAGCAACTGCCACGTGCTGCTAGGCATTCCGTTATAAATTAAAAAAGCACTTTCTCACACTTAGCAGTTCTTTTTAGGTCTCGCCTGTCGATGCGCATGCGCATCGAGCAAGCGAGACTATAGGGGCTCATCAACTCTTTATCTAACTGCAAGGAATCGTGGCGATTCCTTGCAGTGCCCGTGACTTTTAAGGTCAATGCGCATGCGCATTAAGCTTATGCGCATGCGCATTGACCTTAAAAGTCACGGGCGCGTGCACGTCCGTGTTTGTTTACCCTTGCCTACTCTCTCTCTCCCCGCTCCGCCCCCTCCCCTTCCCTCCGTGTCGCATTTCTCCTCCCCCCTCCCCTGTCTTCCGTCCGTCCGTCTTGTTTTCGCACGTCCGTGTTTGTTTACCCTTGCCTACTCTCTCTCTCCCCTCTCCGCCCCCGCTCCGCCCCCTCCCCTTCCCTCCGTGTCGCATTTCTCCTCCCCCCTCCCCTGTCTTCCGTCCGTCCGTCTTGTTTTCTAAGTAAGTTGGAGTCCTTGCCCACCCGTAACTCTGCAGCCTTTGTTTATGCCGCCTCCATTAAGTTATTGTATGTGTCTTAGACGTTCGACCCCTTTTTATGTTCCTAGGACGTTTTCTTCCTGATCACTACTGACCCTCCGTCTATACCGTTTCTCCGTGGAGGCAATTATTCTACCTTGAGTAAGTACGTGCCCCTGAAATTATATTTCATGATTCACAGCAAATAATAAGCGGTTCTTGCCACAGAGGGCACAAAATCACGCGATGAGCAGCTGGTTTTCTGCACAGGTTAAACAAAAAAGTTAAGTATTTTACTTGCAAGGATTACCGAGCTAATACTCTTTACGGTGGTGTACCCGTCGTGTCTCTGCTGCTTCCCCCTGTCCTGTCTCTCCTCCTCTCTCTCTCTATACCCTCCCCCTCCTCCCCACCACTCCCATCAAGTCCCTCTGGCCCTTCCCTCCTCCCCGGACCCCTCCTCCCCTGCCCCCTCCACCCTTTCTTGTTTATTTTATGCCAGTGGAGTTAATGTCGCTGAGTGAGTAATGCATCTTCCGTTGAGATCTGTGTTTAATCCGCAGGACTCGCGCAACAAACCAACGCATTTCATCCTTCTAAGGTCGATACTTGGTCAAGGAGGCAACATCTAAAAATGCCGGCCTTCCTGATCATTATAGATGTTGAAGTTGCTGCTCGTCCGCATGTATTTGTATTTATTTTGATAGCGCTGACGTGGCGGTGAAGCGCTTTTCGGTGAATAGCATGCTACTTCGGAACCATGTGACACATTCCTTATTTTGTAGGACTGACCATCGTTATAAAAGTACCGGAGAGAGGTTTGGACCAAACTGCCATGAATTGTGGATTTCGTTCTACCAAGATAAGCGTCATTGGCAGTTTTAAAATGTATTTAATGATTAGATAGATTGCTGGCGAGTTCGTTTGCTGCAGCTAATATGCACTTAACGCCACAGGGGCACGGCAGTCCTCCTCACCCCCGCTGAATGGCTGAAGGAACACAGAATAGCAGCGTTTGAACAAATAACTTGCATCGTCTCTGATAGATTTTGCAATCTCCCCCCAGAATGAGAGATAGCAAGGCAGAGAGCGCAGCTCACTGCAAATACTGCTGCTGATTCTGTTTGACGTTATACGTCAGTGGACTTGTATCCAAAATACTGTTTTCGGTGAATCGGGGATGACAACTCAATGTATGTTCGGTATTGTATTACAGTGTTGTGTGGTCAGATTCTGGCGTGTTTTTAAAACTGCTGTATTGACATATGCTTCCTGATAGCGTGTGCATTGCTGGATCCCAATCGACCACACCTACATTATTGTTATAAAAACATGTTTTTGTGTGTGTGGCAGCTCTTTAAAAACGTTTGGTAAAAGGTCTGTGCATTCAAGGAACACTTACCATGTTCTTCAGAAGATCCGCAAGTTTGAGCAAACAAAAAAAAAGCACAGCAAATAATAAGCGGTTCTTGCCCCAGAGGGCACAAAATCACGCGATGAGCAGCTGGTTTTCTGCACAGGTTAAACAAAAAAGTTAAGTATTTTACTTGCAAGGATTACCGAGCTAATACTCTTTACGGTGGTGTAGTCCCACCCAAAATGTGTTCATAGATCATGTGTTTTTTAGGGCGGGTCCGACCAGGCCCTTACAGATGTTTAGAATGTTGTGCAAAACTAGAAATCGTGCAAAGGGGGTTATTGATTTAAACAAGTTTCAAGTCTATTTTTTTCCTCTCCCGCCGTGTCGCCGTGTCTCTGCTGCTTGCCCCTGTCCTGTCTCTCCTCCTCTCCCTCTCTATACCCTCCCCCTCCCCCCCACCACTCCCATCAAGTCCCTCTGGCCCTTCCCTCCTCCCCGGACCACACAGTCCAAGGATGCGCCAGCAGCAGCTCGGATTCCCGAAATACTTCCACTTTTTTCTCTTTAAACATAAAGCAGCTCGTGGCGTCCTTGGGGGTTTGGGGTCTTGGTGGAATTTTTCACTCACCCTCAACCCCTCACCCTCAACCCCTCACTCACCCTCACTCTCACTCATCCTCACTCACCCTCAACCCCTCACCCTCACTCACCCTCACTCACCCTCAACCCCTCACCCTCACTCACCCTCACCTTCACTCACCCTCAACCCCTCACCCTCACTCACCCTCAACGCCTCACCCTCAATCACCCTCAACCCCTCACCCTCACCCACCTTCACTCACTCTCACCCTCACTCACCCTCACTCACCCTCACTCACCCTCACTCACACTCACCCTCACTCACCCTCACTCACCCTCACCCACCCTCAACCCCTCATTATCACTCACCCTCAACCCCTCACCCTCAACCCCTCACCCTCACTCACCCCCACTCACCCTCAACCCCTCACCCTCAACCCCTCACCCTCACTCACCCTCACCCTCACTCACCCTCAACCCCTCACCCACCCTCACTCACCCACACTCACCCACACTCACCCACACTCACCCTCACTCACACTCACCCACCCTCACTCACCCTCACTCACCTTCACCCTCACTCACCCTCAACCCCTCACCCTCACTCACCCCCACTCACCCTCCACCCCTCACCCTCAACCCCTCACCCTCCCTCACCCTCATTCACCCTCAACCCCTCACCCTCACTCACCCTCACTCACCCTCAACCTCTCACCCTCAATCCCTCACCCTCACCCACACTCACCCACACTCACCCACACTCACCCACACTCACCCACACTCACCCACACTCACCCTCACCCACCCTCACTCACCCTCACCCTCACTCACCCTCACTCACCCTCACCCTCACTCACCCTCACCCTCACTCACCCTCAACCCCTCACCCTCACTCACCCTCAACCCCTCACCCACCCTCAACCCCTCACCCTCACTCACCCTCAACCCCTCACCCTCAACCCCTCACTCACCCTCACTCACCCTCAACCCCTCAGCCTCACCCTCACTCACCCTCAACACCTCACCCTCACTCACCCTCAACCTCATGCTAAAGATTTACAAAAAAAACCATTAACAATTCTAAAAGCACTAACTCTAATGCTGCGAGACCTATTGCATTTCTAATGCTTGTTTTATTTACTGAGCTAAGTGGCATTTGCCGTTTTAGATCAGACAATAAAAAAATATATAATTATATTGAATGTGCACACTTTCGTAGTGATGAATGTGCCTGCTTAATGAATGATGTGACTGTCAACAGTAGCCAAGTCATCGTGGCTTTTTCAAGGCTTGTTTTCTCTCCCTACTACAGAAGTAATCAAAACATGATGCAGTTTCCAGTTTGTAAAAGGGTACCACCTCAGGTGTGGTGAACCTACTTAGTAGTAATGTGACTTGCAGTAACAAGGTCCAGACTATAGTGGAGGGACGGCAGAGCAGGATTTGGATTATCTTCACTCTAATGACTTCAAAACATTTCGGTGATTCACATTACTAAGTACTAGGTTCGCCACACCTAAGGTGTTACCCTTCGGAGTACTTTATTGCTGGATCTGTCTTCACGCACTTCTATTGTAGGTATGGATAACCCTAGTTTACGAACAGTGCATTTTTGAAAAATATGCAGAAACTGTTATTTCGTGTGGCTATCAGTTGGAACATCAAAACCTTAACTTTGGACTTTAAGGGCCTGGTTACGATATTGGAAGGACTGCAACCAACCGACAGTCAGTTGCAGTTCTTCTGACATTACAGTCTGCCAGCCGCATTATGATGCGGCGGGTGGAGGGACTTTCTGCAGTGCCTCGGACGGGCTCCAGCTGAGTCTGAAGGCACCATAATCACTCAATGACATCGGAGCCAGGCTCAGCTACTCTGTCGGGATTATGATGGCCCTTTCTGACAGCCATTTCATGTTGGCCTTTCCAACATGAAAAAGCAGTTGGAAAGTCTCTTTGGGGGGAACTAACTGGGCCCCATTCCCCCCCTGGCCCTCTGCATTGGGGCCGGGTGCCCACCTTGACATTCCTGCACCATTTGGCAGGCACCATGAGGTGCCTGCCAAACGGTGCAGGGATGTTTACAAGCGTTCATTTGTCAATGGAAGCTAGTGCTGTGGGTTTTTTCCTTCTGCGCACAAGCTTCCATTGAAAAATGGATGTTTGTGACTGCATCGTAATACTGCGGTCGGAACCACTGATCTAAGGTCGGGCGGTTCCTTTCTGTAACGATCCCCCCAACATCATAATTTAAACCCATAACTGTGGTGTGCACCAGACCTTCTTATTATGTTGTGAGTGTGGCCTTTTTGGCACACTCTTATTGCATCTATCTCAAAGAGGGGGGACTAGAGGGCTGTTTAAAGAGGTTCAGCAACCGTGCCCTGTCAGATCATTGATATCAAAAGTGGATACTGTTCCTCTAGTGGTTGAGCCTGGGCAGTAGATGTGTACCATCCACCAATGGGGGATGGTAGTGGTAAAGGGGTACTAGGAGGGGGCGAGAAACACAGGGGATCCCACTATAGCAAAACTTGGGTCCTCGTACACCCAGCAAGCTAGGTGTCATGCTTCATGATTTGGACCTGCTCCTCATTGGGTTGGCGCTGCAATACCCAATGGGCACCTGCAAAGGGGCCCTTTGTCGGAGATCTTTTTTTCCTTTGCCGTTTGATGAAGTGGGGCTGTGTGGCCTGTGAAAGTGCAGATACAGTGAAGTGCAGTGAGTGCATTTTCTAAAAAAAAGGTTGGATATTCCAGAAAACAATTTTATTCAGGTTGGTTGCCCACCTTATTAAAAATGTGAAGAGTGGCAGCTCCCCTGACGTGAGGGTTCTGTTGAAGCTATGCTCATCTCTTAGTGGTCAACATGTTTCATGCCCATTGGTTGCTAGATACCGTGGCAATTCATCAGGACCGTGAGAGTGAAATCTATCTACACTTAATGGTGCAGCTAGTTGCTGACTACCATTGAGAAAGAACCCCACGACAGGATTCTCCAGTAGTGTTGTTTGACGACCTAGGGAAAGATAAAATAAAGAATGCGCAAAAGTAGTCTTAAAAACAGGATCTGGGCATCCCTATAGTGATTGCTCAGCGTGTTCCTCTGATTGCACTCATTAGGTAACAAGTGTGCAGCCTTTGTAGCACCCAGTGACACTGGGGCTCTGGTAATATACACCTTGTTTATTTCTACATAGCCTTATACGTATTTTGATGTGTGGTTAAACTCAACTACTGCTAACAATGTAAAGTTGAATAATTCTAGTTATCAAGATTAAAGGAGGAATGAATAGATGTGCAATCATCTCTTGCCAGTAAGCATGGGCGGATTTTGCGAATTGGCAATTCACGAATTTGCGGATTTGCGAATTGGCAATCCCCAAAATTCGTGAATTCGCAGATTTTTTTATTTTTGCGTGTTCGCGGGTGTTCGCGAGGCGCTTTGCGTGTTCGCGGGTGTTCGCGAGGCGCTTTGCAATTTCGCGGGGTTTTTTTTTTTTGCCTGCTTAATCACTGCCACCCTCTCGTTTTTTATGCCCATCTGCCCTCTGTACCACTTGTTTCTGTGCCCTTCTGCCCTCTGCCCCACTCATTTTTTGTCCCCTTCGCCCTCTGTCCCACTTTTGTGCCCTTCTGCCCTCAGCCCCACTTAGAATGGCAAGTTGCCAGCGCCATTCTAAAATAGCTAGAAATAGCTTCAACAGGAAAAAAAAATAGATAAAGTAAAGCAGGTGCTCCAGTTGAAGGTCAAATTAAGTTACACAATCATTAATCACCCCAAGTTTGGGGTGGTTAATGATTGTGTAACTGAATTTGAGCAGCACCTGCTTTACTTTATCTATTAGAGTTTCCTGTTGAAGCTGACTTTTGTAACTATTTTAGAATGGCTCTGGCAGCTTGCTGGCGCCATTCTAAAAGAGTTACAAAAGTCAGCTTGAACTTTTGACCCAATCCGTTCCGTTCGCGGATTTTGCGGGAAATTTGCGAATCTCGCAGATTGCGAATTTATTGAAAATTCGCGAAATCCGCAAGCGGAACGGATTTTCCACTCATGCTTACTTGCCAGTCTAGCCATCCAAAAACAACAGTTGATGGACAGAATGCAGAACAATGTCATACATTCACCCCAGTACAGAGATCTGGGCCTAAAACCATCGTTTTTTTGCTCAACACACCACCCCAGTTCAGACATGGCCATATGCAAATCAGTCTTGACCCTGTGCCTCATGGGAATAGTCCAGCCCGAACTGCCAAGCCATGTCTTCCCTGGACCGGAATCAAGCATCCTAGGACCGGTTTCTGGCTATCAGCCGTCTTCAGCCAGGATAGCTTGACTCCAGTGGTGTGGAGAGCAGGGGACTCACGTCTGGGCATACCCATCCCACTCGGGGGGACAAATGCAAAAACTACAGTTGATGGACATAATGCAGAACAATGTCATACATTCACCCCAGTACAGAGATCTGGGCCTAAATCCATCGTTTTTTTGCTCACCACACCACCCCAGGCCATCCAGGCTTAGGGTTAGGGCTACTTTGTCGCAATGTAATAACTTTTTGTAGGTGTGTACCTTCATGTGTAATGAATTGAATCTTTGACATGACTCTTAATGAACTAACATATTAATCAGAGTCGTATTGGGAAGACAGGTTGTTGGGCAATGGCGATGGGCCAGCTCCTAAGTGTCACCTGTGAGCCGGTTTTTAAGCCCTTCCTCTATCACCCGGCACACAGAACTTTGCTATCTTCGTCAGCCCCCCAGCCAGGCCGCTGTACAGTAAGACAGGCTGACTATCAGGGTGGAGACTTGCATTACTAGGCCTGCTGTCGCAGACTTAAGCTTAGCCCCTGAGGGGCTGCACACAGACCCAAAAGCAGTGTGCCTTCTCCCCTGCCAGGTTGTCAAACAGAGCAAGGGCGAGGAAGAGTAAAGCAGGATCGCTGTGGGGTTCAGTGTCAGGTGATATGGCCATTTGGCCATCTTCACTTCCAAGGCTGGCCCAGAAGCATTGTTCTATGCTTCCTTCCACCTCTGCCAGGCCATAGCCCTGGGTCTATAGTGGGCTGGGGAGGAGGTGAGTGGGAAGAGGCCTCCCTGGGGCTAGTTGTTGCTCTGGCTGTAGGGTTATTCTCACCTCCCCCCTCTTGGGTTCGACCCAGCCAAAAAAGCATGGTCTTTCCCCTGGTCCCACCCACTCTGTGCCATCACATCAAATTCAAACCTTGGTGGATAGGGAGTGAGAGAGTATGCAGGGGCATTGCTTGGGGCCAGGTGTTGTCACCTCAACCCTGTGTCTTTCTGGCCTGGAGTGTAAGGTTTCTGAGTGTGATAGAGCGGTTTTTGGTCTGTTTGCATAGCCTAGTTGTGAGGTTACCTTGTCCAGAGCTGCCAACTTTGGAACTCGGGAACTATTTTGGAGTCCCGACGTTAGCTCAACATCCTGCGATTCTGGGCAAATCACGTGCTCTCCAGGGGCTGAAAAATTAAAACGAATTTGAGCTCCTCTAACGTAACTGGGGCTCATGTAAATAGATTCAATGCCCTTGGGACCAGTTTACGCTATATAAAACTACAAAAAATATTAATAAAACAACCTGAAATTGATCATGTTTTAAAATTCTGGAAACACCAGAGCATGATAATTAAAGACAAATGTTTTATCTATAATACATGGCGTTTCTGCCTTTGTTAAGTTGACGTTCAGTCACAGACCATTAAGGCAGCTGTAGAAATCAAAATAAAATGCATGTGCCTTATGTTTACTGTTTACAGTACAGGCTGGTTAGGGGAAAAAATTGCAGATTTGGTGCTTTTAGTCATTTTTGTGCAGGCCAAGATATTACAATACCCATCCGATCAGGTGTTGTGGCCCTTGGACCATTACATTTCACCTTGCCCGCCTGGCCAAAACTCAAGCTTCTAATTTTTACCCACGTTCCTGGCTCTATAAGTTATAAAATGTTATAATTACCAAACATTTCTAAAAAAAATGCGCCCAGTGAGACTAATCAAATGGTCTTTCATGTAAGGGTACAATCTGGGAATGTGGGTAACTTTTTTCAGGAGTTCCCGGTCTAATCGTGATCCCAATGCGACCCTGGCGTTAAGGCGCATTTCTTGTAAGGTGAACATTTCCTTTCTCTCAAAGAGGCTGTGCTTCTCGAAGATCTGTGTAATTTGACGTGCTTAGTAGGACAAGTGTTGTATTTTGAAACCGAAGCCTGTCCTTCTTTTTTACAACTGTATATCACATAGAAATCAACAGGGCCGCTCAGGAGCATTGTCATCGTAATGACGGCCCATTCTGCATATTTTTATGCATTCATTTAGATACGCCTGGTGTCTTTAGGGTGTCTAACTTCTCCCGCCTCTCGCTCTGAAGCAGCATGCCGCCATGCATACTGATGTTGGCTTCTGCATATGAAAATAAGACGCCCATTCACTCCTCTTTTAACATTACTGAGAAACTATTCAACAAAATGAACTGACAGCATTTAGGGAGCAGAATTGCAGCTCATTGCCTTAGCAACCCGCGGGTTGACTCTATGCTAAAGGCAGCAGCAACAGTGACTGCCTAATTACTCTTGAAGAGCTTAAGTCAGAATCATGTAGTCTTGGTTTGTGTCCGCTTGGGCCTAATTATAACCCATTCACCAAACAAGGATCGACAAAGCCAATAGGTCTGATTTATTTATTTTACATGGAAACGTGTATTTAAATGGGGATGGGAGCAACAAGCACGGAGTGATGCATTCACTGTTGTAATGTAAGCACAGCATGAGTTTTTGCTATTGCATTGTATTTTTATATTTATAATGCACAATAAATGTCGGGGTCAAGACCAATCTTTGGTTTTGGGCTCCTACAAATAAAACAGCAAATATAATAAAAGCCCATGGGCCAGATGTAGGTAATCCTAATTTACAGATTTTAAAATACCGAATTTTACCGAATCAGTATTTTAGAATCAGTAAATGGCATGTAGATAAAAAATCGGTAAATAATACCGATTCGGTAAAATTCAGAATAGGACATTCGGTATTTACCGAATCGGTATTTTCTGAATCGGTATTACTGAATCGGTATTCCCTATTCATTCCTATGGGCCTTTTGGCCCATAGGAATAAATGGGAAATACTGATTCGGTAAATCCCGAATCGGTAAGTACTGAATCGGTAAATACCGAAATGGAAAGCAAACAAAAGTGAAACTTAAGTAGGCAGCCAATCAGGTGCTACCACCCTCCCCCTCCATACCAGGAAGTGGCTACACAGGCAGCTGCAACTAATTAGAAGCTTCTGGAGAGGCAGTTGGAGCTGAGCTAATTCCCTGAGCAGCAGAAAGAGTTTTGTGCACTTTTAAAACTGCAAAATGGCAAGCAGCAAAGACAAAGAGCAGCCAGAGAGGAGGAAGAAAATGAAATTCAGTAGCATGGGGCTGCAGGTCCTTGAGGAGGTGGTGAAGGTGCACCAAAAACTGTTTGGCAGGCAGTCCCTCACTGTGACAGAATCTGCCAAAAGGAAACTCTGGCTGGACATACTTGACAAAGTGAATGCAGTTGGAGTCACAACCAGAGACACAGAGGACCTGAAAAAGAGATTCTACGACCTAAGGAGCCAAACTAAAAAAAATTGGCTGAACTCCACAAGCAGGCAAACAAAACTGGTGGAGGCAAGAACCCAGCACCCCCCCTTACTGACCTGGAGGAGATGGTGGCTTCAACCATTGAACCTGACATCGTCTGCGGATTGGGAGAAGTAGACAGCTCAGCCAGAGCTGCAAACAGAAAAGGTAAGACGCATGCACAGCATTCCCCCCATTCCATCATCCTTACCTTTACCCTTTGTGGCCAAGTGAACCCCAGTCCAGTACTGCTAGCACTATACAGGAGCAATGCATCATGGTACATGTATTTAGGAAATGTAAGACCATGTCATACAGCACAGCAACCAGCAAGTTAGGGAAATGACTGCAGAGAGAATAAAGCTAAAGTCAGAAATGTTTAATTTTAGTGACTGTGAGACAGTAGCGCTTAGCTAATGTACGCTCATATGTCCACAGGTGACACATCTCGCAGGCGTTCCCAGGAGACTGAAGGCACGGCACCAGAGAGGGAGGAGAGTCATGAGCCAGGTCCAAGTACACAGAACATCTCACAGGACACAGGTGCACCAAGTAGCCATCCTCCTGCACTAGACGCAGAAATGGCTCCAGAGTTGCAGGCGTCCCCTGAATGATCACAATCCCCTCTGTTGCTGTCATCCCCAGAAATTCCTGTATCACTGCATGAGACAACATCTGCATCACAACCAAGCAGAAGGCATGTCGTGGCCCCACATTTAGAAATGGAGTCATCAGCAGGTGACATGGAGGGGGTAGAAACACACACCTTGCCTGTGGATGGTAGCTCTGCCACACTGCAGACCAGTGCAGAGGTGGGCCTTACTGGTGCAAGACGCCGCAGAGTCCAAGAAAGCAGTGCATCTGCACATGTGGAGGGTCCAAGTGTGTTCCGTGGCCTGGAGGGGAACATGGTAAGAATCCAGAGGATGCAGGGGAAAGCCATCTTGTCTTGCCAACACCAAATGAGGTCCCTGAACAACAACATGGGAGACATAGGAAAGGACATCAGGGAACTAGTAGATTTCAACAAAAACATGGCTGCAGGGATTCGCGAAATGACCCAATTGGTGCAGCTGCTATGCTGGACAACGAATTTGCATCAAGGCGCAAGGAAAGGCAGCGTGTGCATGAACAAAACAAAACAATCAACCGCCTGGCCACAGCCACATCCCTGCTATGCAGGAGAAGCATAAACATGCAAGAGGCTCTAACCCAAAACAGCAATGAGGTCACTAGGGGCATGGGCAGGATGACCAGTGCTCTTGAGGCGCTGTTAAATGCCCAAACAGCACAAACTGCTGCTCTGGGTGTGCCAGAGAGTGAAGAGAGCACAAGCAGGAGCAGCATGGTAAGATCCCTTGTCCTAGAGACAAGGAGGAGCAGCAGGTGCAACGCTGAGGCTACAGGCCAAACAGAAAGTGAGCACAGTGAGCACCATACAACTGGCACTGGGAAGCGAGGACGCAAATGACTATTACAGTTCATGTGGAAGTGACCCAGGACGCACATCATCGAATGTAAATAATTTGTGTTGCACATTTGTGCTTTAGAAACCTATGTAATGACACATTTAAACTACGTTGGGTGCATACTCCAACTGTCTGTGTCTCTTTACTTACTTAAAAAAAGTTGCGTGCGATCTCTTCCCGTCTGTGTCTGCCATCAGTTGGTGTTGCAACTCCAGATGTGTGTGGTTCAGGCACTGCTTGCTCGTCATCATGGTCCTCATAATCAGAGATATCCACTTCGGTGCCCTGTGCAAGGTTGTGCAACATTGCACAGGCTGCAATCATCTTGCAGCAGGTGATTGGTGTGTACTGGCGGGCCCCTCCACTTTTATGTAGGCAGCGAAACCTGCTCTTCCACAGACCAAAGGTGCGCTCCACAATGTATCGGGTAGATTTGTGTGCCCTGTTGTATCTCCTCTGGCTGGGTGTTGAAGGGTTGAGGTAGGGTGTGAGGATGAAGGACCGGAGTTCATATGCACTGTCCCCTATTAGTAACAAGAAAAAACATTACTCACATGCACACAAACACATCCATCTGCAATATGTATCAAGGGAGTTTCTCACAGTGTGTTACCTAGCAAATAACCTTCGCCAAATTCCCCCGCTGTCAGGCGTGCGTAGATCCCACTGTTTTGGAGGATGCAAGAGTTGTGGGTACTCCCGGGAAATTTGGCACTATGTCTGTGATGATGTACTTGGCATCACAGATCACCTGTACATTTATGGTGTGGGTGGACTTCCTGTTCCTATAAATGTACTCTGTGGAAGCAGGTGGACATATCGGTATGTGGGTGACATCACATACCGAATTTCATGCAAATTCGGTATTTAAGAGGTTACCTACATCTCAATAGTCATTTTTACCATTTCTTAATTTCCGAATCTGTAAATTTACAGATTCAGTAAATTTACTGAATCGGAAACTTTACCGATTCGGTAAATTTACTGATTCGGAAACTTTACAGATTTGGAAACTTTACCGATTCGGTAAATTTACCGATTCGGAAACTTTACCGATTCGGATGTTTTTGTGTCCCCTTGACGCCCAATGGGCTAAGTTGCGCTATATAAGTTTATTTTCATTCATTCATTCCCTACATCTCACAAGCCAAATACAAGTCGGTAAAGGCCGAAATTCGGTATTTTCGGACTTTACCGACCGGTATTTGGTTACCTACATCTGGCCCCATATGTACAACATTTAACAAAATGAAAAATGAAACAAATCTTTCCTAGAACATAAATAACAAATTGAATCATCTGGGGATTGGATCCTGCAATCCCTAAAAAAAGCCCATCTCTAGCGACGTTTCTAGCCTCCTGCGTTAAGAACATGATGTAGCTGCTGGACTGAACAAGCTACAGTTCAGTTGTGATGTCATAATGTCTATTGCCAGGGAGAGCAGCCAAGGTGAAAAATCTGGCACTGTAGATTAGGATATGTCATGATGCAGGCACGATACTTGATACTGTAAAAGGTCAAATACTGTAGTGATTGAAAAGTATTGCTTAGCCTGATATTTGGCCATTAGCTATTGGGAAGTGTGATAAGAAGCACACAGGCAGTTGTCAGTTCAAGCTTTTATTGGAATCCACCTCCAGCCAGTTCAGTTTCGAGCTCGCCAGTCCAGCTTCTCCCCTTCTACTGTCCCCAGGTGGAATCTCTGCACCAAAGATTTAACCTGAAGACATGGCTATATTAAAGAGACATTAACATGGCAAGATACAGGCCACAATCCATGTTCAACCATAAACATAACGTAGTACAACCCAGTAATAATATAAGCAATAACAAATAAAACAACTGAGGAACAGTGGGATAGCAGGAAACAAATGATGAAACACGGGGAATAAAAATGAATTAATAACAGCGCACTAATATTTATAACGAGGAAAGAAAGAGAAACATGAAAACAACGGAAACCCTTCACACATAACCAAAATATGAAAAAGTAAACATTTCAAGAATCATACATTTCTGAAGATACAATGTAAAACTAATCTATTACATAATTTTTGAATGGCGCCGGATGTCTCTGGTCTCTCGCACTCCTCCAGAAAAGTCCACATCTCCCACACAGCTTTTCAGGCACCCTCCATGAAACCGGCTTCTCCGTTGCACATTTAGTTAATAGTGACAAGCTCCAAAGATCTCCACCCTCCAGAGCGATATTTTTATTTAGTTCTATAATCTTTCAGGGTTCTGTGAACTCATATTCACTTCTGTGACTCCACATAGGTTTCCTGATACAGACTGCATCACCAACATTCCAATCCCTCCGGTGAACACATTGTTTGACTTCAAACCATTTTTAGGTCTCGCTAGAGCCAGCGCATGCGCTATTCTGGTGAGAAATTTAGTAGCTGGTTTAAAAAGTGCTACCCACAGGCTTTTGCCGGCCACCAGCTTGCGCGACGTGCACAGCTGCCTTATGGCTTGCTGCAATGGCTCATTAAGCCTTACAGCGTGCGCGTGAATCCCCTCCACTACCCCCTCCCTTCTCCCACTCCCTCCTCGTCAGCAGTGTCTCCTTAGAACCATTCCTTCAGTGGAAACCAGCACAGCTGGCGACCACTTGAGTGCACAGCCCCGAGCAATTAGCGCTGGCAACTAACACTTAGAAAGGCAAGGCTACTCATTTTAAAAGCTTGTCATAGCCTCCGTTTGCTTATATACTTCAGATGTGTTTGTTTACCATGTATATTTACATTCTCAGTGATAGATAACTAAGATACAGACTGTGTTCTTAGTATTTTCTAATGGTACGTCCCGTGACATTGTGGGTTTTTAACTTTTTAATGTCCAATCTCCCTTCTGATTGGTTCATCTCTTTACCCTTCAGAAAGACAACCTAGGCTGCATTGCATTCATGTACTCGGCCTTTAGGAAGCACTCCAGCGCACAAGCGTTCGAGCATTCAGCATAGTTGTCAATCCATAAAACGTGTTGTGGGCTGGTCTCTGGTTGGCAGCTTGCAGAAAACGCTCCCCGAGTCAGCCCCGTGCCCACCCGTCACCCAAGAGTCACAGTCTTTAATGAGTACCACCCTGCCTCTGAATTAAAAGCAGAGGCTAGACCTTTCAGAGAGACTTCTGACTTGCAAGAAGTCATCCCGTTTAGAAGCAGCCTTTAATGTTTTAAAAAGCCGTTTATGACTTGTAATTATGGTAATTAAAAACAGAGAACGAGAAACACCTTTGGGAGTGAACCTAAGTGCTCTGCTATGTTCATACAACGTGACATAAGATAAGAGAAAACAAGCCATAACTTAAAAGATAAAGGAACCTTAATTATTCTTACTGGAAGGAAGAGGGGCTATTTAGTACTACCCTATCAGTATGGATTTATTACACATACCATTTATGTCTAACTTTCAAACCACTATGATCTTTATCCAGGACTGGATGAACCACAAACACCTGAAATTAAACCCAGATAAAACTGAACTGGTTTTGACAGGTGGTTGTGCCAGTCCCTGGTCTCCCCTCTTTTGGCCCCCCTCCCTTGGTCCCCCGCCATCCCCCTCTCCTTCCATCAAAACGCTTGGTTTTAAGATTAATGATCAACTCACTCTGCACTCCAAGGTGAGCTCAGTGGTGTCCTCTTCCTTCCTCTCTCTCCGCACCATCCGCAAGGTCTCCCGCTTTTTCTCTTTCTCTGCCCTAAAACTCATTGTACTGGCTATGGTCATTTCCCGATTAGACTACGGCAACGCCCTATACTGTGGTATGCCTGCTTATAATGTTCCACGGCTTCAGCTGGTACAGAACCAGGCCGCTCGCCTAGTCTACAATTTGGCCAAATCCCATCACGTCACCCCGCTTCTAAAATCCTTGCACTGGCTCCCTATTCGCGAACGCTCCCTGTTCAAAATGGGCTGCATCACTTTTCAGGCTCAGTCAGGATCCGCCCCTGCCTTTATCTCATCCGAGATTAAAATCTATGCCCCCGCAAGGGAACTGCGATCTTCTTCTCAACACCTGCTGACTGTTCCCTGGTTTTGGCGAAAAAAATGGGGAGGCTCTAAATTCTCCACACTCGCCCCCACCTTCTGGAATTCTCTCCCCCTCCACCTCAGATCCTCCACCCAATACCCTCTTTTCCGAAAGGCATTAAAAACCTTTCTTTTCCTACAGGCTTTTCCTCAATAATTCCTCTTTATGCCCCCCGGTATCCTCCGCTAATTGAGGTTCAATGAACTACAGCGCCATGAAACCGTCAGGTGTACGCGCGCTTTAGAAATAATTTAAACTCAAACTCAAACTCAAAAGGAGTGTGTGGCTGCAGAGCCACATAGGGCTTGGCTTCTCCCAGTGAGTCGTTTGTTGCACACATTATCTTGACATTTTCTACATACTTTTACGATCCATTTCTCGAATCCTACCCCTTCTGCTGAGGGAAACCAGCTACCCTCCTCACCCAACCTTTACATTTGGGTAATGTTCTCTTGATGGCTTGATGGCATCAGCCACCAAAGATTTTGACGTTCCATTCTTCTGTCCCACATCATTCCCTTTGCAGCCAGTTATCATCATCCAGGCCTGAATTTGTAGTCGATACTTAAACGAAGTTAAACGTGAAGTTACAGGTCCTAGAATGCAAAGTGCAAACGAAATGTCAAATTTGATGGCGTAATAGATGACAAGTGACAAGGGACCATGCATCACATTGGTCACAGTACCCCTACTACTACTTTAATTTGGAAATTTCACCAATAATTATGTATAGATGTAAGCAAGGCAGGACCTTGTAATCAACAATTAACAAGCATTGGCATAGCCAATAGGTCTTGCCTTTGGGACCTTATAAGTGTTTAGCCATGCAACACTTGATGTTGTTGCATCAAGGATATTGTGCTGGATAAGTAAACACTCGTAAGGTTGGCTATCACCTTGTCTGGCTAGGTATTACCTTGTCAGATACCTCAGGCCTACCGCTCTTCCTCCTATTCAACCGTAAAGGGTGCAATTTAGATCTAGCTAATCTCCCTCGGGCATTCCAAAAGGAGATAACAACGTCACAGTGTTAGGTGCATTCCTATGAGCCCACAACTTCTTCTGGAGGACAATTTTGAGAGTAATCTGTTTTCTAAAGCAGTTTGCAAACTAGCACTCACAAGCTGGTTCACCTTTTTGCCTGAGGGGCATAAAGAGCTGTGCGGAAATGGGAAATAGACAAGTCATTAAGAAATGTTCTCATCTCTTGTGAGGTAAACTGGACAACATTGCCCGTGACTATTGTTTTGGGGATCCCTTTACAAGCAAAAACTTCTTAAAAAACTCCACATCAGTTTTTGTAGAAATCGATTGCACACAACTAGCCGGGACCCACTTAAAGGTGTATTCCACCAGAACAATGACAAATCTCTCATTGGATGGCAACAAATCGAAGGGTCCCACCAAATTTAAATCAAACTTGCACCAAGGCTCATCCGGAACAGAGACTGGGGACAAGGAACCTGTTCTTACTACTCTAGACTTGTCATTACCAGCACACTGTATGAGGACTTTCACAACCTCCTCCACTTGCCTGCCAAGACCCAACCACCCATAACACTCTCTTGTACTAGCCGTTGTAAGGTTTCTGCCCAAACGTCCTTCGTGAGCTAAATTAATTAACTTTTCAACCAACCCTGTCGGTGGGACCAGTCTGTCATTTCTATACAGGTCACCTTCTACAATGCTCAATTCCTCCTTAACACACCAAAATGGCTGTAAAGAAGGACTCTTCCTCAGATCAGTATCAATCTTCTTTATTGGCAACTCTGCTCACAGAAACATTACAGCTCATATCGCTTCAATCCCCTTCAAACTGTCCTCCCTACATTCTATGTTCTACAAATGATGTAGTTGCATTCCAAGCAAGGAATGCTCCAACACGACAATTACTTAACCCCATCTGGACAAGCACTCAAGTTAGGCCACACTTCAACAATATACTCAGACATCAATTTGGGAACAGTGTTTCTCTCAGCTTCCAAGCACCTTTCTTCCTTACTAAGAGCTGACTATTTGACCCACAAAATAGGAATCTTTTCACCTGAGGCTTTGCTTTTTCCTGCAGCCACCTAGACAGAAAATCTGCTGAGATATTTCTTTTCCCAGGCAAATATTCTACCTGGAAATTGAATTCCATGAGACTTTCTACTCAATGATAATGTGGGGATTAGTGTTCTCAACCCTTCTACAGGCAAAGATTTGTACAAGAGGCCTGTGATCACTGCTGACAACAAAAGGTGAACCTCACAAGTATACTTGAAATGATTCATGGCCCAAGCCCTTGCCAGCAGCTCACCATGTTCTACTACTGAATAGCACTCTTTAGCACCCTTAAGAGATTGTGAGGCAAAGGCCCACACTCTCTCTCTTCTTCTTCAACTACTTCTAAAAGTATAGCTCCAAGGCCCTTCATACTAGGATCGGTAGTGAGCAAAGTCTTTTTTTTAATATCAAAATGGGTAAAAGTAAGCATGCTTCCACAATCTCACTCATTACCTCCTTGAAAATGTCTACATATTCTGAAGATCCTTCAAAATTCATACCCTTCTTCAATAGTAACCACAAAGGTTGTACCACACCAGCAAAATTGGGAATAAACTTCGAGTAATACCCTGCAAGTCGAAGGAAAGACCTTACTTGGTTCTCATCAAAAAGTGTAGGTACAGATGTGATGGAATCTGCCAATTCCAGCTTCGGACAAATACCATCGACCGAGATGGTGCGGCCTAAATAGGAAGCTGTGCCTACTCTAAAACTGCAATTTTTCCTCCTCTTTAAGGTGGGCCCGCTCCCCCTTAACCTTGTGAGCACTTCTCTTAGAACAGCATCATGTTTACCATTGTCCTCTCTATAAACCAACATGTCATCTTAAAAAATAGCACAGATTTTGCACCCTTAAGTACGTCCTTCATCACCCTCTGGAAACACACAACAGCAGAAGCCAAACCAAAAGGTATTCTGACAAACCTAAAGGCTCCCAAATGGGTGACAAGGGAGGTAAGGGGTCTTGAATCCTCATGGAGTAGGACTTGATGATATGCTGCAGAATGGTCCATTACACTAAAGACTTAAGCTCCTATCAACATGGTTAGGGTTTCACTGGTGTTAGGTAGAGGTTGGTAATCAATAGAAATATATTGCTTGAGTCCTTTCAAGTCCACACACATTCTAATTTTGCACCCATTATCCATAGGAGCAAGCACTATAGGTCCCAGCCATTCCGAAGCCTCAGTTTCCTCAATTACTCCCAGTTGCAGTATTCTGTCCAATTCCTCCTGTAGTGGGCTCAACATAAGATGTAGTACTAACATTATGCACTACTGGCTTTGCATTAGCTTTCAAAATGATCTTATGTTTGAAATTTTTCAAAAGGCCAAGTTTGTCGTTAAAAACTTCAGAAAATTCCTTTACAATGTCTACTTCGCCACTAACATGTGATACTAACAAAACTTGGTCAGGCGAACTCAGGTTCAAGGTGATTCCCAAATCAGTCTGATGCCACCAACCCAGAAGGATATCCCTGTGGTTTGCTACATAACTGTAGTGTAATGTTATTCTTGTATTGTTCTTATCTCATGCTTAATTGTTCTTATCTCGTGCTTGCATGCATGAGCGCATGCTGAGCGCATGCATAGAGTGTACACATGTATTCTTTCAAATGTGGGGTGCCTTCAGAAGCCAGGTGTCCGTTATGTATGTTCAGTTGCTGCTTGGACTCCTGGCTGATGAGGCGCTCCTCTTGTGTTTGGAAACCTACAAATAAACCTCTTTTGGAATATCATCCTTCTCCTGGATTTTATAAGACTATTCGTCTTCTACATATTGGCGACGATCGGGATTGTTTCCATCACCGACCCACGCAAAGGAATTTCCTTTTATTTGCCTTTTAGTGGATTTCACAGTTTCTGGGATTTGAAATCTTTCGTGTCTAATTTGGATTTGGATGAGCGTTACTTCTACATGCTCATTTCAGACACGGAGTGAATAATTTTGTCGAGATTGTACTTTGGAGGAGCGGATTTAGCCTATTCTCGACACTTTCAAATCTACAGAAGTTATTTGCAGTTCGACCGAACTATCTTTTTCGGATGTTCCAATAATTTTGGTCTGAACCTGAGGACTAGAGACTGGATCGTGCATTTCATCTTATAAAGGACCGACGATACACGCATTTTGAATTGCGCGCTTACCGGTCTACTCCAGGATTCCAGAGCGCTCTCTTCGGATCTTCTCCACGCAAAGCCGGAACTCGAATCTGGACTCCGCTTGGAATTCTGGGATACGCACGACGCTGCACGTCAGACGCTACGTACAGCGGCCATTTTGGTGAAGTTTGAAGCTTCAACCATCGTACAAGACTGCGTGTGGCTCTTTATTGACGATCCACACGTCTTTCATTATTATTTGCGTGTGACTTTTCTCGGCGATTCACACGCCTCACATACAAATATTAGCAGTTGTATCTGGAGTTATTAACAAAGTGTTTTCCTTTTGGGCAGAACGTTTGATGATTCAGGTTTTTATATTTATGATTGTGAAATAAGTTTTGCATTCTCGTTCATTTCGTAATACTTGGCATTATATATTTATTTTTATTTTATTTTACTTAGTGATTACTGTTTTAATATTTCTAGTATGTCTTCAGTTAGGGAAGTTACTCAACCTCCTCCTTTTCTTGAAAAACCTGGAAAACCTACATTGTTATGGTCTGAGTGGTTTTGCTTGTTTGAAAATCACATTATGGCGATTGATGCAGCAGACTATTCTCCTCCTAGGAAGTTTGCTCTTCTCTTTGGTAGTCTAGGTTTAGCTGCTCAACGCATTTTTAAGAGCCTCGTACCCATTCCACCGCCAGCTGCTCATTCTGGGGATAGTGAGTGGAATGTTTATGTTGAGGCTATCGCCAGATTGAAAAAACAGTTTGAAGAGTCTCCTAATATCATGTTAGAGAGACACAAATTCTATAAAAGAAAACAAAAGGAGGATGAAAAAATTGATGAATATATTTCTGCGTTAAGGGTGTTAGCGATTACTTGTGATTTTGGTCCTTTGCTGGATAATTATATTTGTGACCAATTCGTGTTCAATTGTGCTTCACCCAAGGTTAAAGAAAGAATTCTCAGTTGTAAGGATCCATCATTATCTGAAGTTATTGATCTTAGTCTTAGCATTGAGAGATCAATAACTTCTATGAAAGCAATGTCAATAGATACTTCCTCTAAAGTAAATTTTATTTCTGAAGAAATGTCAGAGGAAGGGCTATATGCTGTTTCTGGTAAAGATAGTAAGGAGAAATGGCAAGGCAAACCAAATGCTAACCTTAACAAACAAAATGTTTGTTTCAGATGTGGGTCTAAATTTCACATTGGGAATTTCAAGGGGTGTCCTGCCATTAATAAACGCTGCGTTTTGTGCAAAAAAGTTGGGCACTTCCAAAAGGTCTGCAGGTTCCAAAAGAAATCTGTTAAGGTCAACTATGTGGACATGGATGAATGTTGTGACAACTTTGATAATCTGATGTTAATGGTGGATAGTGAGGATTCCGAACCTATTAAAGGGCCTTTATGTGAAGCCCTGATTGACAATATTAAGTTACAAGTGATGGCAGACTCTGGGGCTCCCGTCACTATCCTCAGGGACTCTACATTTTTTGACAAATGGGGAAATGGTATGAATTTAAACCAATCAGATATCAACCCGAAAGCTTTCGGGGAGAAAAATATTGACATGTTAGGCATTTTCTTAGCAAACCTTCAAGTCCTAGGTAGATCCATTGTTACAAAAATTTATGTGGCAATTAAAGGGAAGGATATTGTAGGTTGAAAGGACCTTGCTAAGATGGGGTTATATCTTGTCCCGGTGATGAGAATCCAATTAAGGTGCGAGAGTTCCCCATCTGTTTTATAGAAGAAGCAAAAATTGATAGAACTGTTCTTTTAAATGAGTTTAAAAATGTATTTAGTAACAAAATCTGTCTGGTAAAAGGGGCTGAACACAAGATTAGACTCATTCCGGGGGCATCTCCGGTTTTTCATAAGGTTCGTCCAGTTCCCCTTAGTGTCAGGTCTGAACTTAAGAAAATGCTGGAGGATTTATGTAGAGACAAAATTATTGAACCTTCGGAATCTTCCCAATGGGTTGCCCCCATCGTTGTAGCACGCAAGAAAAATAATGAGATCAGGCTATGCGCGGACCTCAGGGGTCTCAATAAAAACATTAAGATTGACTGTCACCCTCTTCCTAAAATTCAAGAGCTGTTAGCAAATCTGGGTGGGGCCAAATGTTTCTCATTGTTGGACTTAAAGTCCGCGTATCATCAGATTCCCTTGGCTAAGGATTCACAAGAGTTAACCACCTTTGTTACACCATTTGGAGCTTTTAAATTTCTGAGGCTACCATTTGGGCTAGCTTCAGCTGCCAGCGTTTTTCAAAGATTAATGGACTCTTTGTTTGGGGATCTGGTAGGGGTACAAGCATATTTGGATGACATTTTGATTTTTGTTAAGACGATGGATGAACATAATATCTTGTTGAGGAAAGGGTTGTCCATTCTGGGGAACAAAGGAATGACTGTCAGAGAGGACAAATGCAAGTTTGGTGTGTCCGAATTGGAGTACTTGGGTCATTCAATTTCTGAATCTGGTATTAGGCCTAAATTTTCTGTGGTTAGAGCTCTGATGGAGGCTAAGCCTCCAGGTGATAAAGATGCTCTGCGTTCATTTTTGGGACTGGCAGAGTACTATGCCAGGTTCGTGGAAGGTTATGCACAGGTGGTAGAACCCCTGCGTTTACTCCTTAAAAAAGGTCAGAGGTTTATTTGGACCAAAGATTTAGATGAGGTTTTTGCTAAAGTCAAGGACTTGATTGTTTCTGCACGTTCCCTTCAGGCATTTAGGGACGATTCCCCGTGTATTATCGCAGTAGATGCCAGTATGAAGGGCTTAGGAGCTGTGTTATGTCAACAGGTAGAAGGTAAAGAACACACTGTGGCTTTTGCCTCTAGATCTTTGAAAGATTTTGAAAAACACTATAGCACGATTGAGAGGGAGGCGTTGGCCTGTGTGTGGGCGGCCCAAAAGTTTAAAATGTATATCTGGGGTCGCAAGTTTATGATCTTGTCTGATCATAAACCCCTTTCATTTATCTTTAGCAAGGTTTCTGGTTCCAATAGCCTTTCTCCTAGGTTGACTAGACTAGTCTCTAAACTCCAAGAGTTTAACTTTGAATTAAAGCACATTGCTGGGGGAAAGAATTTCAGAGCAGATTGCTTGTCCAGGATGCTGATGGATAAAGACGATGAGGATGATATGGTGGAGGAGGATGTGGAATGTGTCTCAGTGGTGGACGCTGTTGAGGAATGGAATTCTGTTGTTTCTGAAAAAGATTGGAAGGAGGCCAGTGAGAAAGATGGCATTTTGTCTCAAGCTTTAGAGTTCTCTTCTAATGTTTGGCCGGAGGCTAGAAATCTAACAGGAGACTTAAGGAATTTTGCCCAAGTGGCTGAAGAACTTTCAGTCAAAGATGGTGTTTTGTTGAGGGGCGATAAGTTTGTTCCTCCCAGTGGTTTAAGAAACATTATAGTCAAAGTGGCTCACGAGGGTCATCTTGGGGTGACAAAGACTTGTATGAGAATCAAATATCATTATTGGTGGCCGGGTATTGATTCCCAAGTGAGAACAGCGGTTGACAATTGTGAGGAATGTTTATTGTCTGATAAACATTGGAAGACCCATCAGACCCCGTTACAACCTTCTCAATTTCCGGTGGTTGCTTGGGAGAAGGTCGCTTTGGATTTTTCGGGCCCGTATAAAGTGCTTCCTGAAGGGAAAAGATACCTTATTTTAGCAATTGATTACTTCTCGAAGTGGATGTATTATAGGTTTGTGGAGGCTCCTGATTCAGATAATACTATCGCTTTTTTGGAAAGGTTATTTCTTTTGGAGGGAGCTTCTCAAGTCTTGGTGACGGATAATGGGACCCACTTTGTCTCGGATAAAATGTGTAAATTTCTGAAAACTCATGACGTGAAGCAACTGAAAGTTGCTCTTTATTCTCCTTCCTCCAAATGGATTAGTAGAACGTGGCAATAAGGTTTTGAAAGAAGGAATTCAGACAGCTTTAGCCTCTGGGGTGGATGTTTTTAAGTTTTTGGAAAAGAAAATTTGGAATTATAATGTCTCTCCTCATTGTACGACTCAGTTGTCCTCATTTCAATTGTTGGGGGTAGGAAACTACATTCTCCATTGTTCCCCGCATGGTTAGGTAAAGTGGAGGGCAATCAATATTCTTTAACGCGGAAGAATGACATTGACTTCACTGTCAAACAGAAACAGGCAGTGATGAAGGAGAACTTTGACAGAGTTAAGTGTGTGAGGGATGTACAAATGCTTGTGGGAGACTGGGTTATGATCAAAAAACCTTATAAAGTTGCTAAAGGTTTGTCTATGTTTTCAAGTCCTGTTCAAGTTATTAAAGTCAGCAAGAATGCTGTTTTCTTGAGGGATAAAGGCTGGTGGAATGTGAGACAATTAGCAAAGTTGACTGCGGATCAAGCTGCTCTTATTTCTAAGAGAAAACATTTGTCCACTCAGAAGGGGTGCGATTGGATGCATTGGTTACAACCAAATATTGGTTCGGATCCTCTTCCCCTTTCTTCCTCAAATGATTGTTCTCACTCTCCTAGTGCTACAGTCATTCCTGTTGTCCCTTCCTGTAGTCGCAGTGGTCGTATCAGGAAGCCCCCCGCAAGATATAACGAATTTATTTCTTCTTAAATTATTTTTATTACTCTTTCTTTGTGTTTTTGCATAAGGGGGAAGGTGATGTAGTGTAATGTTATTCTTGTATTGTTCTTATCTCGTGCTTAATTGTTCTTATCTCGTGCTTGCATGCATGAGCGCATGCTGAGCGCATGCATAGAGTGTACACATGTATTCTTTCAAATGTGGGGTGCCTTCAGAAGCCAGGTGTCCGTTATGTATGTTCAGTTGCTGCTTGGACTCCTGGCTGATGAGGCGCTCCTCTTGTGTTTGGAAACCTACAAATAAACCTCTTTTGGAATATCATCCTTCTCCTGGATTTTATAAGACTATTCGTCTTCTACAATAACCCTTACCCACTGTTTCACAGCACTTGTATCTCATTGTCATGAAAGAGTAGTCAAGCAAATCATTTTTTTGTCCACCATAGCCTACAGGGATAATATCTAGTGGCAACAATTTGATGTCGTAATGGGCAGGACTACCACACTTATGACATTTAATTTTAGAGTACCTTTGTGTATCACAGGTTATTTTTAGGTGTGCAGCTACGTTTTGTACAAGTTCCACCTCTTTATTTCCATCTGGCGTGGAGACCCTGTCCAAAGTGAAGTTAGTTCCTGTGTCTCTCATCTCCTTAACCCACGATGTTGCATGCTCCATGCTTTCGACAATGATTACCACATCCTGCAAAGTCAGGTTCCTTGCCAATAACTTTTCCTGCACTCTCGGATTTTTGGCGCAGCCCACCAGCTCATCTCTTATTAGAGGCTCAGTTAGATCAGCAAATTCACACGTTTGTGCAATAGTCTTCTGAGACACAATATAGTTCCCTACTACCTCTTCTTTGACTTAGATGCTCATAAAGAATTTGTGTCTCTCCTTAACAACATTTATACAGGCTCTAAAATGTTTTTTAAGCATCATAACCAACATCTCATAAATGTCTCTAGGTTCTCCATCAGCAATACTAATCGTTATTAAGTCAAAACTGCCATAAATGTTCCTCTCTTCAATGCAATTGTAAAAAAAATACCATGTCTTCTAGAAGGGGAAACTTTTCACCCCCAATGGTAACAAAATGGGAGTCAAAGAACCTTATCCATTTTTTCCAAGGTAGTATGGGTTCCCCTCGCTCAGTTAGAAATTGAGGCGTCTGCGACATGCTGAGAGGTGAATGGTGAGAGATTGTGAAATACTCCTGTAGAGTAATATAAAATAGCAATCTACCAAAATAAATTGACACAATACATTAAGATAATAAATTACCACAAAAAGTTAATATAACAAGTCACTAAAAATAACTAAAATAATAACATTGTGCTTTAAGTGCTTCTGTATACACCAAATACTTACTGGCTGTACCACTGGCTGAACGAAAATAAAGAGATACATATCTGTTTCAACTGAGGTAGCACACTTCATGTGAGAGAAAATAAGAACTAGACAGTTAACTGGGTACACATGCTCATTAAAGGAACAAATGTCCTTGTTGCGGGTGGTAGCCGATCAAAATCGAGAGCTGGCAACAGTCCCGGGCAGTTATGAGCAAGGAAATGCCATGCGTATTAGAAGTTGTACAGATGCTGACAAGACAGCGTTGTATTATTGAGAGCTTCTTCGCTTCCAGAAGCACGATGTCGTCACAGTGAAAACAGGCAGCAGCATTCTAGTGTTTTCAGCCTAGCACTGTGATGTTATGGTAATTATTCTTATGGCGCGCACAAATCACCCAGAGAGCGGTATTTTAGCATGAATGAACAGGGGCAGGTGTTATGCTATGTATATCATTACATGTTTCTCCTGCGCTCTGTGCCTTCGCATTCCATAGAACATCTCCTGTGGCAGGTCCTTCTCCCACCTCACTGCTAAGACGTGGAACACCCTCCCCCCCCACCTACGCCAGACCCAAGACCTACTGACCTTCAGAAGACTCCTCAAGACCTAGCTCTTCGAGCAGTAGCAGCACCCCTCCTCCCCAAGCGCCTTGAGACCTTCATGGGTAAATAGTGCGCTTTACAAATGATTTGATTGATTGATTGATACGTGTCCCAGAGCCGTGCGCCTGACACAGCCGTCAACTTGCCCCGTATGTAAAGAATCCTTGCTTCCTGATAAAGAGCTTCTGCAAGTAACCCATGCTCTAACATCTGCAGGGCTGTGTGGACTCCTCCCAGACCTGGAGAACAGGATGTCTAGGCGCTTCTTTACAGTGAACATTTACAGCCTTTTCGAAAATATGCAAACAATGCCAATAGCACAGTGCTTGGTTTGTTGTACCAGGGTTGCAAAAAGGTTCCCCTATGCCATGGCTACAATAATCTCCAGGGTAACATTCAGCAATGCATTTGGGGTGTCTGGATTGAATGAACGATGCCATAGTTGTGCCAGGGTTGGACGTTGCAGTGTGGTGCACAGTACGTGCCAGTGTTTTAGTGAGTGGTGCACTATTTGTGCCAGGATGAGAGTGAGCGCTGTGTTCACGCTGCAGGGAATGGAGCGGGGTGCAATGTTGTGCTCGAGTTGGTGAAAGGTGCAGTCATTGTGTCTGGCTTGCAGCGAGTGGTGCAGTGGCTGCGTTGGGGAGTGTGATCGCCGTAATAGGTTAATTTATAGAAAACACAGAGGCCGTTGTGCCAGGTGCACTATTTGCTCCAGGGTTAGTAAATGGTGCAATTGATGTCTTGGGGTTGTGCTGAATGGGGCAATAGCATTTCCAGTGTTAAAGTGAGTCTTCCAGTAGCTGTGCCCTAGACCAGTCTCATGGTCCAGACTTCAGGTTCCTTGAGCTTGTAAAGAAACATTACCGGGGCCACTTATCAAAGACTAGATCTGTGTACCCAGCTTTAGAAACACATTTCTCTCCCCGATTTAAAAACCCGACTGAAACCTCGGCTGGGACTTTGCAGCTTGAGAAGGCGTGTGAATGGCTTTGTCGGAAAGGCTGGCCACAGCAACCTACGAGCAGCCTTGAGTCGAAAGATCAAATTACCACGGATGACCTTTCATCTGTCTTCACAAATAAAACAAACATTGGCATAGCCAATAGGTCTTGCCTTTGGGACCTTATAAGTATTTAGTTATGCAGCACAATATCCTTGGTGCAAAAACATCAAGTGTTGCACGGCTAAACACTTAGAAGGTCCCAAAGGCGAGGCGTATTGGCTATGCCAATGCTTGTTTTAATTGGAAAGAGGTACGGATTTTCTCTTTCTGCTATCACCCACAGAATAGGCTAGTAAAGTTTTGGACATCAAATTTAACTTTTCATGTTTTCACGGAGGCCACAACTGCCTGCTCCACTGAAGAATGAATAAAAAAATGCAAGTGTTTTTAAATGCCTCCCCTTCCTAATTTTCTGTATGAGAAACAGGAGAGCTATCAATATCCAATGGAAAGCCCACAAAATAAAAGGACACTACCTCAAACCAGCAGAACAAGGGTTAAACACTGAAGAGAAGAAGGCGCTGCCCCCAGGCGTGTTCTCGGTGAGGAAACAGACCAAGGAAAATAAAATGCCATGCCCAATGAAGGCTGCCCGATAGTGAGGAAGGAATCGGAGCAGCCAGGCAAAGGGACACACTAAGGGAGAGAAACAGGCACAGCATAGCGAGGAATGAAGGCAGAAAAACTGCTGGCTACACAGCGCCTCACAGAAAGCCGACCAAAGGACTTAGGCTGACAAATGATGGACACTCGGGAAATGGCTAACTCGCGCCACGCTTACAGGATAGTGTGCATCGCGCACAAGCGCTATTAAAGAATCACTGGAAGCATGACCTGCATATTTAACAAAGAAACAATATGACAGTGAAAAACCAGCAAACATAAAAGGGCATAAAATACCAATTAAACAAATAATGAAATATCTATAAATGTGAAATGAAGGTAGTTATCTTGACTGAGAGCAGCTATAAAAGAAGGTTGTTCCTAATCAAGAAGGATGTTATACATTCTGTGATTGGCAACTATATTGTTGATTGTAAGTTTTCATTTGCCAGCTTGCTGCTTGGCCTTTTGGGAGGTGTGGTTTATTGTTATCTTGGCTGCTAATAAAATTCAAGTCAGATTAGAAAGCATAATAGGAACCTCCAGTCTTGAGATCAAATTTTCAGTTTACTCTGTGTTTTGGAATGCTGTAAATCTCCAACAGGCACATGCATCAATCCTTTAAGAAATCGCAAAATTTGCGAATCGCAAAAAATGGCTTTTGTGATCACAAAATACTGTGTAGCAATGCATCAACGGTATATTTGCGAAAAACACAGGTTCTCGCAAATATAAAGAATCGCATACAAATTTGCGAAATTAATTTTGATTCTATATTTGCGCCTCCCAAATAGAGAATCGCAAATAAAGAATCGCAAAAGACATGCATGAAAAGTCGCAAATTGCGATTTTCAAGAAAATCACAATTTTGCAAGCACTAAATAAGAAGGATCACAACCAGGTGGTAATCATGAGTGCAAATCAGATACAGCTGAAAATTAACTCAAACTTATTTAAACACACCCAGAATGAGCTACCACATTTCACAATGGCAGGGCATTACCTGATGGCGAGGAGGATGAGGCTGCAGGCTGCTGGACACAGACAGAGGTGAATAAATGAGCGCATTTTCAGAGTCTGCATAACTTTGCTAGGACGCAACAGGATGAGATATACGATAAGTATAGGCTAAATGCAGCAATGATCCATGATCTGATCAATAAATTGGACCCCATTCTGCAACAACGGACACGTAGGACCAATGCCATCCTAACTCATGTGCAGGTCCTATGTTGCCTACCTCTACTGGCATCAGGCAGTTTTCAGGGAGTCATTGCAGTAGCTGGTGGTGTGTCGCAAAGCGCACTTTCAAGAATATTCAAAGCATTCCTTGATGCCATGATGGTCCGGATAGGGTCACACATCAATTTCCCTTTTATATAGGAATAGGAAATGTTATAATTCCCTCGATATTCAGGTTGTTTGCAATGCCAAAAACATAATAACTGACATTGTGGTGCAATTTCCAGGCAGTGCACATGATTCTTATATATTCAAGCAAAGTGGCATTTACACCCGTATTGTCAGGGGTGAATTTGGAGAGGGACATCTGCTTGGTAAATATGTGTAATAGATTCTCACAGTCATTGTACGTATGCCAATGTCAAACTGCCACTGACCCTTTGCTTACTTACATGTAGGTGACAGTGCATACGCTTTGCGTAATTACCTTATGACGCCTTACCTCAATCCTACAACTGCCAACCAACAGAGGTACAATGCAGCACATATATCAACAAGGAACTCCATAGAGCGCACATTTGGGCTGCTGAAGAGTCGATTCAGATGCCTCCATAAGACTGGTGGGGCACTTCAATACAACCCTGAACAATGCTGCAAGATAGTAGCAGCATGTGCCATGCTGCACAATATCGCAACAAAGGGAGGAATGGAAATCGAGGTGTCTGACAGCGACTCGGAGGATGGGAACCAGCAAATAAATTGTGAACTGAGTATTGATGCACACTTTCAATGTGACCAGTGGCACAGGAGTTTAGTAATGGACATATGTGGAATGAAAAATAATGATGGCTTGAAAGTCAGTCAAAAGGTCACATTGCAACAATGGTTACGTCACCATATATGAATCTCATTGTACATGGCAGCCTAGGGCTTTCTTCCACAAACACCCAGACGCCTGTCAGAGCCAGCATCTTCATCCCTCATGTTTGAAGCAGAGGGGGTACTGTTGCGTGTGTTGCATCTTACTGCAGTGTGACTGGCATAGCTATACTGCTCATGCTTGAGGCCTCCTCACTACCCTCTTCTTGGACATGTTGTCCGCACTTGTGGAAGCATTCATAATTTTCACTGCATTGGTCACCTGGTCCAGTGCTTTAGCCACATCCCCGCTCCAATGGCACATTTGTGTTTGCATGGTCACAGCCTTATGTGCCAGCAGTGCAATTGTTGTGGCCGGCCTATTCTTGGATTCCTTATACATTTTGAGGTGCTGCATTAGTTGGCAATGGTGTCTTTTCTGGGATACATGTCCCTCCTGCATGACCTTTGTCAGTTGCTGCACACTATCGGACCGTACTGCATTGTTGGCTGCCATCTTTCCAATTTGGATCGGTACTAAACGTGTGTTCTTGGTATGCAGGTGCTGCATACAGAGCATCTGTCCCTCAAGACTACCCCAGACATCATTTGGTTGCTCCTCCTGCTGTGTTCTGCGTGCTCTAGCTCTTCTATGCCAGACTCTGACATTGCTTCTGTGGACCTGTGTTAGTGGATTTGGGATTGGAGTAGCTTGGCAATGGCTGGCCTCAGGTGTTGCATTGGCCTCATCATCTGAATCCATGGGGACCAGTGGTGGGACAGTTGCCCTGCGTGAGTTTGATGCATGTGATTGATTTGTTGGCAGAACCGGTGTGTTCACATGTTCAACTGCGCTGGTGTCCTGCATGTCCTGGAAATCACTCCTCAGCTTCACATCACATCCTCAGCTTCTACACATTCTGCATTTGTGAGGGTAAACAGTGCAACACAGCATTAATTCGTGCTTGTGAGGTCATGTCACAGTAATCAATTATTTGATTTGTCATTAAATTGAGGATATATTACACTATTTTGAGTTGTTTTTCGCATATTTGTGTGTTCGTCATTGTAACTGCTTTACCTGCCTACATCTCCCATAATGCACTTCCCTTTCTGAAAACATTGTGTACTGGATGTTAAAAGTGTGTACTTGTGCTGTACTGAGTAAGTGTGAGCGCAAAATCCGTTCCGCTCGCGGATTTCGCAGATTTTCGGTAAATCCGCAATCCGCGAACTCTGGCGAAGTTACCGAAAATACGCGAATCCGCGAGCGGTGGATTCGGGGGGCAAAAGTTCAAGCCTTCAAGCTTGAAGTTGTTGTAACTATTTTAGGATGGCACCGGCACCGGCAAGCTGCCAGCGCCATCCTAAAATAGTTACTAAATTAGTTACTAAATTAGCTTCAACAGGAAGCACTAATAGATAAAATAAAGCAGGTGCTCGAGCACCTGCTTTATTTTATCTATTAGTGCTTCCTGATGAAGCTAATTTAGTAACTATTTTAGGATGGCGCTGGCAGCTTGCCAGCACCATCCTAAAATAGTTACAGGATGATGGATGGACAGCTCACTCAAGGGACCCCTGCGCACATCGGTGTGCATAGTAACACACACATGGCCGCTGGAACTAGTTGAAGCTCAAATTCAGTGACTCATTCATCAGCCCAAAAACAATCGTGAGCGTCTTTGAGGCTGGGCAGGTGTGCCTTCTTCCCAAATCTACCCTCGAAAATCAGCTGTGATGCTGGATAGAGGCCTTTGTATCCTTGACTTTCACAAGCGCAATCCTCGTGCTGTTCCAGTGACCAGGAGCTTCTTTCTCTTGATCTGCTGCTCTGATCGGTATCTGACATTTTATACACACAAGAGGCATGTGAACTCGCATGGAAGCCCCGCCCGTTTGGCCCCGCTCACACACTCGCGGTGTGCACCGTCTTCCCGCCATTTACCCACTATGATGGACAGCTCACTCAAGGGACCCCTGCGCCCTTCGGGGCGATTGCATAGTAACACACACATGGTCGCTGGAACTAGTTGAAGCTCAAATTCAGTGACTCATTCATCAGCCCAAAAACAATCGTGAGCGTCGTCGAGGCTGGGCAGGTGTGCCTTCTTTCCAACTCTACCCTCGAAAATCAGCTGTGATGCTGGATAGAGGCCTTTGTATCCTTGACTTTCGCGAGCGCAATCCTCGTGCTGTTCCTGTGACCAGGAGCTTCTTTCTCTTCATCTGCTGCTCTGATCGGTCTCTGACCATTTATACACACAAGAGGGACTTGAACTCGCACAGAAGACCCCCCATTTAAAAAGCCCGCAAAATCTGCGAATATGCAAATTCGCGGATTTTGCGGATCCGCGAATACGCAAATCCGCAAATTCCTGGATTGTGGATCCGCGAAATCCACCCATGCTTAGTACTGAGCTTAGGTTCTAACTTTATTATTCTGATGGATACACCTGCCAGTGGATTCCTCACCTTGTGAATATCCCCCTTGCGTCAGCAACATTCGGAAATTCTTTTTGTAGCTTCGCGCCGATGTGGACGATGTCATAGAGGCACGGCATCGTGCGCGACTCCGCTGACGTCACCGACACCATAATAGGCCCACGCCGGCGTGATGACATCAGTTCCCTTTTTTCCGCGGCGTCGACGCTAACAGTTTTCAAGGGATCATCTGTAGCTGTCCAGTAACTTTGTTACTTTGTGGTTTTCTCTGTGTTCCATTGTCTTCTATCAAGATGTTGTTGAAGAAGACCGGATTTAATGCTTGCCAGGAATGTGGCAAGACAATGTCAATCACTGACCCGCCTGAGTGCTGCGTCTGGTGTCTGAGCTCCGACCATGACATTGAGGATTGCCAGTCTTGTAAGAAGATGACTCCGAAGGCCCTTCGAGAAAAGGAGACAAAGCTCCTCGTGCGAAATTGAAAAGTAAGAAAGAAAAGAAGACTTTGAAGTCGTGAACTCGGCGTTCGAGGTCGAGGTCTCGTTCGAGGTCGCGCTCGGAGTCGTCTTCTGCTCATGCTTCGAGGTCTTCGAAGAAGAAGCACAAGAAGAGGAGCCATGAGTCCAGACATCATTCAGAGAAGGAGTCGAGTTCGAGACCGAAGTCGCAGGTTAAGCTGCTTCGGAAGGAGGTGACTTCGGCTTCGGAAGCACAGGACTCTGAGGGTGAGTCTTCCCTTGCAAATTCGCCTGGGTCACCGAAGGAGATAGTGAATCCATCTCCGGTTCCGTCCAATCCGTCTGGTAAGGAGGATGAAGGTGAGGTGGAGGAAGTTGGTCAAGGCGAAGTTCCGTTGCCTGCGGGTCCATCGACCCCGGTGCACCAGCCTGAAGAGGAGGTCGACGTTGTGATGACTCCGCTCCCTCGAGAGCAACCCGAGGGCTCTTATCCAGCCTTTCTAGCTCCAGGTCAGGATCCAAAGCAGTTCCTGAATGCCATGTTTGGAGTTTACTCCAGGGCAATGTACCCCTCTGGTGCACCGGTTGGTCCCACGGGTCCTTTGCCATTTAACCTGGCTGCCCCCCAGGCTTATGCTCCTGCACCCTTTATGCCATTCATGCCGGCTCCAGCACCGCATTGGCATTTTCTGGCGCTGACGAAGCCTTCGACGCCGAAGCCGTCGACGCCGAATCCATCGATGCCGATTCCATTGACGCCGATATCCTCGACTCCGATGCCGAATCCGGATCCACCTCGAGTTAAGCTGCCTCGTCCGACTTCGGTTTCGACGCCGGCACCGACTCCGGCAGAGTCGTTCATGGATCTGTTGGCTTCATTTATGAACGAAAGGTCGAGGCGTGAGGCCCAGAGGCTTATGGAGGAGGAGAGGTATCGGGATGAAGGCATGGAAGAAGGTGAGCTACAGGATTCAGAGGATCCTTTTGATGACTTGAGGGAGGCTAGTGGCCTGGAACTGTCTCCTGAATGGGATTTGGCCTCTGTCTCTGATGTACCATCTAGGGATGTGACTCCTTACCATGTCGTAATTAAAAAGGCGGCGGACTTGCTGAATACTAATCTGCCTACCACTGAATATAGATCAAATCTTCTTACTGAGGTCCTTCATTCACCTTCCTCTGTGATTGAACCAATGCTTCCATTCAATGATGCTTTAGCAGAGCCTATTTATGAAGTGTGAAAAAACCTCTGAGGCCCCTGCCATGTCAAGGACGGTTGCGAGGAGATATAGGGTGGTGCCTAATGACCCGGACATTTTGTCTACACATCCCCTGCCTGAGAGTTTGGTTGTGCAGGCTGCCTGCTCAAAGAAGTCTGCGGGTGCTTTTCCTTAGGTTCCTGGGGAAAAAGAGTCAAGAAAGCAAGATCAGGCGGCAAAGAAGGTCTTCTCCTCCGCCAGCATGGCGTTAAAATCTACTAATGCAACTTGCCTGATGGGACGATACATCCATGCCTTGATGGATTCCGTGAAACAGTTGGTGCCAAAAATTCCTGAAGGGGATAGAAAGGACTTTCAGGAAGTAATTTCGGACACTCAGCCTGCTGCAAGGCAAGTGATTCAGAGTGGGCTGGACATGGCTGATTAGGTGGTGAGAGTCATGGGCTCTTCGGTGTCTACTAGGAGAGCTGCGTGGTTAAAGTCATCAGAATTCTCTGCAGATGTTCAGTCTGCCTTGATGGATTTGCCCTTTGATGGGTCAGGATTGTTTGGCAAGAAGTCTGACGCTGCTTTAGAACTGTTTAAAGACAGCAGGGCTACATCTAAATCTTTAGGTCTTCAGACCAGGGGTACTCCTGGGAGGCGTTTTAGAGGATTTGGTAGGACTTCCTTTCGGCCCTACAAGCCATCTCAGCAACAGTCACAGCAGCCGCAAAATACGCTGTACAAGTCGTACAGAGGCAGAGAGCTCGCCCTAGAGGTCGTCAAGCCTCTTCCTCCTCCTCTTCCCCTTCCCAGTCCCCTGCCAACGCAGCAAAGCAGCCCTAGATCCGCCATTCTGGATCATGTGGTTCCAGTGGGGGGCCGGCTCACCCATTTCCTTCGAGATTGGGAATTGATTACATCAGATCTTTGGGTTCTCAATCTTGTGGAGAATGGGTATGCTCTTCCCTTTTGGGAATTTCCCCCAAATTACCCTCCTTGCTAGAGTTATTGTTCGGAGGACCATTCGCTTCTCTTGCAGGAAGAAGTCCTGGCTCTGTTCAGAAAGGTTGCGATAGAGGTGGTTCCAGAGCAGGAAAGGGGTCAGGGGTGCTATACCCGGTATTTTCTGATCCCCAAGAAGGATGGCAGACTTCGTCCTATTCTGGATCTCAGTATCTTGAACCTTTACCTGAAGCAGGAGAAGTTCAAGATGCTCACCCTTGCACAGGTTCTTCAAGCGCTGCTGGAAGAAGACTGGATGGTGTCGATCGATTTACAGGATGCGTATTTTCATATTCCCATTCTGAAGTCACCCAGGAAGTATCTCCGTTTCACGGTTGGGTCGCAACACTACCAGTTTGCGGTCCTTCCATTTGGTCTTACTACTGCACCTCGAGTCTTCACCAAGGTGATGGCTATGGTGGCTGCGCATCTCAGAAGATCGGGGGTACCGGTATTCCCGTATCTGGACGATTGACTGATCAAAGCAGAATCTCCAGAGATAGTGCTCCATCATCTGTAAGAGACAACTCAGTTTTTGCACAGGTTGGGTTTTTCGATAAATGTACCCAAGTCTCACCTGGGCCCTCCCAGCGCAACCTGTTCATAGGTGCGATAATGGACACTACTGTGTGTCGTACATTCCCTCCTCCTCAAAGGATTCACGACATACAGGAAATGATTCCTTTATTTTACAATGGAGCGTCGTTCCAGTCCTGAAGGTTCTACATCTGCTCGGTCTGATGGCTTTTTGCATTCTGTTGGTCAACCATGCAGGCTGGCACATGAGGGCACTCCAGTGGTGCCTCCGCAGGCAGTGGTATCAGCAAAGCGGAGATTTCAGGGAGACAGTCAGGATCTCCAGAGAAACTGAGGCGGATCTGTCTTGGTGGAGTGTGGAAGGCAATCTGTCACAAGGAAAGCCTTTTCAACTACCTCCATCGGTGGCCACATCTGGGGGATCTGGAGGTCAAGGGTCTTTTGTCTCCAGAGGAAAGGTTGCTTCACATCAATCTTCTAGAGTTGCGGGCCATTCTTTAGCGCTCAAGGCCTTCCTCCCTTCCCTTCGCGGTCAGTCAGTTCAAGTCCTGACGGACAACACGACCGCAATGTGGTATATCAACAAGCAGGGAGGAGTGGGGTCACAGTGTCTCAGCAGGGAGGCTCTGCGTCTCTGGTCCTGAGTTCAGGACCATCAGATTTGTCTGATGGCAAATCATCTGGCCGGGGTTCTGAACGTATGTGCAGACAGTCTCAGTTGGCGGTTCTCGGCCGACCACAAGTGGAGGCTTCACCAAGAGGTGGTTCGTCACGTCTTCCGGACGTGGGGAACTCCTCGGGTGGACCTGTTTGCCACTCACGAGAATGCTCACTGCCCGTTATTCTGCAGTCTCCAGTTTCCAATGCAAGGAGCACTGGGGGACGCGTTTCAGTTGAGTTGAGATTCACAGCTCCTTTACGCGTTTCCTCCCATACCCTTGATTCCTCGGGTTCTGAGGAAGATTCGACAAGACCGGGCCCAAGTTATATTGATCGCCCCGGATTGGCCAAGAAGGGTGTGGTACACAGATCTTCTCCACGTCTCCTCGTGCCCTCCGCTCTGTCTCCCTCACAGGGCAGATCTCCTCTCCCAGATGGAGGGGCAGGTTCTACACCCCCACCTCCAGACCTTACACCTTCATGCCTGGAGATTGAGCGGGGCAACCTGAATTCCTTTTCTCTCCCACACGATGTGGTGGATGTCATATTATCGGCCAGGCATGACTCCACTAAGTCCATTTATTCTTATTGATGGTCTAAATTTGTTCCTTGGTGTGGGGAGAAGTCCATAGACCCTTTAAGGGCTCGTTTGTCCAATATACTTCAATGTGCACTTTCCTTGGCCCAGGAGGGTTTTGCAGTGGCAACTATCAAAGGTTATCTATCAGCCTTATCGGCTTCCCTTTGTCTGCGCGACCAGCCCTCTTTGTTTAAATCTCCTATTGTATTGCTTTTCATTAAGGGCCTTACTAATAAATTTCCTCCTACGCCTTTTATTGTGCCTCAGTGGGACTTGAACCTTGTACTAACATTTTTGATGGGTTCGCCTTTCGAACCTTTACACAAATGTCCCTTAAGACTTTTGTCTTTTAAGACTATTTTTCTGGTGGCAATTACCTCAGCAAGGAGGGTAAGTGAGCTTCAAGCTCTTAGTTCTAAGCCCCCTTTTTTATCTATTCATGCTGAAAGAATGGTTCTCAGGACAGGGCTGCTTTTCTGCCTAAAGTGGTAACTCCTTTCCATCTGGGGCAGTCCGTTACCCTCCCTACCTTTTATCCACCCCCTCACCCTTCCAAGGAGGAGGAGAGACTTCACCGCTTGGACCCTAAGAGGGCGGTGAGCTTTTACCTGGACAGGACAAGAGATTTCAGGTTGGGTGACCAGCTGTTTGTCAGATTTGCTGGCTGCATGAAGGGGAAAGCGGTGCACAAGCACACGCTCTCGAAATGGATCATACTATGCATCAAGATCTGTTACTCCCTGGTGGGTAAGGAACCTCAAGAGGGTATAAGGGCTCATTCTACTAGAGCAAAGTCTTCAACATCTGCTCTGTCTAGAGGTGTACCTGTTGAGGATATTTGCAGAGCGGCAACTTGGGCCTCCCTCCACACTTTCGCGAAGCATTACTGCTTGGATACCGAAGTGAGGAGGGACGGCCACTTTGCGCGCTCTGTCCTCCAAGATTTTCTGGTATAGGAGAGTGGACACCCTCCTCCGGGAGTGGGGACTGCTGTGGGACTCTATTCACAAGGTGAGGAATCTACTTGCAGATGTATCTATCAGAAGAACAAGTTACTTACCTTCAGTAACGCTTTTTCTGGTAGATACAGTATCTGCCTGTGGATTTCTCACTGACCCACCCGCCTCCCCATTGTCCTCTAATCTATACCTGAGTTTATTGTAATATAAATATTTTTATTGTCAAGGAGATATTTTATTTCAATTGTATTCCTGCATCTGCTTCACACTGTGTGTGTTATCTTGACATTTGTGTACTGTGTATACTGTGTATATATATATCTACTGTCATCGGTCCGTCCGTGTGCCTCGAAGGCACGGAAAAAAGGGCGGAATTGATGTCATCACTCTGGATCGGGCCTATTATGGTGTCGGTGACATCAGAAGAGTCGCGTGCGATGCCGTGCCTCTATGACATCGTCCACGTCGGCGCGAAGCTACAAAACGAATTTCCGAATGTTGCTGACGCAAGGGGGATATTCACAAGGTGAGGAATCCACAGGCATATACTGTATCTACCAGAAAAAGCGTTACCGAAGGTAAGTAACTTGTTCTTTAGGACAATGGTAACATGCATTCATCTTACCTTCAGATGTGTTTGCTGCTCCTGAGGTGTCTAGCTGTGTCACACCAACAACAGATTCAGGCTGGATTGTGGATTCCACCAAGTCCTCTATGGGAGTGTTCCCAGTGTCTGTTGGTGTTCCCCCTTCTGTCTTCTTTGCCTCCTTCAGCCGGTCAGCATTGTGCACCTTAGCCCGACTGCGCAAATCGTACCATCGTTTTTTCAACTCTTTAGTGATGCGGTGTGTCACCCCAAATGCATTCACCCTGTTTTGGATCCGGATCCATATTTTTCTTTTCTCCTGCTCTGCCACTTTTAAAGATGCTTTGCCAAACAGCTTATCATGCCTGTGGACTATTCCCTCAATGAGGGTGTCGATTTCTTTTTCAGAAAATTGTATTTTCCTTTACCTACCTGTTTGGCTGTCCTCTGCTGTTTGTGCAGCTTCCATTTTTTGATGGATGCCAGGGGCCTCATTTATGAGGCCCCGAGGCCCCTTGCATCATCGGAACTTCACTTTTCATGAAGTTCCGTGGCGCAGAAGCCTGCGTGGCATTTATCAGGCAGCAGGACGCCAGTTTTTGTGGCGTACTGCTGCCTGATAAATATCAGTCCCTTTAACGCAGTGTTCTGCGTTAAAGGGGCGTGCAATGGGTGTTGCTGGGGGCGTTCCCAGCAACATCCATGGCCTTTTGACACTGCCCCAGATTTACGAGAAATCGTAACTCTGAAGCAGTGCCAAAAGCTTACGCCTCCCCAGGGGAGGCGTAAGGGAGGCGCAACAGGGAGAAATGTCTTTATTTCTCCTCGTATTTCCTTTTTCTATGTGTGCTGCATTCTGCAGCATACATAGAAAGAGGAAAAGCCTCTTGTGATTATTTTTGTACAGAAAGGTTTCCCTTCCTGTACAAAAATAATCTTCCCCGCAACGCAGGCACCCTTGCACCATTGTGCAAGGGTGCGTGCGCTGGTGCAGGCAGCCCATTGTGCGCTGGCGCAGGGGAAAAGGACAGGAATGCGCCGTATCTTATAGATACGGCGCATTTCTGCCCTTTTCTTTTGCCGTAGGGAAGCGCAGCAGGAAGGCCTGCTACGCTTCCGTACGGCAAAAAGTCATAAATGAGGCCCCAGGTGTTTCCAATCTCTCAGTTCCACTCCTGTTCAGCTCCCAGAGCCAGCTCCCTCCTCTCCCTGAGACTGTGCACTGAAAATGAGGCTTGGGATGCTCACTTCCTGGTTCTGATACCATCAAGATGCATCAAAAGGCAGTAATTGCGGTTTCGCAAATAGTGAAATCGCTAATAGCGAGATTGCAATTACCGAAATCGCTAGTTTATTTGCGATTTTTTGCGAGTCTTTATTTAATTGCAATTATTTGGTTGCATCGCGTTTTGCGATTCTTTATTTGCGATTCCATAAAAATCGCAAATAAGGAATCACAAACTTTAACAATGATGCATGTGCCTGCAAGAGTTTTCTTTGTTTTGAGAATTGTTTCAACCACTATAGTCTCGGTATCTACACTGTTCGAAATAACCACAAGATGGCAGGCTAACACAAACTTTCGTCCTCGATGTGTTGAATTACTTTTTCTAAAACATGTTTTGCAATTACTTGTATTTAGCTAGTGCATGTCGTGAAAATATACCAATCATTCCGGTAATTAGCGTTCTTATGTTTGTATATCATGATCCTTATCATTAATTTAGTGTTGTGTCTTAAGCAAAGCAAAGCATTAGATGCTGCCAAAAATATCAATGCCATCAGTGCATTTTATAGTTAGTTTATGGTCTCTTTTACTCTATTCTATGAGTTTTAGAGGACTGAGAACATTCGCTACATGACTAACACTGCTATACATTTTTAATTACATACTGCTATTAAAAGGTAGCATTAATTGTATGTTTCATTGAAGAAGCCTTAACACATGACTGAATTTTGCAAATGTACTTTTTCATAGAGTATCTTAAATTACGATGTTGTAGACTTGCAAAAACAAATCTGAAAATAAATATGAAGTAACAATAGTTCATAGAATACCATATGTCTTTAGCAAACCAAACGGAAAAGAGATTCACAACTAAATATGTTGTGCCATCATGTCTCTTCAAATCCTGGTTGAACGAGCACCCTTCCTAGCTGGCAATAAATAACATGAGTTTTCAAATCAGGACTGGCAAAAACAGTAAACTCAGTAAATGTAATAGACTGTGGCGGTTGGGGGGCTAGGAAAGGGTTACAGACGGCCAAGCAGCGCGAGCTTTCAGCTCCATTGCAACCAATTAATTAGGCAACAGTAACTGCAATGAGTGTTATTGTGGGTGATGATTCACTCTCCCAGAAGCATAAGAGATTATGAGCGGCCAAGTGTTTCAAAGCCATGCATTGCAAAGCTCAGGAAAGAACCTGAGGCAGTAACAAGTTTAAATCGAAACAAATCTTTTTTTTTTCCGCATTTTTAGTTTTTAATGCAGTTTTATATAGCGCGAACTCGACACAAAGGTATTGGAGCACTTTACATGAGCACTGGTTAGGTTACGCAGTCAGGCACGGAGAGATTAAGGGCCATATTATCAAGGAATGGCAATAAAATTATCGCTGCTTTAGCGGCAGGAAACTGCCGCTAAAACGGCGATAAAAATGGCTTGATAATTTGCCATGTAGAATTCCAATAGAAACCCCTGATAACACCAGAACATGGGCTTCTATTGGAATTCTCAAGGGCATATTATCAATCCTGATATCGCCGCTTCAGCCGCAGGTTCGGCGATAATTTAAAAGGCGTTCCTTGATAATATGCCCCACAGTGATTGGACAAGGGATGTGGACGCAGCCCCGAGGTTCGGAACCCTGGTTTCCAGCACCAAAATCTGCAGTCTAGCCGACGGACCACATCCTCTCCCCCAAGAAGAGCCCATTCCGCAGGAGGGGGGTGGTTTAGGGGGAGTGGTGTGGTGGAAGATGGTGGTGGTGAGGAGGGGATGGGGGTCGAATATCAAACACTGGTGCTGTCAGACTACATCCTCATTGGTCGCTATTTTTTATTTACTGGCAGCCATTCTATAGCTACTCCCATTTTTGCTTGAGTGTGAGGGGAAACCACGCAGGGACATCTTAAGGATTTTATTGACCCTGGGCCAAACTTATTTTGGGGGCCCATGTTTTGAATGCGCTCAACAATAAAGGACGAATCTATCTAGCTAAGAAATTGACCAAATACCAGCCAGTTAGAACCCTCCGCTCTAACAGCAAACACTTTTTAACCATCACCAAGTTTTCACTGTAAGGAACGGCTGTAGGTCTTTCTCCAGAATCGCGCCTGAGCTATGGAATGCACTACCTGTACAGCTCCGCCTAGAAACCAACCACAAAGCATTCCGTAAAGCCCTCAAAACGTGGTTATTCTACTGCTCTGTCCTGTACTTCCTAGGTTTCTGCTTCTCGGCTAGCGCTATGAGACCTACTGGTGATATATGCGCTCAATAAATATCTAATAAATACATACATACAATGTATGATCCAAATATATCTAATGTTCAGGGATAGCGACGTGTGTCTTCAAAATTGTAACGCAGCAGTAGCTCACTAATATTACTGCAAATCATCTCTGTGACCCCCTCCCATCTCCAATATGGGAGGTCCTGTTTTAGACCTAAAAGAAACTTTTTTATGGATGTTACCTGAAACATAAACACAATTCTCTGCAAAATGCCTGTAATAGACTCATGCCCATCACCCACATTACAAATAAATGAAAGGAAAAATTAAAGAACAATATTTCAAACAATCTGTTTAAGAATTATACAAGGTGATCTGGGCAAGTCTCTTCACAAAACAGAGCTGGCTCTATAAGGGCCCCAAAATGCAGAGCCCGCTTTGCCCATGCCTTGGCTTAAAAGGTCTCTGAATCCACGCCTTACTCCACATCTTCACCTGTTACAGCCACTACACCACACAACTGCAGCTCCCTGCTAAATACTCGTCATTGAACCACAACCTCTGAAGCCCTTGAAAGACAGTAGTGTTCCTAACTCACTTGGCCACAATTTACCAGTCCCTCAGAGCATTCAAATTGCCTCATGCCAGTTACACGTGCATCATCCAGTCCTATTTATTTTTGTTTGCATTCTTATACCTGTAGTCTTGCATTTACAATGAAGAACAATAACTCCAAGTAACCGAATGCAAATAAAATAAACAGAATTGTATGAACCACCCTCCTCTGGAGAGGGACAAATTAGGTTTCTCGGTGCAAGCTTTACATTGTTTCAGTGTGAATAAATGAAGTCTATAGTCTATTGCAAGCTGAATTGCTTTAAGCCATTCTTACATTTTTGGTACACAATAAACCGTAGCCAGAGTTTGGGAGTTATTTAGTCAAGAGCATTAACCCTGGGCATAGCACTACTCTACGCTCACGGAGCGCACGTAGTTTGCAATACTACGTGGTACACGAATTGCACGTAGCACTGTGCAAAAATGCGTAGCAGGCATTTTTTGCTTGCTCGCGGTCCTCAGCGTCAAGGTGGCGAATGCGAGCGAGCAAAATCAACATCCCGGCGAGACTTTTTCCTTCTTCGTGATCAACAACATCAAGTTGCCGATCGCGAGTGTGGAAAATATACCTCTTGGCGAGATTCTCAACGCAAGGAGGTCAGGTTTCTCATTGCGAGTGGTCGCGTATGCTTGCGACCTCTTGCGATGAGAAACTACCAGTTGGCGTTGAGAAAGCTGCCGCTCAAGTACAAATCTACTCGGGCAGCAGAAAACGACCGCTTGCACTGTGCAAGATGCAGTTTGCAATGACTGCACAGTACGTACAAGCATGCAATCAGTGCAAACAGCATTTTCCCTACCACACTACGCAGTTCGCGTAGCTACGTGCAGCGCCACTACGCGAATTACGCCCAGGGTTAAAGAGCATACAATTTAAGCACCTGGGAAGGCTGGGATTCTAGGTCACCACCACTAAGGCATTTTGTAGTCACAAAGGGTCCGATTCACAAAGTCAGACCGTTTGTAACTGCATGATGGCCATTTCGGTGCGTACCAAACCCAAATTGCAATTCAGCAATACATTATCAAATCGCAAATTGTGTTTGCGATGACACAATGAATTGCTATTTGGAAGGGGTATGTTTAGGGAATTTGCCACCAATTAGCGATTCATAGAGGGATGTTATTAAAAACTAGATTTTTGTTTGATGGAGATGAGAACCCACTTAAAATAATCACCTGAATCGCCTGAATGGTCTGTTACCACGCAGTGAGGAGAGGAGACACCGCCGGGAGCGTCCGGATTTCCTTACTTTTCACGAAGAGCCAGCATCGACTGGGCTTCGTCACGCTGATCGTAAACCATTAATTCGACCGCACCACATGTCAGTTGAGTGGCAGGAGTGCCCTCGTGTGTTTCCTGTATTGTGCCTCTCCTTGGACACACCGTTAAACATTCTTCACGGATCGATAGACCGCCACCCCAGCCCGGTTGCTTGCTCACTGTACACCCTCAGCAGGGGTCCCGGATGGGATCCCTGTAAGTTTTTTTATTCACCTTTACTTCACGGTGCTACACCTGCACGTCCTTCAAGCAAGGCAACCACACACCAGGTGCCCCTCATTGAACATTCCTGAAGAGACCTGACATCCCATTCAGGTCGAAACGCCGTCGACAAAGATACAGAGACAGACCCTGTCCAACAGTTGTTTATACACTCCAACTGTTGTACCTCAATTGTTTATACCCCTAACTACGTTCTTCTTCCAACTGAAATATACACTAGAAACCTTATGTCATCCACACGTTAATATGTTTCACTTTAGCTACTTAGGTTCTTTTTTGATAAAATTCACTTGGGACACAACATCACTTGTTGAATTGCATAAGTGTTTATTATGTCACAGTATTTGTATGTAAACTGTTAATATACAGATTTTCATAAATGACTTTTACATTTACATTGTGTATATACAGCTTCCTACCTGTTTCCTTACACTTAGCACAGGGTGAACGATTCCTTTTGCTATTTTATCTTGCCCCCTGTTTTAGGAGAAATCCCAGGGACATCAAGGATTTCCTTCCCTGTAGCTGCAGGGAACCTCAGCTTGTAACATGAAACAAAGACCTTCCCTCTACATGGGATTTGAAGCACTGAAACAATTGCCGCTCTACAAGCACGCGGGGAGCAGCATACTTTGAAACCCTTAGCGTAATAAATTAAAGTGGGTTGACCTCGTCCTGAGCACCAATGGAGCAGTGGTCTTGTGATCAGCAGTGCCCTCTCCTCTTTGCAAGCACCACAGATTGCAACAGTGCACATTACCAAGTTTTCACCACCTACATGGGAGCCCTTTGGAGTCGTACATTCGTCCCGCACTACCTTTGTGGGCAGCTTTGCTTTCTTTGGTCACGAGGATGCCACCCAGTAGCCATGGAGGGCACCATCCATGGGAGACAGAGTTATGGTTCCCGTTGGAAAAAGCTTGTTGATATGGGAGCTGCATTAGGTCTTTGATATGTGCACCAGTTGTCTGCAGGGATTTGCATTAGTCTTCCCTGCACACAGTGGGTTGGGGGAGACCCAGTGAGGTTTTCCCATCGAACCCCGTAGTGGGTGCTCCCGATTACAACATTCAGGTGATTTCCACATTCACTAAAATTGCCATAATGAATGTAGTAGGAGTGCAGATGTTCCTGGTTTGTACGCTTGTAATCTAATTACTGCATAATACCTAATAGAAGCACATATGCGCTGTAATCTAATTACTGCATAATACCTAATAGAAGCACAGATGCGCTATGCCCTATAGGGTGATTTATGTTTTTTCCTAACTAACTCTGCATTACATGCACCAATATATTCCATTTTGTGCCTCACATTAGACAGGGTCGTGAGTACTATCTCAGGGTTTGCCTACTATGTGCAGTCTTTATAATCTTTGACATGTTGGTGCACAGTATTGCTGATTCATGTGTTTTCTTTTATAATCCTATGCATTTCATGCCCTTATGTTATACTGTATGTAATTGTGTTTCTTGCACTGACAAGATAGTGAGTACCATTTCATAAATGGAATATTATGCAGTTCATCATTTCGGTATATGTGTTATGTACAATATATACAATATGTTTATATAATCCTCTGTGGAGCCTTTTTGTGTGGTGTATTTTTTGTGTCAGTGTGTTGCGCAAACGCTTTACACATTGCCTCTGGGTGTAAGCCTTCCTGCTCTGTGCCAAGCTACCAGGGGTGCACACAGGTTATCTTTGGTGTGTAACTGACTGTCCCTGATTAGAGTGGTGGGCTCTGCCTGGTTTGGGGGCATACCCCCAGCCAACCAGAAACCTAATTTCTAACAATGGTGAGGTTTAAAGTTTTGAACCAGACACACTCCTAGTGGTCCAACATCTAGTACAATAAATTAACATACGGTTTGTGCACCTTTTAGCGGTTGTCTAATGCAAATTAGCAGAATAAAGCTCCTGCATCAGCAATTTCCAGTCTTAGAGAAGTTGCCCTGGTCACTGCTTTATCACTAGAGGGTTGGAGGTATCCAGCCACTGGTGGACAGTCAGAGTCATGTATGCCTCTTAGGTGGGAGAACATATTTCTCATGTTAGAAGGATACAAAAAGGGATTCCCTGCAGAAAGTAGACTTTCTCTACTATCCAGCCCGCATTTTACATTGGCTGAACTTTGCACTCCTCCCAGCAGGTGCCCACAGACTCCTCAATATGAATTGTGCTTGCTTACCCTGCATCTCCTCTCTAAAACCTAGGAAAATAAGATAAAAACATTGATTTGCACTTTACAAAGTCCTGCTTCACTTTTTGCGCAAGTTCAGATTACTTGTCTTCCTCCTAGAAGAATGTAATTATGGACTGCAGTGCCAAATGTTGGGATCTCCAGGTTTCCTATTCTAATGTTCCCTGTGAGACTGACCACAAGTTTGCGACCAATAAAGTTTTTTAAGAACTGAGATTTTCTTTTATATGGTAACATAGGACTTCCTAACTCAATGGTTAGTATATGCATAAGCCATCCCGGGTTGTGTCCTAACTTCTTTACCTGGTCTTTATTCAGTGGTATGTACTATTCCATTACTTGACTGTATTTACTTTGTGGTACTGGTTTACACCCATTTATAAGCTCATCGGAAAACTGTATTTAATATTGACCTCAATCTCTGATTTCGAAACACTAATAACATTATGTAAACTCAAAAGGAACAGCCTATCTAGCTCGGTTCTTAAAAACCTGAATCACTCTGGGTCGCAATCCAACCTTCCTCATGAATATAAATGAGGCAGTTTGCATAATTTTTAAATGTAGCCCTTTTTAATCTCCAGTGGTAACTAAATTCTAAAACTGCACGCCTCAGAGAAGATGCATTCCCATCAATGCATTTTACTTACTCTGTCGGTGTGGTGCCAGTGCCCTTTATATACGCATGAGTCTTTAACCTGGATCTTTTTCTTTAGTTTTACATATCAGTTACCCACTTGCCTGCCTCTATCCATGCTTTTCGAAGCTAAGAGATTAATGCAATAACCCAAAATCAATCATGTATTTGAATTCTAAAACAATAAACAACATGAGTGGCACGAATACTGAAACAGTAAGAATGAAAGTTGAATCTGTGCATGTTAATAAAATTTAAAGATTCTGATATGAATTTTGTGTTACTTACAAAAGGTAAGTGATATGAAATGCTTTGTGAAGGACTAATTATATTTTCAATGTCATTGTCTCTCTAGATTTGAAAACATTATGTTTTTAATACATTTTATTTAATATTTATGATATTATTACATAGTTCTTTTTGACAAAGAAAGAAAGTAATATATTGCAAATGCCAGATTGCATTACCATCTCATCTGCTTTTCTGATTTTGTTTGCAACATATTCATACTTATGGAGATGATTCCTATCAAATGTCCCCAGTTCTATTAAAAAAACCTGGAGTACACTTGTCGAGTCCTTTTTAATTATCTATTCAGATACCCATCATTGTATTTTTTAGTTCCTCATTACCATGCAGTAAAAGTTACAGAAAAGCTGAAAGCACACACATCTTTTCTTCCGCTAAGAACATAAAGAAAGTGAGTGGAGAGCAGATGCCTGTCAACACACACAGTTGCCCGGTGAAGTGCAACTGCATGTCTCGGCTTCTTGTTCTGTCACAGCTACTGCGACTCAGAAAAGTATCTCAGATGGCATTGTAGATGTGGCTGACCTGTATTAAGGAAACCATAGGAATTGCAGTGGGTCGCAATTCAACCTACCTCATGAATATTAATGAGCTAGGTTGCATCATTTTTAAATGTATTCCATTTTTCTTTAAGAGACGAGACTGCGTTCAAAAAGATAAGTTTACTTTTTTTGTTTAATAGTTGCCAGTAGTCCCATGGTGCATGACCCAACCTTCAACAATTTTTTTACAGTCACAAAGTGGAAGTAGTCCCTATTTTGTGAATGAATTGCCACCTCCTTCGAGTTGTCAGATGTTGAAGCTTGGTTGTAGTATGTTAACACATCAGAAATGGATTCAGTATTTGGAAGAGATGCCTATAAACATACCCCTTTCAGATACCAAATCAGTATCCATTTGAAATAGGCATTAGTAGACAGGAAAACACATTTTAACAGTGGCAAACACTGAATTAGGGCGTTCGCAACTGTTAATATGCATGGGGCCTCATTTATGAAGGCCTTGCGCCACCGGTGCGCCACTTTTTCCCATTTTAAAAGTGACGCACCGGTGGCGCAAGGCCTTCATAAATGAGGCGCATGGTACATTAGACCCTAAGGGCCCCATGTTTTAACTTTTTTAGAGGTAGCTAACAGTGCAATTTTCAGAATCATGCCGTTTGCAACCGAAAAAACCTTTTTTTAAAGTTCTATGGATCAGTTTGCCCTTGGGTGGCCTATTACCAAATCACAAATTGGGTTTGCGATCGGTATTAGGAAGGGGTGTGTTTAGGGCACCCCTTCCTAATAGCGACCTGCAATGGTATGTGTAATGTTTTGCAACTGAAATGTGACCGCAAAACATTTGCATTTTACCAAGAGCAGGCAATGGTCCAACAGGCCACTGTCTGCTCTTAAAAAAGGAAAACAGTTAATTTTTCATTTTGAAATGCATACCGTTTAAAAAAAAAAAATTTGCTTTATTTAAAAACCAACAAAGGCTCGGTGGTTTGTTGACCCCAACAGGCCACCATCCCCGTGATTTTTGCGATCCCCAGTGGGTGTCAAAACAGGACCTACCTCATGAATATTAAGGTCTAATTGTGACCAACTGGGAATCCCTAAATATATGAAACGCACATTTGTACATTGCTGTTTGCCATTACCAAATAGCGAATCGCAAACTTTCGGTATTAGTTAATCACAAACACAAAGCTATGTACATCAGGCCCTACATCCTTAGCCGACATCCTTGTGGAAGCCAAAGTCACCATGCTGCTATGTTCCTCAGAGTCAGATCCCTCTCTCACAACAGCTTTCACCAACTTTGCAGTTGCAAGTTGTGCTGCCTATGGGCCTCACTAAAGTCCAGAGAACTAAGGTCCCTGCCACCTCCCCTTCATTTGTGAACATATGGTGAATGGACCCATACAGTATTAGTACAAAATAAGGTGTAAATAGCAATGAATAGATGAATCCGCAAAATAAGGCAGTTGAAGCGATACACTCAATAGAGGGAAAAAAATATATATATATATATCCGCCCGAAACGCGTCAGACCGTTGTGCTGTGGTGAAATAAAATAACATTTGCTATATCTTACTAATAGAAAAACAGTGCATTGCCTGTTTCAACCAATAAACGATTTTAGTGGGCCTCACATAATTTGTAAATAAATTCACAATCCATAAATCACGACTGAAGGACATACATTTAACCCTTTTCTCCATGGGGCACATATCTCAAGATGCATGTAATGCATTCCTGTGCAAAAATATGTATTCTAACCGTGTGCCAATCTTGTGTTGCACAAAATGTCCCATATTTGCACCGCACTTACAAAACATACACTGATTGTGTCATCATTCATGGAAATACAAATAATGCTGTACTTGCATGACACTAAATACTATTGTGTTATCAAAGAGACTAGCTTAAATATGACCAATATTGTTAGGACTCTGATTAGATTTGTCATGGGCACCTCGTTGGTGAATTCATGAAGCCCTCACCCACCAACCTGGTTGGTGGCATGCTTCATCATCGGCCCACCCAGTGACACCTAATGTGTCCCGGATGTGCTGCAACGCCTGATTACAGCGGAGCTGGTATTTTACTGAGAGTGCAGTGTGAGTGTAAAGTGAAGTGTGAGTTAAAACGGCTTGGCGAGAGTCCCAGTACCCAAGGGTAAATTAAATTTTAATAACTGGGCCCCCGTCAGTAGTTAAAATAAGGCTTGGGGATGTTTAAGGGAGGCGAGCTACTACCTCCTACATCCATCAGTTGGTCGACATGTTTCAGCCAGTGCCCTAAACTAAATCTGGATTTCCTCAGGACCTTTTTAAAATAGAGTGTAGTGCAGGATAAAAAGGAGTGTAATCCAGGCTGTGTGTTACACTCACTAAGGTGTTTCTCTAAATGTGAACTAAATACTATTTAACATTCACAATGGCACAAAGGCAGGACGAGCGTTATTTGGCGAGTTTTCCATTTGAGGCACACTCTTAAGTAACATTCTCTTCATGCAGACAGCCGCTGATGGTTAGATGCCATTATATACACAACAGTCATGAACATTGTACAAATTATGTGTGGAACTATAACACAATTTCTTTTTGCCCATTGTTTGTGCCTATTTTCATTTACATCTAGTATTTTATGCACTTTTCTAGGGGTGTTGGCAGTGTTCACGCCCCATTACAAACACTTTGCATAACGTTTTGGGTCAGGAACTGGCCAGCCACAAACCTCTACCTTTTCTAGTCTATAAAGTTAAATACATCAGGCAAAGGGGGTATTCTGGTTCGCTGACCAGCACCCATCGTTCTTCTTTGAGCGCCAATGAGTTTTATTGTCCATATAATTATATTAATAGAGGGTTTTAACTGACATCCCGACTCTTGTAGATTAGGGACCTGATTACAACCTGAGTGTTAATATCTGATCCCTGTGCAAGCAGGAGTTTAAGTTGATATCAGAATTCTGAACTGTGCAATAACTATCACTCCACAGCTATTTTCCCTGACAGGTTTCGGCAGATCACACCTACTGAAATAAGTAAGGAACAAAGTCTGGAAAAAAGTAAAACAGGAGGAACCCACTTTAATATACATTTCTGCCTGCTTTGCCTCTTTTACAAGTGAAAAACGTGGAATAGGAGGCATTTTCCCCACCCAGTAAATACCTCATCTCCAGGTAATAGTATCACTATTGGACCTAACAGGGTTGGATTGGGATCACAATTAGGCTCAGGCACTCCCAAAAAAGTGGCACACATTCCCAAATAATTAGTATTTTATTTGTAGCTTTATATAGCGTGAACTAGGGCTAAAATCATTGGAGCAATTACCATGAGCACCAGCTACATTGCACAAAATCAAATTATTTTTTTATTTTAGGTAGGGAGATTAAATGATTTGCCCTGAATCACTGGACATTGAGCTGGGGCCAGAATTTGAATGTACTTCCCAAGATCCATCGTCAGCAGCTCTGATACCATAAAGCTACATCCTACGTTTCTTTTTCTTTGGCAAAGGTGACCTGACAGCAAGGCCGATGGAAACAATCTCCCAACCCTCTACCAAGGACTAAAAGACACTGGGACTGAGGTGACAACACCTGGCCACTAACAAGGACAATTCTCTTACTAACCCCATCCCATTATAGCCATAGGGTATGACCTAGCAGAGGGGGGTGGGTCAGGAAAAGCACACAGCTTATGCTACTACTCTAGGGGGCTTGGATGAGACTGCCCCTTCCTCCACGAGGCCCCTGCATACTCCCACCCACCCCACCCCTGGAAGGGATGGCCCAGAGGGGGTATGACACTGCTTCTGGGCCAGGCCACGTACAGGAGGCAGGGGGACGAAGTGATAATGCTCTAACAGCCAGCAGACTGCCTGGCCCCCATCCTCAGTTTGACAGCATGGCAGGGGAGTGCCTTGATACTGGCGACATTTTACAGTGGTCTGGCGGGGGCCGGGGTAACAAGTACGTTTCTGTTGGCCAGTTTACCGAGGCCCTTAAAAAAACGCCCCATAGATGACCCTGAGGCACCTGCCTTTCGCTATAATTGTTTTGACTATAGATTTCCCAGTCTTTTGTCCTTTGCCTTTTCTAAAGATTATTATCCATTGTAACAATATAATTTCAGCGACTGAAATAATAAATTACAAGTGACCATATGACGTAATATTAATTTATAGGAGAATAACTTGTGGATTTTTTGCTTGGCCAAGTTGTAATTGTTTTCCATTCTCATTCAGTAGTTATCGCCCTAGTCACCCGTCATCATCCCGAACTTATATGTGCATTCAAAAATCCAACTCTTCGTTGATCACAAGAATTCCTTACCTACCTTCTTTGGTCTGCAATACCAGTTGCATTGCTGTATTCCTTACCATACTCATAGGCTGGATCACAAGTATGGTGCTCAATTAAGAGACGTGTGGTAGAACCTACCCAAACACTTTAGGTGTTGTGGCTGAGGTTCCAAGGATGAAGCATGCCGCTAGTGGAACTGTTGGGTGAGGGTCCTTTTTTATAAACCAATTAGGTACCTCCTTCCCTGTACATATCCAAACGAGGGACTGATAATGTTAAATTGTAGGAGTTCTCTCTCGAGTGATATGGGTATTTAAAGTTTTGGAATATGAGTCAACTCGCTTCTCACTACCTTCTTTCCTTTGATATGAGATGAATCTCTCAAATCTGCACTTTCTCAACAACTATTTACTGCAACACACTATGTAAAACTACTATCAAACTATCAGCACCACACTTGCCTTTAATAAATTATTTAGTTGTCTATCTCCTGGCTTTGGGGCCCCTCTTCTTCATCTTTACAGACTGTAACTTCTGAAATGAATCGCCTCAGTTTTGTTTCTTTCTGCTTGATGTCACCTTTTTGTGGATACTAAGCACGTATTATGTTTTGTTATGTCATCTTATCTTGTTATGTTATGTATATTTGTATGGCACACATATAACAAAGGAAGGTGTTCTGGTGCCTTAAGAAGGAGGAAGCTGCCTTGACTGGGTACTATTGGAAGAGCCAGTTTTTAAGTTTCTTATTGAATTATTTGTTAGAGCTCTGATGTGGAAGGATAGGCTGTTCCAGGTTTTGGGAGTCAGGTGCGAAAAGGCGAGGTCGCCGGCTCACACTCTTCGCATGCAGGGGTGCGGGCGAACAGTAGGCTAGCTGAGCAGAGATGCCTGGTTGGTGTGTGGAAGTTGATACTGCTGTTGTACTATGCCGGGCCTTGCTTATGTAATGCTTTTTATGTGTGTGTAAGGAGCTCAAAGAAGGCCCATTTGTATATGGGGAGGGGGAGAGGCCTTTGAGCAGTTTGGGTTTGCGAGTGCAGTGTGGTTGCTTAAGATTGAGTCTGGCTACTGCTTTTTGAATGATGTGGAGTTCTTGGTCAGCTGCCCGGTGATGCTGTAAAGTACATTTCCATAGTCCCGTTTGCTGATGATCAGGGCTTGGGCAACCTCTTTCTTATTTCCTCCCTTTGTCGATTCTGAGCTCTTTATCTTTCTAAAATATACCAGCCTTGTTAGAGAATTATTGAATTGTGATTCTGTTTTATTTCCCTGTTGTACCCCGTTTTACCCTTATGCTAGCTTAGTTAGTTAGTCCTTTGGCCTGGTATGGTGGCTCAGTAGTCTAAGGCATCCACTAAAAAAAGATCTGTTTTGACACCAAGGGGCACATTAGTATGGCGGGCAGACTTTGTCCGCACGCCATACCAGTGGGGAATAGGACCGCCCGCAATGCTAGCGGAGGTCCCGCACACCCCATTATGATGCGTCTGCCACACTGGCGGGTGCATTCAGTATTTTTAACATTGCGGCGGACGGTGCTGAAAGCACAGGCCGCCGCAATGCTAAAAATGCATGTTGTGCTTTTCAAAGCACAACGTGACAGGCCCCACGCAGTACCTGCCACGTTGTTCTTTGAAAGGCAGGGGCGTACCAAAAGGTACCCCGCATGTGCACCCCCCATCCCCCCGGAGTCCTTAGGGGCCCTTAACGGGCCCCCCCAAGCAGACTCCGCATGCCTTTCCGTGGCGGCAATGCCGCCGCGAAAGGTATTCAGAAATGTACATTCTAATATGGCTGGCGGTGTCTGAAAGACACTGCCACCATATTGAACCCTTTTCCGCCCGGTCTACATGTTGATTGGGCGAAAAAGCGGCGGACGGTCTTTCCGTCTGCCGCGGACCCCGCCCGCCATCCTAATGGGGCCCCATATGTTCAAATCCTGATGGGTACCCTCAGCCTTTCATCCTTTTGTCAATAAAATGAGTACCATTGATTTGGGTAACCATAAACATCTGTTATCCGGTGCCAAAATGCCACTAGGATAACAAAGTTTGCGCTTTACAAATATGCGTGTTGGGTAAAGTTTCCATTCTGTGTGCATCATGCCTATACTCTTTCAAGCATGTCGTTGATTCTCTTCCTAAAAGGTACTCCTTAGACACTTTGATCCCAACTGCTCTGGTGTAACGATCTTCAGGGATCTATGCAAAATGACGGTATCCCATGTGGGAATTCGCACTCCTCTAGCACCAAGGACATTTTTGCAATCTGGCACCTGCTGGTTACCGCTTGGTGTGATACCAAGACATGTTCCTGTAGCGGCCCTAATGTAGCAATGGATCTGTCTACAAACTTCCCTGCCCTCTCATTTTGTCCCTTTCTACCCCATGTTACTTGAATACTTAGCAGACAATGATTCAAGCAGCATTCCATGTTTCACTTTGTTGCTATTTATGTGTGACACTCTCTGTGGCATGGGCACGTTCAGTCACAGACTCTGACTCTCTGTGCTGAGTCAAACCCATCTCACTGATGACGTCTATCACCCTTGTGTTTGTGCTTTCTAAGTACTTCACCTACAATCAATTATTATGCAGTCCTCCTAAAAAGTACTCCCATCCGAACAAACTACGAGGACCTGGAAATGTACCAAGAATGGAAAAGAGCATTTAAGAAAATAGCTGTGGACGTTTTGGACTGCTGATCAAAATATTCAAAATTACGACAGAAGTGCTCAGCCCCCTACTGGGGTTCTCTGCCTATTTATTTTAGTTACTGTCTATTTTCAAGCGTGCTTTCACATTTCTTCTTTAAAAGCTTACAGCTCATGGCCCCTGTGTGATTTGTATCAAGCTGCCTTCATTTTCACCTTCAGTTCCCTTTCTTCTTCGCAATTGCTCATTGTATACATGATCTTGTTCCTGCTTTGGTCTGCTTTCTGATTCCCGCCGTCTCTTGTCGTCTCCTCTGAGAGCTCCAGTCCCTCTTACCATTTCAAATCTGTTGCCTCTAATGCCCGCAAACAATACAAGACCATCTTCTCTCATTCAATTATTCTGCTCCCTCTCGACCTTGAAAAAAACTCCTCGCTCTCATTTTCCTGGTAAATGTCCATTATTGTAGCATGTTCCCGTTTCCAGTCCTAAATTGTCATAATTTATTTAATTCTTCACTGCTGTGAACCTCCTGACCTATGTTAGTGCTTTAGCAGAAGAAGAAACAGACAAAAGTGCATTTGTAGCTGTTTATTTCCCCCACTTGAAAGCCCGTAAAGTGTGGATCATTATAAAAGGTTTTAGGAGGTCATTCAAAGAGTTGCTGCAGTTGTTTAAAAGGGGATCAAGACTCACTCCTCTCAGCATAGCCTTTAGGATGTGCACAATACTGCAAAAAGAAGGGTTCCCAAAGTATTTTCTGTGTACAATCAGGATATCAGAAATAGAGATTCACATATCATAGTTCCAAAATTCATAATTGCTAAATATATTCAGCAAGGCATGTGGCAAAATTACTAGTATCCCAGACTTATCAACAAGTAGTTGCAAAATAAATAAAAATAATATCAAAGAAAAAATAAATGAAAGACTTGTTGCTGACAGCCGGCTTGCTGCTCCTCTCACCGGACTGGAAGAGGATGGGCCCTCAAGGCACAGACTACACTCCCAATCCATACTCTGCTTCATAGGGGCCAATTCCGATTTCGTCCGAAAGGGCTCCGAACCATGGGGCCCATTAGGATGGTGGGTGGATCGCCCCCGCCAGGCCGGCGGTTGCCACCGCCGGCCTGGCGGGGGCAAGCCGCCCGCCATCCGTGCTGCAATAACCCCCGCCATATTAAGATGGAATGGGTAGGGGGCCCGCGGTAGACAGAAAGACCATCCGCAGCTTTTCCTCCACGGTCGTCTTGAGATCGGGGCGGAAAAGGTTTACTATGGTGGCAGTGTCTATCAGACACTGCCACCCATATTAGTATGGGCATTTGTCAATGGCTTTCCGTGGCGGCAATGCACACGGAAAGGCATGCGGAGATTCCATGCGGGGGCCTGTTGCAGGCCCCCAGGGACCCTGGGGAGATGGGGGTGCACACGGGGGGTACCTATGTACCCCCCAGCATTTTAAAGAACAACATGGCAGACACCGCGCGGTGACTGTCACGTTGTGCTTTGAAAAGCACGACATGTATCTTTACCATTGCGGCGGGCGGTGCTTCCAGCACCGCCCGCCGCAATGGTAAAGATACAGGATGCACCCGCCACTGTGGCAGGCGCATTCTAATCCCATGCACGGGACCCCGCCCTTATGGCGAGCGGTCGCTAGTACCGGGAGGATGGTGGGCGGGCAAAGTCTGCCCGCAAACCTAATGGGGGCCCATGTTCGGAGCCCTTCCAACCGAATCGGTCAGTGCCGGCTGGATTCCTTTCTGACTGAGCCATTCCAATGGGCTCGGTCGGAAAGGAATCCGACTCGGATTTCCGGATTGCGGACGACAGGTTTGGAGAGCCTGTCTGCAGTGCGGAAATCCCTCAGTACTCCCCCGGTCGCCTCTTTACGACCGAGGTAGTACGATGGCAGCTTTTCACTGCCTTTTCGTGTTGGTGTGTCTGGCACAAAAAGGCAGTCGGAAGCTGTCTCTGGGGGCCCCCAGTAGGGCCCCCCATGGGTGTGAGGCTGCCGGATGGCAGCCTGGGGGCACCTATGGTGCCCTTCCATTGATCCTTGCACCCAGTGGCAGGCACCTTGGGTTGCCGGACATAGGGTGCAGGAATGAACTGCAATGCATTCCGCTCAGAATGCATACTTGTATTGCAAAGTATATAAATGCGACCGAACCCTGTTCGGTCGCATCGTACTAGCAGAGCTGTAACCGACGACAGCAAGTCGGTCGGTTACAGCTGCTGGCCGATGTCGGACGGGCTCAGGTCCGGCTGACATCAGAATTGGCCCCTTAGTATGAGAGCAGCGCCAGGATTTGTCTGAGCTGCCTCATCTGCCACTCAGAAAGTAAATTGGAGCCAGTGCCTTTATTCCAACCCGGCTTTGTATCACAGCTGGGTTAGAGAATCATAAGTATGCATTGTGTTTGGCTGGCCAAGGACGGCCGGTCAAACACACATGCGCATTTATAAGTGCACTCTACCCTTCCTCCCTGACATGCCCGGCCCACTCAATCCTTTACTTATTGCGGGGCTCAGACAGACAGCATGAATAATATGATAACTGTGTTATTATGATCATATTTATCATCTGCTGCCACAGGCTGTGGAGCGACAATCCTCCACGATTACGGAGGAAACGCCCCTGCTTTTAGGATTGGTGCATTGCAGGAAGAAAATTTGCAACATGTGCTAAATAATTCTCTGACCTCACATTATGTAGTGCCTGAATCTTGCAGTTTTTCACTTCAGATTTTTGTTAGGAAATGTTTGTTATATTCATACTGCATAGGTAATTTCGATGAAACAGTGGATAGTGCAGGAGAAAATTCTTCCTACCCTATTTTTGCACTGCTACACTGCTTCTCTGGTATGATCTTTTGTTGATGTATAATATTTCGGCTCATTATGTTTTTAACATCTAGTTTTATTGCAGTAGATTTGTATTATTTTGCTCCATCACTTGTGTGAATAATCATTGATGATGTATGACTTTGAACACAGCTCTGTTTGTGACTCCCAGGAAGGGTCAAAGAGCCATATTTTGTTAAAATAAGCCAATCAATAGTTGTAATAACAATTCAATTTACTGTAGCAATTTCAAATTCTTTTCACAGCAGTCTTAAGCAATAAATAAATAAATCACTTAACCCTTTATTTAAAAAGTAATATCATGACAAAGGAGGTGATTATGATGGTGGGCGGATCGCCACTGCCCGGCCAGCAGTGGCGATCCGCCCATCATCATATTATTATGGCGGGGGTAATTCGGCAGATGAAAAGTCTGTCCGCCACTTATCCACCGGTCGGCAATCGTTACGATTTCCGGGCAGGTAGAGCAGGGGCATAATATGGCGGCGTTGCCTAGAAGGCACTGTTATCCATATTATAATGCCAGTTCTCAAAAGCCTTTCCATGGTGGCGATGCCGCCATGGAAAGGCTGGTGGGAATGTGCTTTGGGGGCCTGTTGTGGGCCCCTAGGGGAGGTGGGGTGTGGCGGGTGCACTTGGGGGGTACCCATGGTATGGTGCCTGCCACGTTGTGCATGGGAATGCACAACATGCCTTTTTACCATTTCAGCTGATGCTGCTGGAAGCAGTTTTATTTCTGTCTAGAAAACACCTACAACGTTTTGTAATGAATATTTTAGAACATACACTTATTGAAAGTTAAAAGAACAGATGATAGATGGAATGATGAACAATGCAAACATTCACCCCAGTCACAGTTCTGCGTTTAATCCAACATTTGTTTGCTCATTAGGCTACCACAGTTTGGACACAGCCATATGCAAATCAGTCTTGACCTTGCGCCTTATGGGAACACTCCAGCCAGAACTGCCAGGCCAAGTCCAAGCGGGAAGGTTATGCCCAGATGTGGGGCCCGTGCTCACTGCCCCACTGGATTCAAGTTAGCCTGACTGATGAGGGGTGATACCCCAAAACCAAGACTAGGACGCTTGATTCCAGTCCAGGGAGTACCTGGCTTGGTAATTCAGGCTAGACTGTTATCATGAGGAGCAGGGTCAAGACTAATTTGCATATGGCTGGGTCCAAACTTGAGTGACGTGGTGAGCAAAAAAACAATGGATTAATCCCAGATCTTTCTGACTAGGGGTGAATGTTTGCATAGTTCAGCATTCCGTCTGGTGCTGAGACAGAATATTGAGTTGGAAATGTCGACTTATACAGATATCGAGATAGAAATATTGTGTTCCAGAAATATCAACAGTGAAAATATTGTGGTCAAGAATATCGAATTTAAGGTAAAAAATATCATTTTTAAAAATATAGAAGACATTAATATTGTTTGCAAAAAAATAGATATTTGAAATATCGATTTTTTTTATTAGTGTTATGTATTTTAGTTTACATTTTAAATGTATGTTTTTTGTTTAAGTATTGCTTATGTTTTTATTATGTGTTACATTTTTAGTAGTTATGAATTTTATTTTTATTTCATTTAGCATTTTTCAGTTCCGTAGCGGGTTGTGGGTTTATATGGAAATAGGATGGGAAGTAATTTGTTTATAATACATTAATGATTATTTTTTATTTATTTAATTTAGATTTTATAGCGTTAATTGTGGGAAGTAATTTATTTGTAATTAATTATTAATTGGTTGTTAATTAATAATAATTAATTAATTAATTGATCATTAATTATGGTAATTGTGTGATTTGTTTAGGTGTGGGTTGTTGGGTTTATGGGTAAAGGATGGAAGTAATTTATTTTTAATTAATTAATAATATTTTCTTAAAAATAATGAATTGATAGAAAATTAATTACGGAAATTGTGTAATCAATTTAGGTGCGGGTTGTGGGGTATATAGGGGTAAAGGGTGGGAAGTAATTTATGTTTAATTAATTAATAATTCATTTTTAATTTATATTAACTAATTATTTGAAAATTAAATATGGAATTTGTGTAATTAATTTTATGTGTGGGTTGTGGGGTTTATGGGGTAAAGGGTGGGAAGTAATTTTTGTTTAATTAACTAAGAATTCGTTTCTCATTAATATTAATTAATTAATTTATATTTAATTTGGGTATTTGTTTATATTTTTTGTGTGTGTGTTTTATTGTTATGGGGTACAGTGTGGGGAGTACATTAATTTTACTCACTTTTTTATTAGTTGTTAAATTCCATTCGTTTTGTAATTGAAAATGCATTTTAAATGTGTAATAATGTTTTTTACAGTTGATTTTTAGCTGTGGGTTGTGGGGATTATCGGGGTAAAGTGTGGGAAGTTAAATAATTTGTATTAGTTTTATTTGTTTTAATTAATAATATTTCTTCAATTGTTAATCAATTATGTTAGTTTAGGAAGTGCATTTTTTTATTTGGATGTGGATTGTGAATTGTGTCTTGTTACAGGGTAGGAAATAAAAAAAGTACATTTATATAATAATTACATCTTTTGTTTCTGAATAATTTTTAACTCAAAATAATAATTTGTTTGGAAATAATTTTTCTTTTATTTCATATAATATTTGTAGGTATTTGTTATATGCATTTAGCATTATAATATGCGTTTTTATTTTATTTAATATTAAATATATTTGTATTTTTAACATATTTATATATTTTTTCATTTATTTTGTTTTTAAAATATATTTATTGTAAAAATGTTGCATGTTTTTAATTTCAAACTGACTGGAAAGAGAATATATTTATTGTTACTCCTCTGCAATCTTTCACTTTCCCTACTGTTGCACTCACTGGAGTGGGAAAAGTAATTGTTACCTCTCCGCAATCCAACATTTTCCCTACTTTTACAATTATTGAAGTGGGAATAGTACATTTTATTCCACCACTATCCAACACTTTTTCTACTGTTGCGCTCACTGGAGTGGGAATAGTAATTTTTACTCCTCCACTATCCAACACTTTCCCTACTGTTACATTCACTGGAGTGGGAATAGTAATTCTTACAGATCCGCTATCCAACACTTTCCCTACTGTTGCACTCACTGGAGTTGGGATGGAATTTGTACCCCTCTGCCATCCAACATTTTCCCTACTTTTACAATTATTGAAGTGGGAATAGTGAATTTTATCCCACCACTATCCAACACTTTCTCTACTGTTGCACTCACTGGAGTGGGAGTAGAGATTTTTACCCCTCCACTGTCCATCACTGTCCCTACTGTTACACTTACCGGAGTGGGAATAGTAATTTTTACTCCTCTGCTAGCCAACACTTTCCATACTGTTGCACTCACTGGAGGTGGAAGAGTAATTTTTACCCCTCCGCTATCCTACACTTTCCCTACTGTTACACTCACTGGAGTGGGAATAGTAAGTTTTACCCCTTCGCTATCCAACACTTTCCCTACTGGTGCACTCACTGGTGTTGGAATAGTAATTATTACTTCTCTATCGAACACTTTCCCTACTGTTGCACTCACTGGAGTGGGAATAGTAATTTTTACCCCTCCGCTATCCAACACTTTCCCTATTGTTACACTCACTGGAGTGGGAATAGTAATTTCTACCCCGACGCTACCCAACATTTTCCCTACTGTTGCACTCACTGTAGTGGGAATAGTCATTTTTAACCCTTCGCTACCCAACACTTTCCCTACTGTTGCACTCACTGGAGAGGGAAATTTAAGTTTGAACATTTTTAAATAGTGTAATGTTTTCATTTATAATAGAATATTTTTTTATTTAGATTTAATATTATTGGTACACACACACACACACATATATTTATACATTTTTATATAATTTTAAAATTAGAAAATAAAGTAAATTTAATATTTTATTAATTGTTTCATATATGAATTATTATGTATGTGTTTTTCTTTAAAATTAAGTTTATTATATTGTTTTATATTAATTTATTATTTAACATATTTAAGCTGTATTATTTTGTATTATATATATATATATATATATATATATATATATATATATATATATATATATATATATATATATATATATATATATATATATATATAAATATATATTTATATACAAAATCCATTCCCGTGTCGAACAGAAGAGCACACACACGAAGACTGAAAGTATTCAAACTCTTTAATGCAGTGGGTCTTCCTCGACCCAGCAAGTTAAAAGAACCATCAGAGACGCTTTTCAGCTGTCTTGCAGCCTTTCTCAATCTGAATACACCTTAGTAGGGAGGTGCAGTTAACATAAAGAAAATACTACGCGTTTGGCAGGAACTTAAATGAGCACATGAATACAATAGCATTGGGGCATGAAAAGACCTAAGCACATTGCATAACGTATTTCACATAAATGTGAGGCAGCAAATTTGTAACATTGCTTTAGGCATCACCAATTGATTTTAGTGAAGACTGGCATTCCTCTTGTCCAACATCAGTTAATCTTTAACATTTTTATAAATGCAAATTGGTTATGACTTTTCACGGACTCGGGTTTCCTTGCAATGTGACACTGATGTGCCTTGAATACGTGCAGCCTCACTACTGAAACGACAATATAAGCTTAGAATATAGCATTTTCACTAATGAAATAGCTGAAATAAAAATATACAAAACCGTCTGTGCCACACATCAATTATACTTAATAGGCTCTGTTGCCAGAAAACGGGATGACCAGGCAAATACTATGGGGCAGATTTATGATGCCCTTGCGCCGCAATTGTGTCACTTTATTTGACGCAACTGCGGCGCAAACAATGCACCCTATTTACAACGTGACGCATCTAGGAGAGGCGTCACGTTGTAAAGCCCTGCGCCATAAGGAGGCGTTCCTGCGCAGGGGGGCGTTCCTGCGCAGGAACGCCTCCTGAAAGTAGCTGAGTGAAATCTATGAGATTTCACTCAGTCACTTTCTGGCCAATGCTGCGTCAAAACCCTGCGCCTGCTTGAGCAGGCGTAGGTCTTGATGCAGCATTGTGTAGATGGGGCACCCCCGAGCCTTGCTGGAGCTGCGTCGCGCTTGCGACGCAACTCCAGCAAAGCGCCACATTTCCGGCACAGATGCGTCACGCATCTGTGCCGTTTTTGCAACATGGTGCGACGCATTATAAATGCGGTGCACCATGGGTGGTGTAGCTGTGGCGCACGTTAACTGGCGTATCCCTCGGGATGCGCCAGTTAACATAAATCTGCCCCTAAATTTTTAAATTAAGCATTCCGGCATAGTGGGGCTAATATGAAAAATGTCACCTTGCTCTTAAAAGTCCGTTTGCAGTATACAGAGATGAAATCCCAAGGTCAGCACAGAGGTAAATAACTCAAAGGTCGGAGAAGCCCTTTCCATAAAAGCGATAAGAGCCCACAGTCCTCACTGCGACGATATTTTGTTCGGTGCCCAGAACCAGAAATTATTTCTTTTGACATCCTGAGTGCGTGAGCCCATGCTTATCGTAGAGAACACAGTCCCTGCGCTGAATGTCACCCGACTTCCTCGTGCTGAAACCTCCTCTCCACCTCAGCCAGTGCCGCATATTACTCCTCTCAGTTGATGGTCTAGGGGCTCGCCAACGAGGTACTCACGTACCGAATCCTTGAAGTTTGCAGTTGAAGTTTGATGGCCCAAACTCTGGTGCTGCGTGTAAAAGCATCACAGCTGCATGTTAAAACACCCAAAATCCACTCCTGTGTTTAACAGAAGAGCACACACATGAAGACTGAAAGGGCCTTATTTATGAAGACCTTGCGCCACCGGTGCGTCACTTTTTCCCGTGTTAAAAGTGACGCACCGGCGGCGCAAGGCCTTCATAAATAAGGCCCAAAGTATTCAAACTCTTCAATGCAATATTTTTTACAACTATATTTTTCACATCGATATTATTTTCCTGATATTTTTGTACTTATGCGTTTAAGTATAGGGAGTCAATATTTTTGCATTCTATATTTTTGCATCAATATTTTTTACTTCTATATTTTTAACAATATTTTGTCAGTGAACCATTCCGTCCAACTTTTTTTTTGTTTGTTTTACTTATTGAAAGTTACCTGTTATCTACCTAAAGCCTTTAAAAAAACATTTGCATCAGCTTCCAGCTGTCACCCAGGAGCTGAATGGATCCTTGATGAGGTATAAAATTGCTCCAGGAGCTGAGACAAAGCTCCTGGGTGTGGGAGGGAGGGGGTTTTCTGTTCCTCTGAAAGGAGGACCATCTGGGTTATGTTCAAAAACCAAATTAACTTCAAAGATGCCTACCATGTCACAGGCCAACCTGGGTCCGCCCCTCCTTTGTCCATCTAGTCAGCCAGGTACCAAGCCCATATCCGGTTTTGAATGCTCACAGAGGGGTGTTGTTAATTGCTTGGCTACCCTTCATGGATTTAGATAAAGGGGGCACTGCAGGATTGCTTGCACTGAGACACAAAGGACCTACTGCAAAATATGGTAGGGTTACCCCAAGGAACCTTTTCTCTATTGGTTAAGGAGGGGTCTGGAGTCTCCCCAACCCACATGCTAGATCTAGTCATACATGTGGCATCCCTTGGCACCTTAATCAGAACACTACTGGAATTGTGGAATACAGAAAACACTGCATCTGCTGTTGAGACCTTTGAGGAGGCTCTAAAGGCTTCACCTGCTCCCACTTGCACCCAGGGCAAAGAAGTGGGATCTGCGGTTGACCTGTTTAACTACATGGAATAACAAGCTTAGAAGCTTTTTGACTCCAAAAAACTCTGGCAGACTCGGACACACCTGCCAAGTCTATCTGACGAAGATGCATTCCAGCTGGGTGAAAGATTCAGGTTGTTCCTGCTTCGAGTTTTCCACAGCAGCAAATCTGTTTCTCCACGATGTCACAGAGAAGGTATCGGGCCTTTTGGAGCCCTGTGTGGCTACAGCTTTCAGCCTTGACCTGAAAGAGCTCTAAAAAAAGTGACTTAGTCGAATGTAGAAATCTTCACTAGACAAAGACTCCAACAGTATTGGGCCGGCGAGGGTCCTAACATGGTCAAGAATTTAGAATGTCTTCTGCTCAGTGCTTTCCTGACAAAACTCAGCATCTTTACTGAGACCTCATCTGCCAGGTATTCAGGCTTGTGGGACCCATTTTGGCCAAATCCTGCTACCTTGCAGCGCTGAAGATTTTTAACTTCCATTTCAGAGACTAAGCTAGAAGGAAAAACTTCCGATGGGTTCAAACCTGGTTTCTGTATCCAATCAGTGCTCAATCACTGTTGGCCTTAATTCACACCTAGGTACCAGTTAAGCGTAACCAGATGATCGCAGCTGACACTTAGCCCTTGTTAGTGTTATTTCTATTAAAATGTATATCTCTGGTTTTCCTTATTGTATAATTGTCATTTTGCTCATAATATTATTCACTATTTTTATAAATAGGAGGGGGATTTTTATTGTGTTGTCTATTAAACTTTTCTGAACTGTTGTGGTAATTCTAGAGGTCTTCAATGATTTCCTAAGGTAAGCCTCTCTGCTCTGTGCCATAACTGACAAAGGTTTGGCCTCGGTTTCAATTACTGAAACCCCTACTGAACCTAGAAAAATAGTAACATTAATACTTGTGGTGGACTACCACCCACCCCAACTAATAATCGACTGTATTACACTTGTGGGTATTGAATATTCTAGAAGTATATTACTTATAGCTTGAGTCGTAGACCAATTCGTAATTTTGGAGAAAAGTAGAGAAAGATGATAAGAGATATGTTACGGCAATGGGATTTTGATATTGCAACCACAGAAACATTGAGGGCCTAATTACGATGTTGGTCAGAAAGCCTCTCACCTTTGGTCGGAGGCTTTCTGACTGACATGGTAGCATCATTACGATTTCTCCAGATTTAGGTGTCGGAAATGTTTGATTCTGTTCAGTATCCCTGAAAATAAATTCAGGCATTACAATTTATTTTCGGCATAAAGGGGAATAACACGTGGGGAAAATAATGTGTTCCAAAGGAGTGCGACCTATGTGGTGCAGAAAAACAGGATTTCATTCATCTGATCTGCATTTGTCCCGCACTGGACCAGGAACGCCAGAACAGGTTAAAAGCAAAGTTCAAGGAATATGGAATTCGTATCTGTCGTTCTGCGATTAAAGAAGTCCTGTGCACAGTGGACCCTCAACTTATTTGTAGAGCAGTCAAATTTATCACGGACTTTGAGAGAAAGAGAAGAATTTTGGCAAAGATCCAATTTATACCCTGAACTTACATCGTTTTATCTGTAACTGACTCTGCGTCTTTGAAGTTCGAAGGACATTTTCACTCACGATTTTTAACTTCTAATTATGTATGTATCTCCAGATCAGTTTTTTTTTCCTTCTTTTTTTTTTAATACTTCGGCATTTTATCTTTTGTAATGGTTTTCATCAACTATACAATAAAGAATTTACTTACTTACGTGTTCCAAAGGTGTATAAGCCGTTGGCTAAGCAGATGCCAGAATCATTCACCCATAGCTCAATTAATAAGGCACAACCTCCTAACCGAAAACTGGACGAGAGCACACTGTGTGTAACACATCATCCACCACGTGACGATTTAGACTCTGCTTTATGATAGAAAACCTCAAAACCTGGATTTTTTTCCTTTCTTGGTTCACAGAGCTCAGAACCATATAGGTACTTTCACTGCATTGTCACAGCTGTTATTATCGCTCAAGGTAATGGTACTAATTATATCTGTATTAGAAATGTCAAAGTTTGAATCAAGGGACATCGTTTTGGGCCTGACTGAAAGTTAAATCAAGATCTCAGCTCAGACTAATTCATCGAAGTATCGGCGGGGGAGGAGGGAGGGGAGGAAAGGGGGGAGGGGTATTCTTAAGACTTTCTGGTTCATTAAGACTGTAAACAGCATGCGCAATTCTTGAAACTGGAGGCCATCGGAACAATCAAGGGGACAGTGGGCACCAGGGGGAGGGCTGAGGTTAAGAGGCTTGAGACAATCAAATTTGCTAATAATGCTGAGGTGGAAAAAACCACGTGGAAGTTGAAAATTGCCTGCAGGTCATCGTGCCAGGAACTCTCAGTAATACACTACAAACTGACATTTGGGAAAGGTAATGAGGAAAAACTTATTAACTACAGAAACAGCTACAGCAAAAAACTGAGGAAATTCTCAACTACCAAAAGGTGTCTGTCTGCCAAACCATTGCTAACAAAATGTTACAGTGCTAAATCTGACGCAGATAGTTTCTTCACAGAACATGAGACCGTGCGCTGCTTCAGTCCTCAAACATACATTTATATAGAAAAAACGCCATGGTCCGGTTTCCTCATGGTCGTAAATCAGGCCTGAGAAATAGTGTACCACTTAACTAAGAATATCTACTCCATTCCCCGCATGAACATCCTTATTTTGCCTTCTCAAGAACCGGTTTGTTTGCCAATAGGTTGCAGAGAGTTTGTGAGGCAACATGTTGAAGACTCAATTGCAGCTCCATTAGTCTGATCTGGAGGGCGCGTGCCAAAGATGGAGGAAAAAGATGTGGCAAAAGACGTAAACCATTGCCAGTTTCGCGCTGAAGCCACATTAAAATGAATAAAGAAATCCTACCTGAGCCTACTGAAACAGAACAGCCGCATCACTGCTGGCAAGTGGGTGGAAACCCCTCTCAGCCAATCCTGGCGCAGCCAGCTCCAGGATTGACTTAGGGCACGGTTACTTTCCGTCTGCCTGCCCTTTAGGAGACCAAGGTTTGAGCCTTTGCTCAACCCTTGCTCTCCTAATGAGCATGTGCCAGTCTTTGCAGACACTAGTGCGCATGACTGGGCACGGCAGAAAAATTCACTGAGCTTCCCCTGTCATGCATACTTGTGGTGCTGCCTGCTGCCCCTGGTCTGACAATCATGTCAGTCAACATGACGTTGGACCGCCCACCCATTCAGACTCTGAAGGGGATGGGCGGTCCGACGTCATGCTCACTGACATGATTGTCAGTTCTCCCTCAGCGTCTCTGAACTTAAGTAAACTGAGAGTTTACTTAAGTTCAGAGACGCCGAGGGAGCTGCGGGCGCGGGCGGCTTGTGGGGCAATGCCAGAGCGCCCTAATGGACGCACCTTCCCAGCTAAAGCCTCATCTAAAAAATTATTTTGTACAGTTGCAGGCAGTTTATGATGCATTTGAGAAGTGTTCCCTTTTTGAAACTGCAGAAAATACCAGTGTTTAAAACGCATAGCTGATACAAAATATGGCATACAATATATCCTATGCTTTTGTGGTGAGATTTAGGAGCCAATCAGACTTCGGCTTCAGGAGTTACATTTGTGACATTATGAAACTTAATCCAGCATAATAAAATCTAGAACAGCACTAGTAGCTGGTAACATATTGTGGATGTAGAAGTTGTTCATTTACGAAACTATACAAGTGATAAATACAGTATGTTTATCAAATATATATAACGTACTATGGTGTCATACTGCACAATTGTGGAGAGGCACCATGGGGCATATGTAAATGGGAGTGGTGGAGAGAGGCGTTAGCCTTCCTGGTTTAATGCCTCTCTCTGCCACTTCTGAAACGCAGGGCTGCACTATATTTACATGAATAAGGAGCACCCTGCTTTTCCCCTGCGCTGGAGCTACACTTAGCAGCCTAGCGCCAACACAGGCACCGTTACACCATAGTGTAAGGGTGTCTGCGTGAAGGGGACGATTGTTTATGTGTAGGAAGGTGTCCCTTCCTGCACATAAACAATCTTTAAATGCCGTTTTCTAACTGTTTTGCAAAACTTCATGTTAAAAAAATTATTGTTTATGTGCAGGAAGGGGGACCTTCCTGTACATAAACAATCATTGGCCTTTTGCTGTTTTCATGTGTGCTGCACACATAAAAACAGCAAAAACGAGGAGGAATGAAACATTTCTCTTTATGGCGCCAGGGTAAGACCAAGTTTTCCATAGTCTTAATTGAGGTGCTGCCTCCTATTCACGCCTCCCTTTTAAATAGGAGGCAGTGCCAGAATCAATAGGTGTTTCAGTGAACTCCCAGAGCAACACCCACGGCCATCCCCTTTCACGCTAAGCATAGCATGAAAGGGGGCCTTATTCACAAAGCAGCGTTAAGCCACATTAAGTTGCTTAACGCTGCCTTGGTAATAAGGGGAAGCCCCTATCACCACAGGAACGCCACAAAAGGTGATGGTCCTGTGGCAATAGGGGCTTGTACATGTGCCCCCATGTGTATTTAAATGGTGACAGGTGTAAAGAATACAGAATCAAAGTCCCATTTCGAAATAGTTATCAAAAGTCATATTCATTCTGGAGATAGCCGATGAAATTGATAGACAGCGCTAAATGCATTACCATGTGTAAAGGTTTTTATTTTTAACAAAATGCTTTTCTAAAATCAGCTCGACGGCTGGAACACACGACACCAGACACTGCACACTAGCCAGATTAGGGCTTTGTGAGAAGATGGCCTGGTATGTGATGTCCACTAATGTAAGTGGGCACCGTGCACCAGTCCAGACAACCCTTAGGGTGATTTAGGAAGTCTCAGACAACCTTAGAAAGCTATCCATGTGGTGGCTGTGGAGAGCAGCCTTCAGGCTTAGTCTTGAAGGAGTGTAAAGCAGCTTGTTTTACCCGAATGCAATCTTACAGTATGGACTAAATTAAAAAGAACCACACAAAGTATTTATAAAAATATGTATTTATTATATAACACTATCTAGTATGTTACAGTATCTCCTACACGGAGATAGACACAAAGCACACAATACTTAGGCAAAGGAATCACGGTAAATAACTCTAATACACAGTGGGCCTCGGGAGGGGGGTGGGGGCTAAACAATATACTAAGAAAGTGGTATAAGAACCGCGACTCGAGTTGAGACAATGTCGAGAGGACGTAGAATTGCTGGGGACCCACAGAACCAACCATGGCCAGTAAACAGGGACCCCATGGAGAGTGTGTGCAGTGTGAGAACATGAATGCATGCTCGGTACAAGTCTATGTGCAAGTCGCTGTTGAAGTTTTAAAGATTACAGGCTCTTCTCAGTGGACCCTGAAGAAACCCAGTAGAAGACAGAAGGGTGGATAGCCACCCCACCTATGGAAACCATGGTACCCAAGTTACCTATCCCAGGGAAGCCGCTGCATAGGTGTGAAGTGGCGTCAGAAACCACAGTCGAACCCCATGGAGGACTTCAGGAAAGTGTCGCTGCTGGAAGAGGAGAAAGTGTCCTGAGGAATCCAAATGTTGATTCTTGTAGAGGAGTACCTGAAAGCAGAGGGGACAAAGTCTATGTCACTCAGGAGTGAACAGGAGACTTGGAAGACAGATGCCCTCCGATGTCGGGGTGCTTCAGGAAAGATGGGGGTGACCTTGACTCTGCAGCTGCGAAGACCAGGCGATGCTGAGGACAACCAGGGCCCTGATATGCGCTGTCCCACGAAGGATGTCAAGTGCTGAGGGGCTAGTGTTCGGCGGGAGCACCAAAAAGCCTTGGCAAATGCAGGCCATGCAGGAAGTCAGGAAGGTGCACTGTTGGGACCAACAAGGTACAGGAGACTAACCACAAGCAGGGGAGTCAGGGCAGACCCTAATCAATCAGGGGAGCCCAGGAAAACATAGGTGACCCTCATATGGACAGGTCGAAGGCACAGTAGTCGCAAGAGGACCTCAAGCAGCTCACTAAAAGATGCAGGCCATGATACACACAATGCGGTGTGGATGAAGATTCGGGTCACTTAAAGTGCTTGAGGTTGGGGTTCCTTGGAGAACGAAGATCTTCTTGCAAAGATGTCAACAAGCCTTTGTAACTGCAAAGGGGACGTTGTACTCAGGGGTTCAGTTATTGCAAGCCCATGAGGGCTACTGGCCTCACACTTGGTGAGAGGGCACAGCAGGCCTTGGGAGCTGGGGAAAATCACCACCTGTGTTGCAGAGCCCAAGGAGTCCGGAGGAGCTCAGGATCTGCAGACCGGTCAACTTAGGTGAGGTGCCTCTGAATGCAGGGGAGGGAGATTACTGCAGTAGTCCTTGATGCTGCACAGGCATTGAAAGGTTCCTGCATGATGCACAGGCAGAGACAATGCAGCAGACTGGAAGGGAGACAAAGTTAGGCTCAAACAAAGTCAAGCGAAGTCCAGAGGGCCCAGTCAATAGAAGTGCAGTAGTGTAAGTTCTGAATCTTATCCACGATAAATCTAGGGACCTACGCCCAGGTAAGCTCTTAAGTACACTAGGTAAAGGGTAGGGAAGATTTAGGGCACCCTCCCAGGGGAGGGTCTGGACAGGAGGGAGGTTACTCCCATGTCCTTTGTCTAGGTTCATGCCAGAGCAGGAGCCAACCGGTCCCAGGACTGGGTTGAACTGGACTATGCACAGGGATACCCAATGTCCCCCTCATGCAGACTTCCAGGCACTGGCAATTGCATCCACCCAGCCCTAATACACTATTTCCTGTCTGGGAGGTTGTCACACCTTCCTGTGACAGGATGCCTATTGTTCTGCCTTCCCCTGCTCGAGCTTGCCTCAGCAGCAGGAGGGCAAAACAGTGTCTCTTGTCGGCAGCAATCATTTTGTGCTGTCCGGGACTAGAAGGCTGGTACCGGGAACACTGAGAGCCCTTCCAGTGCTTGGAATCATTCTCCCGCACCATTTACGGTGTGGGGGTATGATTCCAACATATTTGATACCAAACTTGATAGGATTTGTTGCAGCCATTTTCGAGATGGTCATCGTGTGATTACACAGTGCCTCTCTTTATAGTATATGGCTGCTTCATTGACAACCCTGGAGAAATGAACTCTGTAGGCTGCAGGCGTGTCCTGCTCATGCCTGGGAACCCTCTCACTGAGAACCAAGCACCCTGCCTTACGGATTGTAAAGGCCTGCTATAGGGATGACATCGTTTTTAAGTGCTGTGAGCCTTAGATATAGTAAATCTACATCTTTAGTAATTGGTGCATGCACCGACTTACACAGGCTGCTATGGCAGGCCTGTAGTTCCATTTTGAATGGTCTCTCATGGGTGCCATAACACATGCTGCAGCCCATGAGAGACTTCTGGGGTACATATGCTTTGGGTATATGGGTACCATATACTAGGGACTGACAAGAGTACCACAGTATATAATCTGGGATGTACCTAATTACTGAACACAACAATTTAGGGAAAAAGCAGATTGACTGGGGTCTTGATTAGCAGGATCTAAGTCAGACTAGTCAAAAATCAGCATAGCACCAGCACAAAAGTGAGGGTAACGACGCAGAAGGATCCTACCTTCCTACAGGCTTTCTGAGCAAATTCATTACATAATTATTTTAAAAAGGCAGGACTTTAAAGAGCCCAGCAGTCTCAAAGCCATAGAGAGTGTTGAATGCATGCCCTCTGGCCTCCCCAAGCAAGACAGTTGTTGCCAAACTGTGTGCTTGATGTGTGGTGCCCCTGGCTATTTTCGACGGTGCACAGGGGTGCTGCGGCACACAGATTGGGAACCACTGAGCGACTTAATCACTCCCAACCGAGTACAACTTAACAACCTGGGTTAGCGACTGTGGATGCATAGGAAAATGGTTTATTAGTAGGCAGGGGTATTCACCCTCAGCTAGTAAAAATAACATAATCGCTAATCGGTCCAGTCAAGTCTCAGCAAATGAATCCTTGCTGAACATTTGGTAACTTGGCAAACGAGCAGGCAAGCTTAACTTAGGAGACAGGCATGTGTAAAGCATTTAGTACCATCAAAACAGTAAATAAGTAAAAGTCCCAACACAAAAATAGGAAATATGTATATCTTTAACATGACACCAAAAAAAACAAAAATTCAATGTAGGGAACTGGAGATATGAGTTCCTAAAATGTAGGTAAACCTAGCTTCAAAAGACACGGAGGGCACCTGAGGGTATCAGGTCACGCTGGACTGGGACAAAGTCACACGTTCAGGCCGACTACGATGGAGAGAAGGCTGAACACAGGACCATGTCAGGCCCACAGAGTATTGTATCTTATGTTTTTGATGTGCGGTGCGTGCAGCGTTGTTTCATGAGACTTCATACTGCATCGAGTTGCACTGCGTCAGTTCTGATGAATCAACGTGGCTTTGCGAGGCTTCATGTCAATGTGCATTGGTTCTGTTGAAGCTGTGCAGTGAGTCTTTGCGAGGCTTCATGTTGAAACCCAGCAGTTCTGTTGGAGCTGAGCGACAATGTTTCAAGTCCTCTTGCCTCGATTCTGATTAGGCCTTCAGCTGTTTTCTTGGTTCCTTAGGGGAGATTAGTATCCTCTAGCACTGGCCAAGGGTTCAAAGGCTCTAGGTTGTCACTTAGGTGCTGGGACTCAATCTCCTTCTATGCACTTGCACAGACAAGGACAGGTCCAGTTACTACTGGTCACCTGGAATGTCCTCACTTTGGCTTTGCAGGTTTAGCTCGTTTGTACTTATTGCTGGTTAGGGAGTCTGTTGTGTAGTTCCTACCAATCCGTAGGACCTGACAACGTAAACTAAGGGCTTGGTGTCAAGACTGATTCCAGCCAGCCCCGCAGGATATGCTGGCCTATAGATTAGCTAGCTCACAGTGCCACTGTAAGCCCCCCTAACTACCAGGAAGCGAATAATTTCTGGCAACCATTGAACAAGATAAACCTGATTCCTCAGGAATCGTGTACAGAACCTTACACTCAGTCACACGTGCTCACCTATTCCCAGAGAAATAAACAGAGACTACACAGTAGGATGTTTTCAATAATATTTATTGAACCAACATTATTCTTGCATAAAATACATGCTCTGCAATGATTGGCAGACAAAAGCAGATAAACGTGATTACAAGCACCAACAGTGTAAATAGTAGATATAGTTCAACCATGGTGCTAAACAATTGTATATATGCAGACATATATACAAGAAAATAATCTAGCGTACTCTACTATGCAGACCCTACTCTAAGTGTACCTAGAGTGTGTGTAGGTGTAGAACAAAGAATTCCCCCAAAGGACTATCCAACCCCATTACCTGATGGGATAGAGTGAAGGATCCTGTCTTGATCACGAACTGGACACACCTTACGAGTTTTCATGTTGCTGCATTGTGATTTCTCAGCATGCGAGGACCCTTGTTCTCAGCAGAAGTACCTTCTCTACTAATCTATCGGGATGCTCATCTTTTATAATAGAAAACAGCCTTGCGATGTACGCATAGATTAGTGATGTTGTGGATGTGTAGATAGCCTTGTCGCCCGTTGATGAAGATAGTGATGATATATGTAGGAACGTGACCTTGTACATTATGTTAGGGGCGTTGTGATAATGTTGTGTGAAGCTAGATGTAAAACGAGTATAGTTTCAGAGAAACTAAGACAACATTTTTGTGTGTGCAAATGTATGCAAAAGGTCACAGCTTGGAAACGTTATTCGTGAGGACACTGTAAGAAATAATCTCTTCATACTAAGGGTCGATATAAAAAGCTATCTAAAAAGCCAGCAGACAGTTTTAAAAGCGTTGGAAAACTTCTCTTTAAAAGCATCTAAAAGCGGGTTTCCTAATAAAATATGTAAAAAGTTTTATAAGTATTATATTATTTGAGATCCCAAGTACTCTGAAAGTCACGATGCCTAGAAAAAGATAATCTGTTTTGGTGCCTTTTGTTTCAAAAGAGACCACATTGTTCCCACACGGAAAAAAGCCAATTGTTTATGTGTTCCAGGTGGTAGATGCAACATTGTTGTTGCCCTCATCCACAGACGATCCCAGTGGTGCACCTCATAGCATGTTCATGGAGCACAGGTGATTCCATCCAGTTCCCACAACAGCAGCAGCTGAGGGAGGCGTTTTGTCTCACAGGTTGTCTGCAGAGTCTTTGAGCACAACACCAGGAGCTGAAGCATCCCAGGTTGGCTCTAAGAATGCGTTCATCCTCAATGAAATATGCTAGGGACAGCAATTTGCATGGGCCTTTCAGGGGTCCTTCAGTATTCAATGTCCAGTGGTGCAACCAATTCTGATCCGAGACATACATCCAGGACACATTCTTGGCTGCAAAGCAGGCAGTGGAAGACTGGTTGAATCCAGTCAAGCCAGACCAGCCTGAATGACAAGAACCAGTGCTCATTTAATTCTCAAAGCAGAGATGTGCCGAAGCAGTGTATCATGTGCTCACGGCAATACAGCACTAATAGTGCTGTGTCCATTCCAAATTGTACTGGGATGTCCATTGTGGAGCAAATAGAATAAAATCAGTATTCCCGCCACACGTAGCAGAACAAGCGTAAGCCCTCCAAACACGCATCCCAACGTGGAGTGATGAAAGATGGTATAACTCCGCATATGACCTGAAAGGTGCTAACCAAACCAGACCCAATATATTTCAAAAAGTGCGCTATTCCTTTCATATCAGACATGTTAAAGATACGGAGGAGCAGCTCCCCAAAATGCAGCGGGAAGTTAGTGTGGAGTAGTGTCTGGATCTCAGGTGAGGACCTTGCAACCTGGAGATCAAACCTCTCTTTGGTTGAAGTTAAGGCCACATTCTTCTGTAAATTCATAGCTTTCAGTTTGCTCAGGGAGTCAAATTTTATGTTGGAAACATTTATCGCAAGTCATAGCAATGCCTTCCTAACTGTGCGGGCAGGTGAAAACTGTAGTTGTGAACAAGTGACTATGGAATTAACTGTCAGAAGATTAGTGATGCCCGGTTTCATTCCAAAGCTACCTTGATCATTCAACATCAAATAGCTCCCATTCGATAGCAGCCTGAACACATGATGAATCGTGGCAGCTGGGGAGCCCTTCAGATACCAAGACAAGTTCACCATTGAAGCATTGCATGCTCCATGGAGACAAATGTTCCTACAAACCAAGGAAAGGTTAAGGCTTCTTCTCAGTCGCAGCCACTAAGAAAAACTTCTGTATCCCTATTCCTACATCATATCTGCCTACCTGGTGTTGGAATTGAAGGGTCTTGACCGGTAGTGTGATGTAACCCTGGATTATTTAGTCAGTGGATGGTGTTTCAGCTATGGTGAAAGGTAATTGGTCTAATTTTTCAATGTGCAACATGGTATATTTCGCATCTCTACGTGCCATTGTCATCTGTCTTTCTGTTAGATTATATGCTGAGAACAGATGTGTACTGTTGATGTTAAGCCATGGCACGTGGCCAGAGTGTAATGTTTGTAATGTGAAGCTCGATTTTACTCTTGACCATAATTGTGACTGTCCATGGTGTAATATAGACATGTCTTGCTGTATTATAATAATTGCGGACGACACTATGTTGCCCAGTAAATACATTCTGGATAATAAATTGCTCATACCATTGTTAACCACAGCCAAAACCTTTTCTAGATTAACCCTATCAATCTTGCGCAATCTCTCAGCAGCTTCCTGTTGAGAAATTATTGACAGCTCATTGTATAGTGCATACAAACAGTGCTTTTGACGTCGGTTCTAGTAAAAATCCCTGAGGTCCATGTCATCATGTCATCAGAAAAAGACACAAGTGTTGTTTCACCTGGGAGAATGTTGAAGTTTTCAGCAAATTTAGGCATAACTTTTCAACACTATATGACATCACCACCCGAATTTTCTGTAAGTACCTATCGTTGATCAGGCCTATTGATCTGAAACCCTCTGGTGTTACCCAGTAATCTAAATTGACACATGGCTTGTCTCGATAGACCAAACTAACCAATCCTTTCAATCAAGGTCTGATGAACTGAAAGAACAATTACGTATTATGCTGTCTAGTGTATCCTCATTAAAGTGTGTAAAGTGCTGCCAGTTCTCGAAACGTGAGAATGCGGGAATACGAGTTGTGTTCAAATCCTTTGTTTTTGCTATGCCTACACATTAGGTTTGTTGCACTGTCTTGTTCCGTAAAATGATTTTGGTGTGGTATGAAGCATGCTCTAAATCAGAACTCTGTCCCCTGAACCTGCCAATCTTTTGTCCCCCAGATAGACTGTGTGTCTATTATGTTGTTCCAAAAGTCAAAACCTTGTGTAGACAGTTGGGAAATAAAGGAAGCAGAGTATATCAGCTTGGTGTTTGTTAGCTTATTTTTCTTTGCAGGTGTAGGTGCAAGCCTATAGAAATATAAGGCCGGTTCTGATATTTCAAAACATGAAAAATAAGCAAACATTTGTTCAAAGGTCTTTGAACTACCTTGCGCTGGGGTTGGGCAGTGTTCCCATTAGCTGTAATTATAAACAGCGCTTGGGGTACTGGCTTTATGTAAAAAATGGTGAACATAATGCTGGTAACAGAACATGTCTCCAAAATACTCGTACCATCATACAATTCATCGTTTGAAATGCAGCTGATTGCTCTAAATCTGAAAGCAAATTATGCACAGTTTCAATGTCCCAATCATCAGAGAAAGTACTAGAGGTGATGATGTCATTTAAAGAAATTTTGAACAAATAAGGAATTTTCAAAAGTTCAGTAGGACCATAGATATCATGTAAAACCCTGTCCCATATAATTTCTTCAGGAACTGGAAACACTGTAATGTGCACCAGGGACAAGTCTCTTAGTTCACAGTGTGATGATGCATGTGGCTTAATAACCAAGTTCACAAGTTGTATTGCAGAACATTCTGGGAGAAAGTGTCCATTCAGAAGTAGGAAGAAGACAGATTGCTATACCATCCAAAGTACCAAGAAAAGTGGTTCAATTGTAATCCATAGATGTATTCAGAGAAAAACGATGTAAGTCTTTCTCAGCTAAAGATAGTAAAGCATAAACTCGCAGCTTGAAAGAGAGAGGCGGTGTCGGCAGCTCAAGTTCACTTGGATCTGATGAGAAATCATCATAATGCCATAGAAGCCCGCTGTCCGGTCTATTCTTGGCAGCTCAGCGGGTTTTGTAGAACTGGGAGATGAATCGATTTGAGGCATGTTGACAGAGACGTCAATTTTTAAAATGGTAATTTATGTACTTCCTGACTGTACAGTTGTAGTTGTTTCAATAGGGAGAAACATTTAATTTTCGTTTACAGCTTCTCTTTGAAAAGTGAAATGTTCAGTTGTCATTAAAGCTTCCATCTGAACTTCCTGTATGGTAGCGAGAAGAGTGAGGCGGCGACCCAGGAGCCCAGGTGGCCTACTGTTGAGAATCGCCCACATAGAATAGTTTGATTAGATCAATTGAGACAAATTGTTTGTCTCGGCAGCCGGCAAGAGGCAGAAGAAGGACAGTTCTGGTTAGTTCAACAGGTAGGAAAGGCACAGGTGATCTGTAAGATGGCCCAAACTCTTTCTTGTCCACAATTTTCTCTCTGACCCGGTCCCCAATCTTTGGGACCCAGGCAGGTCTTGGCGTTACTGTTTTCACTTACCCAGTGACGGTGTGTTTTACTTGGACGTTGCTTTGTAAAGCTCTGTATTCTTTTAGGTCCTGTAATATGCAAACGATCATTGAGGTCAAATGGTGTTTCAGCCGCCACTGTGCCGACAATATTGAGGTCGGGTACCCATATACTTACTATATACCACACGAGAGATACCAAGGGTCTAATCTAATTCTGTTACTAATAGGAACCTATTTGCGGTGTCCCAGAGCGCATATACCAAGAGGTTGTATGAGGGAGAGAACCAAGAAATTGAAAATAAGCGTAAAGTGTACCCATCAGCCCGCATAGTATCGGAACTTCATCATATGGGTTGTGGTTGTCGGTTGGTATCCGATAAGCTCTTCCACAAGAAGACACCTGAGGCTAGCTAATCTTGGACCCACCGAATTGGCAATCAACCAAACAAAAACCATAAGAGTTATAAGGCTGTAGGGGCAAGTTGCAGTCCTGAAAAAAAGTGAAAAGATGTAAACAAATAAAGTAATAAAGTGGTGATATAAAAATGCCTGTCTTAATGTCTTGAGAAACTTTATTAGGTGCGCCCATCAAGACGGCATGATTAAAAGCAGAGTGGAAATAGTATGTAAAGAATGTAACTATTCACCATGAGTGTTAATTGGTCAACATATTTCAGCCCCTCCGGGCTTTCGTCAGGACCTATGATGTTCACTACTGCAACACTTACCACGTGCTGTGATAGATATTTTTCATTTTTTGACATACCCAACGTGAAGTAGTCGCAGGTCTATAAACACAGCTTCCCCTAGGGCCCTTCCACATCTTTTGTTTTTTGTGACCCATATACTTACCCCAAATAGGGTAAGTTGTGTATGACCCCCTAGGGATTTGCTTGGCATGTTGTTAAGTGCCCTCTGGAACCTATATAGGTGATTGACCCAACTACAACCTAATATCCTTGCTGTTAAGGACTGCTTTAAGTCACGTTTTTTTCCTCTCCACGACTGAATTTCCCTCAGGGTGATAGGGGGAGAAGTACTGCAAGGCCACACCTGAACTCCCAGTGGCTTCTTTGTAAGCCCGAAAACTAAACGCTGGGCCCTGGTTGGAATGTAGTGTGCCAATTGCATACATCTTGATAAAAACTTGCATACCCTCTATAACAGTTTGAGCATCAGCCGAGCACTGGGACCAAACCCACAGGAATCTAGAGCATGAATCCACTGCCACCAAGATGTACTTGCAAGTCCCGTCAGAGTATAAGGGGCCTTAGTGATCCAAATAGGCACATGCAAGATGTTTGCCTGAGATCAATAAAGGTGTTTGTGGTGGATGTGTACTGGAAGAACCCTTCATCTGCTGACAGATGCCACATTTGAGGACAAAGACCTTGGCCTGTTTAGTTAGACCTGGCCAACAATAGAGCTCCTTTAGTACAGAACTTGTAGCAGGGATCCCTGCATGTGCTGAACCCAGACCCTCATGTGCAGCTAGTATTAGTCCCAACCTGCGATCAGTGTTTGGTATTACTTTATCCCCCACTTCTGGAATTTGAGTACATGGAATGTTTTGCAAATATAATTTGTAGGAATACTTCAGTGGAAAGTCTTTCAGCAGGGCTGAGCCTTTGCTTGTGGCATTGGCAGTCATAATAGTTGTTACGTCTATTCTCGTGCTATAACGAGTTATTGCAGTAATGGCAGCAGTGCGCACTATTGCCTTGGCGGCCTCATCCACCATTGAATTCCCTTCAATGTGAATGCCAACATATTGATGACTCAATTTATGAATAACATGAGCCTGTATAGGCCTTCTTTCAGGTTTGCCAATTGTTCCCAGAGCATCTTGTGCTTTACTGTGCAACCTTTGGAATCCCTAAATCCATTCTGGCCGCAATGATGTGCATATTTATGATAGGACTATACATAGTAAAATGAATCACGCCTATGAGTGTGGGAAATTTGTGATCCGTATTTTGCAGTGCCAGTATTCGGACTTTTAGTTCCAGCAGGTGTGCAGTACAGTGTGTGTTTTTACCCGGAATACACTTTCCTTCCTGCATGCGCCCTTTTTTTCAATTGTGCATGCCACAGAATATTGCTGTTTCCAGTGGCGTTGCCTCCATTAGGGCGCTGCGGCATTGCCCCACAAGTCGCCCACACCCACAGCTTTCTCAGCGTCTCTGAACTTAAGTGAACTCTCAGTTCAGAGGGAGAACTGACAATTATGTCAGTCAGCATGATGTGGGACCGCCCACACCCTTCAGAGTTTGAAGAGGGTGGGCAGTCCGGCGTCATGCTGACTGCAAGGCATTGGCAGACCAGGGACAGGCAGCAGCGCGCATGACATGTGAAGGTCGGCAAATTTTTCCGCCGTGGTCAGTCATGCGCATTAGTGTCTGCTCAGGCTGACGCATGCTCATTAGGAGAGTGAGGGTTGAGCTAAGGGCAATGTCTCCTAATGGGCAGGCGGGCGGCGAGTAACCCTGCTCTAAGTCAATACTGCAGCTGCTGGAGCAGCGCCAGGATTGGCTGAGAGGGGTTGCCACTTGACAGCAGTGATGCAGCTGTTCCTGTAGGTGCCAACAGACCCGAGGTGGTACGGACAGGTAGGATTTTTATTTACTGTCCCCCACCCTCATACGACCCGCCCGAGACAACCTTCCCCAATCGCGAGCCTCGACTGTATACTGGTGTATTAAAACCCCACCGAACAAAGCATGACCCAATGGCTCCTTTAAATGTATGCAATCCTTTTTCAGAATGTAATCTTAGTTCAACATCAAAGGCGATATGTAAACTGTTTTTTGATAAGTTAGAAATCACATTGAAGAATATCCAGTGAGACGTGCTTTCCAAAATTCAGACACTGGGAGAGAAAGTTCAGGCTTTCACGAATCATCACAAAGCTAGCCTATGCAAGGACAAAAATAGCCTTCAATTCCAGACTTTACCTTTCAATCTAAGTAAACTTCTTTTTGCGTTCTCTCCCACAAAATCTATAACTGTTGGTCACCCAACCACTCAGCCACTGCCCGTCACCGCCAGCCGTTTGCTACCTTCCAAAGGACTGAAAGAGGGAAAAGGATCCAAATTCTAAAAGTTCTTTGCTCACTAATAAATCAGGTGATGACGTTTTGCAGTTGCCACTGGAATGTACACCCTACGTTATGGTCTTAAAGGGTGTGCTATAGAGGTCACTGAAGTGCTGAATGAAGAGTAGGCATGTGTTGTTACGGTATACATTCCTCACCAGTGAATCTTGCGTTCGTGTCCCTATGCCATGCAGGACACTTTATACCAGTCTGGTGTTTTTTAACACAAAGGCACTTTACTTATAAGAAGATTAGTGTGGTCTCATAACGATGCTATCGCTCTTGATTCCACCTAATATGTATTTGAATGTACAAATGAATAAACATACATGGGTATCTATTTCTAGTTCTTGACGTATTTCTGTAATGTAAATATGTTTTGTAATCAATCTACCACATATGTGAGATTTCCCTCATCACTTTTTTGTAAAGCGCTTTAACATTTGCTTGGACAAGAGATGTGAAATGGGAACGTTAAATACAAACGAATAAATGAATAAATAAATATATTGGCAGTAATACTAAATGAGAACAAGAGGCTGTTGGCTAAGTGCTAGAACTGGATGGAGATGTCACACTTGAAATATGCCTCTTGCTCTTGGTAGCCCTGGGCACACAGTGCAGTATTCTAGCACTCCACAAATCTTGTTTTTTTTCTTCAGCACTCTTAGGGCCCCATTACAAGTTGCTCCTTGTTGTCTTCGGTAACCGTGAAGTTTCCTCTCAGGGCTCCCTCCTGCGGAGAACCCACCCATCAACCCATCCATCAAGCATCCATCCATCCACCCATCCACCCATCCACCATGCACCCATAGACCCACCCATCCATCCAGCATGCACCGATCCATCCACCCATCCATCCACCCATCCATCCATCCATCCACCCACCCATCCATCCATCCATCCATCCATCCATCCACCCATCCACCCATCCACCATGCACCCATCCATCCATCCATCCACCCATCCACCCAACTTAGTTCCGTTTGAATTGAAAATAATTACACGATTTCCACAGCACATATTATTTGTGTCATAGCTAATATAGCGACCCTTTACGTGTTTTGTTTTTGTTTGCATTATTTGGTGACATTTGAAAATCCGTGCGTTTTTCCATATTTCTATCGGAAGAGATGTTCCTCAAAGTATGGCCCGGTAGGGCTGCCTGCGGCCCTCATGACACCATTACATGCAGGCCCCCCCCCGTAAAATGTTTCCGAGTACCCATACAATAAAAATCTACAACAGAGAAAAGCAACATTTGTGAACGTTAATACATATTTTTTTGTAAAAGTTAATACATATGGGCCTGTAGCCAAATTGTGCTGTCAAATGTACCGGAAATATAGCTACGTTTGTTTCTTTCCACTTTCAATGCACATGTGTAGGAGATGTTCTTGTTATATATTTCGCTGATGCATGCAACATGTTGCGAAAGACATTTCAAGATGAATACAGCTGCAATGCTGGAAGTTCCCTGTAAATTATAAAATAAGTACAACTTCATAAGAGCAACTTCAATGTTGTTGTCGTTTTTGCATTTCCATTTTTATTTCTCAGGGTTTTGCTGTCGTTATTATGGGACGGCACAGACGCAAAATGGCACTGTTTTAATTGGCCTCAGAGCATCCTATAAGGACCTTGTATGGACAAGAAAATAAATAGGCCCTGCACTCCAGTGACATCAGAATTGAAATGAAACCATTTTATAGAAAAGAAAGGAGCTATACAGATTGGAAGTTTTCTGTAAATTATAAAATAGGTTCACCTTCACACGAGCAACCTCAATGTTGTCGTTTTTGCATTTCCATTTTTCTTTTTCTGTGTTTTGCTGTTGTTATTTTGGGATGGCACAGACATGAAATGATACTGTTTTAATATGCCTCACAGCATCCTATAAAGGTCTTGTGTCAGAGCTTGTATAGCGACCCTTTACGTGTTTGTTTTTAGTTTGCATTATTTGGTGACATTTGGAAATCCGTGCTTCGCCTGAGGCCCTCATGACACCTTTACATACAGCCCCCCCTAAAATGTTTCAGAGTGCCCATACAATAAAAATGTACAACAACAGAGAAAAGCAACATTTGTAAAAGGTAATACATATGGGCCTTTAGCCAAATTATGGTGTCAAAAGATGTTCTTGTTATATAATTTGTTTATACATATAAGAAAGGAGCTACGCAGATTGAAATAATTACAGCACATGCATTTTAAAAACAGAACAGAGCATCCTCCTTTGAAGTGAAGTCTCTTCTAATGACCCCTGACCCGACCCTTAACCCGAAAGCACACGTTCCACAACAATGACAGCACATGCGTTTTAAATGCATGCGTTGAAAAAGCCTGTGCCATGTATGGGGCCGCGTGGTAATGGCCCGCGTCGGAACGTCGCTTGCATTGTAACGCTTGCGATGTAAACGCATACGATGTAACACATGCGTTGTGATAGGTGTTTCCCCTGTGAGCGCCATGTTGGTGGCCATGTCTTAATCCTCGGTCTATGGTTGCATTTGCTCATGTGACATCTAACATCTGAAAGTGGATTGATTGTGAAGGTGTCTTCAGTAGAGGACATCACTAAGAGACATCAGTGCAGTGGTGTATTAAATTTCCTTCCTTGCCTAGCTTGAACGCTGGAGCATGAGGCAAATTTTGGGTGTATGCTTCTATGCTTTGGAACTCATTGCCTCCCGCTCTCCGCAGGGAATCCAATCTCCAGATCTTTTGCCGTCTTCTGAAAACTCATCTCTTTATGAATCCCTTCTAACCAGTCTTACTCTGCCCCCAGTCTGTCCGTCAATAGCGCTACAAGGCCTCAGGGTAGCATACGGTTTACAAAAATCCCTTCATTCAATCATTCATATTTCTGCAAGTAGCAATGTGTTATAAAATAGTTTTTACATTATTTTCAAATTCTCTATTAGCTCTTGTAAGAAGCCCTTTCACTCACCCAATACTTTTAGAGAGCTCTGTACATATTCCAACCTTGAAACACAATTACCTGTGCTCTGGCCTAGAATACATTTGTATTTGTTGCCAGAGTCAAGCACTAGTAAATTGTTAGTGAGTATCAAAAACATATGACTTTGTGGCCGTGAATCAGCATTTTCATGTGGATGCACCAAAAAACAAGCCTTGGCAGAGCTAATAGTTCCTGTGTTGATCACAAGTGTTTTGGCTTTGAGTTTTGTTTGTTTTAATCATGGTTTTTGCAAAACTTTATTTTTGGAAAACCTGCCAGGCATCAGCATCATCATTCTACAAAAGAAAGTCCACAAGCAAAAATATTTTGGCTCTCAAAAAGCACACATTGTCATACCAGTCACTTGAAGGAAATGCTTTGTGTGTGTATGTTGCTCTTGTACAAGGTCAGAATGTTATCACTCACAGTGAGGTAGACTGATCTATTGCCTTATGCTGTAGTGAGTGGAAGGATAATGGGAATGACACAAAAACAAGTCAATGGATGAAGATGGCTTGCTAAAAGCCCCTACATACAAGTATACTTTACATATAGTTGTGGCAAAATCCAAAGGTTAAGAACTAACTCCAAATCGAATAAGCAAGCATTTGCAAAGCCATTAGGCATTACCTTTGGGACCTGTTGGCTTTGGCCATGGTTCTAGGCGTGCTACTAAGCAGCCATGCTGTGCAGCATCCTTTTTTTTCTTTTCAATGCTTGCAGATCTGAGTTGGATTGGTAAAAAAGGAGTGCTTGTGGAGCGAAGCAACACAGGGCATGGGCAGTGATGCAGAGAAAGCAACACGAAATGGTAAAGAAATAAGAGGGGTGTGTGACGAGGGAGAGAGAAGCAATGGATTTGTTAGAGAGAACAAGAGAGAGGGGGTGAAACAGAGAGAGATGGAGCTAAGCAGAGCCAGAATGAGAGACTGTGGCAAAAAGAGAGAGGGGTATAATGAGTAAGTTGAGCTAGAGAGAGTAAAAAGAGGGAAATAGGAAGAAAGACAGATATAGGTATGAGCATACGTACACAGTTATCTCTACTGTAATCCGACACTGGAACAGACCATTGTATGTTGGAATGTAAAATCTTGTCCCGCTTTGGGGTAACTTAACATTTTGTCTGCTACAGGAATTTTTAAATATGAGAGAATGTTAATTTGCTTTTGCAAGTCATGCATTTTAGACGGTACTCAGCCCACATGAAATGACACGTGAGAGGTCTGCTTTGGCAGTGAATTGGATCTGGAATTTCTGAGTTTGAGTTGCATGGTCAATATTTATGTGTCACTTTCATAGTTATTTAGACTGTTTCTGTTTTATACTGTTTCTGCCAATATGTAACCTTGAGCCCCAGTTTTGGTCGATTTTGATTGCAGTGGTTCTGTTTATTTGGTGATTCACAATTTTAATCATGGGTAAAACATGGCTTGTCGAACATAGATAAGATGTACTTGCAAATTGTTCGATTGCGTATTGCACTTCAGGTTTTCAATTTGACCAATCTTTTGACTTCTTACCAACGAAATATGAGTGTCTTCCTGGTCGAGGACCACACAGCTTTTTCTCTTATCTGTTCGTATCAAGACCCTGCTGGACTATTGAGTGAAAGAAAGCTTGAATACACAGCTACCTATGTTATATGACAACTCTTTATTAATGTAATAACGGCACTTTCACAATTGCTTAATTAACCATCCTGCTTTCTCAAATTTGCTTGAAAATGCATCATTTGTACACTCTTTTTCAACATTTTCCCGGGGGGAGAGCCTCCCCGAACCTCCCTTAAGTTGTTCGGGCTCGCTTGTTACGCTCGTTCACTGCAGTACATTGTGACAATCCGTTTACGCCCCACCACTTTCAATTGTCACCATCAGCCACTGGCTGGTTCGTTTCAACGGCAGGCTGGGCAGATCCATAGGTATAAATGGCACATTCATATCCATCTAGAGGCATTATTTTATTCGGTAGAGGATATTCTTGTTAATACTGCAGGAATGCTTGTGTTTGTAATATAGAATCAAATCTGTAATTTACTTCTGTTGCAGTGAGATAGGTAGCCCATTGAATCCATTGTGGATGCAGTGCTTAAGCATTCGGAAGGCTTGCCTTTGTAACGGCCTCCAAGGTTGATACTGGGGTTATGACAATTGTATTTCCCCTTTGCTAGTGCTTTCTCTTTCACTACAGCAGTCTGTACTGCTGTGAGTTTTTTCTATTGGTGCAAAACGCATTTCAGCGTTTGTGTACAAATGTGATTTGTATGCAATAGGTACTGTATCGCCTTCATTGAAAGTAATCTAAGTGTACCCGGTTGGTCCAGAGACTATGTGGATCACCAGGTTAGTTGTGTTGACATGTGTGTGTAAATGTTTGGAAGCTATGTTGTCAGCGTATACGGAATATAGGATATCATTATGTTCCTGTGTCATAGGGTGTACTGAAAAATCAGGTCAAATTAAGTCTTAGAGAGGTGTTGTCCTTTCTGTATAATCCAGAATGTATGTCCTGCCAAAATTCAAGAATCGTAAAATGAATTGTAGTCTTTTCACAGTCGTTGGAGGTTTGAGCAGTGAACATTTTTATAGAAATTGTGCTGCCAGGCTTTTGCCTTCACTTGACAACTCACACACTAGAGATAGGACACTGAGGTGGGCAATTTCTGATTTTTTAAAATTGATTATGTAACCCAGGCGAGCAAATCCAAGGTTTATGTTTTTCACTCTGGCCAAGTGTTCCATTAATTCATCCTCCATCAGATAGATATCATCGACATAGGACAATGCCGCTCCATCAACATTTTTAAGTAACTGTATTACCCTGGTTTAAAACAACCTGAGCTGTTGTCATACCTATGGGTTAATCGACAAAATATATTTATCAATGCAGTCAAGAGCCTCTGGAGCCCCACCGGGGTTTGGCCGAGCAATATTGTATTGATTGAATTTTGATTTCAGCAAGTATTCGGGGAATGTTCACACACCTGCCAAGCACCCTGGTTGGTCTGCCAAATGGAAATTAAACAGTAGCGGGACCAATATGCATCCTTGTTTTAGTCCATTGTTGGTTTTGATTTTGTTGGTCGTAGACAATCCAGAAGGGAATCTTATTTTCACCTAGGTTTCTGAATACAAAGTGATGAGTGCTTTTAATAAGGTTTGGGGTATACGCCATCTGTTTAATTTTTACTACAATTTTGGATGGGATACACTATTGAATGCTGTTTGAAAGTCAATATATCCTAGTAACAAGACCCTCCCTTTTGTATATACAGCCAATATTATCTTCAATGTGACAGCCCTTTTAAAAATCTGTTTGTGTGTATGGAACAATTTATGCTCTTCCACCCAAACCATCAGTTCTTGGTGTAAGATACTAGCATAACACCTCCCCTTTATGTTCAGGAGAGCGATCATCTGATAGTTTTCGGAGTTTAATCTGGAACATTTTTTGTGGACCAGAACTAAAAGCGAGCCTCTCCATGACTCTGGAATGCTTCCTCCCGATCTGCATTCCCAGAATAGGGGTGCCAGAATTGTGGCCCATTTTTGCACAGACCCTTTGTACACCATAGTTGGGATGCCATTTGGGCCAGGCACCCCCCTGATCGCATTTTTTAATGATATATACAACTTAGGCAAATGTTATTTCCGTAGTTTCCTTAGTTCCTTTTTGTTGCTACGCACTCTTTGATTCCTTGTTACTTTCCATTTTGTTATGTCTTGTGACTTCATCACTAGTAGGTTGGACATAAAGTGCTTGAATGTAGGGTTCCCAGGCTGTGGGGACAATATTTGTTGCTGTTGATGGTTGATAAATTTGAAGCATTTGTTCATCAAGATCCAAAATTTCCTTTGGTCCCTTGATTTTATAATTTGATGTGCATTTTCTCAGCGTTTATCTTCCATCATTCTCTTATAAGTGAATCTAGCTTTCCTTTATTCCTGGCTGGTTGCTGTGACCCTTGCCTATAGTGTTATGTGTTCACTATTATTGGTCGTGATCCTATGCATTATACTATTTAATTTGCTTTTTATTTTCCCTAATGTTTGTTTATATTCGGTAAGAAGTTGGACTTTTGATGTTAATTTGTTTATACCTGACTTCATTCCGGTGGTTAGGTTTTGCCTCAGTTCTTCCGATATTGACTCCCACAATTTGTGGTCGGTAGTTCATCTCATTCTTGGATTAATTTATCCACAAAATGGTCCACTTTTTATTCAATCTTCTCTTGATACTCCGTGGTCCACCGTACATTTTTACGCGTTCTAATTTGTCTTCAATACCAATCGGGTTGGTTTTTGGACGAGGGCACTGTAAGAGCATTATTTCGCAGGTAAGGATTGCATGATCACTTGCCATAGAAGATATTACTAAAACTTTTTGAATTGTGTGGAAATGAGCAACAAGACCCAGATATAATACAATGTGGCCATTCTAAAGCAAGAAGTGTGTGTATAGGCTGCAGGGGAATCTGTATTTAATCTTCCATTTAAAATACGAAGACCCAATTGATTCAAATGAGCTTTTACTTTTATTCCATGGTTATCTTCCCATGGATACAGAATTCTCATATCAAGAATGGCCCACTTTTGATCATCCAGGGTTACTAAAGGAGAGTTTAATTCTGATACCATAAGATTTGCAATAAAATCGCCCATTATTATCCACAAGTCGTTTGGAAACTGAGATGATAGATCCCTCATAGCTGATATGATTCCACTTAATGTCTTTTCGCGTTTTGCCCTGGATGGGTGGGGATAAATGTGGCCTAGGATCACTGTTTGTTGTTCCAGGCTGCTTGTGTCTGTTTTTTGGATCTTTGCCTTGAGAAATATATAGTCTCAGTGGCCTTTGCACAGTAGTGAGGTCTGCACTGCCAAGTTGATTTTAAAATAAAGTGACAGACCCCCAAGGCGTGACCCCCAACTTGGGAAGCTATTGCATTTGATTCATAGATGGTATAATCCTGCCAAGTTATTGTTTGCGGGCCCATGTTTCATTTAATGCAATAACGACGTAGCTCATCAGTTGGTGTATTGACATCCTTTTGTCTTCATTGTCGATTAATCCTCGAATGTTCCAGGAGCAAATTTTAAGTTAAAGATGGAATTATTTTTACGGTATTGTACACAGGAATATTAGGAACGTGGACTGAGGGCCAGTGGAAGCCAAGTTCAATCTTGAGAATTCTTCCATTTGATAAAGTACTGGTGTGCGCCCCCTTCTTTACCCATTGTAATTTGAAGTGATCCTTTTCTTCAAGGCCTGGTTCTTTCTTAGTCCTTCTCTGGTGCTGTGTAAGATGGAGCCTGCTATGGGCCTTGCTGTGTTGTTATAATACTCTCCTTTTTTTTTATTCCTTTGGTGCTTTGATAGTTCTTTCTTTTAGGATTGCTGGGTATTTTGTTCTTACTTCATCTCTGATCTGAATTTCCCAGCCTCCTAGATGATTTTTATTTAACTGGCTGAAGAATGTTATTTCTGTTGCCTCATTTATCTCACCCACCTCTAGGACACTAAATGTCACGATGTCTGCAGTTTTAATTTTCTCTAGATCTGGCAAGTATGAGCACAGCTACAGGATGTTTCCTCTGTTAAAAGTGTCCCATTTCCCTTGTGACATATACTCAGGGTATGAATTCACCTTTAAGTCTTCGGGATTCATTTTTATGTTCTCTATTGGATTATTTTTTTCTTGTTGTCATCACTGTCTTGCCAATGAGCCAGCATTGACCTCCCTGGGTTCTGGAGGAGACTTTTACGAATGGGTGTTTCTTCTTGTGAGTAGTTGAGCTGTGCTTCTCGAGATAATTCCTCTCCCCTTGCCTTATATTGGGAGTGCTGTAGCTTGTCACAGCTTACCTGGGAGGTATTTAATACCCTATCATTTTGGCTTGTCTCCGTCAGGTCCCATTGTTTTACTTGGGTTGCTGTCTCTTGAGTGTCTAAGGTTTTTTTGGTTTAGAGACATTTTCTTCAATGCCCCCAGATCGATTGCGTTCCTAATGGATTGGGTTTGTAATTACTTTCTCCCAGTTCGTTCCATCTCTGGCTACTTTTAGTTGATAATTGTATTCATTGTTTTGCCATGAACATAGTTCTTTTCCTTTCTGTAATGGTACTTGACCTCCTATGGTGCATTTGTGTTGTGGTCCCCCTGTTAATCCTTTGTCACTCCCCCCGGGTTGCATTTTCCCCATTCCTCTCCTACCTGGACTGGAGGAAGGCTCCATTTGCACTTTACATTCCTTGTTTGCATTCCGAAGCAAGTGTAGAAAAGGTCCTTCTTTGTCTTTCTTATCCCTATTCACTTTGTTTACTTCTTTTTATTTTGTCTTGTTCTTCCTGGATAGATATTGGCCATCCCTAGGAGGTTTTTTGGGACTATTTGTTGCTTCTGTGCTCAGCATTAGATTATTAGCTCTTCTTTGAGGTTTTGTTTTTGCTTTTATATCTTGTTCCTTGCTTATATTCTTTAGTATGGTGTGACTCTCTTGTTTGTAACCATGATTCAGAGATGTGTGCAGCTCCTCTTGTTTGCCTTTGGCTCTTTGTTCTGATAAATCTGAAATCCCTTTGGTAATTGACTTAATTCTTCCCCTAGTTCCGTTTACATTATCTCCCATGCCTCTACTTGGGTAAGTGTTTTTTTTTATTTAACTATGATATGATTTGATATGCATTTTGTTCAGGGCCGGTCCTAGGATTTTCGGGGCCCTGGGCAAAAGGGAATGTGCGAGGCCCCTGAAATTTACATAAGTGACTCCTTCTGATCTCGGGAAGCTGCTTTGTGCAGACTCCAACTGGGCCCCAGCTCCTCCTCTAAGCCACCCCAAACACCTCTTGTACAGCCCATTCCAGACTGAAGGTGTGAGAATTGCTTGGGGGCTGAGTTAAACCTATATGGGTTAAAGTGCTGACAATGGGCACCCTGCGGAGTCTCTGAATGGGCAGCCCGAGAGGTGTCTCCCTCCCCTAGGCCTTCCCACGCCATCCCTTAGAGACTCCAGGAGGGGGGCACCCTTCCATGAGCCCAATTGTAAAGAGACGTATTTCTTTCACTTTGATCGGCAGGGGTACACAAGGACTGGTGGGGTGTTGCCATTGTGTGGGGCCCCATCCTGGTAGTGACGATGATCTTGAATTTGTGACAGTCAGTTATTCATTCATGCCATTCAGCAACACTAGGGCTATTTAATGGCTGTCATGTTATTCCCGCTGCCCGCAACTGCGGGGCCGGCGGCGGGGCCCCCCTGAGCACGAGGCCCTGGGCAGTTGCCCATACCGCCCATGGCTAGGACCGGCCCTGATTTTGTTGTTGCTGAGGGTATGAATTATGAATTGATTCTGTCTTGCTGTCTATTTGCCTCTCTCTTCAGGTCCCTAATTAGGGAGCTCATCATAACATTTCCAACTTCTTTAATATAGGGCTGAAACAACATTCCTCATAATTTTGGGGCTGCTCTATCCTGGCCTGGGCTCTGTGTATCAAGGAGTTTGGTCAATCTAATTTGGTGTCAATTCCAGATATTAGGCCGGCCACCAACTGGAGTATATTTATTTGAACATTCAGCGTGTCAGCATATAGGCAGGCCGCATTGGCCATTGAGCTCAATGCTTTATTAGTGTGGTTATAAGAAGGTTCTTGATCTTGCGAACCGATAAGGCAAAGTTCTCTTCCCTTGACGATGTTCCTGATTTAGGGGGCTCATTATCCCAAGTAAGAAAGCAAAAGTTTAAATGATTTGAGCAACAGCTTGCTTTTTCTTTTTTTCTTATTACTTTCATGTCAGCAAGCAGTTATAGAAGAAATAGATCTAACTTATAAATAAAAATAACCAAGAAAATATTCATTATATACAGTAACACATAAAGCAAACGATAGTACATACACATAAATTGATCAAGCAGTAAACAAGAAATTCAAATCCATTTTGTTAGAGGGGCCCATACATTTTGACCAAATATATTTTTTCTAGCCCCCTTCAATGTATAAGCCGCCATCTCCAAATGATATATAGATAGTAATCTAGCCTGCCAATTGTTAAAAACCGGTGGATCAGAATCTAGCAATCTGGAAGTAATACAGGATCGATATTCTGACATACAAATACTGCTGATCTAATTCCAACTTGATTTGTCTGGAGCCCTAATATTACCATTTCTGCAGACAATTGTAGATGAATCCCCAAACTCGTATTTAAGAAAAGTTGAACATCCCTGATAAATGAAAATAATTTGGGACAATTAAAGAACATGTGAACTGAATCAGCAGCCATAAAACCACATTGATTGCACTTATCCCCACTTTTCGATTTCCATTTTGCCAGTTTAGCAGGAGTATAATATAAATCCAAAATTGAAATAAAATGTTGACTTTTGAGTGACCCATTAAATAAAATGTTAATGGATAATTCAATTGCTCTCGTCAAATCTATTTTATCCACTTCCAGTTTTCTTTGCCATTTAATTTCAATTAGACATAGGTCATCTTTTAGCCTATTTAACATCACCTGATATACTGAACCGATTTTCTTTTCTCGTCTGCTAACTTCAAATATATTGATCCGATTCAATAGTGGTTGATCTAGAAGTCCTTTGTGGTCCAGAAAACATTGTATTTGGAGATATTTGAAAAAATCCGTTCTCATCAAATTATATTTTTGCTGCAAATAAAAGAAGGAGGCCATTTGATCCCCCTGATATAAATTTCCTTATGTATGAACTCCTGCAAAATGCCAGTTTAGCATTACTTGGTCCCTAAAAATCTCTGGTAAAACCCGACAATTAACTAGGGGCGTGGAATAGTTTAAGTCTGAACACACTGTAGGTAGCAAGGACCCCCTGATAAGGATAAATATCCTGGGACAGGGTAAACAATATGTGAAAAAACAATCCCAGGCATAAACTGAGGAAAATACACAATAGATTAAACAAACAAACTAGTTCAGTTAGAAAAATTATTTATATTTTAATTTGATAAAAAGGGATAATAAAAATTAAACACATTAATCACAGTTGATAAAAAGGTTGATACATATGTATTCACAAAACTGATAAAAAAAGGGTTAAATGGTCTCTAGTCAACGCGTTTCGACATATACAATATGTCTTCATCAGGACATTAACCATCAACAAGCTCTGTAAGACATAATTATAGCATAAAATTACTATAAATGTAAAAATATTATCACATGATTACTACTGAACTAGTTTAAAGTTTGTTAGTACATTCTATTGGTAAACAGTACATTCTTCATTCCAAATATATGATATACCGCTCTAATAAGACAGCAAAATAGTTAAATACCTATATCTACAAGTGGGTCTTTGTAAAAATGCAAGAACTGGTTTAGCAAACAACAAATCTTGATTGATTGATTTAGCAGAACGAGACATGGTGTAATTATTGTTCACAAGCTTCCTAATAGACCACCTTCCTATTAATATAGGATAACGCTCACTTAATTTCATTTGGGACAGGTTGTAAAACAGGGAGTGGTGTGCTTGTTAGATATCCTCTGTATTAAGTGTTTCACATCATAAACATTTATCTACTATTATTTCAACTTTAATTTGCAAAAGGATTTTTTGAAGATCTAAGAGCATATTCTGTCTCTATCATTATATAGGTACAAGGCAAAAGGTGATAAAGGCATATTCACCAAGATATACACAAATGTCTATTACTAAACTCTTTATACAACCAATATAATGTTATATACTAAGACCGTGCAAGAATAAAGGTAAAAGAAAAAAGAAAAGATAAGAAAAGGACAAAGTAGATAATTAATAAAGAGTTAATGCGTCAATGAGGAAAGGGATATTTATTCTTTTTATTATGTGTTTACCATTGGACTAGTCTACCTAAGCTAAAGCGTTGCTCTTTTACTTAAAACAAGGCAGAGATGCATTCTTATTTTTTGGTAGGGTGGCCCAATAACCATACTTAAAAGTACTACATTCTTACCTATGGGGCAGCAAAATATGGGGACATGTGTTGCGTCTCTTCTTTATTTGTCCAACAATTGGAAGCAAGGTCAAAAAGATCCTAAAGTGAAATGATATAGTCACAATAATGCGCATTATAGTGTTAAAGGTGGTCTAGAATGAAAAAGGGTTTTTTTTTTAAAGTTTTTATTTTTAATTTTTACTCCCCCATTCTTACCCTAAAAGTAGAGTTTATACGTCCCACAAAGTTGATTCCGATCTTTAAGATGGAAGGTAACGTAGTGAATTAGAAGGCTGTATTTGCTACCTATCAAAGAGGAGAAGGAAAATACACACGATGGATACTTAAATCAAGAATACTATGATACCTATCAGAGTATAGCCTATACACTGCTTACCACATGGAAAAGGTGAAGTCGCTTATGGTTCGGGGCAACTGTTACTAGTAACAGCTGCACACGACGATGACTTCTGAAGCTGTATCTTAGGGGGCGGGGAGACTCCTAACTGAAAGAACAATTGTCCTTAATTTAATTTAATTGGAAACTAGTGTGCACATGATATTACAGATAATGCTTCACAAAGAGCGATGGCTCTAACATACCTTTCTGGACGTTATATAATCATCATTGTCGACAAGGTTATATGGAAAATGACGCCGGATGTAGAGCCGGCTTACTGCAGAGCGGATTAAACTCCCAAAGCGTGCGAGAACGCTTCACCACACAAGCATGTCCTGTGGGGGGAGGACAGAACAATTCAAGTTTTTCGGGCAGACTCCTACGGGAGTTCAAGGTATTATTAACTGCATGATACACACGCTTACCGTAAGCGCTAAGGGAAATACGCCGTTTCCAAAAGAGGTTGCAATTAAAACTACACGCACGTGATTCTTCCTAGATATATATCGTTCCTGTTGAGAAAGGGAACGCTTTAATGTAACCAGCGTCAAAACGAAGTAAATAAATTGACTGTCCTCATCGAGGTTTAAGGTAGCTTACCGAGAGCGCCAAAGGTAGCCAGCTGCATCCGGGGTTCTGCCAGCGGGTCAGTTTGTGGAAATAGAGCAATTCTAATAGGTCGATTTATGCGTGCTTTTATATGCACATTTCCAATTGGGTAAGCTCTAATCTGCGTGTTTCTTAAAGGGAACAAGCTCTGATATAGTCTAGTCTATGAATGTATGTAGCGCTGGAAACAAAACTTGTAGGAAAATACAGGGGAAAATGCAGCACTATGCTTCGAGGAATAAATGGATGCTACTACATACTATAATGCGTTTATCTCGACTCCATACTCTGCACTTAAGTCGGTAATTATAAAAAAATATATAGTGATCAAAATTGAATTACATTATAAGCAAAGGCTATTATGTCAACTCTCCATGAATAAATACACCTTAATACTGAATGGAAACCTTAAGCAGTTTAGAATCAAGGATTCAAACCGACTTGAAAATTTATAAGATAGCATTCTCCCAGGGCAATTCATTATTGAGTCCCTGGGTGAAAGTCTTGAGGGAGAAGATCCAAAAGACTTCGCGTTTCTTTCGTATCTGTTCTCCTCCCTTATTATTTGGAATATTAATTTTCTCTAGTATGCGCCATCGCAGATCGGATGGGGCATGTTTGTAATCATTGAAATGTGCAACCAGGGGTGCAGACAGTTTATTGGTCCTAATGGCGGACCTGTGCTCTGTCAGCCGAGTTTTTATCGGTCTGGAAGTTTCGCCCACATATCCCAGATGGCAAGGACACAGGAGCAAATAGATAACATTACTAGTGTTACACGTCCATAGATCACTGGCTTTGATGTCATAACCATTTAGTTGAAAAGATTCTCCTATTATGATGTCTTTACAGGATTGACAGGAACCGCATCTAGAGGTGCCTTTCACAGGGTTGGATCCTTGTATAGATTTTTGTATGAAAGGAGGCTTTTCAGAGGTACCTATGTGTCTTGATCTTACAATGAAATCTTTAAGGTTCTTATTTCTGCGATGCGCAGACATAGGTTTCTTCAGTTTGGGTTTTGAGGGCTCTATGTTTAGCAAATGCCAATTTGCATTTACTATCTGCCTAATGGTGGCATTCATGGTAGAGTGTCGTGTGACACACACCAATTTTGTTTCCTGGGTCTCATTTTTGGGTTTCAGAAGTGCATCCCGATCATAAAATCTAGCTCTCTTGTAAGCTTGTCGGACTAATCGATGGGGATAACCTCTGTCAATGAATTTTTTCTTCATTATTTCTGATTGGGTGTCATAATCCTTGATGTTAGTACAATTACGTCTTACTCTGAGAAACTGTGAAAATGGTATTCCATCCTTTTGGCTCCTAGGATGATAGCTGGAGAAATGGAGCAAGGTATTTCTCGAGGTAGGTTTAGTATATAGGTCCACTTCTAGTTTTTTATCTCCATTCCTGATATATATATCTAGGAATTCAACTTTCGTGGTATTGAACCTAGCAGTGAAGTGTAAATTTCCATCTGCAAGGTTGATCCACTCCAAGAATTCCACAAGAGTCTGTTCCCCACTGGTCCAGATGAAAAAAATATCATCAATGTACCTGTGCCAGTGGGAAACAGACTCGTAGAATGGGGCCATCTCATTGTAGATATTACGTGCCTCAAAAAGAGCCATATATATATTCGCTATCGAAGGGGCCATGGCTGCCCCCATGCTCACACCCTTGATCTGTTGATACATACGATTACCAAATTGAAAAACATTCTCCTGTAGCACTATGGACAAACACTCGTAGACAAATTGTTTATTGCAAGGTATCTGGTGGAGATCTATAAACCACATGGTCGCATCCAAAGCGCCTTTCTGTGGGATGTTGCTGTATAAAGCTTCAACATCCAGTGTTACAAGAAGGTCTTTATTTTCATTGAATGTTAGGTTTTCTACTTTCGCTATTATCTCTCCAGTATCTTTAATGTAGGATGGAGATAAAGATATATAAGGTCTTAAGACATTATCAACATACTTGGAGATCGCTTCAGTGGGGGTACCAATTGTGGACACTATTGGTCGATAAGGTGGGTCCTGCTGATTCTTGTGCATCTTGGGCAAACCATAGATGCATGCTAGTTTACCCTGGGAGGTGTTTAGAAATTCATATTCTTTTTTAGTTATTATTTTTCTATCTAAGGCTCTTTTTGTTGTTTCACGAATCTTTCTCATCACTTTGTTTGTTGGATCATTCATAACTTCCTTATAGAAAAGATGGTCATTGAGCATATTGAGCATGTTAGTTTCATATGTTTGACAATCTATGAGGACAATGCCACCTCCCTTGTCGCTACTTTTTATTATTAGGGATTTGTCATTTTTCAAATCACTCAAAGAGTCATGCTCATCTTTAGTAATGTTGTACTTTGATTTGGGTATGAACCTTAAAGCGTGTTCTAATTTAGCAAGAACCACCTTCTCAAAAATAGCCACCTCGGGACCCACTTGGTCCAATGATGGTGTAAATGTAGAGGGTAAGGCTACGATGTTATTTGCAGTTTCTTCCTGTTCCATTTCTATCCTATCTAAAAAGAATTTTTGTAGTCTTATTTTTCTAAAAAATGCATGAACATCTTGGTATAGTTCAAATGAATTGACATTTGCATGAGGTACAAAGGTCAAGCCCTTTGATAATAATGAGATATCTGAGGTTTTGAGGTTATGTTTTGATAAATTGAAAATGGGGATCACATCCATTGTCTCTGGTACTGCCGGCTGCGAGTCTCCAGATAGTATTGGGGCTGGGGTTCCATTTGATGTTGGTAAGACTGATGTTGACCCCGAGTTGTCGGTTGAAAACGTACCCTCTGTCTTCCCCGTTTCCCTCCTCGGTACCCTAAAAAAGGCTGGCGAGTATTCCTACGGCCATTTTGGGGGTTATAGTGACCGTCGTCCGGGTAATTTTGCTCATTGTCGGATTCAGGATCTGACGAGTCAGTGAAGTTGTTTATTCTCTGATGGTTGTAGTTTCCATCACCCTGTTGGTTGTCAGGTTTGTAAAATCCTTCACCTAAATAAGGGTATGCTCGTTCCAAGGTATAGAACTTTTTGTCCTTGGCGAATTTTTCTTGCTTTCTTTTGGTTAAATACTCAGCAAAAGACAAAATATCGTTGTTCAGGGATTCAAGTTGTTTATCTGCGTCTGTTAACACTGTTGACGTTCTGATTTTATTTTCTAGCTCTTCTATTTCTTTTTTAATATCTGAGGCTATCTCCTTGGAAGTAGATATAATAAGGATCATTAGGTCCCTAGAGCACCTACTAGCTATCAGGCTCCATTTGTGTATAAATGTCTTAATATCTACAAACAACCCAGGGATATTCCTGACCCGTAAACCTAAAGGAATGATGGCAGATTTGAGGTAATTTAACATAAACTCACCATGAGCTTCTATCCTTATTAGTTTCTTTTTTAAGTTTGACAATTTAACTAGATCACTATTACTTTGTGGTTTAGACATAAAGTTAGTACCTGATGGTACACTTGTGCCAACAAGGGTAGCGAATTCATCGTCAGAGAAACCAAATGTTTCCATGTGAGCCATATTATGTACTTGTCTATATAGGATATAGGAAATGGATAAAAGAAAAGAAAATTATGAATCAGACGACAGATTGAAACAAAGACCACCACAGTCTAGATAGAGTGAGCGGTAAATTAATAGACAAGAAAGGTCCCACACGGAAACCGTGGGTAATATACTGTAGGTAGCAAGGACCCCCTGATAAGGATAAATATCCTGGGACAGGGTAAACAATATGTGAAAAAACAATCCCAGGCATAAACTGAGGAAAATACACAATAGATTAAACAAACAAACTAGTTCAGTTAGAAAAATTATTTATATTTTAATTTGATAAAAAGGGATAATAAAAATTAAACACATTAATCACAGTTGATAAAAAGGTTGATACATATGTATTCACAAAACTGATAAAAAAAGGGTTAAATGGTCTCCAGTCAACGCGTTTCGACATATACAATATGTCTTCATCAGGACATTAACCATCAACAAGCTCTGTAAGACATAATTATAGCATAAAATTACTATAAATGTAAAAATATTATCACATGATTACTACTGAACTAGTTTAAAGTTTGTTAGTACATTCTATTGGTAGCTGCAGCTGGCTACCTTTGGCGCTCTCGGTAAGCTACCTTAAACCTCGATGAGGACAGTCAATTTATTTACTTCGTTTTGACGCTGGTTACATTAAAGCGTTCCCTTTCTCAACAGGAACGATATATATCTAGGAAGAATCACGTGCGTGTAGTTTTAATTGCAACCTCTTTTGGAAACGGCGTATTTCCCTTAGCGCTTACGGTAAGCGTGTGTATCATGCAGTTAATAATACCTTGAACTCCCGTAGGAGTCTGCCCGAAAAACTTGAATTGTTCTGTCCTCCCCCCACAGGACATGCTTGTGTGGTGAAGCGTTCTCGCACGCTTTGGGAGTTTAATCCGCTCTGCAGTAAGCCGGCTCTACATCCGGCGTCATTTTCCATATAACCTTGTCGACAATGATGATTATATAACGTCCAGAAAGGTATGTTAGAGCCATCGCTCTTTGTGAAGCATTATCTGTAATATCATGTGCACACTAGTTTCCAATTAAATTAAATTAAGGACAATTGTTCTTTCAGTTAGGAGTCTCCCCGCCCCCTAAGATACAGCTTCAGAAGTCATCGTCGCGTGCAACTGTTACTAGTAACAGTTGCCCCGAACCATAAGCGACTTCACCTTTTCCATTTGGTAAGCAGTGTATAGGCTATACTCTGATAGGTATCATAGTATTCTTGATTTAAGTATCCATCGTGTGTATTTTCCTTCTCCTCTTTGATAGGTAGCAAATACAGCCTTCTAATTCACTACGTTACCTTCCATCTTAAAGATCGGAATCAACTTTGTGGGACGTATAAACTCTACTTTTAGGGTAAGAATGGGGGAGTAAAAATTAAAAATAAAAACTTTAAAAAAAAAACCCTTTTTCATTCTAGACCACCTTTAACATTATAATGCGCATTATTGTGACTATATCATTTCACTTTAGGATCTTTTTGACCTTGCTTCCAATTGTTGGACAAATAAAGAAGAGACGCAACACATGTCCCCATATTTTGCTGCCCCATAGGTAAGAATGTAGTACTTTTAAGTATGGTTATTGGGCCACCCTACCAAAAAATAAGAATGCATCTCTGCCTTGTTTTAAGTAAAAGAGCAACGCTTTAGCTTAGGTAGACTAGTCCAATGGTAAACACATAATAAAAAGAATAAATATCCCTTTCCTCATTGACGCATTAACTCTTTATTAATTATCTACTTTGTCCTTTTCTTATCTTTTCTTTTTTCTTTTACCTTTATTCTTGCACGGTCTTAGTATATAACATTATATTGGTTGTATAAAGAGTTTAGTAATAGACATTTGTGTATATCTTGGTGAATATGCCTTTATCACCTTTTGCCTTGTACCTATATAATGATAGAGACAGAATATGCTCTTAGATCTTCAAAAAATCCTTTTGCAAATTAAAGTTGAAATAATAGTAGATAAATGTTTATGATGTGAAACACTTAATACAGAGGATATCTAACAAGCACACCACTCCCTGTTTTACAACCTGTCCCAAATGAAATTAAGTGAGCGTTATCCTATATTAATAGGAAGGTGGTCTATTAGGAAGCTTGTGAACAATAATTACACCATGTCTCGTTCTGCTAAATCAATCAATCAAGATTTGTTGTTTGCTAAACCAGTTCTTGCATTTTTACAAAGACCCACTTGTAGATATAGGTATTTAACTATTTTGCTGTCTTATTAGAGCGGTATATCATATATTTGGAATGAAGAATGTACTGTTTACCAATAGAATGTACTAACAAACTTTAAACTAGTTCAGTAGTAATCATGTGATAATATTTTTACATTTATAGTAATTTTATGCTATAATTATGTCTTACAGAGCTTGTTGATGGTTAATGTCCTGATGAAGACATATTGTATATGTCGAAACGCGTTGACTGGAGACCATTTAACCCTTTTTTTATCAGTTTTGTGAATACATATGTATCAACCTTTTTATCAACTGTGATTAATGTGTTTAATTTTTATTATCCCTTTTTATCAAATTAAAATATAAATAATTTTTCTAACTGAACTAGTTTGTTTGTTTAATCTATTGTGTATTTTCCTCAGTTTATGCCTGGGATTGTTTTTTCACATATTAAGTCTGAACACAACCTGAATCTCTTTTTTAATTGCTTCCATATTTGAAATACAGTTATAATAATTTTTAATTTGTTTTTTTTTGTAGTAGCTAGGCTCAATTATTCTAACTAGACATTGCCTAGCCTCTGTCCCTAATACCATTTCATATATTGAGGGGCTGACTGATTCTCCCAGGCAGACATCCAGAAATATTAAAATACCCATATTTTTCAAAAAGACAGCCCAGTAATACAAACGAAAATTCGGAATACCCCATCCTCCTCTAGCTCTTGGTAGAATGCACCACTTCATGGTTCTTGTAGTTCTATGATACCCCAAAGAAACCCCGAAGTCATTCTATCTATCTTACCACAAAAAACGGATGAGAAAAGCAGAGGTATCGTACAAAATAAATATAAGAATTTTGGAAATATGTAAATTTTTTATACGTTAGTGCGACCATATAGTGAAAGATGTAGATTATTAATCTTTCCAAGGTTTTATTAGCTGAATTTAATATAGGATCTACGTTAAGCCGTACTATATCATCTATTTTAGCCGATATTGTAATACCAAGATAGAGGGCGACTGAAGAGAAGACTAAATCATTTGTGCGGCCTTCCTCCGAATGAACAGCTGAGTTTTCGAAACATTTAATTTATAACCCGAATAACCCCCGAATTCTTGCGCCAACTCAACTATTTTAGGCAGAGCACACATAATATCTGAGGTTACGATAGGCACATGGTCTGTGTAAGCAAAAACTTTATATTTGATCTGATGTATCCTCACCGGAGTAATTCTGGTCTCTTTTTCCAATCCAATTAAATAAGGTTCAATATACAGCGCAAATAACAAGGGAGATCAGGGACATCCCTGCCTAGTCCCCCTTGTTATTGCCAAATTATCAGACACCCCCCCGCTATCTGAATTGCAGCCTTCGGGTAAGTGTATATTGCCTGTATTGATATTGTATTCAATGTGGCCCACAAAAATCTCCAGGAGACCCTGTTGAATGCTTTTTCAGCATCCAATGGGCCACCGAGACAGGAGAGCTTGTAGCTTGTGCCCAACCCAATAACAATATAATCCTCTTCACATGATCAGTTGTATCCCTATTTAAAATAAATCCATGTTGTCTAGTTGAAACTAAGAATGGCATAAAGTCATTCAACCTATTGGCCAGAACGTTTGAAAAAATCTTGCTATCTGCATTGATAAGCGAAATGGGTCTATATGATCCTAACTCAGTGCCCAACTCTCCCTTTCTTTTTAAAGTTAACTATAGTTGCTAAGGACCATGACCATTGCCCAAAAAAGCTTGATGAAACACTTTCAACAATTCTGGTTTTAGAAATCTACGGAAGGTGCAAAAGAATTCCAGAGGTATATTATCTGGTCCCATAGCCTTACCAGAAGCTAAACCTAAAATAGCTGTTTTAATTTCTTCCCATGTGATCGGGCGGCTAATATAGTTTTCTGTAATTCCGAAAGTCCTTCAAAGTACTCTAAAGCATTCTTTTCTACGTCTACACCATCAAAAGACTCATTGTATAGTGAGTGATAAAAATCACAGAATGCTTTTAATATTCCAGTTTTGGACTCTTGTACAGCCTCGTTCAGGTCATAAATTTTCAAAATATCGTTAGATATTGCCTTCTGTTTTAGTCTTTTAGCTAACACTCTACCGGTTTGCTAACTAAGTTGAGAACATCCTGTCTTATATTGTCTATGTTTGAGAGCAATTTGGTCAGCTATGTTAGAATAAATTGTAGCCCTTTTGATGGTTAACTCTTGTTGGGCAGCTTCAACACCCTGACCCTGTTTAATAATTTCAACCAGATTAATTTCTGCCTTTAATACCAAATCGGATTCCTCCCTAAATTTACTCCGTCTAGCTTTACGTTGAAAATTCGAATAGCTAAGAGTTTTCACCCTAATTATTGCCTTAAAGGCATCCCAAACAATTTGAACAGAAGCAGTTTCATAATTAATCTTAAAAAACTCCTCAATAATTTTACCCATACATTGACAAAAGTCCTCCTCCAATAATAAGTTTCTTTGAAACGACCAGCTGGTTTTTAAATTCCTTGTTTGAGAGGCTAATTTTATTTCAAGTATTAGTGGGTTGTGATCTGATATGAGTTTTGGAAGAATCTCAATATTAGCATTTTCTTTAAGACATTGAGAAATAAAAAAGTAGTCCAAACGAACCAGTTTTTGATGTGGGGCAGAAAAAAAACCTAAATCCAGGCTCATTCGAGCGAAAAGTGTTCCAGACATCAATAAGCCCATTTTCTAAAATCTGCTTGCGTAGAGCTCTATAGGTCTGAATTTTTCTGCCCATGTACCTCCCACTTAGCCTAATATCAGACCCAGCCTCAATATGAATATTTAAATCCCCACACAAAATTGTCGGTTGAGTCCATGAGGCTATTTCCATACTAATAAAATTCATAAGTTCAGCGTCGTCCAAATTCGGACCATACAATGTGCACACAGTAAACCTATTTTCGTCTATCTTAAGCTCTGCCAGTCCCCATCTCCCCCATTTATCTGCCAATGTTTTAACACACACGCCTAAGCCCCGTTTCATAAAAATAGCAACCCCTCTTTTAATCCCGGTCTGCTTTGAGCATACTAATAGATCTAAACCTAAGTTTTTTAACCATTCCCTCTTTTCCCAAGGAATATGTGTCTCTTGTAAGCACAATATGTCTAATTGTAACAGCTGGATAATTTTAGACAAAATCCCCCTTTTCTTAGCGTCATTAAGCCCATTGATATTCAACGTACAAATCCTTAGTTTCCTATCCATTTTCTTGTATGAAGTAAACAACAAACGTATCTTGCTTCTAAAGGAAAAAGACTTCACCCTAAAAAATGACTTAGAAAAAAAACCATCCTAATTTCCGCCGAATGATAACTGCTGCTGACTTACACCCCCCTACCACCACCACCACCCTACCATCACCTCCCTAGCACCCCCCTCCACATACCCCCACCCACCCATACCACCATATGAGGCACAAGGACTATTAGTTCCTGAAAACACAGAGTGCCCCCCCCCTTTCCTGGGTCGGAAAAGAAGAAAACATCATTATCAATAAAGCCAACTGTACACAAACTTAGTGTTCACCCTAAAAGGAAAAACCACCCCTCAACAAGGCCTGTTTAAAAGGAGCAATCAAAAAAAGACACAAACATAAGAAAAACCAAGTGGGCCCCCACTAGAGAAGCATTCGTAAAAAGAGCAAAGTTAACATCCCTTTGTTTCACAATGACATCAAATATTCTTTTGCAACATTTTTGGAAAAAAAGAACCCAGTTTGCCCTTTTACAATAACTTTTAGCTTGGCCAGATTCTGCAAATACACCACTGCTCTCTTTTCCTGAAACTCAGCAATTTGTTGACGTAAATGCCATCGTTTGGACACAGTAGCTTGGCAGAAATCCGGCGGAACTAAAAAAATTACACCCTTTTGCTGCTCTTTTCTTGTCAGGCCTGGCAAGATCAAAGACTGCTTCTCTTGCTAAAAAAATATTAAATCTAACCAAAATGGCTCTTGGGCGATCACCCTCTGTTTGTCTACTCTTTTTAATTGTGAATGGAAAACGATGCTCCATCTCCATTACTAATGACCAGTCCCATGACGTTAATTCTGGAAATGCCTCACAAAAGAGCTCACACACAAGTTTATGCACATCTGGCCCCCCCAAAGCCTCAGAGACCCCCAAAATTCGCAAATTGTTTCTACGTGTCTGATTCTCCAACTCTGAAAGCTTAAAGCTAATATCATCTCGCTGAGCTTTTATAGAGCTAATCTCTGATTTCTGTGCGGCCACCTCATCCTCCAACGTCGATATTCTAGCCTCTGCTTCTGTGACTCTTATTGAAATATCAGTACAGATTTTTGTGACCTGTCTTACTGCATTTTGAACCTTGCGACACGTAGCTTGTGTGCGGGCAATCTCCGTCTTTGTGTTCCGCTCTATGTGCCACCATAGTTTGATAAATCATCGATAATGTCACTTCTTGACCAGCACAATGTTCTTCAAATCGCGTACTTTCTTCGAGAGGGACAGACTGAGCTCCAACTTCAGGGGATGCAGCACAAAGATCAAGAGATTAATTTCTAGAACCCTGAGACCTCCTAGCTCTATGTATCTTAACAGTTGTAGCAGATCCAAAAGGTGTCTCGCTCATCCTTAGCTAATCCTCAATACTACTGCCTTCGTCTGGATAGTCTGCCCAGTCTTTATCAGTGCTTTCGTCCGATGAATGGTCTGACATCGAAAAAAATGTATCCGCAGTTTCTTGAAAACCTGTAGGGTCAGGATCCGAAGCTTCAGTAGGTACTAATAATACTATTGACTCAGCCGAGTGGTTCATGCTACCAAAATCCTCTGTAGCTGTTAGAGAGACAGGTCGTACTCCAACTCCCACAATTCCACTGGATGGGTTTTCCTCGTTGATTTTTTTAGGATTAGACAATAGCGTTTCTACTGGCATAATACACGGCATCTCTACAGAAAGAACATCCTGAGCCGTCAAACTTGCAGAATTCCCTCTAATATCATTCATAGGAGCGTCGATAGCCTCCGTTACTGGGCTCTGTGTGCAGAGTCTGAGCATTTTTAATATGCTGCTTTCAAATAATTTAGTATATACAATGGTTCTGTCGGGTATATAGATTGATTACTTCAAATACATATTCATTTTACAAAGTTATTTCTTAATCAATCATCAATTACCTTGAATGATAAACATGGAGTCCAAGGCGGCTTGGCAGCTTTGTTGGTGAGGCGGGAAGCTGTGGAGGCTGTTCTCTGGTCAGCCCGATCAGCTTGCGACAGGTTGCAACAGCCTCCCACCACTCCTTCAGTTCCTCTACTCCTCGGTGACCAGATCCTCCTGCCTCTGTCGCCGGACTCCAAGAACTCAAAGAATGTGGGATGGTTCTGCTCTGGGTGTACACTAGACAGCCTGGCCTAACCCAGGAATATAACAAGTCGACTCCGTTCTTGTTGGAGTCCTGCACAGTCCTTTCTTTGTTGAACCTTTTAAGTGCAGTATGTGCAGTATTTCAGAGACCAATCCTCTCTTTGAGGCAGTTCAGGGGTCCAGCAGGACACTCCTTCTTCTTTTCCAGGCAGTTATCTAGTGAGCTCTGCAGAACTGCCTTATTTATCCTTCGTTTTTGGGCTTGAGAGCGGGGCACCCTAACCAGAAGGGACAAAGCTACCTCCCTCTAGTATGATCACTTCTTGTGAAGTGCAGCAACCTTCTAGTCCAGAATGCAAAATTCACCCAAAAATAAAAAATTGAGAAACTCTCTCCTTGGAGTGTGTGTCTGTGTAACCCAACCTAGAGGTGTGTGACTAACAACAGACTACTCTACACAGTCCCCTTCCAGCCCCCCTCCTGATCGTAGTAGGTCCTCTTATCTGGTCTGGCTAGAGATCGAGAAAGTAAGGGTGGTCTAGGTCCTGTGACATCTTTTTTTCTGTAGATGCTCCTGGTTTTGAAGTCCTGCTTATCTACTCAGCCCCTTTCCCTGCCCCAATGATAGAATCACCCTCCTAACTGATCTACATAAACAAAAGGATTCTATCAATGTGTAATGGTGACTAATTTTTGATTTTTTTGTGATTATCTACTATATAGATGTGGAACGAGGCTCTCTCTTAGAATGACAAGACGAGGGCACTATGTGCTTTTAAAATACCCCTCACACATTAAGAATCCCTTAGTGTCATTCTTCATCATGGGGTCTTCCCGTCCCTCTGCGGGGCAGGGCGTGCTACGACCTACGAACTACGTGGGAGCACTAATTTCGTTGTGACAAAAGGCCATGTGTTAGCGCAGTGTAGGTGATATCAGTGAAGTGTAGGGACCTATATATGTGAGTGCAAAAAAATTAAAAATTCCCTGGCTAGTAGAAAAAATATCTTTTATTAACTTCTCTGGCTGGGAACGTTAAACAAGGGGGGTTTGTGGTAGAGCTATTAGCTAGCTACCTGGTCAACATGTTTCATAAGCAGTCCCCTACTGGCTTATTCATCAGGACCTCTGGTGGTCCCTACAAAATTATACTCTAATTGGTTCTAAAGTAATATGCCTAAAGTCCTACAACAAGGTGGCAAAAATCGGCCACCTGGTTGAGCTTCTGGGCATGAGTAGGCCCTAGGTGAAGCATGAAAAATATTGACCTATTGTGGTCTCTGTAAAAGAAAATGGGAGAAAAAATACAAGACATATTTACAAGGTTATTTCCACATAGTTATCAACGTCTGTATTATATCGAGGGTCACACAATTATTGCGTGACCCCTCTTGATTTAAGCATTCGTGTTACGCTTCATGAGGAGAGAGAAAAGCTAAATGTACTTTTCTTAAAGATAATGTCACTCGTTTTGGCAAACTATTGTCAAGCGGATATCTTCAACCACACAATATGCGGGCAAAATGATCTCAAAACACACACACATGTGACTCCATACACTCAAGTAGCACCCTCACGACAAAGAGACTACGGAAATAAGGACTCGGTTGCTATGAATATCGAATGAAAGATCGTGGGTCCGGATTTCAAAAGTAATATTAAAAAGTTTCAAATATTTTTTAAATGAAGGAAAATAAAATAAAAGGAAGCAAGGGGACATTGTCAATCCACGAAAGGTGTGGGAAACCAAGTAAAAAGCATGCATACATACTAGTAAGGCAAATGTTGCGTGCCCCATGAGCTGGCAAACGAAGGGTGTTCCACGCGGTAAACTGTAAAAGAAAACCGCACCCTTTTGTCAATTACGCGTTACTCGTAAATAAATTTGGTCCTGGTGGTGTAAGTGACTAAGTTTAGAGACTCGTGGTCGGAGTCTATTACTTACGTTACGTTATTACTTTAGAACCAAAACTGAGTATTATTTTGTAGGGACCACCAGAGGTCCTGATGAATAAGCAGTAGGGGACTGCTTATGAACCATGTTGACCAGGTAGCTAGCTAATAGCTCTACCACAAAACCCCCTTTTTTAACGTTCCCAGCCAGAGAAGTTAATAAAATATATTTTTTCTACTAGCCAGGGAATTTTAAATTTTTTTGCACTCACATATATAGGTCCCTACATTTCACTGATATCACCTACACTGCACTAACACATAGCCTTTTGTCACAACGTAGTTCGTAGGTCATAGCACGCCTCGCCCCGTAGAGGGACGGGAAGACCCCCATGATGAAGCATGACACTAAGGGATTCTTAGTGTGTAAGGGGTATTTTAAAAGCACATAGTGCCCTCGTCTTGTCATTCTAAGAGAGAGCCTAGTTCCACACCTATATAGTAGATAATCACCCAAAAATTAAAAATTAGTCACCATTACACATTGATAGAATCCTTTTGTTTATGTGTACCATTGGAGCCCCAGGCCTCTTCACTCCTACTCATGGAGCAGCTTGGCTCAGGCTGTCAAAGGCTGACCATTCAAACTGCTACAGGGCTGCTTTAGGCAACTTCAGGATATTACGTTTTAAAATTACTTTCCTGCAACAGTTTAATTAAATCCAGCATTGGCAAGTTGTTGAGTTTAATGAAACTATTAATTTTATATGTTGAATGATGTGTGTAGCAAGCTCCAATCCAAAGTTAGATGTTATTAAATGTCATAAAGTACTCCCATGCTAGCCTATAGGGTTAGAAACATTGAAATAGGGAACAACAACATAGGCTGTTTTTCCCTTCCAGGCCATATAAAACATTATTTATATTGTCCTTGCTTTCTATAACTATTCACTCTACCCTTGGGGCACATGGAGCAGACCTTAAGGGTGATATATAAATAATGAAAAGGGAGTTTTGGACGTTGGCGGTGCGTTTAATTCCAAAGTCGAATGTGGACATCGTTTTATGTTAAAACCAGCCTGCACAGCAGGCTTGGGTTTAAATTACATCAGCCACTACTTAGCTCACACTTAAGTGAATTAATGCCACAGGAGTCTCTAAACCTGCATCCCAACCAAATAGTTGGGCTGACCTTACTAATTAGAAGTGTACCAATCAGCATATATCTTTAGAGGATAGAGCACTGGCACTGGGCACTTTCAGAATCAGAAACCACCAGCATTAGTCCAAACATGGAGATGATAATGGAAAAAAGGATGACCTTCCTACAGGATGGCTTTCCCCTAGTTGACGCCCCCCTAACAAGGATCAGAACCTGTGTCCCTTACGATATCTGCAATAGTCACAATAACCCAATGAGGTTATCAAGAGAGAGGGATGGAGAGAGGGATGGCCAACGAGTGAAACGAAAGAATATGTGGAGCTGCAAGAGAGGAGAAAGTGAACAGAAAATGAAGGGAAAGGGAAAACATAATGCTGGGGAAAGCAACTGCGGAAAAAAGAAAATGAGACAGGCCGAAAACAACAAATAGAAGAGATAAGACAGTATTATAATAGATGGGAACATGTAACATATGAAGATGGGAAAGACGAAAATGATGTTGAAATGAGAAACAAGAAACGAGGACAAACTAGAGTAAAAGGATTGCAGAAAAGGCTACCACCATTGTAGCGCAGCATATTCCCTGAATCTCGCATTACACTACAAAGGAAAGCCCATTCTTTTGTAGCATAAAATTCTGGTCAGAACTAACAAGGACTTCATGAGAATTATAGTAGCGCTTGCCTCAGGAAGATACATAATTAGGGGTTCAACCATTTTTAGTGAAGCAACCAGTGCTTTTTTGTTTCATCTATCAGGGTGTTAAGCTGCCTGCCTTGGAAACCAAACGTTTTAGATTTATTGAGTTTTCGACCCCCATTTGAAAATTTCCCTGAAATCAGGAAAGTACAGCTGGATGCTACCTGGAAGAGCGTGTATTCACTTATGCACATGTACATATAAACATTGCCTACCGATGGGACAAAGCACTCTGCTTGGCAGAGCAGGGACAAAATAGTGAAGATAAATGCTTTTGAATTGGCTAATTTCAGATCTGCAAACATAAATGTTTGGGGAAATATTCAGTAGCAGAATTGGATTTTCAGTGCGAGTCCCGGAAGATGGCTCAGTGAATCAACACATGGCTCTGACATTTGCAACAATCTGGAGATCACAAGTTCAAATCATAGAAAAGTAGACTCAAAATCCCATCCTTCCTGTATTCATCACAAATGGCAGAAGGGAAATATGAATGGATCTATCTTAAGCTCTCAGTATAGTTTTGTGTGTAAATTGACCCATTGTTGATTGAATGAAGTGGTAAAGCATCAGAGGTGCAGTACATTTAAGAATTCAGTTGTGTATGAGTGTGTGCTAGGGAAAGTAAGGCAGTTTGAAAACAGACTATTTTCCCTGGGATATCTTTTGGCTTGATTCTTTCACATTTTCTTGAAATTCTAGCTCGAACACCTTTCAGTTTGCTATACTAGCTTGTGCGCTGCTACTATTTTAAGTTCCAACCCACCACTTTTCAAATCCACCTGCTGACACTGCCCATCTACAATGTAAAGTTTTTCCTCCTTTAAGACAGTCTCCCTCACAAAACTTCAGTCATTGATGACCATAAATTCTGTTAAACTTGACTCCACTAAAATTAAATTTCTCCTGTTGCTCAGCCGCCCTAACCCACTCACGTTCACATGTGGCTCAACACCCTCTGCATGTTCAACAGTAAATCATCTATCACTGAGCATGCCAGATCTTTGGGATTTATATTTTACAAGAATCTGAGCCTCCATGCTCACATAAACTCCCTGTGCACAAAATCAGACAGATTCCTCCTGGGAGATAAACCTTTCATCCCAGAATATGACTCTAAATATGTGACTCAATCCCTGGTGCTTTTTGAGATTGGCCTCTGTATTTCTCTATTGGTCAGTAAAGTAGACACTGTGTCATGGGCCCTAGTGCAAGGAAAGAAATGGGCCCATTTGCTCGTGTTTGAAATATTAAGCTCAGCAAAAATCAGAGTTCAGTGGGCCTCAGTGATACTGCACCAGCTGCACCAATGGAAGCTACGCCCCTGCTGTTGGTTGGTATTTCCAAACTCCACAATACTCCTTCTTCCACCCTCCCCATAAACTTACTTTTCATGCTGCTGCAAGATTAGTTTCAGGGCTCAGAAGGTCTGAGAATATCAAATGTGTTCTTCTTACCATAAATTGACTCCCCTCGGAAGGGAAGAGCCTTTTTAAACTGGCCTGCATAATGCTCTGCTCATCCGAATAATAAACTCACCATCTCCTGATGATCCATATCACTGCAAAGCTCTGACAAACTACCTACCAAAATCCTAACTGTTGAGAAAAAATAACTCTCAAAGTAGCTTTCTCATGTAGCAGCTCCATGGCATGAATCTTCATTCGCCCGGACGATCAGAACCAATCCTCGCTTTGAGGTATTTAAAAAGAGCTGAATTTCATCCTATTTCAACTGGACTTCCACTTTAAAAGACTCCTATTAACCTGTGAGCTCTGCCAACACTCTCACTGATCTCCCCACTTAACCCTGGACCTCATTTGGGAGTAGTCATGGGTCGCAGCTGTGACCTCTAACGTGCTCCCTGCTACTCTTGGCACTTCTTTTGCAAACCCTGGCCTCAGAGGAGGCACATGTTTTGCCTACTCTGAGGCCAGGGGTTGCAAAAAAAGTGCCAAGAGTAGCAGGGTCCAGGGAAAAAGCTAGAGGTCCCAGCTGTGACCCCTGAATAATCCCAAATGACATGCATGCACTTAACCCACTTTATCATTGTTGCAATGACTCACTTACCCTGACTTGCACTCATGCTGTCATTTTTTAATATTTTTTCTTGCTGTTACACATTGTGTTTGCACGATATGTCCTTTTGTACTGTATACACTCCTTGCGTTTGTTGCAACTCTTTATTACTCTCACAACCTATGTGAAGCTATCTGAACCCATCTCAGGTTTTGTCTGAACTATGAAAAACTGCAAACTAAATACATACATTCATTGGGTGAATTCATCTTTTAAGTTAATATTTTCTTTTGATGCTTAGTGCTTTTTTCTGACACCGTATCAAATGAGGAGCAGCATTAGGCAACAGAGGTAAGTAAGGTCTTCAGAGAGCAGTATATAGAATCAGGGCCGGACTGCGAACCACAACCGGCCATGGCAAAGTGCTCGGACGGCCCCCACTCCCCACTCGGGGTGGTTGGAGGTGCCGCTGAGCTCTTTGCTGGGCCGGTTTTCAGCCGATTTTGGTACAGGGACGATTTTGCAGCTATGCTGCAAAAACGGCCCTGTAACAAAACCGGCCCCCACCCGTGTGGCGCACCAGGGGATTGCCCGGTGCCCGCTATGGCCAGTCCAGCCCTTTATAGAATAACCTGAAGTTTCGGCCCCGAGTGACAGCCTCCACCAACCCAGCCTCCACCTTTTCTACACCTTGGTATAGTCCTTGTATGTGATGTTTTGCTTTTTTTCTGTGTGTTCCATCTCTATCTCGTAGTTTTCCCTTGGATCCCTGCTTTGAAAGTGCCCCACACTACCTCAATGGGAGCAGTCCCCAGATTCTCTGTCATAAATAGCGGTATCCACTCCTTAATATATGAAATATATTCCACATCCAGCAGCAGAGCCCTTTCAAACTACCATCCCACTTTAGGTTGTACAGTTGCATGAATATCAAGTTCTAATACAAGGGGGTTATGATCAACATCACCCGAGGGTATCTAAATATACGGGAGGCAGAGACCAATCTACTGGAGATAAAGAAATAGTCCAGGCGTACATGGACCTGACGAGGAAAGGAATAGTAAGTGTAGCCTAGTCGAGTAGTTCTTCAGGTTATTCTAGCTAAATCAGCTATAGGGGATATCTCTGCCAAAAAAGCGGCAAAAAAATACACTGTATGGAAAAATAAAGCCTCCGAGCTTAGTGAAAAGGTGGGGCACAATTTTGCGTTCCAGGACAGACAGCAGACAACTTGTAGCAATATCAAACTAATTTTAGATCCTGAGCTGGGCCCCATTTCTGAAGTAGGGGGATAGGCTCCGCCTTCCAAAGATTCTACCAGAAATGTTATGCCAAGAAGGAATCGGATCTGGAAGGAATAGAGTCATATCTAGATCAAGTGTCTGTGGGTAGTCTGGACATGGAGGATTGGGGCCATCTAGATCTTCCTATCGAAATTGAAGAAGTCGCAGCAGCAGTGTTGGAATTGGCAGCGGGAAAGGCAGTGGAAACTGACTATATCCCAAGGGAATTTTATCGACTGTACCTTAACTACGTTTATATTGGAGGTATTCCTGGCCATACAGAAGGGGAACTCTCCTCCTGATTCATGGGCTGTAGCGAGGATGGTAATACTTCCTAAAAAGAAAGTTGTTACTAGATGCTGAGAAAGCTTTTCATAGGGTCTCCTGGCCTTATCTATGGGTGATATTATAGAACAAGCACTGGCGTTGCCAATAGGTCTCGCAGTAGGAAAGTTGGAGCTATTAGTTTTGTAAATGACAAAGCCTTTTATGTTGTTAAAATAAAAACAAAAATAAAAGGCATTGTTATTTGCAATTGTAATAGCTCCAACTTTCCTACTGCGAGACCTATTGGCAACGCCAGTGCTTGTGCTGCTAAGATGCCAAGCGAAGGCCTGGTCTGCAATCTACACACAGTAAACATGGCTCATTGAGTTCTGTCTCCTTTCTTTTCCTTCCTCTGCCTCCTGGCTCCTTGAGATCATGGGTAACAAGGCAAGATAAATAGCAAGTTAGGGGCAGCAGCTGCTACCCCCATTTGACGTCCATGACACGCATCAGTTTCTAGTAACAGTGAGAAATCTTACATTATGTCAGTGGCTTCGTGTGTGGCAAATAATGTAGTCTACTGAACACATGTTCGTGCAGTACTAAAATATTAGACAAGCAAAGTCAGGTAGAACATAAAAACGAAAATTAAAATGAAAGCAGACTGCTAAAGTTTACGTGTTTAAAAGAAAACAGCCTACTCTTCCCACAAAGCTCAGAAGCGTGTCCTGTTTACATGGGCGCCTTGGAACAATCTACTGGTCACTTCTCACACAACCAAAGCAGGCAGCTGTCTTTTTCAAGTTAGGGAAACGTCGTGTTTTTTCAAGAATGTGCAGGCCCAGGGACTCAGTAGTTATGTTAAAAGCAAACAATTCGCAACCCTCTTCCTTACTAGTTCCTAACAGGCATGGGGAAAGTACACACTTACCGCCAGGGCTTCCATTTCACAAGAATCGGTGCCCTCTTAAATTCACACCAGTGGTGGTTAAAATAAAAGACGAGTGCTTCCTGTCAAATATGCCTTCCAGCTTAAAAAAAAGTGAAAGCACATACCGTCAGCATATGTATACCGCGAATGTACGTGTAAATCGGCAGCGTGCATTCAGCTTAAAGAGCTTACTTATCTGACAAAGTATAGTTGCAAGATTTGAGCACGGAAAAAAGTACACGGGAAAAGAAGGACGAAAAAGGCTGTTCTGCGTTTTTGCAACGTGTTTTTCTTGCAATGCCCAGGATATATAGCCCTGAGCGATAATAAAATAATTTGTGGTTCTCTAAATTCCACTGCAGGTCTGTGAGCAGACTCAGTGCATTTTACACCCCAGAAACGAGTGCCACACCTCGCACGTTATCAATCCCATGATTTAAAAAAAGCAACAACAAAAGCATCCCAGTAGTTGAATGGCTGCAGGAAAGAACTGAGGACCCGTGGCAGGGCGGTCTGTACTGAGGGATGCTGCAGCTGAGGTTGGCGCTACCCTGTGTGCGTGTCGGGGGTGGGTCATTGGATTTGAAGCCTACAGCCGAGGTCAGGTGTGAGCTTCTCCACTGGACCAGTGAGCGAGCGTTCTGCAGTGAATGGTTCATTCACAGAGCCCTGTCACATTCCAGGAACAGAAAGGGAGTGGCAACGCCCTAAGAAGAGGAAAGTGGCGGGACGGGGGCAGAGGTTAAAGCGTTGGAGGGGAGAGGGAGCAAAACACTGGAATCACATAGGCACACTCGGAGACTGGACTGGAGTATTTTTGTAATTGTCGAACAATGTAATCTAGCGCTACAGAAACAAAGCATTGCACTGTTATTGCATTCTTATGCTTTTTTACCCGAATATCGAGGACAAATCTAATGGGGCCAAAATACTGAGATTTTTTTGTTTGTGAAGCTAAGTGTATATAGATGTGTAAGTACACATAAATTTACCTTCAAAGTATGTGTATATCGTCAATAGCGTTAAGAATAACAAGGAAAAGGGTTATCAGATGTTTTTTTTCTTATGCGTCACTCAAATGCAGGCAATGCAAACACAAGCATGCACGTTCAAGCGTTGCCGGGAAACTGAAAGTACGGCCCGCCTGCGGCCGGCCATGATTCAATTAGGGGAGGAGAAGGCGCAGAGCGCATGCTGGGCAAAGCCCTTTGATGTGCTCTGCGGCCGTGAATGCACGTGCTTGTTTGCTCGCGTGATTCACGTGAACTTCAAGAAAACCGCGGCTGAAAGCCCTTGGCTTGACTTGAATTCTCGCTCCCTCAATGCGCTTGCGCGCATTGTAGGTCACGAGACCTAAAAAGGGCCTAGGCATAGATTTCATTTAATTGGTAAAGAAGCTGTATTTCAATCCTATGGCCAGAATCTTGTTAATGGGGGGAGAGTTGTAGTTGGTTAAGATCCAGTGGGGGACAAGGCAGGGCTGTCCGTGCTTCCCCTTACTATTTGCCCTATATACAGAACCTTTATTCTCACAGATCCAAGGGAATGCTTTTTTGAAGCTCAACATAATTTACAGATAAAAATCATCCCCAACTGGTTTTACTAGGAGTTCTGGAGCAAGAGCAAGCAGCTCTTTCTACGGCTTTCCCATTAGCGCTGTTTTTATTTTTAGCTATGGCAGTGATGAGATTGTGCCTGGCAACTGCTTGGCTTGACCCGGCACCTCCTCCGTTTAGTCACTGGTTGGCCGAGCTAATCTCCGTGTATTAGATTGAGAGAGCTGTTTATGCACATAAAGGGGTCCGAGCTAGGAAAAGAGGTCTTCAAATCTGGACTCCTTTGAGGGAATGGTTTCTACCTCAAGTACGTCAAATATGTCCTGAGGCTATTATATTATGCTATGATATATGTACATTTTTGTTATATTTCCGGCTACTCGCTCAAAGTGTACTTGTTTATTTTTTTTCTTGCTTTTTATATGCTTGGTTGGGGGGCTGGGAGGGGAATTAAATGTTTTGGAAAATGCAATAAAGACGGTTTAAAAAAAAAGAGAGTAGTATTTAATAGAGACTCTATAGTTGGCACAAACTGTGAACCAGGCAAGGCTTTACCTGACATCTATGGAAAAACCTGTTCTTAGTGTATGTATAGCCTGTTTCAGTGTTACCCTTTTTTTTGTATTTGTGCTTCATTACCCCCCGCCCCACCCACCCCCTTGCCCTGGTGCCACCCGTCAGTAAACTCTGTAGTCTAGCAACCAACCACTCACCATACTCGTGTCCGTTTTTCTCTTTCTTCCTCTCGCCTTTCTCCTACTCACCTGTACACATTGTCTCTTCCTACTTACGTAGGCAACGCACCTTTACGCTGAAGTGCAGCCAAGATTATAAGTCGATTATGTATAAGCATCACTCAAGCGTCTCTGTAAACCAGAATGTACCAACAGCTATGTTTGTAGCGACAGCAAGACCAGTATTGCCTTCGTCTTTGTCTGACTCTGTACTGTGATTGTAAAAAAAATATTTCTAATAAAATCTTTTGAAATAAAAAATAAATAAATGACACTTGTGGTAATATATGTTTTGCCACTCATCTCAATAAATCATTCTGCAACCTTATTATTAGACTTATGATGCCACCCTTCCTTGTGCCACGAGTCAATGCGAGTGTGGTACACTCAGGTACCATAGAGTACCTCTTAACAGTAATCCCATGGCTAGGTTGCCCAAGTTCAATACTACTACTATAGTCTGCAGTGCTGTGTGGCACCCAGCAGCCTAAAAGACTGGGAATGGCAGAGGGGCTTTAATCATTTATTGGTACATCACATATTTCAGGCAATGTTGTCAGGGGCGTAGCTTGGTCAGTAAGCTGGGGGGGGGGGGAGCTTCAGATTTTCCAATAATTACGCAGGCATTCAATGTTAAAATGCATTATATGACAAGCAGGGCAGTGGAAAGGGAGAGGAATGTGGACTGGTAGGAGAACTAAGTGAGAGATAACGCAATATTTTGTAAAACAACTATCATTTTCGAGGACTTTCGAAACAGAGATGCAGAGAGTGTATGTGCATGTATGTCTGTGTGAAATCTGACAGATACCAAGCCAATAAAAGCACCTGTCCCCAGCTATTTGTCAGAAAATAAACTTAATAGGGATTATAACACCCCAAACACCCCCCCCACCCGAAGCTACTACCTTAATGTTGTGCCCAAAATGGGTGTGGCTCAGGATTGAGCGGCCAGCAATGTGGCTCACTGATAGTGAGATCATAGGGGACTTTAGGCTTACCATTATTTTAAAGAGAGACTCTGGAGACCAGCTATATTTTCAGGAGCATCCTAAAAGTCACTATATGTGCTCAAATTAATGTTATTTCTACCATTATTTACTCTTACATTGAGTGTTTGTGAACGTATAACGATTGTCTGCACTGTGCTACACCAAGAACTGATGCTAGTAAACGATGTCAATATATTATATCTGTAAAGTGAACATTCTGCCCTTAGTTACGTATACCTTTACCTGATTACTACAGCCAGTATCACCTTAAGGATTTTGGGACCCCGGGAAAAACATATTATGGGACCCCATGTTTGTAGTAATTTTTAATGCTATACCCCACTTTTGTGCTAATTGTAGCCCAAATGATGCAAAACAAACATTTGGAAATGGGTTTCACACAAAAACAGCTGAACTGTGTCTTTCTGAGAACCCACAAATCCTTAAGACGTCACTGGCAGGAAGAAGATGGGTTCAAATATAGAAATAGACAGAAGTTAACTAGAGAGAGCTACAGTTGCCTTTCTCAGGGGCTCCCTTGGAAGGTGGGGTCCTGGTCAATTGCCCACTTTGCCTGAGCCTTAAAACGTCTCTCACTACAGCATGTCCATCTATTGATCTGCTGAGTTGTGTAAACGCATTCATAACCAGACATTTGTTGTCATGTCTTAATGAAGCACTTTGGTACATTCACAAAGTATTTGTAGTCATGTTTGTAAATAGCTTCGCTGTACACAGTACTACACCGACCACTCATCACTGAGTGGTGTGTCTGCTGGGTGCTGTTCAATCCGACTGCATATTTATCTTTGGGAAGAATGATCTCTGAGGATGTATATGCAAAAACCTCTTCTGCTCAGTGTCCACAAAGAGAGCAGATGTTTGATAAAATATTAATGAGCCGTTCATTAGTATGTGAAGGGTACCAGAAAGGGGACATGCATATTAAATTTCTATCTAAGATGCAAAACTATGCAGCAGCTCCTTTAATACAAGTATCAAAGAAACTGATGAATCTTCCCAGACACCAGTCTCATGCTAATTGCAAGGGAACACTATAGGAATAAATCTGCCGGGGCTCGTGATAAGGAGGCTGCCTCATTTGCCTGTCAGAAGTGGATGCAGAACATTATCCCTTTTTAGTTTTCTTTTACTGAGCTGGCAGGGGTCGCATGCTGTTGCTCAGTATTCGGCGAAATCAACTGAGCCGCTTTTTTAAAACGAATTCTGTAGTCCGATGGTGCACAAGCAGCCATTTTAAATGATTTCCATGAAGTGCTTAATTTGTAAAACAAATAAGTGCAGGTGCTGAAACTTTTGCTAAGGAGGCCACAGCTCATTTCTTACTCCGGTGAGCCCTACTTTCAACACTCTCACTGCCTCAGTCTCTATCTTCTAACCTTGATCTGTTGTCTGTCCCCTAAGTCTTTGCTTTAAGAGTCTATCCTCTCACCTCTCTAATTGTTTTCTATCATCTTTTGTCACACCTGGTGTGTTACCTTATTCCCTGTATTTCTGATTTGCCCTCTATTCATTCTAGCCCTGCCCTTTTTCCTCTTCACTTTTATCCATCCCCTGCTCTCTCTCCCCTCAATCTTGGCTCTTTACTATCACTCTTCTAGCAGTGATTGGCTGTGTCTCCTCTTGGATTTGTGATCGGCGTGATGACATCATCACTAACGTGGTGATACACAATCATGCCTGCCTGGACAGGAGTATGCTGGCCTATCTATGAACATTTTCCAGCCAGTCACCATGCAATGTATGTTATTCTTTTTATTTTGAATTTGAACAATTAATATTAAGACCACCACCTGCAGAGGCAGAAGTTGTAGCCCCGGCCCTGTGAAAGAAGTGCCGGTGCTGAGCACCTGAAAGCACCTGCTCAAATTAAGCACTGTTTCCATCAGATATGCAGATTGTCTTTTTGACAGAATTTCAAGCACCCGTCAATAACGTCACGATTGTGCTGTATATCATCAAGATGATAGATATGTGTTTAGGACCCTCCAGTTTTACATTTAGGACCCCTGGAACTGAAAGTATTACGCTAAAATTTAACATTGCTTATAACAGTACAGAATTTGAGATTTACATTTTAACTTGACTCTATTCAGTGTGGGCATTGCCAAAAGCTTTAGAGCACGTAACAAAGAGAAATACAAAACTTAACGATTTAAAAGCGAGTAGTTCTAGATTGATACCCGAAGCTACATCTTCCTTGTTAACTGGTGACTTTGTGTGTGTACTGTTGACGGGAGAGTGGTTGAATACAACACGAGCCAGTAGGTGGTGATTATATGTATGCTTTCATCCATGCTCTTAATTACTTCTCATCAATGGAGTTTCCACTCATGTATCTATAAATTTACTGTTGCAATTCTTCTTGCATGTACCCATCATTCAAACACACACACGCACACGCACACACACACACACACACACACACACACTCTCCCCCCTCTATAAAGAAACACTTTCACTTCCTAGCTAGACCTACTGGCTAAGCAGTGATTCCTTATATTTAAAGTTATGTCTAATGTAGGGAAGGACAGCTAAGGACTTCCCTAGTTAGCTAATAAAAATATACATATCTTCCACAAATTTTCTGTTGTGCCTCTCTCGCCATTTTACTACTATAGATCTGGTCACAGCTTATAGGGAGGCTGGTTGTTTGTCAGATACACTGGAAAACCATTAAGCTACCTAGGGCCGCGTGTGCCAGAGTCTGAAGTAGCTTTTTGTCTGGCATGTTTTTTATTACGTATGTCATGAACCGGATGTTGGAGATGGGCCAATAGCTAAGAAGGTTAACAATGGTTTATTATAGCCTTAGAGCCCGACCTTGCGGGCTCTCCCGGCCATTAAAGGCCCAAGCCGAAGTCAAGGGCCTTTAACCACTTCGGTGCTCATGATGGCTCCAGGCCGTCATAAGTCATGGTAGTCGTGTACTCATGACGGTCTGGAGCCATCAGAAAATTGCAGCTCCTCCCATGCGTAATTAATTCCCCGCCTGTGCGGGTGAATTAATCAGTGGGCGGAGTTCTGATGAGTCCAGGCCGTCATGAGCACACACCTACTGCGACTCATGATGGCCGGGAGCCATCATGAGCACGCCGCGCCCACATCCCCCGCACTGCGGCAAAATTCGCTCTGCAGCGAAGGGGTTAACAAGGGAGCGGGCCATTATTGGCCAGTAGAGCCTGCTAAGGGGACTCTAAGGCTATTAGAACATTCCACCCCTAGCGGGCAGAATGTTCTAATTAGTAAAACAAAGGCCTCTCTAAGTCTGATGAAAAGAGCAAGAAGTCTGACCAGTCCTTTTTGAAGAGGTCACAAGACAAGGAGGAGAGTTCTCCTGCGGGAGATGCCCTGGTACCTGAGGAGGGAACTGCATCTGAGGGAGCTTGGCCTGACCTGGCGAAGCCCCTGGGTACAGGGGAACCCTCCAGAGAGGACCTATGCTTAGGGCAAAGCACTTGCCCTATTCTTGAAGGCCTTAGGCGGCAGGCAGAAAGGCATGAACACGGAGATGTCAGTGGCTCCCATAAAGTCTATTCGGAAGATGGGCTCCTGTACACTGAGGCCAGGGACCAGGAGAGTGGTGGTCCCCCAAGTGTACAGAGAGTTCACCCTAACTTTAGCCCATGACATCCCCTTTAGATGGACATCTGGGATAAACCAAAACCCGGGACAGGTTGGTTGCTGATTTTTATTGACCCAAGATGTCTGAAAAAGTAAAGGAGTTCTGTCACTCACGAGCCACCTGTCAGGCGGGTGACAAGACAGGTGGACAACCAAAGACTCCCTTAATTCCACTTCCAGGTGTTGGGACTCCCTTTGAGAGTGTAGGGTTTGATATTTTTGGTCCACTCAACACTCAAAGTTCATCTGGGAACATATTCATTCCAGTAATAGGGGTCCACTCTACTACTAGGTACCCAGAGGCAACCCCCCTCAGGATTGTGACCGCCCCTGAACTGGCAAAGACCCTTCTTGGTATCTTTACCAGAGTGGAGTTTCCCAAGGAGGTGCTATATGATAGAGGGAGCAATTTCTTGTTTGCATACCTAAAAGCTATGTGGGATGAATGTGGTGTTAACTATAAGTTTACTACCCCAGACTTATAGTTTGATTTAGAGATTCAATAAAAGCATTAAAGGCATGATAATGGGCATACCTGAACACCTCCGAAGGAGAAGGGATGTATTATTACATTATCTCCTGTTTGCATACAGGGAGGTGCCTCAGAAGGGGTTTGGCTTTAGTCCCTTTGAACTAACTTCTGCTTGGCCATCCTGTAAGGGGTCACTTAAGTTTGGTGAAGGAAGGCTGGGAGAAACCTCTCAAAGAGCCCAAACTGGACATAGTGGACTGTGTACTGGGCCTACGTTCTTGCATGGCTGAGGGCATGAAAATGGCAAACAAGCTGACTTGAAGTGCACAGTTGTCAAAAGGTAGTTCCTGCCTTTACATCCGGAAATGGAGAAATTTCCAAAACAGCATTTTATTAAGATACATGGAACATTACATTATGGCCCTCATGTGATGATGTGCATACAAGGTGAGGATAAAGCCATAGGAATCTGCAATATGGCTTGTGTAACACTGCACAACAAACACAGGCGGCATACTCGTGTAAAGTGAATACCTCCTGGAACTAAACTGAATATCAGCTTACCCTCAGCTTAAGGAAATAAAGCTTCATGGACTGGACAGAAGTGGTATCCTCTCTAGTGACACACTGTTTGTGATACCAGAGATGATAACGTTTTCCATCTGCAAAGCATTTAGTTCACAATTATATTGATGGCGTGCCAAGAGATTATTGGGTTATCGTTATCCGACAAATGTTCACCCCATAGTGCTCCACAGAGGTCATAATACTAAACAGAAGACTCACATTAATGTATGTGTCATGATTCGTGAATGAGCAAAGAAATCCAGGAGATAGAAATCATCACCCCCATTAGTATATAACCATCAGTAGTTTTCCTAAGCAATCGTAGTATTGGGATTTCTACAAGACTACACTCATGCATATCTTCGGTGTCCTCGAATCATTAGTTTTATGTTATGCTCTCTCGGTACAGCGCAGTGAATTGTCCCCGAAAGGAATATCTCAAGCACTTCTGCTGAAGTATATGCCTAGTGAAAATTGACTTAAACAGCCACAGTATATTCCTAGTGAAAATTGACTTAAACAGCCACAGACAAATTGTTAGGGGAAGTTTAGTCTAAGTGCCAAGTAGGAAAAATACCTTCCTCAAAAAGTGGGAGTGTGAAACCGTGGAATTTGAAGAAGGGCGTTATCTGTAGATCTTGGTACTCTAATCAGGTGATAGTAACTGATTCTATTTTGTAGTTAGGTTGGAGCCTTACAGTTCAGAGTTTTAGATGGAAAGCCAGACTAAAGATTACACACCAGTCTGGCTGCAGTATTCAGGACCACCTACAGTTTAGATAGTAAAGCCTCATTTGCACCAGCAAGTAGAGTTTTTCCATAGTCAAGATGACTTGTATCTCAAGGTTGAACTAGGGTTTTCCTGGAGGTAGCAGGCAACCAAGTAAAGGCTTTCTTCAATAAATGTATGGTGGCAAAGCAAGTTCCGCAAAGCGTAGAACCATGTTATCACAGGGAAAAAGGAGTATTGAGCTTTATGCCAAGATTTTTAACTTCTTGTTTTGGGACAGGGCAGGTCCTAATGCGGATGGCCACCAATCCGACTTCCATAGATGTAGACCTTCCCAAAAAATTGGTACAAGTGGGGACAACAGTCAACACATCTATATATTTGAGAACATCAACTCCACATGTGTAAAATAGCTTACTTCATTGAGAGGTATACCGGCAAAAGACCTACTTGGCCTCACCTGTATGCTGTGTCGAGTGCCAGCATGTTTAAATGCAGGGTCAGCAGCATCTGATATCATTCCCATAACGCTCCTGATTTGAGTCCATCGATGGAACTGATGGGAATAGTAGTTCCTTCAATGGCCGAGCAGGACCTTAAAAAAAAAAATGCTGCACATTGGCATTTGAGGTCACATGCCTTAGCACCCTAGCGGAGATGCAATCCCTTCAACATATGAGGGGAGGCAATTTTTTAAAAACAATTTTTTTGAAAACTATTTTATGAAAACACACTAGGGACATACCCTATAATGTAGAAACAGTCTGGTATGATCCCTCAGAAAAAAAATATATATAGACCACTGTTAGAATAGAGGAACATAAAAAAACTGGTGACAAAATAACACTGTTAAATAGTAGAGATGTAACAATAAGAACCTAAACCACTGCTTTACTGGTAGACCTGGGATTCTTGCAGTGGTTTCCCCTGGCTTTTTGCCCTGCCTTCTGTTTTTTTGCTTTTGTGCTAGACTTTGTTTTTGCTAGTTTAGGTGATCTGGACAGTTTGCCACTGCTGATCAGTGCCAAAGTGCAAGTTCTCCCTGTGTAAATTGCAATTATGATTGGTTCTCAATGATTGGCATACTTGATGTACAGGTAAGTCCCTAGTAGAGTGCACTGTGTTCCAAGGGGCTGTAAATCAAATGCTACTAGTGGGCCTTCAGCACTGATTATGCAACTCACACAAGTAGCCTTTCAAATGTGCCTCAGACCTGCTACTGCAGTGTCTTCATGTGCAGTTTTTAACTGCCCTGTCAATCTGGCAAGTGCACCGACTTGCCAGGCCCTGATCTTCTCTTTTCTTACCTGAAAGACACCCCTCAGGTAGGCCCAAGGTACCTTTATGGGCATGGTGCAGTGTATGTGAAAAGTAGGACATGTGCTGTGGTATTTTACCTGCCCTGTGAATACTGTGTATTTTGTTTTTCACTATTACAATGACTGTAACATTTTACATGTGTAACTTTCAATTGGGAACAGCTAGAGATTTGAAGTTTAGGCTCTCTGAACTCAGAATTTAATAACACACCTTTTAGTAAAGGTGGTTTTTAAATTGCGTGTTTGAACATGGCCCTTTTAGAAAGTGGGCATTTTCTTGTTTCACCATCCTGTGTTTGGGAGTGACATGAGTGGGATATCCATTCACTCTAGACACAAAGGGGGTTGAGAATTGTCCCGCCTTTCCTGTGTGACTCATCTGAATAGACCTTTCTGCATTTACAGTGGTGGGAGAAGTTTTTATTAGCACCTGAATAGGCTCTGTCTGCTGAGCACAATGATGTCCTCACCTCCTGTAGTGAAGCTGGGGCAGGGAAGACTGAACTGTTTTTTACTGTACTCAGAGACTCTTGAATCAAAGAATACAAAGAGAAAACGGGGTATAAATATTAGACCTAAAACCCCAGAACTTGAGATGACTTCTTGAATGAAGAGGAACCTATGCCAAGGAGAAAGGCTGAAGAGCAGCGAGGAGGAGTAATGCCCCTTTGCTGTGTGTTTATTTGCTGAATTGACCTACAGTTGCCTGCTACTCCCCGAATAGATGACAAAGACTGACCTTTGCTGCAACTCCCACTTGAGAATATCCCCAAAGGCTTGATGTAGAGTTTGCCTCTTGTTCTGAAGTCTCAGGGACACAAAGACTTCACCTGCAGCATCCCAGGGCCCTAGATATTCAAGTCTTCTCTGGGCATTCAGAACAGACCATGAAATGTCATCATTAAGCCTCCTCAAATCTATGCGTAAGCTATAAATCTAGCATTTTTTAAACACCAACTGTGGTTCGGTCATGTCCTTATGCAAGGGTCTAAGTTTCTCAATGACATATCAGACTAAGGGCTAGATGTACGGAAATTAAAATAGCGATTACCTCATTGATATTTTTTTGCAATTCGCATTTAGGAAATCTCTATTCCTTATGTATGACACACATTGAGTTTCATTTAGTGATTCAGAGTGGGTCGTAGATAGACCTACCTCATGAAGTAGGTCATAATTTGCTGAGGTCAGCAGACCACCATGTCTGTGACTGCTTTTGAATAAGGCAATTTTTTTTTAATGAAGTCCGTTTTCCTTAAATGAAAATGGAATGCATTTAAAAAGAAAAATTTTAAACTTCGAAGTTTCATTTTTCAAGACCGCTTCCTACTCTTAAAAAGTAAAAGTATTTATTCAATTATTCTTAAAGGGGAAGAGGTCCCTTGCAAATGAGTTAACACCAGCTTTCACCAACTTTAAATTGTCGGTAAATTGTGAATATTTTGTGGCTGCATTTTGGTCTCAAAACATTTGTACATAATGCTGCGATTCAGTATTTGAAAGGGATGCCATCAAAACGCCCTTTCCAAATACCAAATCGCAATTTGGTAACAAGTTATTGAATCGCAATTTGGACTTGGTACATCAGAAAAATACATTTTTGCCGTCACAAACAGCCCTATTCTGAGAATCAGGTGGTTTTCGAATGCAAAATGCTTCACAAATCTAGCCCTATATTCTGATCATTATGTCCAGATTCAAAGAAGCGTTTTGTCAACTTCGTAGCTTCAAGCTTACATCTTATAGTGCTGGGAAGCTCAATTTCTACAGAGCGTATATTCCTGGTGTTCATGTCTATGTAAGGGCACTTAATGACATACACCACTTTCCTAGAATTTAAATTTGTGAATTGTTTCAGTTTCCACAGTTTCTGTACTCCTAAGTCAATTTCAATCACTTTTCATGTCAAGAACAGTTTGCCATGAAAAGGATGTTGTCCCAATGGGGCCTGTAGATTCCACACGGTAGATTTATTGTCCTTGGCTTCAAGTTGTTTCTTAGGGCATGTGTGTACTAAGATGTCTTTTCTACTTCTTCCTCCCCTAAAAGATAACATTGGCTTCTCAAAAGTGAGTCCATCCGATTCGAAAATCCTTCAGTTTGTTAATGATTTATCTAATGGTTTTGGAACTAGGACCAAATGTATTAACACAAATGAGACTATCCAGTTTTGTATGTTTAGCCAGAAGTTGGTCCATTATTTTTTAAATGCTCTCTTCCTAGCCTTCTCGTACAGATGGCAATAATAGTTCTTCTGCATTAATTTGTGAGTGGGTTTCTTCAACTTCAGTGCAAGTTAGTCTGAGAAGTAAAAATTGTCCCACAGGAAAATTTTCTCCAAGAGAACAAGGGTGATAGCTCTGAAACCAAATATGATTTCTATTGGTCGGTTTATAAAGCACTTAGGCCCCCCTTCTCAGGTGGAAATCACTAGGTCGAACAATTAGAACTTCTCCTTATCCAACAGCATCGAAAATTTCAGAAAGGGGTCAAGGGAGCCCGTTAGAAAATATTGCAGCCTCCTTCTAAATGTCTTGTCTTTGAATTAAAAGTATTTATTCAACCATTTTCCATGGGGAAGGTGTCTCTTGCAAATGAGTTAACGCCAACTTTCAGTTGCTGTTAATTTGTGAATGATTTGCAACCACATTTTGGTCATAAAACATTCGTACATAACACTGTGATTCGATGTTATGAAGGGATGCCCTCAAAATGCCCTTTCCAAATACTGAATTGCAAAACCCATATTACAACTCAGTAAAAAGTTACATAATCGTAATTTGGGCTTTGTATATCAGGAAAAGCATTTTTGTGGTCAGAAACAGCGAATCGGGCCATAAATCTAGCCATATCGTGATCATTGTGTGCACATTCAAGGAAGTGTTTTGTCAACTCTGAAGCTTCATGCTTACATCTTATAGTGCTACGATTCTCAATTACTCCAGTGCGTATATTCTTCTGCCTCCCCTAAAACAAAACGTTGGCTTCTCAAAAGTGAGACAGCTAGGACCAAATGTAGTAATACAATCTAAATTGGGTTTTGCATGTGAAGCTCTCTTCATAGCCTTCTCGAACAGATTTTGTGGATAATTCTTCTCTAATTTTCCGGTTTATGGCCATCTGCTGGAAAACTGTTATACTTGGAAAATCCCACTTGCACCTGGTGTTTGTGGACCTCAAATCCACGTTTGACCTGGTCCCCCATTCTAAACTATGGCAGACATTAAAGAACAACAAGATCCCATTAGACTTGTTGGATATACTTATTCCACTCCACCCAAGTCTGCTGGGAGTGAACTTATTGAGAGGATTTATGTCCACAAAGGCGTCCGCCCGGGATGCTTTCTTAAACCCACAGTGTTTTCTTTATACTTAAACGATGTGGTCGCCACCTAGAAAACTGGAAAAGAACTCTCCTATGCTGACTAGTAGTAAGATACCGTTGTTATTGTTTGCAAATAATACTTTACCTATTTCTAAAACCCAGGCAAGTCTGCAAATTTTGGTAGATAAATTCCTGTCTTTCTGCAATGACCGTGGGTTGGTGATGAACCATCCAAAAATAAATTTATAGTTATTAGCCTACACAGATCCTATAGAGGTTTCATCATGCCAGAGAGAAAACCCTTAGATAGGGTAAATGATTTCAATTACCTTGGTTTAACACTGACAAAATATATGGCTTAGTCCTGCGAGGTGGACAATATTTCTTTGAAATTAACACAACAATCTGCTGCAGTTATAAGGCTATACAAATCCTCTAAATGTAGGCATATCTCTTCAACCCTAAAAATCTATGAAGCGAAGGCTGAGGGTAGTTCACTCTATGGGAAGTAGCTCTAGGGCCACATATGTCTAACTAAGCTTAGCTCAGCAGAAAATAACTTCCTTAGAGCACTGACAAGGAGTAGGATTTATTTTATTTTGCCTATTCCGTCGTCTATCGACTTCCCTGAGCCCCGCCCTCCCCTGCACCACCACACTGCGCTTACCTGCTGGAGCCGCGACTGGATCTCCCTAAGAGTACTTCTTTGCTAAACCTACGACACGATCTGGGAGTTTTACCAACAGCTACTAAGGTTCAGCTAAGACCACTGCTTTCTGTATTGGCTAATACTTTACATGATACTGGTCCTCGATAGCTTCACACTTGCTCTAGTTAGGGTAAGAAGTAGATAAAGGATCGCCTTTGCCCTGACGAATGCCAGTGGCCAATATCGGCTGAGAGAGGGAAGAAACATGTTGGTCTAAATACAGATGCATGGGTCATTATACCTGTTTACCATACCGTTCTGTTTTTAGCCGTACCTAAGGTACCCACTAATAAAGGTATAATCCTGGGTTTACGTAAAAGTATTTTTAGATGGTCTGGATCCTTTCCTGTCCAGTATTCTTTTATTACAAGCCCCAACTAATTAGGATCAGTTCACCCTAGTACTATATCTTACCAGGATGGGATGAGGCTGCCAAGGATGAGCAGGCCATGAATAGTAGATGAAGCTTCTTCATCCAATCTAATTAGCACTCTCTGGTTAAGTATATCTGATTTGTGATTGGTAGGAGGGCTATCTCTGACAAAGGATTTGCTGGTTGCCTAGTTTGGTATTACAGTGTTTACCATCACATTCTTTTTGTGGTTTTCTTGGCGATTTTGTGGTGTTGTACCTCTAACTAACACTCTCTCTCTCTCTCTCTCTCTCTCTCTCCCTCTCTCCCCCCCCCCCCCCCCAGTGCACTTTAGGCTGCATTGCACCACTTCTGGCCCTGTGTTTTTAACTTCCTGCGGTATTCATCTGTTAGGTAGGTTGTCAGTGATGTAGTAAAATGGATTGACCTAAAAGAGCATTGATTTAGGTCAAAGACTTCTAAAAGCTAAAAAACAAGTCCTCGTTCAAAGCAATTCATGGGGACAAATGTGGTCACCTCTGCCAAATGATTAAATAGGTTATCTGCCTGCAAACTATTGCACAGGTGTCCAAGAGCTCTGTCATTTCGGAATTGAAATATACAGTGAAACAACTTTGAAAACAGAGGAGAGTAGATGGGTAACTTCTATATCTCCTTTAAATGACAATGTAAAAGTAAATTAAGGAAAAACATTATATCGTTGAGCTTGCTGTAGTTCAGAAATCTATATTCTTATATTTTCTCAGTGTTTTTTCTGTATGTAGCCCCAACCAGCCAAAATCAACTTGCTTCTCTGGATGTGGCGTCTGCTAATGTCAAAAAGTATTTTGAAATTCCTTTTTCTCCGTGTCTGACATTTGCAACCAGCAATTTGAAAGCAGTGGTAGCACTGCAGTGGTTATATTTGAAGTTAAATATATACACACAAACACTGATTACGATGTTCTTGTATTCTCTTCACAAACCACAAATAAACATAGAGGCATATGCACAAGGGTATTGAGCCAGGAACGCCACTTTTTTGACATTCTGGTGGGGCAATGCCCTGCGCCATACTTACAAAGCCTGCACATGAACAGTCATCCCTGCAATTTAGGGACCCTTGCACAATGGCCCAAGGGTGTCTGTGTCTGTGTTGGTGCTAGGCAGCTAATTTTAGCACCATCACTAGGGAAAGCCTAGGTGTCTTCTTGTAAATACAGCCCATCCCTGCCTATTGGAAATGATACATTGCGCCACTGCAAACTTTGCTGCAGCAACGCGCTGCACCATTTCCTGTACTTATGTACCATAGCGTTTGGAAAGCATATACCTTCTAAAAGCTACGTTCTGAATCAAAATTCCTCAACTTCTTCTTTGGTAGTCATAATGTTGCAATAAATTAGGTGGCCTTTAGCATCTTATTAATGCAGAGTAAAATTTACATTATCTTACTGTCAAGAATAAAATTTGCAAAAGCATATTTTTAATCAGGAGAATCCATTCACAATCTGCAGATTGTACAGAATGCAGCAGGCACGCTTATGATGGATCTTCCTAAATTCCCCCCTGCTTCAGCATCTATTCGCAAGTTGCACTGGCTTCCACTAGGATAGAGAATTTTGTTGAAGGCCCTTTGCCTCGTCCACAAAACTCTTCATAATTCAGGCTCCGAAGGTATCAATAAGTTTTGTAAATCTGATTTTCAAACAACTACGATCTGCCAGTAAACACTGGCTGGTAGTTTCTAGGATCAGGATAGCCAGGTGGGGGAAAGAGCTTTTTCTGTTGCTGCCTCTAAGCTTTGGAATACTCTTACGCTACCGATCTCTGGACAAGACTCTCGCTCTCTGTTCCATAAGGCCTTAAAAACATGGCTCTACACTATTTAATTGTTAGTTTCCCTTCTGTGCTTCTGTGCTTCCTGCGACTATTGACTCTATCTGCAGTGCCTTGACAACTTTGGGCAAAGTTTCCGCTTTATAAGACTAATATTCATTCATTCATTTCTGATAAACATAGAATGTATGGTAGCTGATACGTTAGTCATACACGTTTTTCAGAATGTGAGTGGCATACATGTAAGTGGTGGGTGACACCCAAGATATGGCAGTGCAAAGCTAACTCCTTAATTTGGGATGCATCCTTCCTCTTGATTAGGATTGTAAAACATTCCCAAGTCCTAAATTGCGATTTGCAACTTCACATATTTTTTAATTTTGCAAACTTCATGAACTTGTAACTTTTTTTTTTAATGGCAGCATCAGCCGTCAGTATTATAAGTGAGAATCTCTGTAACTGTCCTCCGTCAGATCCACCACTCCGGGGCACTTCCCCTGTTGCTCCTAGCGCAGGCACTGCTTGACAGCGTTCCCAACCTTTCCAAAGTCCTTTTAGTGGTGTTCTTTTCACATGCAGGTGTTTCCAGATGTGATTTTCACTGATGCCACTGTCTCATTTACTCGCATTGCCCCATGAACTGCCACCCCAAAGGGCCGCCTTGAACATTGTGTCTTCATTCTGTGATGCGCATATTGATAGCATGACCGTTAGAAACTTCGTCATCTTGTAAAAATTAAAGGGTTACTTTGTGTCTTTGGGTCTTCCTTGAAGATGACTCAATCCTTTCATGGCTGTCTTACAGCAGTGACTGGCATTTGGATCAGATCCTGTTTCTAGCTTGGTGATGTATGCCCAGGACTTACTCTTCTCACAGTTGAACACCAGTGTATGAACCTCTGTACTTTTAGCTAGGCCTGAGTTTATTCCCCTCGAGACCTGACACCTGTCAGTTGCCTAAATGCTGCCAATTACTTATGGTACAATCTGGCTGCCTTGGGCACTAATGTTAATGAGCTCTCTTAGAGCCGGTCTATCAATCCTCACAGCTCCAGGGGGAATGTTGTCATCTCCCAGTCTGCAATATGACACATGCCTTGCTTTAATTTCTGTATTTGCCCTAAGTTGCCTCTTGACTAGTTAGCAGAGTAGAACTAATGTATTAGGGCAGTCCGCTATACCATTGTTATTGAGTGGGACCATTGCATGACTGTCTGACTAAAATGAGAACTTTGTACCCCGCAGCTCATTTTCCTATATTTGGAGTGGGACTATAATTGGGACAAGCTTCAACATTGTGATGTTTCTCATAAGGCCATGTGCCTTCCAACTGTTTGGCCAGGCCATGGCACACAATGCTCCCCCAGTTGTTCCCCAAACCCACACTACCAGCCACATCGGTAAAGAGTTGGGCCAGCAGGAAGAGGTCCATGGCTCCCTCCAAATCAAAGTGCCATTCAAATATAGCAAGCAACTATCCCGCATTTTAAGTTCATGCCAAACCTCTACTGTGAACCTGGTATGGTGGTGCATTTTTATTACCTTGGTGGTCAATTTGATCAAGCATTTGGCAAAGGACGTACCAGCCAGAATGCCTTTTCCCTGCAAGGTTCAGCTTCCCCTAGAGCTCCTGGATCGCCCTTGATGTTAATTTTTCCTTTGTCTCTACTCTTTGTATAGCTGTAAGAACACAGTCTCCAGCACATGCATAATTACAATTAACACATGATCAAAAGTCAGTGTTGACATACATATTTTCTTCTTTATTGTTTTTTTTTCTTTCTTTTAGTCAGTTTTTATAATTCCTTAGCCAACACGTGTTTCGTCACGGATTGGGCACACTGTCCCATGACTTCTTCACACCTTCCCCAGACCAGGAAGAGCCACCTGTGGCAGGCGAGCGTCAAAGGTCTTGCAGCCTTTGTAATGCAACCCCCCCAGCCTCTCCTGCTATCTATCAGAAGCAGCCCCCTTTCCTGTCTCCCCTGCTTTTCGGCAGGAAGACAAGCAGGAAAAATTAGCCAGCACAGAAGGTATGCCTACCTCTGCCCATCTCACCCATCTTGCAGATGGCAGGCACTCCCCAATCAGGATTAGGGATTGTGCTCACTCCCCATGTAGGGTGAGCACACTAAGAGTGTATCACCCTATGGTCAGTAGCCTATTGGCTACTGACCTTGAGACCCCTAAAACGCCTCCTAAATACTGTATTTAGGGGCAGCCCTGAACCAAGAAGACAGATTCCCCCAACCTAAAAGGACGAAAGAAGACGCCCAGCAGAGGAGACTGCAGAGAACAACTGACTTGGCCACAGCCCTTCCGACCTGTCTGCAGTTTCTAGAGAGGATGCATCTGAAAACCAAAACTGAAAATCCCCATTTAAAACAACAGGGCGCCAAATCAGCATCCTGCACCCTGCCGTCCCTGCTGGTGCACTTTTTGTGCTAAACGGGATCATCCTGTGCCCTGAACCTAACACCAGGAGCTTTGCTCCCACAACCCAGTGGCCTGCTCGTAAGCAGCCACCAACAGCAGGCTTCCTATCCCCCATTGGATAACATTGGGCCTCAGCACTGTGCACCCGGCCACCCTAGTGCCACTGAGGGTGTAACAAGAGTTGAAGCTTGACCCTGGGGGAACCCTTGTGCTAACCCCAAAAACTCAACCCCAAAGACCGATTACTTACCTGGTAACCCTTAACTTCATATCTCTCCACAGGAATACATTGACTGATTTTCTCTGAAAAATGTTCTAAGTGTGGAGTTGATTTGTATGGAAACCTAAAAAATAACAATTGTACAAAAGTGATTTTACTTACCTTTTCTCTAGGAGATGTCCAAGTTTGTTATCTAGACATGTCACACTGAGTAGAAAAAGTGATCTATGAAGTAATCTAAAAAGTAATCTGAACAGTAATTTCAATACCTTGACTTACCTGTATTTCAAACAACTGCATTTGAACTTGATTTTACTTGTAAACACTGCATAACATATTGCAAAGCATTTATTTACCTTACCTGTGTCAGGCTTGGCTTGGTTCTAGAAATAAAATAACAAAACAATACTTTTATACAAACAACATTGTTCTGAGCTCAGTCTTTGAGTGTGTGATATCATTTGCTGATTGAGTCTGTGCAACAAATGCTTAACACTACCCTCCGATACAGCCTTACTGCTCGCCCACACTACCATACTTAGAGAGTAAGGTGCTATCTACTCTTACCTCTGCCTACCTTTGGGGTTCCACTGGACTCTTTGCACACTATACCTCATGTTGGTATAGTATATACAGAGCCAGCTTCCTACACAGTCTGTCTGTCTTCAGCCATGAGTGTGCTCTCTGTTCACGTATCGGCCTTCTCTCACTTACTTTTGATAATCCAGGGAAGTCAACAGGAAGTAAGCATGAAAATAGGCCACAAGTCCTGACAGCTAGTGTAGTGACAACCCGGGCGCCACTGCAAAATATACATATGGCATGTGCTGCTCAAAACTTTAAATATGCAGGCAGAATTTCTAAACACACAGAATTACCTATTGTATTGTATGGGTGTTAACCGTCCCCACCGCAGAGTGATTGCAGTTTCAAACAACAAAGTGTGTGCCTAATAACAGATACCCAAAGTGCACACGCAGTATCTGTAACGAGTAAGCACAGGGAAAAGACTGCTGTCTATGTCGACAAGTGGAGTAACATCAAGTGTGCCATAGTAGTGACGTTGTCAATTTCAAACTGTTTGAAATATAGATTGGTGTTCCCGCATGGGCTTTGATTACTAACATCGGTTTCTGATTCACAAAATATTGTTGAGTAGGGAAAGAAAAAAGCCCAGAAGAAATATATTTTATAACTTGCATAACAAACAGGAGCATTCCTACCAGGGTGTAAAGCACTCCTAATGCAGACCTCCGAGCATCCTTATTGTGTACAAAGATTCATTATTAATCCTTCATAATGAGCCAGAGTTTTTGACTAAGTCTATATCCTTATTAGTGCAAGTAAATCCCCATACTAGTACCAGCTAATACATTGCTCAAACATATTATAGACTTCATAATTGGATCACAACATGGTATAGATCACTCCCTATTCATGGTGATTTCAAAATACACAGACCTCACATATTCCTTTACATTTATCTATTTGTATTTATTCTCACGATAAGGACATTTCCATTTCTATTATTTGCCAGACATAAAGCACATTTCCCAGCAATTAGCTGTCCAGAAAAAAATGCAACTCTTGATCAATTTAAGTCCAGTCTCCACACAGCGCAATTTTAAAATCCATAGTGCCTCTCGTCTACCTCTTCCTATACTCTCTATACCAATGCACTCAGCTTTATACCACTCAACTCTACGCCCCTGCAGGCTTCACCAATTTGCAGTATGTCACTCAAATCTTCTCTGCACCACTGCATTGTATACTACTTAACTCTACACAATCCTTTTGAATTCCCATAGCAGCCCAGGTTCTGGTGTTAACCTGGGCTGCTATGGGTGGGAATTCACAAAGACATAGTATCAAGCTCATTATCGCCGCTTTAGCGGCAGTTTCCTGCCAATAAAGCGGCAATAATTTTTTCGCCTGTTCTTGATAATATGCCCCTATATTCTACTCTTGCCACTCCCCAATCTACTCTGCACCACTCTACATCACTACACTACAGTAACAGAATTTCCATTAACACCATTACTAGTCTTATAGTAATTAGTACATATCACAGTATATGGTGTTTAAATGTCAACGGCGTTTCGATCCCATTTAAAGAATCACAGGGATAATCATCAGGACTGAATAATGCCTAAGTATTGCAAGCCATGATAGCCTAAAAGGAAAGGAAAAAATAGAAAGATCATCCAAGGAAGGACGCGTGTTAGGAATACCTTAAAAATTACACTTTAAAAGTGACTTGTTTATACTGTGAGGAAATGGTGACAATACATGTTTCCTTAAGGGCCTATATATACAATGTGGGACGCGAAGAATCAAAGCCCCTAAAGGGTAAGGAAGTACCTACACAAACAAGATTAAACAGTTTTAAAAATTACACTGTAAAAGTGACTTGTTTATACTGTGATAAAAATGGTGTTAATGGAAATGCTGTTATTGTAATATCTACAGAAAACAACAGCTCTTGCCTAAAAATTCTGCTCTACTTTCTGTCCACTCTGTTCACTATGACAATTTGTACATGTTTGGGTACAGGCTTGTGCCCCTCTCTAAGAAATTGTTGAAGGTATCTTCTCAAAACATTTATTGTTTAAAGTAAAAATTGGACCTCTGTCCGGCTGGGCAAGTCAGTACATAATATAGTTTCCAATGTGTCTATATTTATTCTGTGCTTGAAATTCCTCTATGCATGGGACCACTGTTGTTTTCATTAATAAGAACTGCTCAGGGGCAAGTGTTAGCTTTTGGAGATAATTGCGCTTAGCGCGAATATCTCCAAAAATTGGTAATAGGAGATAGCGATGTTAGCGACTGTTTCCAGTCGCTAACATCTTGGCACGCCCGCTTTGCATGTCATTAGAGATAAATATCACTGACATGCAAAGCGGGGCCCAAGATGGTCGCTATCTCCTACTAGCTGTCGCTAACTGGTGTTAGCGACAGCTAGGTGATAGGGAGATAATTTTATCTCCGCTTTCTTGGCTTTTAAAGCCAAAAAAGCGGAGATAAACCCCCTTGATAACATGCCCCTGCGATCTTTAGGGCCCAGCGAGACCTTTCCTTTTATCTGCACTAGCGCCAGTTCATCTGCTCCACCATTGACATCTATGCCCCTCTGAATGCTTAAAAAGCTTTATAGATGGAACAAAAAACAGAGCTGGATAATAGCAGCTTTTGTTAGGAGGAAGCCCAACTCGTAGTGGCTGCTCTGATCACATGCAACATGCACCTTCATGGCCACATTACAACATAGGCCTACATTTACAAACATTTGGCCCTTAGTTTGTGCCACAAATGTGATGCACACATCACATAATTATTTTTGGGATATACTTTCTAGCGAAAAATTTGTATTCTGTTGGAAAGTTGCTATAAAGTAACGCAGAGCAAAGTAATGCTTTGTGTTTTTCTGGGGCAAGAAAGCATTTCTTTCACATTAGTACGTGGACTTTCCCATGCAACCACCCATGGTCTTTGGCGCAAATCCTATCTACTGATAGTAGGCAAGGTTCTACACGAACAAATCGCACCATTTTGAAGCAGGCATAAAAAAGAGGAAGGTTTTTATTTCTGCTATTCCCACTTTGCATCCGTGCTGCACGCTGCAGCATAAATCTGAAGTGGGTGTGAGAAGTTATAAAGTTTGTCTAAGCATTGTATTGTGTATCTTCCAGTACAAAACCTATGCTTGAGATGACACAGACACCTTTGCACCACATGGAAAGGAATCTGAGTGCCACTAGTCAACCTGAATGTGGGCTTGCGCTAGGGAGAGAGCAAGGCAGTGTTATATCATAGTAGATATTGCACTTTCTTGCTCTTTCCCTCATGCATTTAGCGCAGCAACTTTGGTTAATGCACTGCCTTGTGTGACACCTTTGTAATTCTCGGCCGTTGTGTAAAGCCCAAAGAGCAAGGCCTCGTCTAGTGTGGTGGAAAAGCCAAGTGTGGAAAGTGAAGAAAACCAGGAAGTACATGCAAATGAGAAAGTGCTGGCACTTTTAGGAGCGAGTCTGCATGACATATATTAAAGATGTTAATTTTCTGTTCCATGGAATCAGCGTTCGGGCATAAATACGAGGAAAGCCATTTAATTCTGCGGCCGTTTGTTGGTATCGACCTCCATAGCTGAAGATTTTTACTTTCTGTACGAAAACCCTCATTTTTTACTACCTACATAGCAACTTCAAACCTGCAGTCTCTATTTGCGTGTTAACATAGGTTTTTGGTCCATATCACTTCTGCTTTATGGATTACATTGGCCTGAATTCTTCTAAATGACCTAGCTCATCGCAAATCAATTTGAGGTCATTCTGCACACTGGGAAAACTACCACTTGCATTTCAGCTGCTCGAAAATCAATTCTGAGTAAATGTAAGCAGTTTGGACGGTTTCTTGATAATACTGTGTTGGCTTGTGCAGCAAAAAGCCACAGTGAGGGTTCTGATGTGGAACTAAGAAGCCGTGCAAGGGCAGCCAACCAGGAACTCTACAGTGGAAGAGCTGTTCAAGAACAGAAGGAAGTGCTCATATATCAAACAAGGTGTCAGTTTCAATACTACAGTCTGTCCATCACAGAGCAAATGCTTCACTTCTCGGTACTCAAGTCACTGCCCTAGAGGTTATGGAGCTGAAAAGAGTTTATTATTTATTTAATTCTCTTTGTCAACTACAAGTCATTTTTTAACCAGAGCAAATTATAGATCAATACTCATACATTTTTTGTTTGCAATCTCCGAGCCAGTGGTTTATGAAGAAAGGCTGTGAAAAAATCCCCAATCCCAAATTTTAAGAAATACTAAGATCATAGAGGTTACGGGGAACTTGGCTCCTAACCTGCTTACCTGCGCAGAACACGCGATACAGGTGGAATTTGTTCCTGGCCTACCCCTTAATATAACAACACAAAATCGGGCTGATCCACAATTCTGTCTATTTCTTTAATTTTCATTATGCGCAGAGATGTTTTAGGGCATAGGTAAAGTAAGCAATTGCCCAGGCCCCCACCTTTCAAAGGCCTCCCTCAGAAAGTAAACTTTCTCTTTATCTAGCTGACCTCTGTCTGTTTCTATATCTCAGCCTCTCTGCTCTCAGGCCTACCTCGACCTTTGAGTATCGCTCCCTTTGCCCAGTGGCATCTTAAGGATTTTTGGGGTCTTTGGAAAGAGATATTGCAACTGATTTTGTGTGAAACCTATTTCTGAAAGTTTTGTATGGCATCCTGTGCCCTTCAATTAGCAGAAAATGGGTAGTAAGATTATGAACAAGGCGCCCCAAAAATCCTTAAGGCAACACTGATTACGTGAACTCTTAACCTACAGCTGCAGCTGCCACACTAGACCTAAAAAATTATGTATATGGGGAAGGTGCACCATCACCCTATGGCTGAACTTCCGTGTATAACAAGGCACCATCAGTATATTTCGTCCTTATTCTGCCTTGCAGAGTGTATCTGGATAATTAAATTAAGCAACTCAGAAGAAAAGCTTTGGTGATGACATCTAATAAAGGAAGGTGTTGGAAACTCCAAACCTGTTTTATTAGTGTCACCTCAAAACCAAACCATCTGGAGTCCATCCCAGAAAAGAGATGTTTTATAAAATAATTATAATTTCTACTTGATTTCTGTACAACCACAAAATAGACAATACTGTTGATATTCTATTGTTCCATAATCTTAGCAGTTGTATATACTTACAAGAATTCCAATTACTTCTACATGACTTTTGTAAATACATATAAAACATTCCACTTTAAGAGTATTTTTTTTATTTCTTCACAGCTTAGATGTATCAGAAATAAACCCCATTCTCACCAGTTCAGTTGTCATCAACAATATGACTAAAGGATACGTCTCTGTAACTCAATTAAAAGAATCCTTTTGGAAGCAATAGATCTTTGCGAGAGAATTTGAAATCAATGTAGCGAGGTTCTGGCTGCAGCAGAACTGTAGTACAATTACTCATCAAAGGACTCTGTTAACCTCGAGGTGGGTTATACCCAATAATCCAAGAGGGCTGCTATTCCTCTGGAAGATGCAAGAATCTGTGGCATGCCAGGACGCTGCCATGCAGTCCATTCTCCCCACAGGTGTAGCTTCCAATCATACAGCACTGGCTTTCTATGATAACCTCCAGCCTTTCTTTTTTTTAAAGGAACCTAACACAAGGAGAAACAGTGTACTGCTTTCACGGACATGAGGCACATAAAGCAGTAAACAGTACCTGTAACCCTGGTTTCTGACAATTTGCTACTGATCTTTAATTTGTGAGGAGGCTTGGGAGCGCCCGTAGTTTTTAATAGTAGAGTGATTTGACCAGTATTTATTGAGTCATAGAAGGTACATTCCAGTAGGGAGGAGTTGATTATGTGACACCCTGTTTTAGAGATATTCACAGAGATGGATGAAGATAGTTTTACTGGGGATGTAAATCAACCTCACCAAGAGGAAGTGCAAGTACAATTCACCTTATTCTACTAATTGTAGATGTTGAAATATACAAGTTTGAACACTATTGGACTTTTATGGTGCTAGGGTTGTCTGTAGGGTATTTCTTAAATTGGCACGCTTGTTCTCACCCTTACTGGTACCATGATGTTAGAAAAAGTCAGACTACGCAAAAGATGAACTTCAATACAAAATCCATATTCATGAGAATCACAGGTATGTTGGTCTAAAAATGCAAAAGACTCAATGTGTTTCTTGGGGTCAGCTAGTCAAACCAAGATCCCCTTCAAAATCTTTGGTGAACTCACTAAAGCCAGCTCCAATTAAAGGGCAGTTGCTGCTACTCATGAGCTTTGCAAATGTTTCAGCTACTCCTTGGCTAGAAAATCTAGCATCACTACAGCTGTTCATCTAAATGAGCCAAGCGCTGTTCCTCCAAACCTCTGAGAAAATCCTTGTATCCAATCTAATGGGACCCTGGCGCAACAACATGTTTTAAAACCTGGATTAATAGATGGACACCTGACATTACAAATCCACTACACTTGTCTGTCAGTCAGAGCCTACTCCCAAAAAGGCTTAAAGCATGCAACCATCGCCCTGTTTCTTCAAAAAATGAGTGCTGATTCCAGCAACCCTGCCAATTACTGACCCACTTCTAAACATCCACTTCCTAGCAAGATTCAGGAAGCAAGATTACCTCCGAACTCTAAAATTTGGTGGAAAGACAAGAGTTTCATCATAATCATCAATCAGCTTTCAGACTTGAAGGGTCACAGTGGCAGACAACAGAGATGACCTTTGTTATCCAAACCAGCCTGAACTTCTTATTGTTCTAGATATTAATTTATGTTGCATTTATTTCAATGATTTGTGTAGCCCTTTCTTGTGGCAAGAAAGTCAATTTTCAGAGCAAAATCTCGCCAAAGTAGGAAGTTTATATTCTCAGGACTACCTCCAGGGTATATTTGTTACAGGGTTACAAGGGCGAATATATTGTTCTTTTTGGGGGACTGCCCTCCGTAAGTGGGTGGGGGGGGGGGGGTGATCCTTGTGACAATTAGTAGGAAAGGAAACCTCTCTGAACAGGCTAGTTTTCATAACTATCAGCAGTGTACAACCTATTGAACCATAGATTACTTTTGCAACACTTAGGACAATTGACTTTACTAACTGTCTCAGGACTCCCTGCCTCTCTTTCGTTGTGGTTTTCTTTGTATACAGCGGGGGAGAAGCTAGTCACGAATAACAATTGATTGATGGAATACTGAACAATTTCAAACATTCACCCACAGTACCAGTGACGGCTGGTGACTTTTGTAAGTGGCGAGGCGTAACATTTGTGGCAGAGCGCACCATGGAGCGACCTAAGGGGGGAAACATTTTCCAGTACAAGAAAATGCAGGTGTACGTTTCCAAGCAGCAAAATGTGTGACTGGACAACAGTTAATCTGGGGCATACCATGATTATTAATGTTATGCTCAATTAGGCACAGAAGGTAAAGGGTCCTGTGAGCTCTGCAACAATGCAAATGATTTTGGGAAAAAATATGCACAGTTCCCTTCCTATTAGTCTGCATTTTACTGACTGGTGTATATATTCACTATTTTAAAATGTTTCATTCTGCCTACTGTACGTCGTTACATTTGTTTGGGGGTGGTGGGTGGTACAAGGTGCTGAAAATAGCCTGAATGTCTTAACTGCACAGCAGATTACAAGAAAACTGTTAATCCTGAAACAGATCTCTAAATTACAACTATATCTCAGTCATAAAAAAACCTACCCACACTGATGGCGAATCCCATGTAACATCGAGGAAGCAGCTGCTGCTCAACAAAAGGGGAGTACAATTGAGCAGGCCCAGGCCTCAAGCCTGACAGCCGCTGGACACACCCTCACTGGCACACATTTGTTTTCTCCAGCAGAGGTGTATCGTAATCGTATCCTCAAAAGGACTAAAGAAAGAACTTTTAGGTAAGCCTGGGTGGTGAACTCTGCTCTGCTCACACTGAGTTTTTTGAGTTTTTCACACTCCACGTTACGCGGAGCTCGCAGAGTTTTTTTCCTCGCTTGTGCTTGTCAACATCAGGTTGTCAAGCACATGCGAAGATAATCTACCTCCTGGCGAGATATTTCCTCATTCACGCTTGTAAACGTCTAGTTGGTGAGTGCCAGCGAGGGAAATCAACCAACCAGCAAGATTTACCAACGCGGGTGATCTGATTTCTCAATGCGAGTGGTCACGTATGTTTGCGACCGCTCGCTTTGAGAAACCGTCCGTTCAGGCTCAGAAAATCTACTCGAGCGGCAGAAAGGAAGCGGCACCCGTTTTTGCCTGCTTGCGCTTCATATGGTGCCATTCGCGATAAATTCACAGTGCGAACAAACAACCACACTGAAAATTACTTCAAACAGCATTTTTCTAACACACTCCACCGCTTGTGGAGCTCTGTGTAGTGTGGAGGAGTTTTTTCTGCACTACACAGAACCCCACAAACTCCCAGGCTAACTTTTAGGCACTTTACCATCTAACTATAGTAGACTTTTTAAAAATGCTATAGGAGACTTAACCAAGGCCCTAGCAGGAATTTAAAACAATTGAAAACATTGTCACTTCAAAAATACAGTTAAATCTAAAGGCTTTTTGGGATTTTGGTCCTGTGGTCACTTTTTGTCAGAGTGGTTCAGCAAACGCAAAGTCGGACACCTCGCAGCTGATCCACCAATGTAGGTAACTGGCTCTGTATATACTATGCCAAAATGAGGTACAGTGTGCACAGAGTCCAGTGGATCCCCAGAGGCTCTGTATGTACTATGCCAAAATGAGGTACAGTGTGCACAGAGTCCAGTGAAACCCAGAGGCTTTACAGAGGCTCAAGTAGATAACACTAATGCTCTCTTTTGTGGTATTGTGGGTGAGAAGTTAGTAGTCCTAAGCATTTGTTGCACACACACAGGAAATAAATGATACAGATACTCAATGACTAAATCTGAAACCAGTGGTTTGTAAAAATATTACTTTTAGTATATTTATTTTATGGAACCAAAGATACTTTGTTGCAAGTAAATACGTTTTGCAATATCACTGCTTTTCAATGTAAAAAGTGGACACTGCATATTTCAACAGTTCAATTTTATCCTGTGGGAGGAAACACAATAGCAACATGCAGGTAAGTAAACAATATACGATATTGAGTTTCTGGATAAAAAATCAGTACCAGGTAATGTTCAAGTAAATGACAAAACTACACCACCAGCATCACTAGGGCGACTGGGTGCAGAGATCAAACTTGGTAGCTGGTGCCAATGTTATCCAATGGAGAAAGAGGGCAATCAAAGTGGTACTACTTACTGGTAGGCAGCACATTTTGTTAACCCATTAAGGTAAGCATGGGGGTGCATAAGGCAGCACCAAACTTACACCTCCAGCGGCACAGGTGCGGCTGGGTGTAGTGTGCCAACACACCGGTGGGCTCCCAATGTAAACAAACGGGGAATCTCAAAGGCCATAATAAGTATGCAGGCTCAGGCCAGGAGGCCAATCGAAGTAAGGTAAGGTAACTTGGAATGTTCTCAACAGCCTATCGGTGCTGGTAGCGGTTGGGTAAGGCTCATCATGCAGAGGCTGCAGGCGTCGATGTGGAGCCTGGCAGGGGTCACCCCACTGAGGACTCTTGCTCAGAAATGCTCGGGAACCTTTGCTGGAACAGTGGGCCACTGGAACTCAAGCTGTGGCCATTGGGTGCAGCGGTAGTTGGTTTCGCAGTTCAGCAGGCAGGGCTTTGGTCTTTAAAGTTCTTTTAGTTTTGGACAGGTCCGCTGCCATGGAAGATCAGGAGTCTCTATGGAAGACAGGCAGTCCTGCCAGGGTTTTGGAGGTTGCTGGTCTGCAGGACTAGTCGTGGGAGCTGCAAAGTTCAAAGTTCGCGGACAGGCTGGTCTAGCTTGGACCAAGTCAGTAGCTGCAGCTTCTTGTCATGCAGGGATCGGCTCTTCTTTGTCCTCTTCTTCGTTGGTCATCGATAATCTGAGGATTAAGTTCCAGGGGTGCCCCTAAATACTAATTTTAGGGGCATTAAACAGGTCAGAAGGTTGAAGCCAATGGGCTACTTACCTTTAGGGTCCTACACCCTTTGTATGTCTATTTCCTTTTGGGAGGGGGCATATCCCTAACTCTATTAGTAGAGCCCTCCAAAACAATATGGAGGAATCTGAAAGGAGGGGTCACTTCAGGCCTCTGGTGTACTAGTTTTCCGGATGACCTTTCCACCAAAAATGGGACTTGGTCAGGGGTACAGGCACCTCAACTAGCTGTACCCTCAGCATATCAAAGAATGGGAAGTGTTTGGGGTTCACCACTTTTCTAGATGTTCCTACTTGGGGATAGGTGTGAAGCACCTCCACCAGCAGACTGTCTTTCTGATCCACGAGAGGAAAATGCTTCCATTTCAGGGGGTCATAAAAATGTCTAGAGGTAGCAGGCTGGTGGGGACTAGTCAGGCACACACCAGTTAGCTGGTAGGATTTTAGGGGAGAGGCCCTCTGGGTGCATTCCTAATAAATTCAACACTGGCATCAGTGGTACCAAACACCTTGGGATTCGGTGAAGCCATCATGGAGCTGTGGAACTCCAAGTGAGAAGCTCCATCCCATGTGCTCAGTATGGCTTCAGTATACACATATAATGTCTAAGATATGATTTAAAGACTATAGGGGCATATCTGCTCATGCAGATATGCCCTCACATGATGATAGTGCACCCTGCCATAAGGCTGTAAGGCCTGCCTACTCTTTGAGGCCGAATTACTGATAATGATGCGATTACTCCTGCTTGCGTAATTAAAAGTAATTTGAGGGGAAAAAAATCCTACCACAAGAGCAAACTTATCAAGCGGTTTCTTGCACTCGCTCCCCCTGTTTAACTGACATTTAACACTATTCTTAGCACAAAATGAATCTTTGCATTCATTTTGGACACAAGGGTACATTTTGCTCTAAGAAAATAGCGCTAAATGTTGAAAGTAAGTTGGGCGGAATCCTACCCCCAGAGCAGATTTAGCAAGAACGAGCGGCTGCACAGTTCTCGCTATTCATGGTCTGTTCAATCACTATTTCCTAGCGCAAAATGCATTCGTAACCCTATTGTGGACACAAGGGGGGATTTTTGCACTAAGATATAGCTCAAAATGCAGAAACACGTAACTCTTCTTGCCTAATCTTGCAGAATTTCTCGTGATTATGCTACACTGAATGACGGAAGTTACGCCCACATTATTCAATACAGTTTAGCCAGCGACCCAAGAATCACGAGGCAATGAAACACAAAACTTCATTTGGGACTTTCTAGTTCAAACAAAAAACAACTTGGAAGTCATGCATAACCGTTGGACATACCTTTACAGAAACATTGTTCATACTGTAAAGTTTACATTCCCTATGCATTTACATAATCTTGTTTACATTCGCCATACCAACACTTCAGGGCAAGTGAGAGCTGGTGAGATGCAAGGCGTGATGACAATATTAATGAGTGTAGTAAATAGTATGTCTACGCAAATCAAGAACTTTCAAAGACTAGTATTGGAGTACAGCATTCTCTATTGCTGGCTTCTTCTTCCATACTCTTATCACAGGCTCCATTATTCCACAAAATCTGGAGCCATGGTGTATCAGTTTGATCATTTCCGACCTTAAATCATGTTTCCTCGCCCTCTCTTCCTGACATAGTACAGAGTGTCTCAAGAAAAAAGTTAATCTTTCCGTTCTTTGGGTTGGAGAAATATAACTGTTTTGCTGAATCTGACTCTATTGACAAAAACTATATTTATTTCAAGAAATTGAACACATCTTCAAGGAACATTTCTATAGTGCCAGTCACTGTAATAATGTAGGAATAAATTCACCTTGTTGAGGCGCAAGAGAGGACACTACTTCTGGTTGAAGAACAAAACGAACAAAGAGCAACATTAGTGCATAGGGATGGTTAAGCTAACCATTGTACCATTTGGAGGAACATGGTTAAACTAAACATTTTACTACGTGGAGAGAGTGACACAAATTACGAAATGGATTGGGTGGTAATCGTCGTGTTACTGCTTCATGGAAGTAGTGGACGTGGCAGATGATGAATCTCAGATTTTTTTTATATTTCCAAAACATGAGTAAAAATTTTGTGTCAGAGTTATGTGAAAGGACGTGTTGGATGGTCAGTGGGGAAAGGTCGAACTATGGGGTATATTATCAAGAAAGCTCAATACATTATCACCGATTTTATCGGCAGGAAACTGCTGATAAAGCGGCGATAATGGGCTTGATAATATGCTCTATGGAATTCCAATCGAAGCCCATGTTAGATGTGAGAGAGCGCAAACTGACCAAAAATGTAGAAGTACATCACACTTACACGTAGTAAGCACAAGTCATGAAGAGAAATGCCATGAGTGCTGATAAGTACCTACATCTATATTCTGAAATGTGTAGTTAATATAGAGATTTAAGTAGAAGTGGAACTAATACAGAAATGTGTGAAACGATATGATTTTATTAGACGTGATTATTCCTGAATCCATGTTGTGTAGCTGCTAAAATGTAAGATGGCATACGGAAACGCTGAACGTGGTAGGCCTCAGGGCCAGAGCTAGGAGGGAGGGGGAAGGTGGTTCAATTTCACAACATGGATTGCACTAATGTTTAGTAATAATGAGTAGGCCATGATTTATAGATGTGTTTACCGAATCAATAGAATAAGAGTATTAACATACTAATAATTAAAGAAGAAGTTGAATACTATAAAAATGTTGTAGGGCTGGAAAGCTTTAACGTTGATTTACACATATTAGTCTGGGCCGGGGAATGTTGCAACGCGGTTGGAAGACCATGAGAATTGGGATTTGGCTGCAAATGTCTGTCTGGAAGAGAAAAGGGGGTATTCAATTATAAATAATATGAATAGAAGTTTGTTCAAGAGATGGACCAGACATGGAGGAGGGTTCCGGAATGTTTAAGGGGTATCAGCGGGCCGGAGAAGAGTCTGAGAAGCAAGGTCGACTCTAACCACAAGGCCTCATCATGGAAAAAGCCAGAAGCTACACCACGTGAGGGGCGTCTCACGAGGGGCGTCCTAAATGTTGTTGTATTTTTGTATTAGGGACAGCACCCCTGAGTGGAGTTAGAGCAGAAGCCTGAGGACCCTTTAGAGAGCGGATGGGTAGGCAGAGAGGGGTCATGATTGGAGAACTATAGGGTTTCACCAAGAGACTGAGAGTGGGTGACTTCCCTTGGGGGTCATTCACTGCTGACACCTTTTGATAGGTTGGGACCTGGTTAAGTAGGGATACCATCTAGAGCAGGGTAGGGACAGCCTAACCTGTATTTTCCCTCCGGCTGTAAATGACTGATAGATTTCAATATGTGTCTATGCTAATAGCACTATTATTTTTAGAACTGGTGCTTGTAGTTTCCGTTGTTCGTCTGAGGGCTTTCAGAGAGCACATGTATGTAGTTGGGCCCGTGTATCTGGTGAATCTCATTTTGAGATGCTTGTACCTGCAACTTATCTTGACTTTATAATAAATCTTTGAAAGCTAGAAGTTGTTTGTGATCCTTTGAAGCGGAGTCCTTTATTGGGTGAACTAACTTGGTAAGAGATGCACTTTCTTCCCTCAATGACAGGCAATAAAGGTTCAGTCGACCAGATCGGGGTTTTAGATCTATAGTGATAAGGTATTGATCGAAATCTCGCCCTTCCAGTTGGTAGCTATAGAGGATGGTTGCCTTCTTGAGGAAGGTGATCTAGGCCAGGTTAGATTACCCCAAGGCCCCTAGAGATCGATGATCGGAAGAACCGCCCGCCGAGGAAGGACCGGATGACGTGAGACAGAAAAGCAGCAGTATCGGTCGAGAGTGAGTATAAAGGGTCATGCGTGTTAAGATTGCGGTGTTTTGTATTGTATCTATGTTGTAATGTCTGGCGGAGTTGAATGCCTGTAGAGTGACTGCGGAACAGGTTGTGAGCGCGCACAACCGGTGGAAATCTTAAGTTCAAGGAGAGCTTAAGTGGTTCGGGTGTATCGGACACCCAGAGTAATTGTTAACTAGTGTGAAGGGGGTCACGAGGTACCATTGATCACCCGAAGGACCAGATAGGGGGAACGTAAGAGTGAGTGCGTGAGTAACGGACGCTGGTCGGAAGTTACTGTGTGTGTAAAGAACCTATCAGAGAGACGATAGACATCTCGTCAGTTGTGTTGACAATTACAGATAGACTGTGGACGTACAGTCGAGGGAAGTGACCGCTTGGTCGGAAGTAGTCATTTTTCAGAGTTTGAATGGGACGCATGCATGACCGCGAGGAGAGCTGAGAAAGGAGGGGTGCTGCTGCGAAGCGGAGACTAGTGACGTCAGAAAGTGCCGCGCTGGGATTGGTCGGCCGGTGAAAGACCGCGCTGCGATAGGCCAGCTAGCAAAGCCGCGCTAGGATTGGTGGATTGTCATCAGGAAGTAAACAGAGTATTCAAGCTGGAAATTTTGTGCATAATTATGAAGTGTTTTAAATGGTTAAGAGCGCTGTTTAAAAGAGAGCGGCGGGGATCGTATGAAGGGGAAGAAGCCCCACCGGAGGGTACACCAGCTCGTTATATGGGGACAAATGTTGGGCTGCACACGATTCTGTGGATCTCAGAGTGGAGTAAGATTACAGACGGAAATGAGGAACTCACGTTCCCGAAGTACGGGACGTTCAGATTAGAGGTGCTACACAGATTAAAAGCAATTATGACCTCAACGAGACCCTTGCCTAGACCAACCCAGTTTGAAGCCCTTAATGCATGGATTAGGGCAGCGCATGAAAAGAACATGAATAGACGGCAAGAAAGAGTGAAACGTTCGGTAAGGGCAGTACAGGATGCCAAGTGGGATGCGGATGCTAAAAGATGGAGGGTGCATAACATGGAAGTAAATAAACTATATCCAGTGTTAGAGATGCCCGGGAACAAAAGCCCCCTAGAAGAAGATGACGAGAGCGAGACAGAGGACAGCCTGATAAGCAGATTATTGACAGACAGGCCACCCCCGTATAACAGAGCAGGGGGAGATGTTGAGAATAGTGAGAAGGGGGGGGGCAATGCAGGAGAGCATAGGCCGCTTCCCAGCCCTGATTGGGATCCCGCTGCAAGGAAAGAACTGTCCCAGCCTAGCCAGGTGCAACAGGTGGTCGGGAGGTTTGTGGTGCAAAGAGCGCCAGAAACGGAGTGTGCCACATCCTACGCATTACCTGATGCACTACAGGTACCTGTTACCATAGGTCCTATAGTATCGGTATATGACCCAGACAGGGCTAGAGGGGAAGAACGGGTACGGAGGGACAGAGAAAGAGCAGAGATGGCAAGGAGGAATGATACGATCAACTCCCCAAGTCAGTTGCCGATACCAAGAGATTGGAGCACCCCAGTACACACAACAGGAGATCTGGGGGACATTAGATGGCCAGAGGATATGAGGGGATCAGGACGGAAATCCTTTCAAGAGTTAAACGAGTACATGAAGAAATGGGATGAGGCAGTTGAGGCTCACAAGAGCATCATAGCGGCGGAAGCTGAAAGGGAAAGTCAGGATAGCAGAGCCCGGACTCACTGCGGGGCTGAAGAGAGCAGTCCGGAGTGGGACGGGAGGGAGAAGGACGGTAGGAGAGTCACCCATTGGGCCCGGAGTGGAGGTAGATCAGACCTGGAAAATGGGGGCCCAGAGAATGGGGGGGTGTCTCGCCCAATACATAGTGAAGAAGACAGGAGGGCTCGGGAGTACAGGGACAGCTTTAAGTGTATCCACTGTGTGCCCGGCAAGAGAGAACAGAGTGGGAGTTGCGAGAGGCCGCACCATAGTCCCTGTGACGACGGACATGAGCGCAGCCCAGGGAATATGGGAAACCAGGAAGGATCGTATCAGATACTAAGTGATACGAGGCCAAGAGAGAATGGAGACCGAAGGGAGAATAACAGAGAGTCCTACTATGAGAAGAGAGGAGAGAATGGACAAAGTAAGATAGGGGGTAACAGGCCCGTGTTCCATCACCTTCCAAGATCGGATGGCCGAGCATGGGATCTGGAGAGATGGGAACAAGAGAGAGCACTCCCCAACTCTCCCGAACCCAAACGTAGTCCCCGGAGTTGGGATGGGAGAGAAACCTGTGAACCTCCCTCGAAGGAGTTATTGCGAGCAGAAATAAAAGCCAAAAGACTCGATGTCTCCAGCTTAAAGTCAGATCTGGATGACATGGTAGACGGTACCCTGCCCTTAGAAAGAATGGACATGTATGAGCAGGATGAAATTCTGTTCATGGCAAAGGACGTAACTCGAAAGGCGAGAGCAATCCATGAGAAATTAGTCGAACTAGCAGGCAAATATATGGTAGACCTGTCAAGGACCAAAGCATTACAGGGCAACCACAGGCTACATTACACAGACCGAGATCTAGATGAGAGGAGAACCATCGGATTGAAAACACACATAAGGGAACTGATCACTGGAATAAGGACATGGAGGGCCCTAGATAAGTGGGAAGAGAGGTGGTCCAAGAGAGGGACCGTCAGGAGAAGCACACTTGGGATGACACCAGGAGGACAGCAGGGAGTAGAGACATACCCTTTGAGGGAAGTCGCAAATGGGACCTATGTCCACGTCCCTTGGAGTAGGGGGGATTTAGCTGCTTTTACCACCTCTTTCCCCAAACTGCGGGAAAACCCAGTGGAGTGGTATAAGCAAGTTGAGAGATTCGTAAAAATCTCAAAGGTCCTATGGATAGATTTGAACACGCTGTTTGACATAGTAGTGCCAGGAGATTTGTGGACCGCATGCAAGGTTAGCGCTGAGTGGCCCACCATAGAGCCCGAGAGAGATGCTAAGACTAATGGGCCGTCCGAGAGTGTGATGGCAAAGTTCGAGAGAGTATTGACTTGGCTGAAAGATAAAGTGCCAATGCAAGACATAGATTGGGTAAAAATTGACCGAACAAGACAGGAACCCAAAGAGACAGTTCACGAATACTATGAGAGACTGCTGAAGGCGTTTAAACAGAATAGCGGTCTGGATGTCATGGATCCGAAGGACATAGGGCAATTTGTGTCCAAGTTCGTTTTGGGCCTGAGACCGGATATTAGTTTAATGATACAGCAACACTTGATTTGTTGGCAAAATAAACCCCTAGATGAAATATTGAGGTATGCCAGGTACTGTTGTGATGAGATAGACTCCAAGGCTAAGAAACTAAAGGAGAAACTGATGGTGGTACAGATGCAGGCAGCTGGGAAGGGGGGACAGCAGCAACAGCAACAAGGAACAGGTACTGGAGGAAAGAAACAGTACAGTCAGAACAAGGGCAATGAGGAGAACTCCACCTTTAGACCCAGGATAGATATAGCTGCCTTAAAGAAAACAACTAGGTGCCACCAGTGTAACGAGGTGGGACATTGGAAACGCGAGTGTCCCTATAATGTTGAGATAGGAGACCAAGAGGTAGAAGAGGAAGAGACCCAGAGTGCGCCTACAAGAGGGGTAACGCAATACCAGGGAAAGGTGCTCAAAGGGGGGGGGGCCACCTCCCCGAGCTCAGTTCCCGCAGCCACCCAGAGTAGGGACCATGGGTAAGACGTATAGACAGATGCCCCTGTTTGTCGGAGGAGAGGAATGCTATTATGTGGACCCACTAACTGGACAGAGAGTGGAAAGGGATGACTGCACCCTCGGGGCAGCTCTGGAGGTAGACCAGAGGGGACCCTATGTTGAGGCTGAAGTGGCAGGGTTCCCTACGACATTTTTAGTGGACACAGGAGCCACTCGATCCACGATCAGGTCAGCCGCAGTGCCAGGCCTGCCCATGTCTGGAGAGACCATACAAGTGGTGGGGGTCGCTAACAGGAGAATGACCAGTCCTCTGACTGAACCCGTGCAGGTGAAAATAGGGAAGTATAGTGATGAGCATCAGTTTGTGGTTTGCGATTCTAGTCCTGTATGTCTGCTAGGAAGAGACCTTTTGTGCAAGTTGAATTGCACCATATACTGCACACCACAGGGAGTGGAGGTATTGACTAATGACGATGATGCAGACTTTAAAGTCGCAAATTCCAGAATATGTGTGGAATTGTATCCCACTCTGACAGTAGACGAGCTCCCCTGGGATCTGAGAGAGACAGTAGCTCCAGAAGTGTGGGATTTCACTGGGGAAGAGATAGGGTTGGTAAAAGGGGTGGACCCAGTGAAAATTGTAGTGAAACCACATGCTGAGTTCCCAAGAACCCCTCAGTATAAATTGACTCCAGAAACGATTGCAGGCATAAAACCCGTGATTGAGTCCATGATTAAGCAGGGAATACTGAAGGAAATCGTGGGTAGTCCATGTAACTCCCCGATTATGGGTTTGCAGAAACCAAATGGGAAATTCCGGATAGTGCAGGACCTCAGAAAGATTAATAACATAGTCGTTTCGTGTTGTCCAGTGGTACCGAATCCATCAGTGATACTGTTTCAGATACCGTTCCAAGCAGAATGGTTCACTGTAATTGATCTTTGTCAGGCTTTCTTCTCGATCCCTCTGGACGAGGAAAGCCATTTTCTTTTCGCATTTAAGCTGGAAGGTCGCGTCCTAACATGGTGTCGTATTCCTCAGGGGTATACAGAGAGCCCATCGATCTTTAACCAGCTTCTAAAGAAAAATCTTGAAAGTCTAGTGCTGCCCCAGAGGTCAGTTCTGGTCCAGGACATAGACGACCTCCTTGTGGCGTCAGAAACAGAGGAAGCTTGCAGGGAAGACTCTATTGCTTTGTTAAATCACCTAGCTGAGAATGGGCATAAGGTGTCCCCGGGAAAATTGCAGTACTGCCTGACAGAGGTGCAGTACTTGGGACACAGAATTGAGAAAGGTAAACGAAAAGTGTCACCAGACAGGATAGAGGCCATCATGAAGATGAATGCGCCTAAAACACAGAGAGAAGTCAGGATGTTCCTAGGAATGGTGGGATATTGCCGACAGTGGATTGCAAACTTTTCACTGAAAGCAAAGCCCTTGCAAAAACTGACGCACAAGGAGGTGAGTGATCCGGTACCATGGGACAAAGACTGTTTGATGGCGTTCCTGCAGCTGAGAGAGGACTTGTGTCGTGCTCCGGCTCTGGGAATGCCAGATTACGATAAACCATTCTTGCTCTACTGTTGTGAGAGAGAGGGATGCGCGCTGTCTGTGTTGGCCCAAATGCATGGGAATGCCCGTAGACCAGTCGCTTATTTCTCGGCTACTTTAGACCCAGTAGCCGCAGCGTTGCCCGGATGTCTCAAATCCGTTGCCGCAACAGGTGTCAGCATTGAGAGGTGTGAAAATATCGTCATGGGGCACCCGTTAGAGGTGCATGTGCCCCACTCTGTTGAATTGTTGATGACCAGGACCAAAACACAGCATCTGACGAACAGCAGGCTCACGCGCTATGAGCAAGTCATTCTTGCTGCAGAAAACGTGACCCTCAGGAGATGCTCTGTTTTAAATCCTGCTACCTTGATGCCACTTCCAAACGATATTGAGGATGATGATGAATGTACAGACCATGACTGCCTCGATGTGACTGAACTATGCACCAAACCAAGACCCGACATTGTAGATGAGCCACTGACTGACCCAGATGAAATTTTCTTTGTCGATGGCTCATGTGTAAGAGACGAAGTTGGGCAGTTGAGAGCAGCTTACGCTGTTTGTACAATTACTGGAGTTGTGGAAGCTGGATGCCTGGAAGGAGTACACTCCGCTCAGGTAGCCGAGATTATTGCCCTGACGCGTGCCTGCCTGGCAAGCAATCAAATCCGAGTCACCATATACACTGATAGTCAATATGGTTACGGGGTAGTTCATGATTACGGGCAGTTGTGGTCTCAAAGAGGTTTCATGACCTCTTCAGGCTCTCCCATTCGCAATGGAGAGTTTGTGCGCCTGTTGTTAGAGGCGTTGCAATGTCCAGCAGGTATCGCAGTTGTGAAGTGCACCGCACATACCAGAAATATGGACTTTGTGTCACAAGGCAATAGATATGCCGACGAAGTCGCGCGGTATTGCGCAGAAACAGGGTACTCTTTCACAGAGGTGGAAGTAGGTGGAATCAATGTAAGGACTGAATTAGCCATGATATTAGAAACGGTTGATACTTGGGACGAACTGAAAGATATGCAAGAAAATGCTCCTGATTGTGAAAAAGAAACATGGCAAAAGGCAGGATGTGTGATGGGTGAGGCCCATTTCTGGGTTTCAGCAGATGGCAGAGCAGTGTTGCCCAATGAGATGGTGAGCCCAATGGCCAGACACATACATGGTCCCGTCCACTTAGGAAGAGATGCTATGCTGAGAGTGTTTAGACAGACCTGGTACAACCCTAAGTTCAGAATAGCAGCCGAAGCAGTATGCCAGCGTTGCGTGACATGCCAGCAGTTGAATGTAGGGAAAAAGACACCAGTTGCACTGAGCCACATTGGGAGGTCAGGAGGTCCATTCAATCGAATGCAGATAGATTTTATTGAAATGCCAAGGTGCAGCCGCCTCCGTTATATCCTGGTGGCTGTTTGCGTTTTCTCCAGATGGGTTGAGGCATATCCTACACGTAGGTGCGACACCCTCACAGTAGCCAAGTTACTGCTTAGGGAGCTTATCCCGCGCTTCGGGGTGCCGGCCTCTTTGGAATCAGATAGGGGAACACATTTCAACAGCTCGCTTGTGAAAATGATTTGTGCAGCTTTGAACATAGATCAGAAGCTACATTGCAGTTATCGACCAGAGGCTTCAGGAATTGTGGAGCAAATAAATGGCACCATCAAGGCCAGAATTGCAAAGGTGTGTTCATCAACATCCTTGAGTTGGCCTGATGCGTTGCCATTGGTCCTTATGAGCCTCCGTAGTACCCCGGATAGGAGAACGGGTTTGTCTCCTCATGAAGTGTTGATGGGAAGAGCAATGAGGTTACCTTCTGTCCCAACTGCTGCACTGATTAGCATCACAGATGATATGATCCTGGACTATTGTAAGGGGCTGTCTGACGCCATTCATTCTGTGTCCCTTCAGGTGCAGGCTGCCGAGGTACCATCGTGCCAGGACCCGTGTCATGACTTGCTTCCTGGGGACTGGGTCCTGGTGAAAAAACATGTGAGAAGAAGCTGCTTGGATGTTCGTTGGCGTGGGCCCTTCCAGATCATCCTGATCACGAACACGGCAGTGAAGGTGGGAGGCCTGCCCAACTGGATCCACGCGTCGCATACGCGGAGGGTTCCAGCACCTCTGGAAGAGACAGCTCCTCTCTCGGATAGACGTCCAGCGGCGGACCGAGAAGCCATAGAGGGGGCCAGCCAAGCTGTAGAGGTGCCAGCGGAAGCAGGGAACGAGTCTGACCAAGCTGAGGACGGTCAGTACAGCAGCGAAACAGACGACGCTACAGAAGGAGAAGGTAGCTGGGAGTACGAGTCAGACACTGACAGGTCTGACAGAGAGCGTGAACAGACAAGAAGAAGAAGGAGTAGAAGGGTACGTGGAGAAGCGGATTGGCCGCAGAGAAGAAGCTCTAGTCTGAGGTCAACTCCAGAGAGAACCCTTCCTCCGATATCAGAGGATTCAGACCCGGAAGAAGGTGCTCAGGGCGCTGAAGCACCGGTCTTGAGGAGGTCAGGAAGAGTGCGTGTACCTAGCAGAAGATACTCCACCCCTGAGTGGACATATCTGGCGACAGATGGCTTCGAAACCGGTGACAGGGAGGATCCGAGCGGTGGTGGTGTCCAGTTCTGAACCCATCGTCACAGTGGAAATACGATTGTTAGTGCCCGGAGTCGAACAAGAAGGGTCACTGACATTCATGATTCCCCGACCTCCCCGCCTCAGCAAGTTAAAGCACATGTTTCTCACAGAATTGCAATTCCCCGATTTTGGTACAAGGATATCAGCCCAAGAAGAGCACAATCTTCGTATGGAAATATTGAACTTTGCTGTCGAAGCTGCAGGCGAGCGCCTGATAGTGGATGCTTAAAAGACTTTGTAAATAAGCGTGAAGAAAAGAAGATTACCTAGCGCCCAGGAAGCAGAGAATCTTAGGGACTTTCCCTGAGTTGATGGAGAAGGGCTAGGGTTGTCTGTATTGAACTATAAAGAACTTTTGCGAAAAAGGTTGTCAGCTTCCAGTTGCGTGGTTCTCAGGACAAAAGGAGTAAAAGAGACTGTAAAGGAACGAAAAGAAAGGAACTTTGTGCTGAGTTACGAGAGAGCCACACTGTCTGACGAAATGGAGGCCGGCACCCAGAACCGCAGAGCGAAATGTATAATAGGTACACTAATAGTAGGAGTGATAATATTAATAGCTTTAGTAGTAACAGTCTCTTATGTAAAGGGACATGAGGAAGAGGCAAAGGTAACAGATGTGAAATCTGTAGAGGCGCTTACACCCACCGTTGCTGGTGAGAAAGGGGAAAACACACAAGAAAAAGCGTTATTAGCTGCAGAAGCCCGCAGGTTACACGTGGATGAGTCCCAAGGAGACTTTAGGTCAAATGCTTATGCAAAGCTTCTATACGAATACGTGGATGCCATGGAGGTTAAGGACTGTTACGTCTGCATGCAGTTGCCGGCGTCTGTAGATGAAGGCATTCGATATCATCACCTCCCGCTGACATATGGCATTACATGTAGCTTGTTGCTTAGTATATTTTATGGGAGAGATAGTTTTGAATACTATTTCTCCAATTACGATGCAGTGTTACCAGAAGTCCCAAATTATAAACAAATGAATAAATGGGACTACTGGAAGAGTGAAGACAGGTTGGCAAAGTTTTTCATTCCTTGGATTACTTTAGATACTTCACATGCCCGCAGAAATAACCTGACATGCAAGGTGTCAGAAGTCGAGAAAAAGTTCATAGGGCAGGTGGATGATCGGAATAGGAGACAAAAGATTTTGAAAAAATCAGGACAATGGAAAACAGATTGGACCGAGGAAGAAAAGGCACACAAGAGAAAGGGTAGTAGTGGTCCAATAGCTTTAGATAGAACGCAGAGAGGAAAGTTATGTCTCCATAGAGCCAAAACGTATTATGAAAATGTATACGTGGGAGAAGTTAGCTGTGAACATGCTTTCAATTTAGAGTACTATACTAAGGACTTCCTGAAGGGAATGCAAGTGATTCCAAATGTATATTTCGTATGTGGAAGAAATGCCTACGTGAGACTACCTGACAACTGGTATGGCTCATGTTACTTGGCAATTATCTTCCCTAAAATATATCATGCCCAAGACTTAGAGATCATCGAGGGCAAGACATCATCGAGGGGAAGGAGAGATGTAGGAGGTGTAGAAATGGTTGGAGATGTCTTTGGAGCTGTGTTCCCTCTTCTGGGATTAATCCTTAATGATGTTAAAATTAGACGACTGGCAACAGTCGTAGACAGGTTGTCTGCCAGCACTGCTCAGTCTTTAATGCTGGTAGAAGGAGAGATGCAATCGATAAGGGCTATGGTTCTCCAGAACCGTCTTGCTTTAGACGTCCTATTAGCAAAAGAGGGCGGAGTCTGTAAGGCTTTGAAGGTCCAGGAATGTTGTACTTACATTCCAGACAATTCGAAGCCCCTTGAGAAAGTTATTAGGAACATAACTGACATTCACAAAGAGATCGAAGACCTGAGCAGAGAAAATGTCTGGGAAAAGGTGGGCCAAGGAATAAGTGAAGCTGTAGGTTGGCTCACCACCTTAGGCAAAAGCTTTGTGTGGAAAATACTAAAACCTATCATCATAATATTGATCTGTGGGATCGTGTTGTGGGGATTGGTGAGGGTATTCAAATGGTACAGAGCAAGAAGGTCAGAGAGGGCTCAGAGAAAACAGCTGCAGAGATTGGCTGCCATACAAGATAGTCAGTACCGGAGCCTGAGAGCTCTGGAAACACAGAAACGAGTTATGCTAGCAATCACTGCAGTTTAAATGTTAATGATGACCCCGAGAGGTCATCAAAGGGGGGAACTGAGAGAGCGCAAACTGACCAAAAATGTAGAAGTACATCACACTTACACGTAGTAAGCACAAGTCATGAAGAGAAATGCCATGAGTGCTGATAAGTACCTACATCTATATTCTGAAATGTGTAGTTAATATAGAGATTTAAGTAGAAGTGGAACTAATACAGAAATGTGTGAAACTATATGATTTTATTAGACGTGATTATTCCTGAATCCATGTTGTGTAGCTGCTAAAATGTAAGATGGCATACGGAAACGCTGAACGTGGTAGGCCTCAGGGCCAGAGCTAGGAGGGAGGGGGAAGGTGGTTCAATTTCACAACATGGATTGCACTAATGTTTAGTAATAATGAGTAGGCCATGATTTATAGATGTGTTTACCGAATCAATAGAATAAGAGTATTAACATACTAATAATTAAAGAAGAAGTTGAATACTATAAAAATGTTGTAGGGCTGGAAAGCTTTAACGTTGATTTACACATATTAGTCTGGGCCGGGGAATGTTGCAACGCGGTTGGAAGACCATGAGAATTGGGATTTGGCTGCAAATGTCTGTCTGGAAGAGAAAAGGGGGTATTCAATTATAAATAATATGAATAGAAGTTTGTTCAAGAGATGGACCAGACATGGAGGAGGGTTCCGGAATGTTTAAGGGGTATCAGCGGGCCGGAGAAGAGTCTGAGAAGCAAGGTCGACTCTAACCACAAGGCCTCATCATGGAAAAAGCCAGAAGCTACACCACGTGAGGGGCGTCTCACGAGGGGCGTCCTAAATGTTGTTGTATTTTTGTATTAGGGACAGCACCCCTGGGTGGAGTTAGAGCAGAAGCCTGAGGACCCTTTAGAGAGCGGATGGGTAGGCAGAGAGGGGTCATGATTGGAGAACTATAGGGTTTCACCAAGAGACTGAGAGTGGGTGACTTCCCTTGGGGGTCATTCACTGCTGACACCTTTTGATAGGTTGGGACCTGGTTAAGTAGGGATACCATCTAGAGCAGGGTAGGGACAGCCTAACCTGTATTTTCCCTCCGGCTGTAAATGACTGATAGATTTCAATATGTGTCTATGCTAATAGCACTATTATTTTTAGAACTGGTGCTTGTAGTTTCCGTTGTTCGTCTGAGGGCTTTCAGAGAGCACATGTATGTAGTTGGGCCCGTGTATCTGGTGAATCTCATTTTGAGATGCTTGTACCTGCAACTTATCTTGACTTTATAATAAATCTTTGAAAGCTAGAAGTTGTTTGTGATCCTTTGAAGCGGAGTCCTTTATTGGGTGAACTAACTTGGTAAGAGATGCACTTTCTTCCCTCAATGACAGGCAATAAAGGTTCAGTCGACCAGATCGGGGTTTTAGATCTATAGTGATAAGGTATTGATCGAAATCTCGCCCTTCCAGATGTCTTCACATCTAACATGGTCTTCGATTGGAATTCCATAGAGCATATTATCAAGCCCATTATCGCCGCTTTATCGGCAGTTTCCTGCCGATAAAAGCGGCGATAATGTATTGAGCTTTCTTGATAATATGCTCCCTATATATGTTATGATAAAAGACAGTGAAAATGAGTACAAGGAGAGGGGCATCCCTTAAAAACTGGGGCTCACCCCGTCCACCAACTTCTCACATCCACTCCCTCTTTTAGATGTCGGGGGATGATGATTATCTGGAGGGATTAGGTGCCACCAGCCCTGCCATTGGGAAACGTGTGCTGTGATCTGAGTACCAGTGAGAATGGTTTTGGGAGGCCTTATTTGCAATGTCCGACAGCCTTTTCTGCCCAGTGCTAACCAGTGCTCAGGACATCAAAGACCAGCAATCGGACAGCAGTGGAGCCACACCGCCACAATAAGCTGTCAGCCCAGAGGCAAACCCACAATATGCAGGTTCTGATACTGCTTGGCTGACAGAGGCAGTGCAAGCCATATAAAGTCCTCACAATGTCCTTTACTTATGCAAAGCTAAACACTGTTATTATATGTGTGTTCTTTTGTTACATGTAAAGTGCTTCACTGCCTTCACCTGTAGCCTTTGTGGCCAGGTTTGAGGTATACAAATACTGTTATTAAATAATGAATAAATAAGCCAATTAGACTGCATTTTATTAAGAAAGTATACAAATTAGAGGTGGTCTCCCATTCATCACCAGGAAAGATGGTGGTACTAATATGTGTCAAATGGTCGTACATTCCACTATAATCTGTTCTGTAACTGCCAAAATATGTTTAGTAACAGGTGTAGACACACCAAGCCTGACCTTCTGCACTGAATTAACTTCACTAAGAATAAAAAGTACTTTGAGGCTTGCTTCAATATTATTTGTACTTTGTTGACATATGCAATATTTTCACCACAGGGAAGAGATGGGGCCTCCAGAAGGCGCTTCTACCTCCAGCGCAAACGTGGCGGATTTGTATTTAAAAAGGGTCTTGGAGAATCAGGTAAGGCAAGCTATGTGTTTATTAGATTACAGTGAGCATGCTTACACCAGATATAGCAAGAGATGTTTACCTGTTTCAAAAAAGGCCTATATATGTATGATCCTTCAGGTCTTGGCTTCATCAAGGAGCCAGGTGCACAAAATCTTTGGTGGGATAGAGAGCCGCCCCGCCAGCAGCAGCAGACAGAGATGCATCTCTCTGTGGCCAAAAGCGGTAGAAATTTGAGGAAACTGGCAAATAAGTTACTTACCTTCGGTAGCGAAGTATCTGTAAGAGACATAGGTTAGTTATAGACTACTTACCTGGGAATTTCCCTCAGGCGTCAGACTGGATCCGTGGAATTTTTTCTCAGCAGTACCCCTGCGCGTCCGTAGAGGGTGTCGGTCGACTCTGCATCCGTCGTCGGCGTTGTGGTTGCCAGGATGACGTTGCGGTGCCTACTTAGACGCCACCCCTGCACGCTGACCTCAGTTCTGACACGACTTTCCATGCTAAAAGCACAGAGTCATGCAACACTCTGGCCACTGGTGTACTAAAACTAGAGCCTTGTAAGGGGCTCCCTATCCCTAGAAGTCAGTTCGCAGAAGGGGGAGGATGGGTGGGACGGTAAGGAATCTATAACTAACCAATGTCTCTTACAGATACATTGTCACCGAAGGTAAGTAACTTGTTCATCTGAAAGAGACAGTTAATTATAGATTCCTTACCTTAGAATAGATGCCCCAGCAATATCACCCCGAAGGAGGGTCTGGGAACCAAGTTCATACCAGGAAGTCCTGGAGGACCGAACAGGAAAAATGGTCGTCCCGCCGGACTTGACTGTCCAGGCAGTAATGTCTGGTGAACGTGTACAAAGATGCCCACGTGGCTGCCTGACTGATGTCAGGGAGTGGAACTCCACGTACCAGTGCAGTGTTGGCTGCCTTAGCTCTAGTGGAGTGAGCACCAGCCCCACTGGAGGTTCCCTTTTCGCAAAAGCATAACAGATTTTAATACAAATGTCAACCCATCTAGAGATGATACACTTCAGCCCGACCTTTCTTGGCACCTACATAGCCAACGAAGAGTTAATCATCTACCCGAAGTCTTTTGTGCGGTCAAGGTAGAAGGACAGCACACATTTTTTGGTCTAGACGGTGGAGTCTCTCCGCCTTAGAAGGGTGCGGAGGTGGGAAAAAGGTGAGCAAAGTAATGGTTTGTCCAATGTGAAAAGGTGTAGCCACGTTTGGAAGGAAAGGGGGCCTTGTTCGAAGCATCACGATGTTCGGATGCACAGAGACGAAGTAAGAAGCACGAGAGAACAGTTATGACGGGGCTCGAAGGGAGCACATATGTAAGAACAAGATTCAAGTCCCAGTAGGGCATTATGAATGGATATGGAAGAAAGAGATGAGTAATGCCCTTAAAAAATCAATTAACAATAGGGGGCTCGAACAAAGCAGGCTGATCAGGCAGACAAAGGAAGGTAGAGATAGCCGCACAATAGCCTTTAAGAGTGCCCAGAGCAGAGCCCTGCTGGGCTATAGAAAGTGTATTCAAGAGGACCTCTGAAAGCGGGGCAGAAAGGGGATCCAAAGCCTTTGCTTTCCACCATGCCAAAAACTTGTTCCATCTACAGGTGTATACCGTTTTAGTGGAGGGACGCCTGGCTGTCAAGATGACATCACAGACTTTGAGTGGAAGGTCAAAAGCTATCAACTGTCACCACTCCATCTACACTCAATGAGGTGAAGACTGGACAGGTTTGGGTGAAGAACCCTTCACTGCTGCTGCGAAGGAAGATCCTCCAGAAGGGGCAGTCTGAGTGGAGGATCGATGGACATGCTCAGGAGCTCTGGGTACCAGGCTCTTTGTGCTCAATCTGGAGCCACAATAATAACTTCTGCCAGGTTATGGTTGATCATCTTCAGCACTCTGGGCAGAAGTGGTACAGGCAGAAAGGCATACACAAGGCTGCGCAGAATTGCTGACGTGTGTTTTCTTCGGTGGCACACCGATCTAACCAAGACTCTACCCACCGCTTAAAGAGACCTTGCACCACCTCTGAGTGAAGATGTCATTCGTGATCTACCAGGCAAAATCGGCTAAGCTAATCTGCCCTGGAGTTCAGATAACCTGGCAGGTGTTTAACCACCAGGGTCATGCCCTGATGTTCCAGCCATGTACTGAATCAAAGGGCCTCCTGACATAAGGATCTCAACACCCACCCTGCCCTGTTTCTTGCAATACCACATGGTGGTGGTGTTGTCCGTGAACACTTGCACTACCTTCCCTTTGAGAGAGGAAAGAAATGCTTTCAGTGCCAGGAAGATCACCCAGAGCTTCAGCAGTTTGATATGGAGCCTGAACTCCGCCGGAGACCAGATGCCTCTGAACTCCGGGTCTCCAATATGGCCACCCCATTCCAGGAGTGATGCATCTGTCACTAATGTGAGTTCTGGTTGGGGAAGGGAGAGGGATCTGCCTCTTGGCCACTGCAGTTATTCCGCAGTTCCCTCCGAGATCTGGACCTAGTTGGAAAGATTCCCCTGATACTGCCCCCACTGAAACTTCAGGTCCCATTGCAGAGCCTGCTTGGGCCATCTGGCATGATCCACCATCAGGATGCAGGAGGCCATGAGGCCCAGAAGCCCCAGGGTCATTCTAACCAAAATCGGGGATAGAGGATGAAACATCGGCATCATAGACCGAAAATATCTCGGAGTCACTGCGAAGGAGGACAGGCCCAAAACTGCACTTTGTCCAGAACTGCCCTGATGAAAGGGATCGCCTGAGAGGGAGTCAGGTGTGACTTCAGGCACATTGATAGTGAACCCCAGCGAATGCAGGAGGTCCATCAAAGTCTAGAGGTGGGAGACAACAGCCTGGGGCTAGCCCTTCTTCATCAGGCAGTCGTCGAGATAGGGGAAGATTAGAACCCCGGATCTGCGCAGATGAGCTGCGACCACCACCATCACCAAAGGGTAGCATGGTGAACTGAAAATGCTCATGGCCTATTATTAACCGTAGGTAGCGTGTGTGAGCTGGCAGGACAGCAATTTGACAATAGGTATCCTGCAAGTCCAGTGCCACCATCCAGTCACCAGGGTCGAGGACAGACAGGACCTGAGCCAGTGTTAACATTTTGAACTTCACCTTCCGTAGGAAGTTGTTGAGGATCCTGAGGTCTAGAATAGGACGCAAGCTTTTATCCTTCTTGGGCACCAGAAAGTAGCAGGAATAGCAATCAAAACTTATTTTTGGCGTAGGAGCACTCTCAATAGCCCCCTTGGCCAAGAGAGCTGAGATTTCTTGGCGAGGAAGTGCCAAATGATTCTCCGACACGAAAAAGATGATGGCATGGAGGGATGGGTGGTCTCAAAGGGGAGGGAGTACCCGCTTCGGACTATTTGGAAAACCCACCTGTCTGACGTGATGGTTTGCCAGTGGGGGAGGTGATGGGGAATCCTGACCCCCACTGGTCTTTGGTGCTCCTGAAAGGTCATACTAGGAAGTCTTGGAGGTTGCTGCAGGGGAGAAAGGAAGTACTGGCCCACCCTCTGGCTTCCACACCTGCGAGGTCACTGGGTCCCACGTCCGCTGCCACGCAGAGGCTGGCCAGCTTGCGTAAACTGGTGGCTGGACTGAGTCGAACGTGGTTGGGCACCCTTTCCGTAGCCACAAAAGGGGCAAAAAGCAGACTGAGGTACACAGGAAGACACAGCGAGGCCCAAGGATTTGTCCGTAGCCCGCGAATTCATAAAGCGCTCCAGCGCCAAGTCTGCTTTGCTGCTAAAAAGGTGACGGCCATTGAAGGGCATTTCACGCAATGTTGACTGGACATCCCCCGAAAAGCCAGACATCATCAACCAGGCGTTGTGCCTAAGGACTGCTACCAACGTGGCAATCATTCTGCCTAGTTAGTCGTGGTATCCAGTCCACATTGAATTGTGAATTTAGCTGCATCCCTCCCATCTGCCATGGCTTGGGAGAGAAGGGCCCGGGCCTCCTCCGGGCACTGAGGCAGCACTTGCGTGACCGTATCTCAGATAGTAAGAGAGTAACACCCAAGAGGCAGCTGTATTCACGGACCACAGTGCCAAGCTGGAGGGAGAGAACATGTGCTTCCCAAGATGAACCAGCTTTTTGGATTCCCTGTCTGGGGAGCAAAAGGGAATTTGCCCTTGGGGGAAGAGGCTTGGACCACCAAGATCTCAGGGGAAGGGTGTTGCTTGAGGAAAACTGGTTCTCCCGGAGCTGGCAGGTCGTGTCAGACAATCGTCCTTTTCACAGAAGCCCCTGTACAGGGCTTGGACCAGGTGCCCAAAAGGACGTCAGTGAGTGCTTCATTGAAGGGCAGAAGGGGTTCGGAGGAGGTTGTCGCAGGGTGAAGCTCCTCTGTCAGGAGGTTATCCCTGGCTGCCAATAAAGAAAGCTCCAGGCCCAAGGCCTCGGCTGCCCTTCGCACCACCACAGTGTAAGATGCTCCCTCCTTCATAGCCATGGTAGGGGGAGAAAGCATGCCAAGGTCTGGAGAAGTGTCCAGACCACTGGTGTCACCAAGGTCCTCTCTCCAATCCGGTCTGGGGAAGGTCGAGTTAGGTCGACCGGTGTTGATCCGGATCCAGTCCTGGATCCGCAGGGGCCCGAAGGCATGCCAGCAGAGTCGGGCTGCCCAAAGATATTGTGGACCGATTCGTAAAATGTACGAAGTTGGGCAGGGGACACCCTAGCTCCCAGAAATGGGGGGAGGTGCGGAGTCGTCCTTAAAGGAGGCACTGAAGACGGAGCCTTAGAGCGACGACACTCCGGGTCCCAAGCCGTGTTACCCGACCGACGGGGAGAAGGCAAAGAGCACCGGTGATTTTTCACCTTCTTCTTGTGCTTTGACTTACCCGAGGACTTCAAAGACTTGGAATGGGACGAAATGTGAGGGCTTCGCGAGTGGCCTCGAGAACTTCCCCTTAAGCGAGACCGGGAGCGGTGCGGAGCCAACTGTTGAACCTTCCTGAGCTTTTGGGACCACTCCCACAAAGTCTTTGGATTCATGGCCTGGCAGTCGGAGCATGACTTTGGGTCGTGGTGGCGCTCCACACACCAATGGCACACGAGGTGCGGGTCCGTCACAGACATCAGCTTGTGACAGACCTTGCAGGGTTTGAAGCTGGTCTGATGGTGAGACATCCCTCGTGCACCAGGGGCCTTATTTATGAAGGCCTTGCGTCAGTTTTGCGCCGCCTGCGTCACTTTTTGTGACGCACCAGCGGTGTAAAAAATGCGCCTCGTTGCACCATATTTAAAAAGTGAATCATCTAGGTAGATGCGTCACTCTTTAAACCCCTGCGCCACATTATACCTGCGTGAGGTATAATGTATGCAGAGGGGGCGTTCCCCCGCAAAAAGCCTCGTAATAGTGACGCAGTGAAATCTATGAGATTTCACTGCGTCACTTTTAGGACGCTGTTGCGTTAAAATCTTGTGCCTACCTAACAGCAGGCGTAAGACTGACGCAAGCCCTTTCACATGGGGCTTTCCCCATGTGAAAGGACGCATTGCTGGAGTTGCGTCACTTTATGACACACTCCAGCAATGCGTCACTTTTGCGCTTACAGATACGTCAGAAATACTGACGTATCTGTAACTCCTTGCGACATGATGCGTCATACATTAAATATGACGCATCAGGAATGTCGTAAGGAGAGCGCAGTGAAAAGTGAGGCATCGCTGTTTTCACGCAGCGATGCGTCACTTTTCATAAATGAGGCCCCTGGAGTCTAAGACAAAACTTCAACAAAGCTTAGTCAAAAAGTGACTTAAGGGGGAGCTCTCTCTGGATCAGTGCTAGGCAGGTGTGCAAAAAGAAAGAACTGATGGCAACGCGCAGGGGCGGTCCCTAATTAGGCACCGCAACGTCATCCCGGCAAACATGACACAGACACGGAGTCGACCAATGCCACCTACCGATGCGCAGGGGTACTGCTGTGAAAAAATTCCCAGGATCCGAAGACTGTGTTGCTGGCAGTGCAAAGTGTGCATGTTAGTAGCACAATCAACGGCGGGATTAGGGCTCCATGGACTGTGGATGAATGAGAGGCTCTTTTTATTTCAGCCCCTATCACACATTCACTATCCAGAGACTTGCTGCATATGCCCTGTGCAGAACAGCATGTCTCAAGATAGGAACCTGCTCAGGTTATGAGGTGTTCTCAACGTCGCCCTAAGCCCTATCAGAAAGTAGGATAGAGCAGGGAAGGGAAACTTTATGGCTTGGATAAAGAGTGCACAAAAGTGAATCCGCAGCGGTAGACTCCACCTATGAACTGAAAATAACACAACCACCATTTTTAAAATTTGACAAAGGGTGGCACTGAGATTTTGGAATTTTGAACGATAGCGGTAAACATATCAGTCCAGTTATCACAGCTGTTTATCAAGAACTTTCTTTTCATTTAAATAGTGGCCTTCTGCACACACGGGGCACACTTGTAGAGCTGAAGGCACACATTTGATGACTACTGGTGCTACAGAAGGTTCAATGCGTGATATCGGCTAAACATTTCGCTTAAAAATATGTGGTTTGCGTACACCCAAGGACAAAGAATGAGTATTTTCTGTCATGTTTGCATAAGCAGATGGTCAGTTTGGGTGCTGCAGATAACAGGAATTCACAGGTAAAGAACATTTTAGGGAGAATTTACAAAATAAGAGCCTGCCTACTGCATCCACCACAAAAAGCACACTGTCCATGTGATAAACTTGGCAAGTGCACATAGACTTTTTTTTTTTTATTGGCCTAATGTATGTTGGTGCTTTGAATATGTGACAATATTATTGAATGATTTCTGCTACCATTGCAGACGTTAGATGATCACACTTTCAAAATACATAAAAAAATCAACACGTGTGAAGCTAAGAACATATCGAGTTGTACATATTTCACAAGACCTAGCATATACATATTTCCACAGATAATAAATAATGTATCCATATTTTGAGTATTTCTGAAAAAATTACCATGTTTCCATGTTATTAATGTGTCAGCTACTTTGACCTGATTCCTGTAAAGCAGCTAATCCTTATTCCAAGCACAGTGACGGCATGGGAAAGTAGTATGCTGGGATGGAAGATTACTTGCACTGGTTAGTCAGGAATGATGGGCCTTAGAGTCAGGAATACCTTTTACTCCACTGAAACAAGCCAAGCATCACCTCACTTCAAGCAGTCACTCCTAACTCCAGCACAGGTAATTCTTACTCCAGACACAGGAACTTCAAAATCCAAGCATACAACTTTGAGTCTGTGCTTGGAGCCGGAAGTGACAGTTCTTGGAGACATGTTTCAGAACTGTCACTGTGCTGAAGAAAGTACCACGTCAATGAATGCCATCTAATATTCTGCTGGGGTAGAACCATTGCACCCCCGTTGGTTGACTTTGGCCTGATCACTATTATTATTATTATTATTATTATTTATTTTTGTAGAGCGCATAGTCACCCTGAGGTATCCCAGCGCTAGGAACCCTATCTCTTAAATTCAGCGGGACCGAGGGCAAAACAAAGTAAAAAAGGGGGGGTGGGGGGACAGAAGATCAGTTAATGAGTGGAGAGGAGTCATTGGGGAAAAAGATGAGTCTTCAGTCGCTTCCTGAAGCGCAGGTATTGTGGTTCGAGCCGCAGGTCGCGGGGGAGCGAGTTCCAAAGGCGTGCAGTTTGTACTGAAAAACGTCTTCCTCCTGAGCGGGCTTTCTTGAATCTGGGGGTAGTGATGAAGTTTTCTGTGTCCGAACGAAGGGATCTGGTGGATTTGTAGGGAGTGATGAGTTTACTAAGAACTGGGGGGCCTTGATTTTGTATTAGTTTGTGGACTAGGCATAAGGCCTTGAATTTGACTCGCTCCCTTATAGGAAGCCAATGGAGGAGTTTTAGAGCAGGTTTAGCGGAAGTTCTGGCAGGCGTATTTGTGATAATCCGGGCCGCAGTGTTCTGGATTCTCTGAAGCTTGTTGAGGGTGGCTTCAGGAGCGCCCAGGTAAATCACATTGCTAAAGTCGAGCCTCGATAGTATTAGGCCTTGAATAAGCAATTTTTGGGAGTTGAAGGGCAAGAGGGGCAGGACTTTCCTCAGAGATTTCAAGAGTCCGAAGCAGGTCCCGGCAACTTTCTTTGCCTGCACTGTGAATGAGAGGTCAGTGTCGATCCACGCACCTAAACTTTTTACCTCTTCTTTTGGATCAGGTGGGGGGCCCAGACAAGCTGGCCAGATGTTCGGGGAGAGTGTGAGCCCTTTCGGGCCGAGGAGCAGGACTTCAGTTTTAGTACCGTTTAATTTTAGGGCTGAATTATTCATCCAACAGTGGACCTGCGTAAGGCAGTTGAATAGGTCTGCTGGTTGTTGTCTGGGGTGGGATAGAGACACCACTAGTTGTGTGTCGTCAGCGTAGCTGACGACGCTCACTCCGAATGGGGTGATGACCTCCTCCAATGTGGACATATAGATATTAAATAATGTGGGGCTCAGGGAGGAGCCCTGAGGCACACCACATTGGAGGGGAATTTCGGAGGAGCGGGCGTTCTTCTCCCAGATCTGGTAGGTCCGATGAGCTAAAAAGGATGAAAGCCAGGATAGAGCCGAGCCTTTCACACCAACTCCTTTAAGTCTTTTGATGAGAAGCTGGTGGTTGACAGTATCGAATGCCGCACTTAGGTCGAGGAGGATCACTGCCACTGATCCTCCTCCGTCCAATAGTGCTCTGGCCTCCTCTACCGCTTCCAGGAGGGCGATGTCGGTGCCCTGCCCTGGTCGAAAGCCCGTCTGGGAACTTTTTAGCTTATTGTTAGCTTCCAGGAACTGAGAGAGTTTCCTATTGACCAATTTTTCAGCAATCTTGCTGACTCCTGGGAGTAGGGAGATGGGCCTGTAGTTAGCCAGATTTTCGGGGTTGAGGGAAGGTTTCTTTAATAAGGCTTTTACGACGGCCGTCTTCCAGCTCGGGGGTACAACTCCCTGTTGGAGTGAGGCGTTGATCAGCTGGGTCAGAGGGGGAATGATTGTCGGGGCTACCTCCTTGAGGATCCGGAGTGGGGCGGGGTCCCTGGGAGATCCGCTCTTTATGGATTTTAGCATGTTTCCTACTTCCACTGACTTGCAAATTACTAAGATTGGGATTTAGAACCACCACTGTTTCAAATGACCAGCAAACACTGATGCATACTGTCACCGATGCCCACAGAGCAGTCAAAAAACGTATAGGCTTCAATAAGGACAAACCCATTCATGTGTGTGCCTCTATCGGAATGGCAGTATTGATGGGGCTCTCCTCTGTCAGACAGTGAACATAATGCTCCATTACACAGTTTAATTAGTAATGACTACTACCACTATGAGCGTACAGCTGAAGGGAAAAAAGCTTGAGAGAACGAAAGTCATGGTACACGAGAAAGGCCTCTGACTCTTCTGTGGGGAATAACTATTTAGGGCCAGATTCGCAAAAGTAATCTGAGACAAAATCATAACTTAACGACTTTTGGTATTCACAAAAGGCATTTAGAAGTAGTAAAGTTAGGATTCCTAACTTTACTACTCCTAAACTGATTAAAAATCCTAACTTTACTACTTTCGGTATTCAAAAAAGACATTTAGGAGTAGTGAAGTTAGGATTCCTAACTGTAGTACTCCTAAATTGAGAAAAATCCTAACTTTACGACTTGCGGTATTCACAAAAGGCATTTAGGAGTAGTATAGTTAAGAAGTGGAGTGGTGTGGCTCACTGGTTAGAGGCGGCAGACCCGTAAGCAGAGGACGGCCTGGGACCAGGGTTCAATTCCCGAGTCGGCAGGGTCGTGAACCAGGGTCTAACGGACTCGATAATTCTCACCTCGGTGCCTACTCTAACCAGGGAACACACTCGGCAACTCTGGGCATTACGCTTGCCTCATCTCTACAACGGCCCCTCACAGACGCCGGGGATGCCTGGTTTCACCTTGGAGATACCCAGAAACGGACCATCTCACAGGGAAAACCAGGACGGGTTCCCCAGCGGTCTTCAGCGCCAGGATACTCCTTGGAGTCACAGTGCGCTTTACAAGTACACCCACATTTACATTTACAATCCTAACTTAACTACTTCTTAAAGCCTTTTGTCAATACTATTAGATTTTGTCTCACATTATTTTTGTGAATCAGGCCCTTAGTAAATTGGTGGTGTGCATAGGCTCTCTAGCAGGGTCTGCCTAGGACAGAATATAGGCCTGGGCACCAAAACATAAGTGGCTCCCAGTAGTGAATTAGGAAGTTAAATAAAGTGACCCATTTTTGCAATATGGGGCAGTTTTAAAACTGTAAATATAAGCTGTAAAATGTGTAGCAAGGTATGAAAGACTATATACATTTTGCTTGCTGCAGGCAATGTTTGTTTTAACATCTTGGAAATCAACAGTCAGGCAGACCGGCTAGCACACTGACCTATCAGACCAGTTATTCGGTTACTGCCTGATTGCCCTCAGGACCAGTCCGACCCTGCTCTTGCTTGCACCCTGCAATGCATATGTACCAGAATGCTGAGAGGTATTGGAGCATGATCACAGGTTTTGAGGACTGCAGCTTTTATTGTTTCATTGTTAGCGTTCTATATTGGATTCATCTGAGGAGAATTTATAAAGAAACTTCTTATTTTCCACTCTCTTCTTGTTTTTTGAATGGAAGACAAATTTGTTTAATCATCAAAAAATATATGGTATCCGTTTGGAGAGTTCTAATTATGATACGCTTTAAACAGTGGTGTTTAAGGAACTTATTTTATCATATGTCCTTGAATGAGAAACGTTTGTCTACTTCTTTATGAGTACAATTGTAATTGTTGTGTACACCTTGCACGTATATCTGTTTTTACCATAGGCTATCGGGCCACTTTTATTAACTGAAAGCCGTGAGTACTAGGACATACGTTTAGTGAGGTATTTCAGATGAATGCTTACTTCATGTGAATTAAGTTGTTGGCAATGTGAAATGTCTACGCATTTAATGGGTTGGGTCTACTTGAGTTAGATAGAGGGTGGAATTCAGATGTGGAAGATCAGGGGGCTACTGCACTATGTAGCGTTGGACAAATGACTAAGGCTTTTGAGAATGCTTTGGGAACTTTTTTCTTATGCAACTCTGGTTAACAGACTTTTTTAGTAGCCTGAGAGGAAAAGAGGTTGAGAACAGTTTAAATCTTAAGGTACAGTGTGATCATTATGATCACACAATAAAAGTCTGAGTCAGTAACTTAAAGTTAAATCGTTTATTCAAAAATTCAAAGACAGACTGATCTAAATCAATGTCAACAAAATACGGTAAAAATTTGACATAATCAAAGAAAGACCAAAACGGCATACAATATTGGTCCTCAACAGCAAAGAACACATAAGAATTTCAGTGGCAGCGATGCAAAAAATAGGGAGAACACTTTGATGACTAGATGAATGGTTTCAATCATTCTCCCTAAACATGGAAAACATTTGCAGCATCTACTAAACCATACACTAAACTAAGGATAGGAGAAACCCTATTGAATCAAGGAAGTAAAGAAAGGTGTCCTCATCAGAACCTCTATAAGAAGTTCTATAGCTAAGGAGTCATCTATAACATAATGCCACACAATCTAGACGGTATACCCATTTCTGCTCTCTCAGGAGGAGAGCTCTCATCCTTTCACCAATGGAAGGGTTCAGAGTGGGTTTTTCAATTACCGTCCAGGTAAGGTCGTCGATGATGTGGCGTTTCTCTAAGTAGTGTGCTGTCAGTTGGGTGTTAGACTTCAAACACCTTATTGTGCTGCAATGCTCCATGATGCGTGTCTTGACCTTGCAACCCACATACTGCATGCAGCAGGGACAAGTGATAAGGTATATCACAAAGTCGGAGTTGCAATTTGTTTGTGATCTCTGTTCCCATGGATAGGTGAGTCCAACATCTATGGTTTTAGTGTTGTTAGTAAGATGGCAAAAGTTGCATGATCCACACCGGGAGTGACCTTGTAAGGGAGGTAATTAGGTAATTGTTCTGGTGTTACTTTCCTCCTCCCGCTGTTGTGTCATAGGCCTGGTGTGCACCACCAGATTTTTAAGGTTAGCGCTTTTTTTGAAGGAAAAAAGGGGCCTTGCTAAATTCATACCATTCAAATTCCGTATGCCCCAGTGGTAATGGCTGGTGCTTCACGGAGACATTAACAGGACTGTCTCGCTGCTCTCCCGCATACCTACACAGCAAGGGTAGGCAAGCAGTCGGTGGGAGGAGGACCACGCTTAATGTAGTCAGGAATCGGGGCACGCAGGGGGGGGCAATCTTAACAGGCGGAACACGCTACTGATTATCGCTGGGCACCGAAGTATTTACTGGCAGTTTTTCCAACAGATGGGCCATAATGACGTTTTTTTCTCCCACAATGTGGTACTTGAGGGCTTCCTACAGCTAGCACCCGCATTTTCCCAGTATACCGCATTGGGCTACGATATTAATATATTTCTCAAAAGCAGTAAGCTTAATTGAATAAGGTGGGCCCAGATCCACTCTTAGGATACCCCGTAGCACAACCAGCCTACAGTAACTGTCATCCTTTGCATTTCCTGCAGCACTGAGCAGTAAGGCCTCTATTACGGCATGTAATTGATCAATATAGTCACTACTTGTCCTAAATTATGGGGATTCATCATTTAATCCTGTTGAGGTGAATACAAACCACACCTCTTTACACCAATATAACATGATATTGTGATCATTAACTACGACAATGTCTTTTCTCTTTTTTTGTAACCTTCCTCCCCAGAGTGTGACTACAGGGGGTCTCTCCTTGCCTCTTGCCATTTTTAACACGGTTTAGGGTTAAACTTGGTAAGTGAGGATTCACCGAGTGCCCTTATGTTTGTTTGATTGTATGAATGTACAGTACGATGTATGTGTCGCTTGGATCTATGCCTACTTAGTGGATAGGGCATGCAAATGGTTAATTAAGAGCAATTGGCTTGACTCCGACATTCAGGAGTATTTTAGGATGATCTGCCCATGTCTTTGGTGGAGTGAGTTGTCGAACAAGTCATAGTTTATTATATATAGAAATACGAGGCAGAACAATTCTTTTAATGACCCTTTATTCTTATGTCTCTTGTCCCCCTGTTCCTATGTAATGTAGTTCCAATATTCCCAATAGGCTCTGCGCATTGGAATAATATATCCTATAGATTTGATGTAGAACTTAGGTCAGTAGGTCTCTATCGAATATACTAAACTTGATTGTGAGTGCCAGCTAGCTCAGAGGTCGCTAGAAACGTTCTCGAATTCACAAGAAGGGATTAGTTTCTGACACCGCATAAACATGACAACTTTGTTTCCCTAGGACTGGAATACCTATCTTCAGAGTCGTGGAAACAATAGATAAGTATTTTACTCAGTCAATCGTGCATGCTTCGTATCTACAGAGTTCGCAGAGAAATAGTGAGACGGGCGTTTTCAATAAAAGGTTTATTGAACAGGCTTCTTTCTCATTCAAGAGAGGTGAACTGCTACAATCTTTAGACAGAATGCAAAGTATAATGCGTAAAGCGAGAATAGTATTATAAAATAATACTGTAATAGCAGTGTATGGTTTCTAAGCCAAATAAAAATACATACATAAATAACATAGACTAAAATACTCAACTGGTGCTTCTAAAATACGCCTACTCCAATATACCTAACCTAGGTCTAGTACGAGGGAAGAAATAACTATGGTCTTCAGCATGGGTTTACTTTTTGCCAAGAATCTACCAAAGGTTTCTCTAGGTTCTAATCAGCTCCATACCTTTGAATGAAGGAGGTCTGGTATCTCTGTCTTAGGACTCGATTTCCCAACACCCCGCAAGGGGAGTCAGAAACACTGGAACTGGATTCTCAGTAGAGGAGGGCAGCTTCCTGATCAGTACGTCAGATGGAGAGTCTGCTTCCTTCGGCACTTGCTATAGCGAGCTGCGTCGGGCAAGTAGGTCGTCGAACTGCTCCGGACCACTGTGCTTTGCCATAGCAAGTGAAGGTATATTTATACCTAGAAGGTGTTTAGGAATGCCATGTTTGACGTAAAGTCGGGCATATGAACTTCATGAATAAACCCCTAAGGAATAGATGTTCATTGTAAAACTAACAGTTCTTTGAGAAATCAATATTCAAGCAAGGGAAGTCCCTAACGGCTTAAGCTGGTTTTCCGAGAAATCGTTGTGACGTTTGGTGAATGGATGGAAGTAGTCATGCCTGTATTTGGGATGCATGGGCTATGCCTCAATAAGGGCTTGATTTCTACGCCTATATAAGGGCAACGTCAATTGTACCTATATAAGGGCATGAATTGGGAAAATCCATTCGGAATCTAAACGCCATACAATACCCACTCCACTTTCTTATGTACGACATTACTAAGTTCTAAACACGTTAAACATATCTAAACATGATGTGTTAAAACCCACCCAAAACACATAAAATTGCAATGGTACTGGTTGTACACAAAAACTCATTGGTGCTGTTCGCATTAAAAGCAGCGTTTCATTCTAAGCATAAAGTTGACATTTGTAAATGCTGTCTGAATGAATCACGAATATACATTTATGAAATGGCTCATAAATACAGAAGAAAAAGGTGCTGAAACCATTTCATGTCATATTACATATAACTGTTGGTATGAGGACAAGGTCAAATATTGTCTCCGGAAGTTTTTCAAAGAATTCTAGTTTTCTATGAATAGTTCTACTTCAAGCAGATTACTTTGTGTCAATAAATAGTAAAAATACAAATTTGAAACAAATAATATTCATAGAAAAAAGAGTTCCAAAGTTAGAATTTTGTTTTGAAAAAATGAAGGTCGAATTCAGTGTCTCTCAGAACACTGTGTGCCACATCAAAATTCAGTGTTATTATTTGGAGAAAACATCAAATCTTCTAAGTCTGTAAAGAATTTGTCTACCATTGTAGGTGAAAGTTGGATTACCTCGTTAAGAAGATCAACCGCACATAGATGTGAAGCATCTGCGTCAGCATTGGTCGCATTAGCAATGTTTGTAGTGGATGATACCTGTGTGCCTGTTTCCTCTCGTACCTCACCGTCAGCATTTTGCGTCTGTGAGATCTCAATGAATGCCGTCATCAGAATTGGTAGCCGCTGGGGACAACACAGTGCACGGGCCGTTACTGGTTCAAGCAAAGTATCAACATCCGTTGGCATGACTAATGGGAGTGTCAGACATGTGTCTAGCATGCATTCTTCTCTGCATAGCAGGCAGCGCAGAACAGGTAACATGCAATCTTGACAAATTGGTCTGAATGATAGAAACCATGTGGTATTCAATTCTCTTTGATGAGGTAGTCTCAAAATTTGGACGATGCGCTCATGACACTTCATCGCCAGTAGAGTTGTCTCCATGGTGAACTGGGTGTCGCTTGTGGATTGGCTTGCCATATCGCAGCAACAGGAGCAAAACTAGTATCCCTGCAGCGAGTCCCAAAATTAGAGGCAATCCTCCAAACACAAAGTGCACGAAATTTGGAAATATTCCTAGGATTGCTTCAAATACTGTCTTAAATATGTGTACAATACCACTCGTATCAGACATGTTTAAGATACGACTTAACATTTCCGAGAAATGTATAGGGCAATTTGTAGTTAAGAGGGCATGTATCTCTGTAGAACTCTTTGCGAGTTACAGATCATAGGTTTTTTTGGCCGAGGTCAGTGGCACAGTTTTCTGTAAAAGAATGCCTTTCATTCTGCTTAAAGTAATAATTCGTATGGAGGAGATGTTGAGTGAAGGCCATAACGGCGACTCCCGGTCTGTCTTGGTTTTTGGAAACAATACTTGCACACATCAAGTGACTCTGGCTGACACAGTTACTAAATAGGGTAAACCTGGCAACATGCCACAGCAGCTGTGATCGCTCAACATAATGTAACTTCCATTTGAAAGTTGTCCAAAAAGTGGATCAATCACTGCAGCAGGATAAGTTGTTAGAGGAACCATCGCAGGTCCCGTGCAAATTAATACCCTGACAAAGGAGAGAACCGCTTAGTGGTTTTCACAATTTTTACCACTAAGGAAAACTTATTTTCCCCCAATCCAACATCTGTGTGTGTATGGTAATTCCCAGGATGTCTTGATGTATTCTTTACCCAACCTTTCATATGTGCCTGCTGATATGTGTTTTAGGCAATACTGTAACAGGCAGAGGGATTGTTCCATGTATAATCCATTCTGTAGCTGGCTTTTCAGTGACAGTTAATGGCAATCTTTACAGTTTTTTAATGCTCAGCATGGTATAATCTGCTCCCCTCTGTGCAAGTGTGATCTGTTTATCAGTGAGATTGAATTCTGAAAACAGTGACGTAGTATTGATTAAACGCCAAGGCACATAGCCTGAACGCAGGTTTTATAACGTCCAGGACGTAATTGCGACTTACCATGTTGCAACATGACCAAGTCCTATTCAATGAGGTCTATAGCAGAGGATACTATGCTGTCCAAAGAATATATCCTGGATGACAGAGTTGTTAACCCATTGTCAACTACAGAGAGAGTTTTCTCTAAGTTAATACGATCAATATCTCGTATTCTTTCTGCAGTCTCTACTTGAGTAATCTTCCATGCTTCATTATAAGCAGCATAGATACCGGCATATATAAAACGTTTATGATGCGGTTTTCCTGGTCCTAGCAAGAATTTCCTAAGATCAGCGCCATCTTTAAGTAAAGATAAGTGTTGTTTAACATCCTTAAGTGTAGATCTATGTAACCATTCAAGGCACAGTTTCCCTACACTGTATGGTGTTACTATTCCTGGATGCTGTCTCTGAACATATCTTGGATCTGGCCTAGTGAATATGAACCCCCGTGTTTTATTCAGGAATCTATCTTGACTGTTGATTGTGTCTGTGGGCCAGATTAACAATTTTTTCCAATCTGGATCTGTTCTGTTGTGATGCAAAATAGTATGTATGTTAACCTCCCCCTCTGAAGTGTTTTTGCTATCAGGTGTAGGTGTAGGTATGGACGGATTGTTTAGGTCTTTTATCTTGGCTGACCCAAGACAAGATGTCTGTTGGACAGTGTCATTAGAAAACATAATTTGCTCTGGGATGATACAGACTCTAAATGAAGCTTCTATCCCCTGCACTTGCCAATGTTTTGTGCCCCAGACAGTTTTTGTTTCAATGTTGTCTTTTCAAAAGTCGAAACCTAGTGAAGACAACTGAGCATAAAAGGCTGCAGAATAAATTTGCTGTCTTATTAAAATTTTAAAAGTAAAATGATTCTGGATTGGAAATATTAAAACCTGAAAAGTATGGAAATGTTCCCAAACATATTTTTGAGCTACATTTTAGTGGCGTAGGACAATGTTCCCATTGGTTATACATTAACACATTTCTAGGGTTTGCAGATTTGTGCAAGAAATGATGACCATAATGATAGTAACAATACATTTGTTCATAATCTGATGAACCTTCTAAGTATTCATGATTTGTAAATACAGCAGACATTTCTAAGTTGGACATCATATTATTAACAGTTTCGAAGTCCTAATCATCAGAAAAGGTACTTGAGGAAACAAAGTCATTCAAGGAAATCTTGAACTGGTGTGGAATCTTCAACAGCTCCGCAGGGCCGGAACTGTCATAATCAGTTCTGTCCTAAGCTATACTCCCTGGTATAGGAATGGCTGTGATGTTCACTGATGACAAGTCTCTTTGTACACAATGAGATGATTTGTGTGGCTTGAGGAGTAAGTTGAAGTTCTTACTTGCTGTGTCCGTTTTACATATCTTCCATTTATCAGCATTCCCAAAGGTATTAGTTACCAGAGTCAACCAAAGTAGAAGAAAAAGCACACCCAACACAATCCAAAGTTCAATCCATGGTGAAACCAGATAAGTCTTTTCCAGGTGATGAAAAAGGTCTGTTGCTTGTTCTTTGAAAGTCCTTTTAGCTGGCGTTGTTTCAGGTTCGGTGGGATCCTCGTAAAACGTATGAAAGTTAATGAAATAGCCAGAGGATGGTCTGTCAATTGTAGGGATTGCATCAGGATTCGGTGAAATCGCTAGAACCACTTGATCACTTGATACATTCGTGTAGTCTGATACTACTTTGTTGTGGATAGGTGTTTTTTGACAAACTGTTATTTGGGTCTCAAGAGGTACAAGTTCCATAGCTTTGTTGCTTAGTCCTTCTTTTCGCACTGCTGATTCTTCAAAGGTGATGAGTCTCTCAGTTTGAACCTCTTGGATGGTAGCCAGATTAGGGTATCTGCTACATTAGCGGAGTCCACTTCACCTACTGCTTATGATCGGCCACATGATGTGGTTTGACCAGATCGGTGGACACAAACCTGTTCTCCTTTTTACCAGCAAGTGGCAGCAGTAATACTGTTCTTGATCCGTGAATTGCTAGGACAGGTACCAGTTGTCTGTAAAAAGGCCCAACTTTCTTCTTGTCCGCAATCTTCTCTCTGACTAGATCCCCAAGCTTAGGAATCCATACAAGCCTCGCTAGGATGGTCGGTTTCTCTTCAGTGGTGTTTGGCTTCAGGAACACTTTACTTTGTTTTGTTCTTATTTCATTTAGGTCCTGTAAAACAGCCAAACGGTCTTTTATATCAAAGGGTTTTTGGTCTACCACTGAAGTCTGACAATCGAGATCCGATACTAACATTCTGGTCCCAAAAAGGACTTCATATGGAGTAATACCTCCTAGAGAACTTCTTGGCAGATTGTTAAGACTATGTTGGACACTTATTAGATATTTGACCCACCCGTCACCCGAGCCTAATACTCTAGCTGTTATAGATTGCTTTATGTTCTGGTGTTTTCTCTCCATAACCGAATTTCCCTTAGGATGAAATGAACTAGAGTACTTCAATGCAACGCCCAATTTGGCCATGGCCTTCTTGTAAGCTCGAGAGCTAAATGCAGGACCCTAGTCAGAATGTAGCGTGCCAACTGTGTATGTGCCGATAATGACTCACAAATCTTTTGTAACAGTTCGAGCGTCAGCCGAGGGCTGAGGCCACATCCAAATGAATCTTGTCTTACTATTTGTGGGACTTCATTTGTCCACAGGGACGTCTGCGTGTAGAAAGTCTAATGCTGTCTAACGATGGTGTCTGTCCTGGGCTGGCTATGCTATAGTCTGGAATCAGGCGTTCTGTGCTGCAATCTCTATTGTAGTCACGACAGTTAATTGCAAATGGGTGAATGTGAGCATTCATCCCGGGCCACCAGTATGTCTATTTTAATTCTAGTATAGACTTAGAGATCCCCTGATGTATAAGACCCTGTCCCAAATGTGCTTTGTGTATCAAAGCTACTCTATGTTTCCTGTTTGGAATTACCCTATCCCCCACTCCAGGGATTCGAGCAAAAGGAACGGATTTTGCATCAATTATATATGAGTATTTGAGTGGAAACTTATTAGGTAAAGCTGCACCGCTGCTTTGCTTGTGGCATTGACAGCTAGCATTATTTTGCCATCTATTTCTGTTTTTGAACGAGTGATTCCAGCTACGGAAGCTGTTTGCACAGCTGCCTTCGTGGCTTCATCAGCTAATGAATTCCCTTCAACGTGATCACGTTGATGACTCAGCGTATGTATCACGTGAGTGTTTTGTTGTCCTTTTTGTAACTGAACTACTTGTTCCAAAAGCATTTTATGCTTGATTGTGCCACCTTTTGCATCTTTGTAACCGTTTTGAATCCAGTTTTGAAAGGATTCATTGTAAGATAGAACACAATAATACCAATTGCACTCTATGAGTGTGGGGAATTCACGATCCGTATTCTCAAGTGCCATCTTGAATGCTTGTGGTTCAGCTCCCTGAGCTGTACAATCTCCTAGAGATTGTGTTTTAGTGACCATTGGTCGGAATTTGCCATCGCGCCAACGACCTTTAACGATCGTGCACGCCGCACTATAGGCTTGTTTACCCACCATAGCGGGTTGAGCTGATCAGTCAGTATAAATTATACATTTATACTGCTCTAGAGGCAGAATTTCTGTAGGTAGAGGATATTCTTGTTTGTATTGTAGAAATGCTTGTGTTTTCAAATAAGGATCAAAAACGTATTCAACGTCTGCTGCAGCAAGAGAATTAACCCATTGTATCCATCTTGGATGTAAAGCTTTAACATTCAGAATGCTCTCTTTTGTCACTGCTTCTAAGGCAGGTACAGGTATAACGACCATAATTCGTTTACCCTGTGCGAGGGCTCTCTCTTTTACTACTGCAGTTTGAACCGCTGTTAGAATTTTTTCTGTTGAAGTGAATTTCATTTTTGCTTGTGTGTACAAGTGTGATTTGTAAGCTATTGTTACTTTTTCACCTTTGTTAAAAGTTAATTACGTGAATCTGCATTGTCCTGGAATGATTGGGATCACTAAGTTGCGTACGTTTACACGTGTTTGCAAATGTTTTGTTGCTAACATGTCTGTTTGCAATGAACTCAAAATTTCTGTGTGTTTTTGTGTCCAATCAACTGTTTTAAAATCAGGTTTGATTAATTCGTAGAGAGGTTTAACCCTTTCTACGTAGTTAAGAATGCATGTTCTTCCGAAATTTAGGAAATCTAGAATCAACTGTAAGTTTTTCAGCGTTTTTGGAGGTTGGAGCAGCGCACATTTCTCTAGAAAGTTCGCTACCAGGCTTTTGTCTTCACTTGAAAGTTCATATCCAAGAAAGAGGACGTTTATATGGGCAATTCTAGATTTTTTTAAATTGAATTTGTACCCTTCAGAGGCAAATCCCAATATAATTGTATTCACCCTATTCAAGTACCTATCCAAGTCATCATCTGTTAGATAGATGTCATCGACATATGATAAGGCTTCATCATCATAAGTTTGTAGTAACTCTGTTACCCTTGCTGAGAATAACCCAGGACTATTCTTGAATCCCTGTAGTAGACGACAGAAGTGACGCTGTGTCCCCATAATTGAGAAAGCAGTCAAATACTACTTTCTGGTGCAATGTTTTGACAGAAGAAAACATTAGAAATATCTACTGTGGTTTTATACTTTTTACGCACAATGTTATTCATTAATGCGGCACTGTGTGCATTTTGTACTGCTAAAGTTTTGCAACAAGAGTTTAAATGTCTGTAATCCAATACTAGACAATACGTATTGTCTGGTTTGGAGACAGGAAACAAAGGATTGTTCATTGACGAGGTGCATGTTTCAAATACCCCTTGGCATTCATGTTGATCTAATATCTCCCTGAGCTGTTTTTTAGCTTCTTGCTTAACTGGTTACTGCCTTTGTGCAGTTGGTTGATTTTTCAGTTGGATTTTATGGTGAGGCAAGAGAGGTGAACTGCTACAATCGTTAGACAGAAGGCAAAGTATAATGCGTACAGCAAGAATAGTATTATAAAATAATACTGTAATAGCATTGTATGGTTTCTAAGCCATATAAAAATACATACATAAATAACATAGACTAAAATACTCAACTGGTGCTTCTAAAATACCCCTACCCCAATGTACCTAACCTAGGTCTAGTACGAGGAAAGAAGTAAGTATGGTCTTTAGCATAGGTTTAGTTTTTCCAAGAATCTACCAAAGGTTTCTCTAGGTTCTAATCAGCTCCATACCTTAGAATGAAGGAGGTCTGGTGTCTCCGTCTTGGGACTCGATTTCCCAACACCCCGCAAGGGGAGTCAAAAACACTAGAGCTGGATTATCAGTATAGGAGGGCAGATTCCTGATCAGTGCATCATCTGGAGAGTCGGCTTCCTTCGGCACTTGCTGTAGCGAGCTGCGTCAGGCAAGTAGGTCGTCGAACTGCTCCGAATCACTGTGCTTTGCCATAGCAAGTGAAGGTATGTTTATACCTTGAAGGTGTTTAGGAATGCCATGTTTGATGTAGAGTCGGGCATATGAACGTCATGAATGAAACCGTAAGGAATAGATGGTCATTGTAAAACTGAATGAGTTCTTGGAGAAATCAATATTCAAGCAAGGGGAAGTCCCTAACGGCTTAAGCTGGTTTTCCAAGAAATCGTTGTGATGTTTGGTGAATGGATGGAAGTAGCCATGGCTGTATTTGGGCTGCATGGGCTATGCCTAAATAAGGGCTTGATTTCTTTGCTTATATAAGGGCAACGTGAATTGTACCTATATAAGGGCATGAATCGGGAAAATCCATTCAGAATCTAAAACGCCATAAAACACCTATACAGTAAATCCACGAGCACAGTTGAGGGAATACCTCGGGATCAGAACTAGTGGTTCTGACACCCTCTTATTTCGACACAAGGTGAGGGAGATAAACCGATATTCTGGGACCGGCAGAGTACTGAAAAAGGTCGGCGTGACCCCAACCGAGAGGCACAGATACATGGCCGAAACATGTCGACAACCGGGTAGTACGGAGGGGTGTAAGGAGCACATTACATCTCCCAATCACCACCATCCTTCACGTTTTTAACCCTGTGCGGAGGGTCCAGGAATAAAGAATAGGCATTCCGAGCTAGTTTACATCTACACTGCACTTTCACTTCAGGTGATCCCAGGCACTTTTGAAATCATTGTTTCTCTTTTGTGTTGTGTTTGTCTTCCCCTACCCTATTGCTCCACCCCAGCCATTGGCTGCTCGGGGTTGTATGGTAGCAGCCCCATGATGAAGCATGTCACACAATTGTGTGAGTGAGGGCAGTATTAAGACACACAGCACATGCCACCACCAGACAAAGACACCTTTTATTACTCCCTACTCCTTAATGTTGCCAAACCAAAAATGCCTGCTATTTATGGGGTTCCTAAAATGTACAAGAACAGTACAGATCCACCGTATAAACCCATAGTAACCAACATAGGGTCCATTACAGAACCCCTGTCTAAATATGGAGACCACATGTTTCAAAAATCCAGTCCTATGTCAGATATGCAGGATATTATTAACAAAGTAGAGCATTTACCTTTTAATACCATGAGAGCCACCATGGTCACTATGGATATAGAGGCCCTTTATAGCAATATCCCGCAGGAAGAGGCCCTAGAGACAGTTACCTGGTTTATCAAGAACTTCAGATTGACTTTTCGAGGATATTCATTATAGATTGTTTATGACTTATTCTACAAGAGAACACCCTCGAATTTAATGGCTCATTATACAAATAAACCAAGGGAGTCAGCATGGGGTATCTTGTGTCCCCACAGTAGCGAATATATATATATATGGCTCAATTAAAATCCAAATATATCTACAATGAAATTGCCCCCTTCAGTGAGTCTATTACCGTCCAGGTATATAGACAACATTTTCTTAATCTGGACAGGCAACCAAGAGGAGCTTTCTGAAGTCATGATGTGACTTAACCTCTGTGACAGCAACTTGCATTTCACAGACTGCATCAGTAACGAATGTGTCTAATTCGTAAACATACAACATAATCAACAACATCTTGAGGTCGACTTGTATGTCAAATCGGCATCAAGAAATACTCTTACATTTCGAGAGTTATCACCCTAGTCCCAAAAAACTAGCATCCCATTCGGCCAATTCCTGAGTCTCCTCAGGAACTGTACTAATCTAGCTGACTATGACCAACGAGCATTAGAGATGAAAGCTAAATTCGTATCTAGAGGATATCCGAAACAGTTTGTACATGTACAAAGAGCATGATCCTATGACAGACAACAACTGCTTGGCCATCGAGACCCAAAACAGCTTTTGAACTTGGTGTTTGTCACTCAACATTCTACCATGAGTGAAAAAATATGTTACATCATCAACTCCCACTGGCACATTCTCAATGCAGAAAGAGAGAAGGAGAATCACACACACAAACCATTATTTTCCCACAGAAGGAACGAAATCTAAAGGATTTGGTGGTGAGATCTCGTATGACACAACCCAAGCCTGCCATCCAGACTACCATAGTGGGCAATACACCTCCCATAGGAACCTACAAATGCATGTCATGCACAGCGTGCCAGTTTGCTGTTGAAGCCACCATAAACACCCTTAATGGTGTCAAGATATCACTGAGAAATCTTACAAACTGCAAGACCAGTAACATTTGTATATTTATTACTGTGCCCAGGTAATCTAGGATATGTAGGGGTAACTTCCTGTACCATGGTGACAAGATTAACAGAACACCGGTCATCCATCCACACCAAGAAATACAGTACACCACTGGTGAAACACTACATTGAGGAACAACATACCACAAATGACAAATAATAGCTCATTTTAGAGAAAATCCACATCAACACAGGAATTCTCAGCATAGAGATCTGGAAACAGAGGGAGGTTTATTGGATTTTCTCCCTAGATACTTACAAAAAAGGTTTAAACAGTGAAATACCATGGGATCAGGTGATTAGATATAATTCTAAATGATCCCCTGGTTTTCCAGCTGTCATTTCTGCCACAGTTAGATCTCTCGGGCACTTTGCCTTCTTAATTTTTACATTTCTGTATATGATTTTGCTGATTCCAACTGCTTTGCTTATCCGATTACATTTGGATTGGGCCATTTTCCATCCCTTTTCAAGATGGCCGGCCCAAATTTGCCAATTATCCCATAGTCCTCTCTCTATCTCTATTGCCTATTACACACCTGATCCCCAGATGACCGACGCGCCTGGGTTTTAATCGGGTCCATTTAAACTCAGTATTTTAGCACTCCCATGCACGGCTAGGCCCGCAAGGTCACTCCCGCCCTTGACTCTGCACTTGTGGGATCCCCACCGCATTGACGGCTCCTCAAGCACGCTGGAACACTCTGACCAGCAAAAGTGCAAATTGTGATTCTCGATGAAAAAAATGTGATTTCATGTAGGCTATACAAATATACAATTCATCATAACGATAAACCTTATCCATAATTGTCTTCATAGACATAGAAGAACATATATGAATATGCATACTTAATAGGCTTTTAACTCCATATATACCATTGAATAAATATGCATGCACAATAGAAGGATTAGTGTTGAGGTATGACTGAATAGCTAGGCTTCTTCCATTCACTTTCAATGGAAAAACAAAATTGGTTTAAAAATAAATATTTAAAAAAATGTAAATATTTTTGGAGATTATGTATTTATTTAAGTACATTGATCATGTCTTTACATGTCTAGTATTTTGATACCAATACATTGTTTTCGACATAGATTTTGATCTGGCTTTTTGTATTCATAATTGTCTGCCAATAATTTCATTAGTTGCCTAAGTAGTTATATATACAATTGTTGTCCTTTCCCTGACTTTGGAACGCATCTAGTGACAGGGGAACCCCTTTATGTACAATTCAAAGAACCACTATAAACAGCAAAATACTATGTAGTACGTTAATTTGAAATATGTCACAGTTTCCTTTAATTAAGAGGTCAGCAATTTTAAAACTCATACTTGATGTTGACTGAGCTGAATTACAAATGATTTTGCACACATACGCATATGAAAGAAAAAGGGGCCAGATGTACTCTCTCCCCTGCAGCTCTGCCAACCCAACACCTTGCCACAGTGCTGAATCCTTCGTCCAGTTCAGGGTTCACCGCTGCCACTGCTGCTGCCACATGGCCCCTTCCCCCTGTACAGCTCCCGCCATCCAGCCTCTAGTACTGCCCCCCTTCAATACTTAATGGCGGCCGCTGCGGGTGAGCGCGAGTAGGACCGTGACCTCCGGCCGTGGTCCACTCTCTCCCCAGCAGCTCCGCTAACCGGACACGTCGCCGCGATGCTGAACCCTTCCTCCAACTCAGGGTTCACGGCTGCAGACGGACTTCTGCCACATCAGAGCAGCGCCTGTCTCCGCCTGCCTGGTGCCTTAATTGAGCTATGTGTAATTCTTTTTACTGTGTGCCTTTTACAGCTTAATTCTTTTTCCCTTAACTTTCTTCTTAAATCTTCTGCATTCTCTGCCGTATTTTCCCGCCGCTGCTGCCTCGTGGCCCCTCCCCCCTGCAACGCCCGACTCCCGGCTCCCAGCCTCTAGTACTGCCCCCCTCCCCTACTTAATGACGGCCCCTGTGTGGGAGCGCAAGTAGGACCATGACATCCGGCCTAGGTCCACTGTCCCCCCAGCAGCTCAGCTAAGCCGACGCCTTGCTGCGGTGCTGAACCCTTCCTCCAGTTCAGGGTTCACAGCTGCAGATGGACTCTGGCCACATCAGAGCCGTGCCTGTCTCCGCCTGCCTGGTGCCTTAATTGAGCTACGGTGTAATTCTTTTTTACTGTGTGCCTTTAACAGCGTAATTCTTTTTCCATTAACTTTCTTCTTAATGCTTCTGCATTCTCTCCCACATTTTCCTGCTGATACTGCCCGGCGGCCCCTCCCCCCTGCACAGCCCCAGCTCCCGCCTCCCAACATCTCGTACTGCCCCCCTACCCTACTTAAAGGCGCTCTTCAGGCATGGCCATCCGCACCCCGTCCGCGGCCCGACCAGCTCCACGAACCCTGGATCCACGACCCTCCATCGCTACGACTCCACCGCCCTCCTCGCACTCAGACCTTCACCACTACCCTGACCTCTGGCACCACCGACACCTGCGGCAGCTATACCCTGAGATGCGCTCCTCCTCAATGTTCGCTCTGTACAAAACACGCCATAGAGATCTGGAACCTACTTGACTCCCTATCACCCGACATCGCCTTCTTTATGGAGACCTAGACCAACTCCGCCTCCACAGCGACATCAACACCGCCATCCAGGATGGATACAAGATCCAGAGGTAGGACTGTCCCAACCCCCCCGGAGGAGGCCTCGCCATTGCCCACAAGAGCATCCTCCGCCTCACCACCTCCATGCGAAACCTTACCCTCAGCCGAACACCCGCACTTCCTGATCCAGACCAGTCCCACCTCCACACTCCAAGGAACCCTCATCTACAGACCCCCTGGACCCCCGGACACACTTCGCCACCACCAACACAGATTTCATTGCACCTAATGCCATCGCATCCATGAACTACATACTCATTGGAGACCTTAGCTTCCACCTCCACAACCCCAGTGACACCAACTCCGCTATCCTCTGGTACAACCTCGCCAACATCGGACTCAACCAACTCATCACCAAACCCACAAACAGAGCAGGACACACCCTCGACCCCATCTTCGCTGCAGGCTGCAGCTTTCACTTCAGCCACACAACACAACCACCATGGACCAAACAGCACTGCGTTCACTTCAGCGCTGACAAACCCAAGGCACCAAATCACCCCCCGCCCACCACGAAGGAACTGGAGCACGGTTACAGTTGAACAACTGAACTCCACCCTCACACAAGACAACCTCGCCAGGGCTTCCAACGCAAACATCGCAGCCAGAGGACTCCACCCTTGGATCTTCAACTGCGCAGACTAGCTTGCCCGCTACACAAACTTCAGCAAACAGTGCCTCAGGAAAGCCGCCTAGTTCACTACCGATCTCCAAGAAGCCAGGTGCACCTGCAGATGTCTGTAGAAGAACCGGAGGAACACCAAGACAACCAACAGCTGCTCCACCTACAAGGACGCCATGATGTAATACCACCACCAAATCCGAACAATCAAGAGGAACTTCATCCAAAAAAGAATCCTCACCAACTCCGCCAACTCCAAGGAACTTTTCAGTGTCATTCAGGAATTCACCAACCCAAGCAGTGAAGCCACAGACATCACCCCGTTCCAAGACCTCTGCGACAAGCTTGTAACCTACTTTCACCTCAAGATCAGAGCACTCTACGACAACTTTGTCAACTACCCACAAGACACCACAGCCAGCCCCCGCCACCCAGAGGCATCAACCAGCCCGCTATCTCCACTGGACACCAATCACGACCGAGGACACCAACACGACAATGAAAGGCATCCACTCAGGCCACCCACACATCTACCACAGGGCCACAAACAACATAGCACCAGAACTGCAATGGACCAACAACTTCACCTTCACAACAAGCACTTTCCCAGATGACTGGTAGCTCCCAGAAGTTAGGCTCCTGCTCAAGAAGCCCACGGCAACCCTACCGACCTAAAGAACTACCAGCCCATCTCGCTCCTCCCCTTCGCAGCAAAAGTGGCAGAGAAAGCAGTCAACCGGGAACTGACAAGATTCATCGAAGAGTACACCATTCTCGACCTGTCCCAATCCGAAGCAACCACAGCACCGAGACCACCCTACTCACCGCCACAGACAATATCCGCACCATCCTGGACTGAGGCCACTCCGCACCACTCATTCACCTCGACCTGTCTGCAGCCTTCAACATTGTCTCTCACCGCTTCTCACCGCACACTAGTCGACAGACTACACAACGCCGGCATACAAGGAACAGCCTTTGGCTGGATGCGATTGTTCCTCACCGGAAGAAGCCAAAGGATCAGGTTACCACCCTTCCTCTCCGCCCTCATGGAAACCATCTGCAGTGTCCCACAGGATTCATCACTGAGTCAGACCCTCTGCAACATCTACGTGGCCCCCCTTGCAGCCATCGTCCGGCAACACGGCCTCAACATCGTATCTTATGCCGAGGACACCCAACTCATCCTCTCCCTCACCAGTGACCCACACCGGCGCAAATCTTAACTTCCAGAGAGGAAGGCAAGATGTCGCACTCTGAATGACCAGCAGCTGCCTTAAAGTCAATGCTGCCAGACTCATCGTAGGCATCACCTGGCATGAACACATCTGCCAAAAACTGCGGAGCCTCCACTGGCTCCCAGTGGAGAAGAGGATCACCTTCAAGATCCTCACTCACGCCGACAAATGCCTGCACAACAACAGACCCAAATACATCAATGACAAAATAAACTTCCACATACCCAAAAGAAACCTCCGGTCTGCCAATCTCGCACTAGCTGAAACCCTGTGCATCCACAGAGCCAGAGCAGGTGGAAGATCATTCTCTCACATTGCAGCCAAGACCTGGAACAAGCTGCCGACAGACATCAGACGCAATTTGTTTCTGAATCACTACTTGGTAATCAGTATTCTAAATGTATGAAATGTTTATTTCTAAATGTATGGTTCCTAGTGGGTGGCAAATTGACCTACCTCATGAATAATAATGAGGTAGGTTACAATTTGAGACTCATTAGGAATTGCAGCCATCACAAAGATGGTGGCCTGCTGAGGTAAGCAGACCAGCATGTCTGTGACTGCTTTTTAATAAAGTAATCTTTTTTTTTTTTTTAAATACAGTACGTTTTCCTTAAAGAAAAACGGGATGTGTTTAAAAAGAAAAAATGAAACTATGAAAATTCAAGAGTAGGCAGAGGTTCGTGGGACCACTGCCTGCTCTTACTAAATATTTTTTCATCATTCACAAACTGGAAAAGGCCACAAGGGGAATCTTTCCCATTTGCGAATGGGTTATCATCATTTTCAAAATGGTGGTAAAGTATTACTGATTTGCAACTAGAATTTGGTCACAAAACAGTAATACATACCATACCGATTCGGTATTTGGAAGGGACACCCAAAACAAGGCCCTACTAAATTCCGAATTGGAAATGCAAAACAAGTTACCAAATAACATTTTACATTTTGTACATTTGAAAAAACATTTTTCTGCAAATCGGGGCGTTTGCGACTGGAAAACTGCTTTGTACATCCGGCCCTAGGATCTGTGTGATTTCTCAAATGCAAAGAGCACTTAAGATGGCAGAAAACGCGGCAAAATTGTTCATTGCCCATTGTTACATATTTAGGTTAAGTAGGGGCAGGGGATGGTCAGGAATTGACCACTGCAGATGTGATGACAACAAATGTTGCATTTTAGTTTGTATTCACTAGCATACCTAATACATTCTTCCATTTCCATTTACATACCTCAAACCATTCCAAAGAATGTTGGGGAGATTTGGTAAATGGTACTAGAAAAGCCTCCAAAAACCCAATATTTGGAGGGCTGACACAGACGTAAGGGAAGACATTTATTCACAGAAAAAATATTACACCTTGAAAGATAAAAATAAAACAATGTTAGCCACATGTTAAACTCGTGAAGAGCCGTAATGAGGTGGGGCTTCTTCCAATGTGAAATAGTTTACGGTAAGCAATGCCCATGTACATCTATGATTTTAATTGACTTGTGCAAATCCTTTGGGACTACCATGAAAATGATCAATCTAATTACGCAATAGGAATACATTTATATGAGGTAAATATACACACAATAAAACATCTTTGTGGATTGGGCCATTCTTTCATTCTTTGACTTCCCGGAAGATAGATTCCAGATCTGTTAGACCTAGTGGTTATTTACATATGGATTTAAGTCTTCCTTCTCCCTACCATTGCTCCCAAAAGATTGTTCGTTCCATAGCCTGTAGAGACTCTGTATACATGAGGGTGTAATATTCTTTATTTCAGTCTGGTGATCGTAAACACAGTAGCTCTGAGCCAGAAACACAATCATTACTCCCCAAGGGAGTAGAAATAAGTCAACTCTTTTCTCAGCTGTACATCCTTGAGCTGTTCACAATACTGTTTTTCCAGGGGTAGTTTGTGGCTGTGTTTTGCTAGAGGTACTTACACAATTCCTGTTTAGATTTTGTCTAAGCATCGGCAATGCTTGGTATGTTACCTGAATGTTTTCCCTAAGGAATGCTTTTACCAGTAGACAATCTTCTTTCCCTCCATCTGCCAGAATTTAGGAGTGATTCCCTCCACTCCTTACCCTAAAAATACAGTAGAACTAATATGAATCTGATACATATTTTCAAATGTTTCCGAAGCGACCTTTTTCAGTTTTTTTTATTCAACAACGTTCTGGTATTGTGCAATGTGGAAAACATGTGCAAGGCCGTTCCTTTGTCCTGCCCTACTCCTAAACCGGTAGGCAGATTTTTTTCAACTCAAGTAAGCGGATCTTCACGTGGAAATCTTAATAATTTGAATCAGAATTTCTAAATGAAATGTAAGGATACACAGGTTTATTCCTGTTAACGAATTTGTGGATTCACAGAAATTCACCAATCACTTCTGTGTTAGAATGATATATTTCTGCTTCCAGCTCCTGAAAGATAGAATACTGCATTAAATGCTGCAATGGTGCTTGAACAAAAGAAAAAATGGTGGTTTATGACTGTTACTTTTGCTTCTTCTTGAACCTCTGACTCAGAATGGTATTCTTGGAACCAGTGGACCCCTAATGAACTTCTCCTCTAGTTGGGGAAATGGTGAATGTCAAAAGAAATAGATTGAGTTGCGTATGGTTGGAACACCATCAGCAAATGCTTGGTATTTGGCTGTGGTTCTGACTGAAAGTGAACAAAAATTGTTCGCTCGCTGGAACCGTAATCCTGGGATTTCTCTCAGAAACGTTTCACTTCTAGGTGCTAGATTGTTTACCTCTGTGGGAGCACAGCTGTAGCTCCCATCAAGATTGACTCGTCCAGTTACTATTTCTGTTTCTTACATTATGTTTTAAATGTCCTTTTCCTGAGCATACCAGTGTACAATATCTTTTTCATAGGCCCTCAACAACTCTTTGCATCACAGTGCGTGTTAGAAGTTGGTCTGGCATATGCTGTCCACTATTCTATTGGGCACCTTGCACCAGTCCAAATGACCCTTATTGATGGTAGGTTTTAAGACAACCTATATAGAAAGCTATCCTAGTGGTAGCTGTGGAGAGAAGACTTCAGGCTAAGTCTTGAAGGAATGTAAAGCAGCTTGTTTTACCAGTCTATAATGTCATGAATGACACAATGAAAGGAGAACCACACCAGGTATATATTTAAAATATATGCATTGATTCTAACACACCCCTCTAGTCTCTTTATGAGGCTAGAGGCAAAAGTACATTCAGTAAATTTGTTTAGCACACAGTAAATTCGCACAATATATGTTGAGCCCTAAGGGCATGCCAAACCATATATTAAGAAAGTGGTATAAGAACCACAACTGACATTGATACAAGGCCTAGAGCCTTTAGAACCACTGGGGCCACGAGGAACCACCCAAGGTAGTGACACAGGGGACCCACGGGGGACGCGTGCAGTGTCTAAACACGGCAGCGAATCACCATTAACTTCTATGGGGAAAGTCGCGGTTGGAATTTTAAAGATAAAGAGCACTTAGAAGAGGACTTGGAGCAAACCCCTTTAGAACTAGGCAGTTCTAGAGTCAATACCCACAGGAGCACTGGAGTACTCAAGTTACCTCACCCAGGGAAGCCGGGTGCTAGGTTTCTTTTGGTGTCGGGTTTCGTCGTCGATTTCAATTGCGATCTGCTGCAACGTGCTGCTGGCGACCAAGTCAAAAGTGTCCGGGTGGATCCAAGGGGGGATCGGAGATCTGAAGAACCTGACAGCAGAGGGGACAGAGTCTGGGTCACTTGCTGGTGACCAGGAAGACGATGAGCGGATGCCCATCGATGTCGGATGATTACTTTTTTTGTCCTCATCTCACCTTAGATCTGGGCAGGTTTTGCAAGCCGATTAGGATGGACCTGGACGCCCTTCGACTCACTGCATGGATCCATGCCCCCCCGGGGCTTCCTCACGTGGTTGAGGTCAGGTGTAATCATTGGATCGGGAGTGGACCGCCATTGTTCTAGTAGTTTATCAGGTGCAAACGGCGTCCCCAAACTAAAAGGGGAGACCAGATGTTAACATGTGATCATGGCCTATCTCCCTGGTCCATGCGGGCGATATTTAGCACAGCTTTTACCCAGTTTTCTTCATTGGGGGGGTGGGGTCTTTCCATCTTAGACAGATCTCTCTTCTGGCTAACATTATAAGGTATACTAATAACCCTTTGTCTATATGTGACAGCAACTCTCCTGTAAAATCATTTGAGCCAAAAATGACCAGGTTATTATCGATTTCCAAATCTATACCAAAAATAGCAATCAATGTTTCCCCCACATTCTTACAAAATAAACTTATTTCCCTACATTCAAAAAACATAAGGACATCGTCAGCTTTATCTCTTTTACATCTAGGGCATTGTGGGATCGGGAGTGGGCCGAACTTCGCAATTCTAGCCGGGGTATAATAAAACCTGTTTAACACAAAAAGTGGTTCTTTTTTAACCTTGCTGGCTTTATAAATCTGTAAAGCAATTTAAGGAAAGATTCAAATCAAGCTTCTGCAGGGAGGGCCTGGGGAGGGGAGTTCCACGCCATGGATTGGGACGGGATCTCGCTATCTTCTGCCTCAAGCAATTTTGCGTACCAATAAGGTATTTCTTTTTTCTTTAATTGTGGGTCTAGAAATAGCTGCTCAAGATCCCAATTCCCCTTAGTTTTACCCTCTTCCACCTCGTACCATTATCTCAACTGGAGGTACTTAAACCTTGAGAAGGTGGGACCAATCTTGGCTAATAACAATTCCCATGGAAGTAGACCATCCAAGTCAACCAGTTCCGACCATGTCCGCAAATCAGCCACCCTTAAAGGAGTCGCTAAGCTGTCATTCAAACATTCTGGGGTCCTTGGAGAGTCCCATATTGGGGCAAGATCAGAAAAATACCCTATACCCCAGATTCACCTCAATTTATACCAGATTGACAAAGCGGTTTTCAAGATCTTGAGGAGAACTCGTTTAAAGAATCTGGGAGCCCCAAATTTATACAGGAACCCACCTTGCCCGTTGTCCCCCTCTGCTGAAACCATTTCCCTCAAGAGGCTACTCCACTTAGTCTCTGCTGGTGTTGTTAGCAGCATCCTAATTCCTTTAAACTGGAATGCTATTAAATACCAGTTAATATCTGGTAAGGCCAAGCCGCCCTTTAAAAGCATTCTTCTCAGCTTCTTCCAGGACAGTCTTGCACTTTTTTGCCCCCATATAAATCTTCAAATCTTGCCCTGAATTTTATTAATAGATTTCTGTGGGAAAGTGAGGGGAATTGTGTTGAACAGATAAATCAATTTGGGGAGGACCGTCATCTTTACTAGGTTCACCCTACCATAGATGGACAAAGGGAGATTTTTCCACCTAGCAAAGAGGTGCTCTATATCTTTTTCAATTTTAACCAAATTTAGCGAGGGGATTTTCTTCAGGTCTTTCACAATTTTAATCCCCAAATATCTAAACTCCCCACTTTCTGAACCTCCCCTTTAGACTGTGTTCCAACACATAATCTCAGTTTTGGCCGAGTTAGCAAGGTATCCCGACAATGACCCAAACTCCTGTAGCAATATCTCAATCCGAGGGATGGCAATATTGGGGTCACTAGTATAAATAATAACATTGTCTGCGTAAAGCTATTTTACACAGATAGTCTTGTGATTTAAATGGTCTGATACCATTGTCCAACCTGATCATCTGCGCCAGGGGTTCAATATATATATTGAATAAAAGCGGGGACAGAGGACATCCCTGACTTGTTCCCCTCTTTATTTCAAAGCTTGGAATCAGGGAGCCATTTAACAAGATTTTCGCTGATGCCCCAGTGTAACACTTTTTTAAGGTCTGCACAAATACTGGGCCCATTCCCACAGTCTCTAATACCCCCCGGAGATATCTCCAGCACACTTGATCAAATGCCTTAGCGGCGGCTAAGGCCACTACTGCTAGGGGATCGTTCATTCTCTCGGCCAAGTCGATATTACCGATCAAGATTTGAGTTTGCTCCTGGATGGATCTTCCCACCATAAAGCCTTTCTGGTCGGGGTTTATTAGGCCTGGTGCCAGTTTTGCCAACCTCCCTGCTAAAATGCCCATAAAGATCTTATAGTCGGCGTTCAGCAGGGAGATTGGTCGGTAGGAATCTGCCAACAAGGGGTCTTTTCCTGGCTTCAATATTAAGACTATTGAAGCCTCTTTCCAAGATCTTGGAATCACCCCAGAAGTGGAATAAACTGAGTTAAAAAGTATATGAAGAATAGGCAAAAGCTCATCAGCTAACAATTTATAAATCTCATTGGGAAGAGAGTCAAGGCCGGCCGCTTTTTTATTTTTTGCCCTCTTAATTTGGACCATTATCTCCTCCATGGAGATGGATGATTCTAACGAATCTTTGGCAACTTTAATTAAGGCAGGCATGGACTTATCCCTTAACCATGAGCTAATTGCTTCAGAAGAAGGTGTTATTTCCTTGCTATACAGGGTTGAAAAGAGGGACTGAAAACATTCCTGCATTTCTGTAGGATTACTTGATTTTGTACCTGTACTATCTATGATAAGTTCATTTATATCATTTTTTGCTCGGTCCAACCTTGCTTTCCAGGCCAGTAATGCTCCGGCTCTTTCCCCGTATTCAAAATTCTCCATATTCGGTGCTTGCCACTGGGCCTTGCATTTCTCATCTCGGAAAATCCTTAGATTCTGTCTGGCTTTCTCAAGTTCCTCCTCTAACTCAGCTAAGTCTCTAGGGTTGTCTTGATTAACAAGATTCCTTTCTTTTTCAAGAGCCAATATTCTTGACACTAGGGACTGTAATTCCAGGATTTTTTCTTTATTTTTAATTATTCTTATTTGGGTACCCAACACCCCTCTCAAATTGGCTTTATAAGCATCCCAGACTTGATCTATCAAAGTGGAGCCTATGTTAAAAGTGAAAAATTCTGTAGAGGCCAATTTGATTGTCTGGATGATCTCTGAATCCAACAGGTATGCTCTATTCAAAGTCCACCTTGTTTGTATACAAGAACTACTAGTGGAATATAAAAAGAGCAAAGGAGCGTGGTCTGAAAGATGGCTTGGTGCTATGGAAATACTTAGGATCTTATCTAGGGCCTCTTTATTGATCAAACAGTAGTCTATCCTGACTAAGTGGTGGTATTTTTTACTGTGGAAAGTTAAACCCTGTGAACCACCCATCTTAGCTCTCCATACGTCCACCATATTGATGTTGAGTAGGAGATTTTTCAAGACCCTTCGAGATCTAGAGGATCCAATAACATGCCTTAGATTGGACCTATCCTTAACTGGATCAAGGCGGATGTTAAAATCACCTCCCACTATTAACGGGGAGGAGGGCACTAAGATGAGGTGATCCTGTAGTTTAACCAGAAAGGAGGGATCATGCACGTTAGGACCATAGAATGAGCTATAGGTCAATTTTTCCACTTCAAAATAAAACTGGGCGATGATCCATCTCCCTGATTGGTCTGTTAAAACTGATCGCAACTAAATCCCTTCGTGACCAAAATTGCCACCCCTCGGCAGTCCATTGTTTGTTGGGAGTGGCAGAGACATTGGAAAAGATGCTCTTGGACTCTGTTTGATTGAGGTGAGTTTCCTATAGTAAACAAACCTGCACTGGTAGCATCTCTAAATGTTTAAAAGTTAATCTTTGCCGTCTAGCTCATCTTAGACCATTTATATTCCAAGAAATAAATTGGATATTACGGCCCGCCTTCATTTTGTCTTTCCACGGTGTATTCCCTGCTTAGCAAGTTGACTTTACAGTATAGTTTGGTTAACCAGTGAGATTAGAGGTTTTTTTTCCTTTTTCCTGCCACCCTGTGGATTCCTTTTAAACGGGTCTCTATGGACTCTCTTTATTTCAAAGCTTAAATCTGTTCCAGGGTGGTCTTTCAGAACTGTACGCTTCAAAAGGGAGATCAGAAAACCCTTAGTGTCATCTCCTTCCATTGCTTCGGGGATATTCATAAATTTCAGGTTATTTTTCCTTGCATGGTTCTCCAACCTCTCAAGATCGTCTTTAAGATCCTTATTTTGGGTAGACAGTTTTTCCAGCTGTGATGCAGTAGCCTCCATTGCAGTTTTAATCCTGGGAATCTCTTCCTCAATTGTGTCAGTCCTTGCAGTCACTAGTTCCAGTTTCTGGGCCTGCATCTCACAGGAGGATTGGGTGGCTGCCTGATTTGCCTCAGAAACCAAAAATCTGTTTGCCAGGTCGGCTTGGTTTGCCTCGGAAACTGTAAATCTATTTGCCATCTCATCCTTCAGAGCCAAAAGGATATCTGCCAACGAATGGGATATTGGAGCTCGAGTGTCCTTAGTCTCCGAGGGACAAACGGAACCTTTTACCAACTCTTCATTTTGCCCCCTTATTAACGGCTCTGATGAATCTAATGAATCTCTGAGTTGCGTTTGTTGCTTACTGGGTAGTTGGTCTAGCCACTGATTAACCTTCTCTTGCTGGTCTAAAATGGAGAATCTGTTAACGAGGGTAATAGCTGGATGCACTTCCAATACCTGATTCAATTTTAATGTATATTCTGCTGTATCTTCCGTACCAACTACACCACTAGCCAGACCTCTCAACTCAGGTAAGGAATTCTCCTTCTGCTGCACACTGTTCTGCTCAGGCCCCAGTCTTGGTGTAGAAGCTGCTTCAGGACTAGAAGGGACTTGGGGTTTGAGTTGGGGTTGAGGGTTCATTTTTGTGGAGTTAATAGACATGACCTGGTAGTAGGATTTCAAAGAGGGCGTAATTCTTACTTTAGCCTCTACAGGTTTCATATCTCTTAATATCACCTTACTTTTTTGCACTTTTAGGAAAACCGGGGCCACTAATGTTCCTAAATGCCCCTCCTGTTTGATCTTTTTTCCCTTCCTGATCACAATGTTGACCTCAGCCACAGGCGGGGAAACTCGCTGGGGAATAATCGAGTGGGTAATCTGTTTATTTGGAAAAATGTGTGCTGCCCTGGCCCTTAACGAGTATCTGGTGGGTTGGGGGGACGAAGTACCCTCTTGCGTGGAGGCCCTGCTCTCCATACAATCAGACAAAACCCTGCCTAAAATATGCCCTTCTGTTGTGACAGGTTTGCCTTCAAGTATGCCTTTCCTATTACTGGGGGAATATAATAGTGATTTATTCTTGGTTAAGTAAAAGAAAGCCACCTCTATTCCAGAGAGTGCTGCTCCCACCGATACGCCATATGGGGGAGAAATTCCAAAGAAAACCGCTGAAACCTCTTCGGCCTGAAATCCTTGCCAAACTTTCCTGGATCCCAATCCAGCCCCTTTTACCTGCACCGCATAATCCAGGCCCGAAGCACCGTCCACACAGCAGAGCGGCAGCCGCCCAGACCGCCTCAGTGCAACTACCGCGCTTCCCCACCTCCAACTCGGAGGCTGCTCAGTTGCTCTACGCCCACTCTCCGCCGCCGCCTAAAGCACTGCCCAGCCCTCAGATCGACCGCTCCCGCAGCACACATCAGAACTGAATCCGGGAAGTCGGGAACAGCCTCTCTGCCTCTGCCCCGCCTCCACCGCAGCCACTACAGCTGCCGACGCCGGCAGAGGTACATGTACCGGGACTGGGGGGAAAAAATGGAAATCGGTCCACACCATATCAATGCAAGCTAATGAGGGGTTGTTAATTTTCGCCCCGAAGTCAAGCCGCCATTAGAGCCCAGAGAGGAGCGCCTGCGGCCGTTCAGCCAGCGACCGCCATGTTCCTACCTCAGTGCCGATTTGAACCGCAACCGATGTCGGATGATTTCAGGTGAAGAAGGTGAAGCTTGACTCTTCAGCCACGAGGACCAGGAGGCATCGAGAACAACCAGGAGCTGGATTCGAACTGTCCCACAAAGGATGTCGAGTGCTGTGGTGTCGGTATCCGGATTGGACCCAACAAGCCCTGGCAACAGCAACCCACGCAGGAAGCAAAGATTGGCTTTGGTACAGACCAGCAACGTCTGAGGGACTCACCGCTTGGTGGGGAGTCAGGGCACGTCTGGAGCAACCAGAAAAGCCCAAGAAATAGAAGTGTTATCTTCGTGGGGACCCACCAGTTGACAGACCAGGGATCGCAAAGGAGCCTTGAGCGGAAATGCTAGAAGCAAGCCCATGGAATACTCGTTGAGTGTAGGCCCACAATCTCGTGCAAATGGTGCTGGGGGCTTGGACTATAAGTATCCCAACGCACAACTTCAGGAAAGCTCAGGAAGTTGATGCTCTGGCAAATGTGTACATGTCCAGGAGTTTCGGTTCCACGTCACTCGTGAGGGCTGCGGGTCTCAGCTTTGCTGGGATCTCGTATCGGCCTCTGAGAAATCTGAAAGTCCATGTCCTGAGTCACAAATCCTTCTGGATCTGGTGGGAGCCTTGGAAATGCAGACAGGCAAGATGCTTCTTTGGTGCCTATTTGAACAGGGGAGTCACTCCTTTGCCCCAAGGGAAATTCTTACATCTTCTAGTCGTGTAGAATGTCGAAGTTCCAGGATATATGTTGCAGAGTGTCGTCCAGGTGTAATCTGAAGTCCTAAGGACTGGGGTCCCATGCTTATACTAAGTTCGGAGGTTGGACATACTCTGGGGACCCACCTATGGGAGGGTCTGGGAAGAGGGGTGGTTACACCCATTCCCTTTGTCCAGTTTTGCACCAGAGCAGGGGCTGAGTGCCCCTTCAACTGGTTTGAACTGGGGTATGCACAGGAACACTAAGTGTGTCCCCAGCACTGTCTGAAAAGCATTCTCTGAATACACCCACCCAGACCCAATACACTAAAGCCTGTCTGTGACAGGAAACCTATTGTCCAGGCCTCCCCTGCCGGAGTTTCATCAAGCAGCAGGAGGACAGACCCGTGTCTGTGGCTGTGGCATCCATTTTGTGATGCCAGGGCTCTTTTAAATTAATACTGGTTAGACCAGTGTGTACTTGTCTCTCCCTCTAGAATAGTGGGATTCTACCAGTGCCTCCAGGACTGGCGGGGGCGCGGGGGGGAGTATTATTCCAAAGTGTTTGACACCAAACACAACATGTTTCCATGCAGCCATTCCAAAGTTAGCATTTACAGCAAGGTTATAATGCACTTCAGAGTATATGGTCTGGCTGCACAGAACAGCCGCAGATAATAGATTCTGAAAGCTGCAGGACCCCACTGCATGGGGGCCCTCTCACACAAAACCAAGCACTCTGCCTTCAGGATTGATAAGGCCTGCCATAGGAGTGACTTATAGGTTTATATGTGTCAGTGATTAAACGTAGATATAGGTAACCTAAATCTTAGTAAGGGGTGCATGCACCACCTCACCCAGGCTGCAGTAGCAGACCTTTGGTGACATTTTGGAAGGCTTCCCAGGGGTGCCATAATACATGCTTCAACCGCTGGTAGGTATCTGGGGTACCTATGCCCTTAGTACCATATACCAGGGACTCACAAGGGTAACCCAGTAACCAATCTGGAGTGTACCTAAAGTACATGCAATCAATTTAGAGAGGAAGCAGCTAGGCTGGGGTCCTGGATAGCAGGGCCCCAGCCAGACTAAAGTTGAAAAACAGTGAAACACCAGCAAAAAGTGGGGGTAACCATAGAAAGCAGATCCTGCTCTCCTACAGTGCGTTTTTTTCTGTCTCAGAAATTCCACTGTTCACTTTCCTGCCTGCATTTCTTGGATCTGTAATAAACAAGTACTTAGAGGTTCAGATTCAGAACGAGATTTATGTGAGCAGATTATGTCTATTTTTTAGCTTAGTTCTGATTTATTTCTGATTTTCCAAGAGTATGTCACAGATGTTTATGGACAAACAGCTTAGCAAATTGGATCCTTCGAAATGTATTTTTAGTAACAAAATATGACAGTAGCGTCTGTTAACAATACTAATGCTATTCCCAATCAAAACTCTGCATACTAGAAAATGTATTTTTTTGAAAGCTGTCAAAATGCGCATTTCCATACATGTTTACAGTTAATGGCTGTAGCTTCCTCTTGAGGTATTGAACTTGAATCTGTATACATTGCAGATTTTCTTCCGATATCTAGGTAACATATAAAAATTAGTTTGCGGAGGACATGTTTTTATTAAATAAAAACATATGTAGCTCCTAAAATATTATTTTGCACCAGATACCTGCAACTAAATGATATTCATCATTTTACAAACATTCAGTTATGTGAATATCATGTTCAGTGTGTTAAAATTGCCAGTTTCTAAGTTAACTTAGAGAAATCTTAGAGAATACCATGCAGATGTAATTTGTCTGTTTGGAATTCTCATCTTTTTTATCCTTTACATGCTTCATCTTATTTCAATTTATTAACTCAGAAAGGCTTATAATCTGATTTATTCCCAAATTTCATCAATAAGATTGCCACTTCTCTACTGCCACTCGTTTCCTTGTTCTAGGGATCACAGACAACCAAACTGTCCATACTTTTACATTACTATGGTCAGTTATTTAGTGTGGGCACCTTTGCTGCCTTCCGGTTCAGCATTATTGTATGATTGCAAGTAGTAATTCCAGATTAGAGAATCGCCCCTCCTCATTCCTTGACACTGGACGATCTAGTAAGTCCAAAAGAAAAATATCTGTTGTGGCCAAGACATACTTACATGAACAATTGTCCAAAAACCCAAAACTGTTTTCAGAAAAAACAGCTCAATAACATATCAGCAGGCCTTACAGAGTCCACTTCGTTTTGTTCAAGTCACACCTCAACTTTTTTCTCACAATCTTATATGCAACCTTGAGTTTTAAAGAAGCTCATTTAATAATGTCAATGTCAATGTCAAATGCTTTGGTATAGCGCAACTTATCACCAAAAGAGGCCTCAAGGCGCTTGGCAAAAAGAAAGGGAGCATCCTTGACGGATAAAATGTCGGCGGAGAAGCAAATTAATTGGGAAAGAGCCAGGTTTTCAAGCTCTCACGAAACTCCTGGTGATTGGAAAGGCACAGAAGATGAGCAGGCAACTTGTTCCAAAGTTGTGGGGCTACGTAAGAGAAAGACCGACATCCATTCCTTGATGTCCGGACCCAAGCTGAGATAAAAGGGATTTCGATCTGGAGCGTAGTGCTCTGGACGGTTCATACCAGACCAGTTTTTTCGCTAAGTAAGAAGGACCAGTACCATAAAGGAGTTTATGAGTTAAACTTATCATCTTAAATTGGCATCTCTGGCGCACAGGTAACCAGTGCAACTTTTTGAGGTTGGGTTTGGAGGCAGATCTTGGGGGCAGTCCCAACACTAGTCTAGCAGCCGCGTTCTGAAGGGTTTGCAATTTTGTCAGCAGACACTCGTTGATGAAGACGAACATCGCGTTTTTATAATCTAGACGGCTTACAATCAGCCCCTGAACCAGAGGCTTTCTGGACTCTAGAGGAAGCCATTTAAAGATTTTTCGCAGTTGCCACAGAATTCTGTAGCATGTTCTAGATACTTGGTTAACATGCGCTTTCATGGAGAGAGCATTATCGAGCATGATGCCTAGATCGCTTACAACTTCTTTAGGTTCAGGGCAGGGTCCTAGTTCACGTGGCCACCAATTCTGAGACCATACAGTCTTGGCCTTACAAAAAAGCAGATTACTGATGTGGACCATGCACTGTTTAAATCTAGTAGAGGTTTTGAGGAATTCAGAGCTACAAGTGATAAGCACCTGCGTGCCATCTGCATAAGACACTGTAGTAAAGCTGTATGATTTTATGATATTGGCCAGGGGGGTGAGATACAAATTAGATAATAGGGGACTTAGAATTGACCCCTGTGGAAACCCCACAGTAAGAGGAGTGTTCCGAGATACAAGGGTATTCATCTTAATGTAATACGGCGGTCCGCAAGGTAATTCTCAAACCAGGCAAGGGCGTTTGCCCCTGACACCAATCTCCCACAGCCGATGTTTCAGAATGCTGTGGGAGATGGTGTCAAAAGCTGCCGATAGGTCCAGTAAGACCAAAATGGCTGACTCACTTCTATCCAGAGTTAGTCAGATGTTATCCACTATCTCAATTACTGCAGTTTTCGTACCATGGGCAGCTCGAAACCCAGACTGCGAGGGATCAAGAAGCGCATGGGTTTCAATATCGTTAGAAATGAGTTTGTTGACTAGATGTTCTAATACCTTCCCAAAGTAGGGCAGTAGAGATCTAGGTCTGTAGTTAGACGGAATCGAGGGGTCACTATTGGGCTTTTTAAGGATGGGCTTCACCTGGGCCAACTTCCAGCTACTGGGAATGGAGGCACTCTCAAAGGAGGTATTAAAGATGTTAGTCAAAGTGCCGACCAGAAGCGGGAGTATCTCACTGCACTTTCGTGGGGACAGTGAGTCGGTGGGGGAACCTGATTTAATTTTCCTAAGTGCTTCTAGCACTTCGCCTGTGGCGGTGGGCTTGAATTCAATGATAAGCGGAGTTTCAATGGTTTCCAGAGTGGATACAATACGCAGAGATGCCACATCTGGTGGGGACGCATCGTGGAGAGGAGCTGGAAACGTAGAGTTAGCTTGATTTTATTGTCAAAATAAGAAGACATAGAGTTCACCCAATCCGCGGTAGGAATAAATACTGATTGCTCCACCGAAGGGGAGGTGAACTCCTTCAATATTTTGTACAGTTCTTACTAGAGTGGGCCGCCTTGTTTATTCTTTGCGTGAGATAGAGCGTTTTTGCCGCTTTTATATTTTTAAGTAATTAGAATGAGATAATTTGTAGTTCCTGCAGTTTTCCGGCGTTCTAGTTTTTCGCCATAGCCTTTCAGCTGATCTGCTGACCATTTTCTCTCTTTTCAAATCCTCAGTAAACCATGGTGAAGCAAAACTTTTTACCTTAACTTTGGTTTCAGGAATAATTTTATCAAGAGTGTTACTGATGGACAGTTCCAATTGAGTAGCCATAGTTTCAATATTATTAAAGCTATTATTAGGAGGTTTGAAATGCCTCAGAAAGGCCTCAGGAGTCAGTTTGCACCAAGGTCGTATAGATGCTGTTTCTTTATGAATAATGGTCCTTGAACCGAGAGGTTTGAGAAATTTAAAATTTACTAGAAAATGATCGGTCCAGATCATCAGCATAGGTGATTCACAGATTAGGTTAGGCAGGTTGGAAAAGATCAAATCCAACGTATGACCAGCCTGGTATGAATGCTGACACACGTGATTGATCGACTCGAACAAGTGCACTTGGCCACCACGTATAGGGGCAAGTGTTGGACTAAAGTATAGCAGAATACATGACACCAATCACGTTTTTAACTGTCTGTTGTTTGCCCTTTATTTGTCATTTTTGTCTTACTGGTTTATTCTAGCAGTGGGTCCGCAAGTGCAGTCTAACCACAGCATGCACAGCACACCTTAGTGCGTGTGCTGTAAAAATATACATGTGGCGTATTTTTGCCACTTGCACTTTTTTTCACTTAACACTACTTCACTTTAATGTGGTCCTGAAGAAAGTCTCTACAATTTTTCAAAAGGCTGTTACATGTTGACCAGCAGGATAATGAAGACCAATTGTTTATCTTCATGTTTTTCCTTATCTTTGTTTTTAATATATTCTGGGCCGCTGGGAATAAAAAGTCGGTCGGTAGGGTATCCCAGAGATATTTGTAATCGCACTACTTCACCACACACCACAAAAGTCCCGCTCCACTGTAATCAGGCGTTGTAGCACAGCTGGGTAGCATTCGGCTACCCAGCTGCGAACCCGATGATGAAGCATGCCACCAACTAGGTTGGTGGGTGAGGGTTCTTCTTACAAACCTATTGGGTGGCCAGCACTATTAGTGTTACAGAGCCATCTGTATTGGGGGTCGTCCACGTTGTGTATAAAATAGATACCCAGGAACAGGACCGTCCCACTACTTGTTGGTCCTTACTATCTCGTTTGTTTTTTACATGAATACTTTGTTAACCACAATTAGTGTTTTCTAACTTTAATATATCCTGTTTCGATAGCCTGTCATTCTGTACTGAATCAGTTACTGTTTCTGGTCTAGCCTACGTGGTGACATTATCTAGCTCAACCATCAGAATCCTGTAAACTGATTGCTTGCCCACTACAGGGCTGCTGCATCACAGTGGTGGATGCCAAGCACAAGGTACATGGGCTTTTCTTTTTCAATAGCTAAATACCACTTTAGGGGTTTGTTTCTGAAAAATAAAAAAAGACTGCTGAGTGGGCCTTAACAACATGGCAGCCCACTCTGTATTTGGCTTTCCTGAAAGTGCATCTGTCTCATGGGTGGATGCACTTTTGCCAAAGAGATCCCCACCAAACAGTTGGAGGGCTCTAAATAGGGCGGATCGTTATATGCTGTAGGACAGAGAAGAGGATTTCCAGTTGCCCAGTGGCTTGAGGTCCACCCGCTAGCCTCTAAACAAGACCTATAAAAATGTACACAGATGGTGAATGCCAGTCATGGATGACACCTTAAATTAGAACTAAACACCATTCCCATATGGTATGGAAATCCCAATGCTCAGTACCACGTCTCCCAGTGGCTCGCTAAATAAATTGAACAAAATGGTGGACATGATGAAATCACATAGGCAAAATACTGGAAAGTGGCAAGGAGTTGGCGTAAATTAATTGTCTAAACATTTGTACATGAATAGTCCTGGAATCACCTTGCTTTTTTTCCGCTGAGTTTTATATAGCGCACACTTGACCCAAAGGTATCAGAGCCCTTTACATGAGCACCAGTTACATTACATTAAATTTTTGTTTTTTTTGGTAGGCACAGGGAGATTAAGTGATTTGCCCAGAATCACAGGATGTTGAGAGTCATTGCAGAGACTCGGACCGGGTTCCCCAGATTTGAGATTGACCGCCCCAGCCCTTTAAGCCACATCCTCTCGACTTTACTATTGTGTATGCCATCATGGCATGGTAGCAGCAGAAAGTGCTGAAGGACTTTGAGCTTTATGGGGAGTTTATTGAGTAATAGGAAAGGAGTATTCCTCTAACACAATTATGCCTCATGCTTGTTGGAATTTGCTTTGTAAAGGGTTCAGTAAGACTTCTAATGCCACTCGAAATATTCTGAGATTATTAGCTATAATGACATGGTAAAGAGGGCAGTAGGAAATGTTGGAACATTCTAGGATTTGGATTACACTCACCTATAAATAGTGTGACAATTCCATAAACAAATATATACTTCAACCACTGGAACTTCAGAATGAGAAATGAAGATCTAGGGGATGGAGTTCCTGACTACTGTGTTAAGAATGATCCCAGTCTGAATACCTACTATTGTACTCTAGAAGCCTTCTTACTAATGCTGTCTGAATCTTTGCCTTCCAGGTTTTTATTGATGGTCATTTTCTGCCTTGACTCTCAAGAATATTTGGATGATAGGGTACTTGTTATCTTTTGGATAAATTAGCTGAGCACAACCAAAAGTGCAGGAGGTTGAATACGTTCCAGGACCATAAGAGGTTACTGGCGTGTCCACAGTATCCCAGTTACATGAAGGGGAGACTTTGGAAGACTTAAACCCATTGCTGCGTTGCCAAGCCCTCTGTTTTACACCCTGTAGATTTCAAATGTCCCCAGGGTAGAACAAGTATACCAGTTATAATTTGCCAAGGAGAAATGAACAGCTGTCCAAAGAACATCCCTGATTACTGACATATAAAAGGATCCAAGGGGCATATTACCAAGGAACGGCGTTAAAGTTATTGCTGCTTTAGCAGCAGAAAACTGTCGCTTAAGTGGCGATAATGGGCTTGATATTATGCCCTTGAGAATTCCAATAGAAGCCGATGTTCTGGTGTGAACATGGGCTTCTATTGGAATTCTCAAGGGCATATTATCAAGCCCATTATCGCCGCTTTAGCAACAGTTTTCTGCCGCTAAAGCTGTGATAACTTTAATGCCGTTCCTTAATAATCTGCCCCCAAGTTATTAGGAAGAAACATAACTGCCAGAGGCTAACGTGCTGGATGTTTGGTTTCACCTCATCCATTTCCTGAATCAGCACACACAGGCATCTTGATCAGTATTATTAGGACCAGTAGTTTGCCTTTCTTTTAGAAGCCAACTAGTTCGGATTATGTTCTAAACTATAATTGAAAATATCACATTCATTGCGCTACAAGAGAAATAAGGATAGATAGAGGATAAATATCATAAAGAAAATTAACATTTTCTTTTTTCTTTTTTTTCTTTCTACGAAGCATCTGCTATTAATTGTTAGTAGCTATAACGTGTACTGTTGTGTAGGTGGCATAAGGCAAAAGCAACCCTCGGCTAGCAAAGCTCACTGTTTTTGCATAACTATTGAGCTCCTTTTCATATGTTCCTTAATTTTGTGTTACCTCTTTTCTAAGACAGATTTTTTCGAACATTAGTGTGGGTCTGAAAGTTCTCCATTTCGTTAAATGTTTTTGTTTTGATAGATGTATTGCAAACAACACCTCACACTTTTTTCCTGGGCAGAGTCTTTCTTCTCAGGCTAAGCTCACAAGGTTAAGCCTAGGTTTTCTTTAATTAAACCAGTTCACCTCTGATGAATTCTCTATTTAGTCAGAAGTATGCCCCTCTTCCAAGGCCTACTGGTGTATGCGTAAGAAAACGCTAAGCATTATTTAGGCATTTTTTAAAAAAAGAGCACAGGTTAACATGAGACGTAAATTAAACAAGAGGATAAGGTAGAGCGGGAGGACAGAATACTTCTTGCACATGGATGTGTTAAGCACCAGACGTGTTTGGCTTAATTTACCGTGAAAAGTATCTCACTGTCCAGAATTGTAATAAGCTTCAAGGACATGCGCCTCCGTTAGAAAAAATTACCTGCAGAGAGATATGGTCCCAAGCACATCTCAATGCCAATATTTCTGTGTGTTATCTTACCCCCTCCACGTGGTGGTGTTTATTCACAGGTGTCCTGCTGCGCTTTCCACCGTGTCATATACATCTGTTCAGGACCGGAACCGATGCATGTGTTGTGTCCTATAGCTGCACCCCCAGTCCTCCTGCCAGTGTCGCGCGTCGATATTGCCCTATACCAGTAGCAATTTGGTGCAAAAGAAATGTTCTCGACTATTTATTTTAGTTTGTTTTTGCAATTTCTACAATTATCTGCCTAAACTGTCAGCATGCACACCGCAGCAGCTCAGATTTAAATTAGTTTTGATAGCTCTCGGTGGTTTGTTGTCAGACATTTCAAACAGATGAGTTTGTGAGATGTGGTTTGTTTTTTGTTAGAATATCATTACATAAATAGAATATTCCCAGCGGCCTTCAGCCTAACCTACCCAACAGACGTGGCGACTCTAATTTGCATCCTGAAGCCTAAGAAGAAAGTACCCCCTCCTGGTGTTAGACTTAAACAAGGTTTTACAACAGCAAGCAGATTTTATTTCTCTTTCCTTACTTTCCGTTATAGTTTCAGTTATACATGTGGAAGTGGAGGCGACAGCTCTTCGGATTACTCTGCTGCTGAGAGTCGAACTTTGCTCATTGATAGGCTCGTGCTGGCAGCTGTGCTGCTGAGACTTCCAGGCACTAGAACTGGATTAAAGGCTATCTGTGATGATAATGACAACAGAGGCTGTATTTAAATCACCTTTTAGCTGAGGCCTAATAGCACCTTATAAAATGCATTTTGTGAACCATATCTCCAAACTTAATAAGATGCTGAAAAGTAAAGAAAAAAAAACAGGCATTCAAAGCACTCTGAATTTTCTCCTTGCGTCCAGCTGTCAGGCTGTGCAGAATAAATAGGCGTTATGCAGTGAACCCTGAGAAGCCCCTTAGGATTAAGGAATTAGTAGGTGAATCAATAAAAGCGGCTCCCATTCCCCCATCATACCTCGTTTCTCCCTAGTGTTTCACTTGGTGACTTCTGTTAGTTTCACAGCCCGAAATCCCAGGGTGAACAAAGGTCCGCAGTGTTCCCGCAGACCTGATATCTGATGGGGTCGGTAACTGTGTCCCGGCCCATCAGTTATTCCGTGAACCTTGAGGAAGCCCTTAAGCTTATCTTGTTAACTGCAGTAATATAATCTACCCAAACCTAATGCTGAAACATCAAAACCAGAGGAGAAGTATTCAGGGCACAAGCAAGAGCCCCATTTGACAACCTCGTTAAGGGTTGATTTCAAGCACATTTTTGCCTCCTTAGTATTTCTGATGTGTAGCAAAAGCATATGCTGCAACATGTCTATCCCTTCCAAATACTAACTGTTAACAAAAGGGGGAGGGAGAGAATAATCTTAGAATGGATTCGTTCTCCCTGGGCTAGTCTTCATAAACAAAATGAATCCATCAAATAAAAAGGGGAAAGTGTACCTAAGATGGTTGGGAACACCCTGGTTGTTTTTGGTACCCCTCACACACCAACAGGCCCCTTGGTGTCATGCTTCATCATAGGGGTCCTCGCACCCCTCTACGGGATGCGGCGTGCTACGACCTACGGTTTTGTGGGAGCACTTATGACGGCTATGTGTGGTGTAGGTGAGGGAATTTTATGTGAGTTGTGACACAACCAACGGAGCCGGTGTAAGGGGCAGCCAAGAGGGACTCTCCTCAGAGACTCGCAGCAAGGAAGCGCGAGGAACCCCTATGTTCTCACAGTCTCATGGGGCAACAGACTCCTGAAAAACAGTCAGCTAAAACAGCGGATATCTAGTAGGTACATTGTATTACCTACACTTGTAAATCTCACTTTTGTAGTAATACATTCTGAAAAGTAGAAAAACGTGAGTAATGTGGGGATTTGTGTACCCCAGTCCTGAAGAAGGTGTTTTTACACCGAAACAGGTTGACACACACATAGGAGGTGGCGCACATTGTTTGCGCCATTTACCTCTTTTCTCACCATTTTAATAGTACCAGCCGGGGGTCAAATAAAGTTTTTTGTGACACCCCTAGAGCCAGGCACTTTTTAACATCACCCACTAAGAACCCCACCACGCACTCACATAAAATTCCCTCACCTACACCACACATAGCCGTCATAAGTGCTCCCACGTAACCGTAGGTCGCAGCACGCCGCATCCCGTAGAGGGGTGCGAGGACCCCTATGATGAAGCATGACACCAAGGGGCCTGTTGGTGTGTGAGGGGTACCAAAAACAACCAGGGTGTTCCCAACCATCGTAGGGACACTTTCCCCTTTTTATTTGATGGATTAATTTTATCCCTTCCAAATGACAGGAGTATTCCTGATCCCTCTTGTGTGGGAGAAGGGCCACTGGTAATGGTGAACTGGACGTTTTTTTCTCTCTCACTTTGGTTGAGGGGTCAGAGTTCTGTAATCTGTAGTGTCGTAAGAAAAAGCACTGGCAATGCTGTTCAGTGTCGGCAAAAAAATGAGTTCTTGCTGAATTCTGTGCATTCGGCACCACAAATGTGCGCGTATGCGTCATCATACTACAGCAGCACCAGCGTAATGAAGTATGTGCAGGGCTCGATATCGGGGTACCACGCAGGTGGACGGCGTCCCTCCACTTATTTTAATGGGTTTTTACCGGGTGGACGCCGTCCCCCTCCCCTGCCCAAAAGCGGGACTTCACTCTTTGGCCTCTCTGGGGCGAGATCAGAGCTCATTCAGAACGCTGCTCACGCGCTGGCATCTCTGATGCAATCGCATCTAAGGGGTGAGCGAGGGGAGGCAATGAGTCTGATGGTGCAAGCCACCTTTCGTGACTTCACTCCCTGTTGTGACGTCACTTCCGGTGACAGCGTCCCCCCACTTCTTTTGTTAGGACTTGTGCCCTGAGTATGTGGGTGCATATGGCACCACGCATGCGTGCACACTCTCAATGGCATGTCAGCCATTTTGTTATTATTATTATTATTATTAATCAATTCTTGTTGAGCGCATGGCTACTCATAGGCATCCCGGCGCTGTCAAGCAACAGACGTAGAGATGGAGTCTTTACTGCATGTTCTGGAATAACCATGTTTTTGTTGTTTCCTGAAAGTTAGATGGTCTGGAATGGATCTGAGCTTAGGCGGGAGAGAGTTCCATAAGATGGAGGCATTGTACGAGAACATGCGTCCACCTGCTCTTCCTCTCCTTGTTTTGGGTACACTGGATTGAAAGAGGTTGGCAGATCTTAGATTACGCATGGGACGGTGAAAAGTTTAGAGGGCATGATTTATTTTTGGGTCTGTTTTCCAGAGCGTCTTGTGCGCGATGCATAGTGATTTGAACTTAATGCGTTCTGTTATGGGCAGCTAGTGCAGTGCTATTAATGCTGGTTTCGCTGATTGTTTTCCTGGAATATTGTGTAGTAGTCTGGCTGCGGAGTTCTGCACTACTTGAAGCTTCCTAATCGTGGTTTTGGGAGTTCCTAGGTAGAGTGATTTACAGTAATCCAGCCGGGGAAGAATCGGAGACTGTACCATGGTTCTGCGCGCAGTATCCGAGAGTAGTGGCAGAATCTTTCTTAGTTGCCTTAGGATGCCGAAGCAAGTGGCTGCTACTAGTACCGCTTGATGGTCAAGTTTGAGAGATTTGTCGAGCCAGATTCCTAAGCTTTTGATCTTCTCTATGGGCTGGGGGGGGGGGGGGGGGGGGCAAGGCGGCTTGGCCAACTTATGTTTGAATGTTTTTCAGCTTTATCATTACTTTAATTTGCCATTTCAAGATGGCAGGTGCTCATCTTGGAGCAGTAAATTTGTGAGAAAGATGAAGCCTGTCATACACTCTGTTCACAGCAATATGTGGTTATATAGGTTCTTAATTTGTGCCACCAAATATCTTGAGTTTTTTATTGTGAGATCCACACCAAACAAAATGTGGGTTGATGTGTTTCAATTAACAGTTGCATCATTCTTTGGTCAGGACCATATTGATTGTCACAGATAGATAATTAGTTCCATCAAAGTAAAAATGTTGCCAATGATTCATTTTTCCAAAAGGGTTTTTTAGACATGGGAAATGCTGGTATAAATTTCGAGAAAAAGGACAAGGGAATCCAACTCACTAAGGAACCTGGTTGGTTAAATTATTGTTAGAAACAGTGGTTCCTGTGGAATAATAGAATCAATATAGATAATAAGGTGCACAATCGCAATGGAAGGGTTAAAATTATGTCAGAGGGCGAAGAAACCACATACACCTATGGTTTTAGTTTGATACAATCATATTTCATATTTTACAAACAAAATTCTATATACAATGAAAAAGAAAAATGTGCGTAGTGTCCCCAGTGAGAAACAGGAACCTAAAATATTGGTGACATAATTGTGACAGTATTTTACAAGGTTTCCAAGGTATTCAAAAAAGTTGATCATTTAGCAACTCAATACATAATGTACAGCAGCTATATACAATAATACGCACTGTAAATGGTTCGCTTTCTTTTGTTGTCGACGACGTTTCAACCCTATACGTGATTTAGGGTCACCAATATTTTAGGTTTCTGTTTCTCACTGGGGACACTACACGCAGTTTTCTTTTTCATTGTATATAGAATTTTGTTTGTAAAATATAAAATATGTTGTATCAAACTAAAATCATAGGTGTATGTGGTTTCTTCGCCCTCTGACATCATTTTAACCCTTCTATTGCGATTGTGCACCTTATTATCTATATTGATTCTAATATTCCAGAGGAACCACTGTTTCTGAAAATAAGTTATAAGTTTCAGCAAACATTTAATATTGAGGCAGCAAATAAATGTATATTTTGCTATTCATTGTGTTCTCCCCTTGCAATCTTAGAAGAGTAAATTTCCCTGGGGGACTGAATCTACGTCCTTGCTGACCACCACAGTGCCTCTTCTGTTCTGAGCAGCGGGGAAGGCAGTTTCATCCCTAGAGTCTCTCCTTCTGGTGTCATGGTGTGCAGGTACAGATTCTCTCACCCCCAGATTCAACCCACCTTGATAGACCTGTCCAACCCATTTTCCGGCCAAATTTAGCACAAACAATCCATTTGCAAGGCATGTAATCTAGCTTAAGCTCCAGAATGTATCACTATGTAACCCAGATTCCATAAAGGCAATTGTCGATCTATTTTGTTTAAGAAACATTGTAAGTAGATGATAGGAGATTTCAAGCCAGTAATTCGGCCTCCCATGTACACCATTGCTCGAAAATGTCAAACCCAACCATAAACCTTCCTAGAGTTAATATCAAGATGTTCTTTTCAGTACCCTGTTTACCAAAAGGTTCAAAAGGTAATATGCAATATTTTAATAATTAAAATAATATATCAAATGTTGGTACATCTGGAATCTTTTTGGGGAAATTGTCACTTTGAAGTAAGCGTATATCTATTTAAAAAAACAGAAAACAGAAGCATTCTGCTCTCACTTATGGCGGTGCTTGGCACTAATTGGTTGACTCGGACCAGCCAGACACTAGACGGGAGGAGCCAGTTTTTGCCCTCCGTCTATTTTTGCATTTCGGAGTGCGGACGCAGGGTTTCCCTGCCAGGTACTCGTGCTTGGACAATACCGGGAGGTTGGTAAGCCACTAACATATCTGCACTTTGATCCTCATGGTTTCAGCAAAGCTATTTAAAAAAGTTTTTTAAACTTGGATGTTTTGGTGAAGTAAATGTATTGCCATTTTAAAAAACAAAAAACAGAAGCATTTTGCTTCTGCTTATGGATGGTGCTTAGCGTTGATTGGCTGACTCGAGCCGATCAGATGCTAGACGGGAGCAGCCAGTTGTATCCCACCGTCTACTTTTCCACACCGTAGTGTGGACGCAAGGTTTCTCAACCAGATACTCGTGCTTGGACAGTACCGGGAGGCTGGTAAGCCACTAACATCTTTGCACTTTGATCCTCATAGTTTTAGCAAAGCTATTTTAAAAAGTTGTTTTAACTTGGATGTTTTGGTGAAGTAAACGTATTGCTATTTTAAATCCAGAAAACAGAAGAATTTTGCTTCTGCTTACGGATGGTGCTTAGCACTGATTGGCTGACTTGAGCCAATCAGACGCTAGATGGGAGGAACCAGTTGTTTCCCACAGGCCATTTGATGCACACTGTAGCGCAGACACGTGCAGCGAGTGCACAGCTGGTGCGCCAAAGGCAAGCCCGTCTGCGCCCGTATGCGTCTGGATGCCGAGCTCTTGTCTCTTGAAGCACAATGTTCCATCTGTGTCAATCATGCCTGGTTCCCACTGGGGGGTCCTTTTAACTGCAAACAATGTGCATTTAAAATAAGACTGGGAGGTTTAAGCTCAATTCTTCGTCCCCACATTTCTGAGTTAAGGTTTCTCAGCCTTAATTGTGGGTCCCTGGCCAAGCACCATGCTGTGGTGTCTGACCTACTACTTGAGAAATCCCTGGATGCATTGTTTCTAACAGATACCTGGCTCACACAGGACACCGTTGCTGAATCATGGCTAGCACTGCCCCCAGGGCTATACTATGAAGCAATTAAATAGGGTCGGCAACAGAGGGGGGGGGGGTTGCGATAATCTTTGAAGAGTACTACCAATGCAACTTCTTTAAGGTGGATATTCCCGGCTGTGAAAGTGCCCTCTTTAAAATTACCCTAAACCACAATTTTACAATCTCTGGTCTCCTTATTTTTCGACCACGAGGACCATCTAAAGTCTTTAGGGAAGAGCTGGTTAACAAAGTTAACATATAGGCCAGTAAATCTGCAAATTTTAATGTTCTGGAAGAACTCAACTTACACTTGGAAGATGATCTTAAAAAGGAGATCACCAGGTTCTTTGCAGAATTAGAGGCCTACCAGCTATTGCAATGTGTTCCCAATGTCATGCACCCAGCAGGGCATCTTGTAGATCCTGTATTCTCCAATCTGGCTTCTATAAAGGTCTCCCCTTCTCCCTATGGAGTGGTCGGACCACTTCCTTGTCTCTTTTTCCTTACGTTGGTAAGGTAATCCACTACAGAACTGTCCGCAGCCTGCTCTAAAGCGACCCTGGGACAAATTAGATGCTAACCATTTCTCGGATCTGCTGCTAAGTCATAAACCCCAGTTACCCTCGGACATAGATGCAGCAAATTACCTCTTTCAGGACTAGCTGACACATGCCATGGACAGCTGTATTCCTGCTAAACTGAGCTATAAAAAGAGAGCGCAGTCTAACTTCTGGTTCAATGAGTCTTTGACCAACACAAATAAAAATTGTAAGCAACTTGAGTGTGCTTGGAGAAGCACTTATGACCTAGAAGCAAAAGACCAGCATCGCGCATCCATCAAGGTCTATCACAAACTGGTTCGGAAAGCGAGGGCAGAGTACCTTGCTGCGAAAATTAAAGAGAGTAATAATCCCTCAAAAACAATCTTCACCCTTCTCAAGGTTATGAAGAGTTCAAATTCAAAAACAGAATCACCCATCACCTCGACCAACCAGTGTGACGAGTTGGCTGGCTATTTTGTGTGCTAGGTGGAGAAAATCTACTGTACTGTTCCAGCCGTAAATGCCAACATGGACTGTATGGGAGGGTAAATGGATAGCGGAAAGAAGGATGGAAGAACAGTCTCTTCCTTCCCTTTATTATCCCTCACCAAGGTAGAGTCTTTCTGTACTAAAATTAAAGCAGGCTCCCCAGCTGACCCCATGAAAACAGATTTACTCTGAAAATTCAAAAACATATTCTAGCAGTATGCAGGGAGTTGATACATTTATCCCTGACTTTGGCGAGTGTACCTCTTGCATGGAAACATGCTAAAGTAACTCTGTTGAAACACTGCTGGGGCAATTTACTCTCCACCGGACCTTTGAGCAATCTCTACAGTTTCCCACTGCTTCCCGCTGGACACTGGTTCCCTACGCCGAGTTCTCCCGCCGCCGCGCTATCTACACCTGCGGCCGCTGTGTGGAGAAACTCGGTTTCCCAGGGGGCACTGCTTCGGCGCTCAGTGAGCGCGTCACCACCTTGCGCCTGGAGGCGCTAGAAAGCTCGGGACCGCCCGACCAGCTGGGCATTCCGTTGAAACACTGCTGGGGCAATTTACTCTCCACCGGACCTTTGAGCAATCTCTACAGTTTCCCACTGCTTCCCGCTGGACACTGGTTCCCTACGCCGAGTTCTCCCGCCGCCGCGCTATCTACATCTTGCGGCCGCTGTGTGGAGAAACTCGGTTTCCCAGGGGGCACTGCTTCGGCGCTCAGTGAGCGCGTCACCACCTTGCGCCTGGAGGCGCTAGAAAGCTCGGGACCGCCCGACCAGCTGGGCATTCCGTTGAAACACTGCTGGGGCAATTTACTCTCCACCGGACCTTTGAGCAATCTCTACAGTTTCCCACTGCTTCCCGCCGGACACTGGTTCCCTACGCCGAGTTCTCCCACCGCCGCCGCGCTATCTACACCTGCGGCCGCTGTGTGGAGAAACTCGGTTTCCCAGGGGGCACTGCTTTGGCACTCAGTGAGCGCGTCACCACCTTGCGCCTGGAGGCGCTAGAAAGCTCGGGACCGCCCGCAACGCGGGACGTGAGTGGGACGCCCGAACGAAGCCCGGACAAAGGGCGGACAGTCTTAGACAGTCCGAGACTGTCCGTGACTGGACTGGGCCAGGAACTTTGCAATCCTCATACTCTGCAGTTGATCAGCAGCAGGTACCGTGGTTGAGGGTCACTGACTTATAGATTTCATTTGTGAAATATTGTTATTGGTAAGAGAGTTCGGAATGTCTAAACAAAAAGCTTTATCTGCACCCAATAATACTATGGATAACTATTTGGTCCAGGTTTTTGCTAAAATAAATAATGACAGAAGGTCCTCCCTGGGTCTGAGCCACCCTTCTATTAACAATTCGGCTGAACAACTCCCAGATAACCCAATGGAGCTGGATCATACCAATGAAATTCCTGTACCCTCCCAGCCTATCTCTGATAGTTCCATGCAGAATGTATCAGCTAATGTAAACTTGGATATTAATGGTGAGGTTGATTTAGATGTCATAGATATTGAAACTGTCGAGAATGAATCCCTTCGACCAGCGCCTGTGCCAGCTCCCAGAGTGACTAGAGGGAATACCAAAAACCAACCCAAACGAGTGGGGCTGCGTTCTAGTAGAAAGAGACCAGCTTCCCCACCTAGGAAAAATGATATAGATGATCCTGGGTGTGATGATGAGGATGATGCCCAACTCAAGAAACTAGTGAGCATGCTGGATTTAAAATTAAGGGGGATCATCAAGCCTTTGATTGCTGAGATTGACCACCTAACTGACAACGTCAACAGATTAGAGGGTCTTTTGAATAACACCTGTGACAGCATAAGTGACTTACCAAACCAGGTGTTAAGCGAAATTGATCAACATAAAAAAACGGAGGGAGTTGTGGAGGGGGGAACTGAGAAGCTAGATACAAACCCTCCCCTCATCCCCCACCTATCCTCAGGAGCAAGTGGATAACCAACAGAGGGTCCCCAATTCAGATCAGTGGGGCGAAATGTATCTAGCCTAGAACCTGGCCCAGTGGAGTTAATAGTAGAGGCCTCCCCCCTGGTCCTGGTTCTGGCTAATGTGCCACCCTTGAAATCTGGACAGATAGAACCCCCCCAATCCCTACTAAGCAAAGCATTACACTGGTTGTCTAATAATAAGTCCATGTCCCCGTGGGGTAAGCAACAGCTCTCAGATGAATTAGTCTCAGCTAGAAGAGTAGAATGGATAGGGAGCAGCAAGAAAAGATTTGCTGGTGACTGTGTGGTATTGAATTTCATAGGGCCTGATGTACTGCCCAACATCTTGCAGAATTTGTTTCCCCCACAACTTAGAACCGCGGAAATAATTCCACTCACCCTTGACTTTTTCTATAGTAGAAGAGGAATTATTGCTAACCCAAGTGTGCTAAGGACCAAATTGTCTGTTGTACCTAATAGAAAGGCATGGGGTGGTCAAAGTAGTGAATGGGGGTTGCACCTTGAAAACAGATATGCAGCACTGTCTAATTTGAATGAGTGTGATTGACTCGAATGCAGCACACTTATGGAAGAAAACAACTTTAAGGTGAACAATAGCCTAAGCATTGTTAAAAAAAGTGTTTACTGGACACGACATCGGTAGTAAATAGGAGGGGATGCCCTGTCACCCACGCAAGGGGAGGGGGGACGGACGTCCTTGAATGTCATACAGAAAACGGCTTTGAGCAGGAAACTGGCTTGGCATCTGGGTCTCAACTATCTAATTCCTTAAGCACCCCCTCAATATCTGTGTCCCCCAAAACACCTCCACTTTTTGAGAATCGAGGAAAACCCTCTTGCATAGGGCAAGCAGGCCTAAATATTGATAAATCAAAACTCACCTTTATCTCCTGGAACCTTGCTGGTATAGCAAGCAAATTGGTATCTCCGGAATGGTGTGATTTCATTGATCAGTTTGATATCATATTATTACAGGAAACTTGGTCCTTGATTCCAGTCTATCACCAGGGATATCTCAATTTTTATATCCCGGCCATAAAAAACCCAAAAGGACGTCCATCAGGAGGCTCGGTGATTTGGATACGCCAATCATTACACTGCACAATAGAGCAAAGGTACATGGCAACACATGACATATTGGCAGTAAATATAAAATGGGTTAATGGTCAAGGGTTGGCTGTCTTCAATATATATGCTAGGGGAGTAATGGGGGGTAAGACCTCTGAAGTTATATCCATCCTCGACCAAGAGTTGGAAGCGTTGCCCATGGAGTTATCCATCATTGTTGGGGGGGGATCTTAATACCACCTTTGAACCCTTGGGAGATGAGGACAAGTATCTTTCCCAGGAGGAAGACTGTAAATGGGGAATTCCACAGCTTGAGGATGCCATGATCAATAGATGGAGTGCAGTGGCTATCCAAACCAAGAGCCTATGTCTAGCAAGTGGTCTGAGAGCTTCAAATGGGCGTACACTCTCTGATCGTCAAGGGAGTAACACATTTGACAATAGCAGGGCATCTAGTAGAATAGATTACTTCTTGGTGGATATCAGGGCTTGGGACAAACTGGTAGACATGACTGTGGTAAATAGGGTTGAAAGTGATCACAATCCTCTTTGCTTGGTTTTTCAACCTTACCAAGAGGTTTTAGGAACAAGCATTGTGGAAGACAGGGTGACCCTAGATGTTGTATGTTCAAACAATCAACGACACTTAAAATGGGGAAAGCTAGCAGAAGACCCTGATTGGGTTGGTGAGCTCAAGAGAGTAGTGGTAGAGGAAATAAATAATCTAAAACCTCTTACTAATAAACCTAATCACCCAGAAATTTTGATAGAGCCTCATACCAAGTTTTTTAATAGACTGCAGGGATTTTTCTTAAAAAAAACAATAAAGACAAGCAAGGACATGAAAAACCAACCAAAGCAGGGGTGGTATGACAAAAACTGCAGAATAGCTCGTCAGAACCTGAGTAGTGCACTTAGGTCGGGAAATTCTGAAATAGTAAGGAAGGCTAGGGATACATATAGAAATGCATTAAAACTAGCAAAGAGGCAGTGGGATTAGGAATATTGGTGCGAGCTGAAGCTTGCATGTGCAGCCAAAAATTCAAAGCAATTTTGGGCAACTGTAAAATGGGATAGGGGTGGAATCGCTGCCCACCCTCAAAATCATGTTCCCAAAAACAAGTGGATAGAGTTTTTAAGCCGCAATATGCTTGTAATCTAGCTCCAGATAGTTATATTCTGCCACCCACCGCCTATTACAATCATCAAGTATTTTATGTAAATGATGTCAGCATCTCTTTGGATTGTGTAACAGGGGGGAGAGCACCATGTGTGGATGGCATCCCCGCAGATGTCTTTTTAAGTGATCAAGAAACATGGTGCCAGTATTTTGTATGGCTAGCCAACTCAGTGGCCCTAGGCGCAGATGTACCTTCTTCCTGGAAGGGTGCGGAAATAATCCCAATATTAAAAAAAGGCAACAAATCTCTTCCAAATAATTACAGACCCATCAGCCTCATAGATTTAGCACAAAAACTGATGGGTCGACTAGTGCAGAATAAGTTGCAAACATGGATAGCGAAAAATAACATCCTGTCTCCATATCAAGCGGGTTTTCGCCCCTTAACTAGTTCCATCGATCAGGTCTTTTATTTTATTGCCCTTTATTGGAGGAATGTGACCTTGATAAATGGCCCTCTTTATGCTGTCTTTGTTGACTTGAAGTCAGCTTTTGACTTAGTTCCACGACCAAAGCTATGGAGGGTTCTCGATGAAGCTGGCATAAGCCCAGAACTCCTTACACTTCTGGTTCGTTTGCATGAAAACAACTATGCCAAAATCAGGTGGGGTGCTCAGGGCGAAGTAACTGAGCCCTTCCCTGTCGAGCGTGGTGTGAGGCAAGGGTGCGTTCTGGCCCCTACATTGTTTTCAATATACATTAATGGTATAGTGGATTATTTAAAAAGAACTCCGACAGACACTCCAATATTGGCAGGGGCCCACGTGCCTATCCTCATGTTTGCGGACGACACGTTAATACTTTCCCGCACGCCAAGCGGTTTGCAAAAGGCAGTCAATGCATTTGGTGAGTTCTGCGAGATTCGTGGACTAGAATTGAATGCTTCCAAGACAAAGTTCATGTGCATGAACCAAAGGTCCACATTCAAAGGCGTAATTACTTACAATGGTACTCCTTTAGAACAGGTAGAGGCTTTTACCTACCTAGGCATAACACTCCAGGGCAACATGAGATGGAATACCCATATTGATACGGCAGTTCTAAAGTTTAATCAGCTAGCAGGCGTAGTAGCACTCAAACATCGAGCCTCGCTGACTAAACCAGTAAATTGTGCCCTTGAGATCTACAACATGAAGGTAATTAGCGCATCTCTCTATGGTTCAGAATTATGGGGATTTTCAAATCTAAAAAATCTGTCACTAGCTGAGAATAGGTTTTTACGGCGGTTAGTAATGGCACCACAAAGCACCCCTATTGTCCCTTTATTGCATGACCTGGGAAGGAAAAGTGTAGAGGACCTAGCTCGTCTGCGCCCTCTGTTATATTGGCGACGCTTAATGGTGGCCCCGGAACTTTCCCACTATGCTGCAGCATTGGCTGATGTCATCACCATGGACCGTTTCCACACCATTTTGTGGTTAAAAGAACTACGGGGGGTGCTGGCTAAGCTGAAGTTAGATCATCTCTGGGGAAACACGGATATCTCATGTTTTCCTACAAAGGCAAACTTAAAGAAACTTTATTGGGAGATGGTCTACTCTACAGCTTTTCGCTCTGGATGCAGCTCCAACCTAACTGGCCGCTTTTTAGACATTAAAATGGTCCCACTCTGTGAAACCTACTGGGACATCATTGAAAAGCCACAGGACAGAAAGCTGTATTTTCAATTTAAATTTGGAACCCTCCCAGTCAATGCATTTACAAAACACGGGTCACTAACAAGGGATGAACATTGTCATCATTGTAAAGATCAAATTGAGAATGTTTCCCACGTGTTGTTTGTTTGTCCTATATACGCTGGTCCACGCCGCAAATGGTTAAAACCAGTGTGTTTGAATCTTGGGACTCGCAGGCAAATAGTTGCACTCAGAATATTAGAAACAGATTGCACACCTTATTTTGCAATTGCAGTCGCAAAATTCCTTGGTTGGGCATGGTTAATCCGCACACGTATGCTACTGGGAAAAGCAACCTAATGATTTATGGTAACCATGTTTCTCTTTTTTATCAAAATTTTACAGATTGTAATGGAATGATTTTATATTCTTGTACTAATTTCGTCAGCATTAATTGTTTAATACTTGTTTTTATGAAAGTATTTTAGATTAGTATTTATTGTATAGCGTTAGGGTCAAAATGCTTTTATGACTGCTGTCGAATAAAGCTTTGAAAATTGAAATTGAATTTCTAAAGTAACTCCACTATTAAAGAAACCATCTCTAGAGCCATCCAAGCCGGAAAATTATCGCCTTATATCTCGGCTCCATTTCCTGGCCAAAGCTACTGAATCTCATATGAACAGTGTCCTAACAGAATTTGTAGAGCACAATGAGATACTGGACCCCTCACAAAAAGGTTTCAGATCACGCCACAGTACCAAATCCGCACTGTTGGCAGTGACAGAGCAAATTAGAAGCAGTTTGGATGAAGGAAACTCTACTGCTTAATTCTTCTTGACCTAAGCGCCGCTTTTGATCGGTATCCCATGAGATCCTATTGTGACGCTTGCAGGTGACAGGGATCGGGGGTGTGGCCTTGGCCTGGAACAGATATTTTCTGGATGGTAGAACTTTCGGGGTCACTGTACCACCCTACAGCTCCCAAGAGTATGCTCTCAATCACGGTGTACCACAGGGATCAATACTAAGCCCGACGCTCCTTAATATTTTCCTGCAACCCCTCACGGCGATAGCAAAAAGCAGAGGGCTGTCATCAGTGTCTTATGCTGATGATACCCAATTATTTATCTCTGTTTCCAAGAAATGCAAAAACAACCTTCTTAAATTCAAGGAAGACCAGCTGGCCATTGCTGACTGGATGACAGCAAACTGCTTGCAGTTAAATGTCAGCAATTCTGAAATACTTCTATTTGGGAAAGATAGCAATTTGCGGTCGGAGACATGGTGGCCAGATGAGCTGAAACCTGCACCCCTGCCTAAGGAGCCAGTAAAAAATCTGGGAATTTGGATTGACAGAGGGCTATCCTTTGAAACCCTAACAAAGGTGGTCGCCGGGGACTGTTTTGGGCTTCTGCGAGGATTAAAGCCCCTTCTTGGTTTCTTTACTATTGTCCAGGCCCCAATCTTATCCAGGCTGGACTATGGTAACTCCCTATACCTAGGCGCTAATAAATCTGGTATTCAGCACCTTCAAAGGGTACAAAAATTGGCAGCATGCACTCTTTTTGCTCTCCCTAAACTTTGCTCAGTTCAAAGCTTTTACCTAAGCTGCATGGTTGCCTGTGGATAAAATAACTAAATTCAAGACATTGTGCTTGGCACACAAAATTTTTACCCAGCAGGCCCATCCTGTCCTAGCGAATATTCTAGCACCTTACTCTCCAAGACGTAACCTACGTTCAGCCGATCAGTTTTTAGACTGTACCCCCCGAGTCCTACGAGCTAGAGCCGGGGGACGCTCCATTAAGGCTTTGGGGTCTGGACTCCGGAACTCGCTCCCTGTATCCATTAGGGGTATTCAGAATCATCCAACTTTGCAGCAATGTGATTGGCTAAGAGGAGAAGAGGGAGGCAAGCTGCTTCAGCTTCCTGTGAGCAGAGAGACGAGACGCGAAGCATGACCGGGGACGAAGCTAACTTTGAATTTTTATTTTATTTGATTAAATCAACCCCCTCCTCCCAGCGCGACCCCCCCACCACCTTCACCCGCCAATCATGCCAGCCGCGACTGATAGCAAAGCATAAATACTAAAGAACTAGTAGCACCAATCATACACACTTATCATGATGATGATCACCTCCACTCAGAATGGGGGTGGTCGTGTGGTAGCAGCTCCATTATAGGCTAGTGAGTCTGTGGCCCTTCCTCGTCCCCATCCATATGTACCTCCCTGCATTCTTCTGGGATCCTCAGTAGGTAAAGGCCTATAGGAAGTTGAATCAATAATTGGCAAAATACTCTAGGTACTCAGCAAAGAAGCAACCACTTATTGTAATCAATCAAGTCATCAATAATGCACAATTATTTCTTTAAAAATATATATTATTTTATTATTAATATTTGTTTTGCAAATCACATATTTTTTCTTTTTTTATAAGAATTCATATCAAATATATATATAGTGACATACATAAATACATATACAAAATATAGAATTCAGATAAAATGGTTCATCCTATTCAGAACATAGTTCCAACATTGACAGTGAATATACGACAGAAGTAGAGTTAATGGAGGCAATGCGGTAGATGTGAGCAATGTTCGTTTCAGGATTGCTGCCTTCATCAGAAGACCGCCTATTGCACTGAAATTCAGTATTTATTAACTTGCTCAGCAGGCAAAAAGCATTGTATCAGTTTGCAGTCTACAGAACTCCAAGGACATATGTAGGAACGTCTTTGGAGCTGTCCTACATCTGGTGCATGCTCCTGATCTTGACAATCTGATTCTGTGTAGCCGTTGTGGCGTTAAATAGGTGTGGTGAAGGTAATAAAAGTACGTACGCATGAACCATGCATTATTGGCCACTTCCATAACCTGGACACAGTTGGCATACTGTGAAAACTGACCAAGTTGTATCCGAAACAAGTCCTACGCTGCACCCATAGTTATAAATGTGCTGTTTAAATAAAGGTCTCCAGCCACGGTTCAGCCACTTTCAAACCACTGTATTGGGTACATTCATTCTTTCACTTGCCGGAAAAGGTTGTTGCCACTGAAGGTGAAGTGACCTGGCATAAGATGCTCTGCGCAGCGTGCGGGTGATTGCCAGCTCCCACGCCTCCGCTACCTGTTGAACAATAAACATACATTCCCTTGGAAGTTCAGCGCCTCAAATTAAGTACTTTGGGAGGTCTGCACTGTCCCTCCACCTAGCTAGCAATGTCTCCTTCCCATTCGCTCAGTTTGCTAACGACTGTGCTGCGTATTTCAACATTCTGGTTATATAATACATTTACAGGTCTGGGATGCTGAGTCCCCCAAGCTCCAGGTCCAATTTCAGTATCTCTAGTTTCACTCTATTTCTTTTGCCTACCCACACTACAGACACCCGTAGACAATTTCATTTCTTGTGATACTAGAAAGTGAATTCTGTAAAATATATAGGCATCTAGGTAGCAGTAGTGGCAGTTAGTTCCAGACCGGATGGAGGCTTCTGGGTTTTTAATCACCCTACCCATATTCAGACGATAGTGGTCTTCCGAGAAGTGCACCACCTGGATCCCCTGATACTGGGAATGACCTCGCTCCCATTGGAGCTCTGTCATGGGGAGATTACCCTGGGGTCGGCTCTCCAGACTCGCCAACGGGAAGAGCATTGTCTTATGTTTATTTACATGTTGTCCCAATGCCTAACCAAAGTCAGCCATGATCTCCAGCAAGAGTCTCACAGACCTTTCTAAGTGTGTGATATAGAAATGTGCATCATCCACATACAGCAAAACAACATGGGTGCACCCGCCCACCCAGATACCCTATTCCGTCAAATCCTGTCACAGATTAATCGCTAAGGGCTCCATCCCTACGGTGAAAGAAGCAGTGACAGGGGGCATCCCTGTCTCGCTCCCCCTATCAATAGGCAATCAGAAATTGTATTCCTGGTTTGGAGCCTTGCAACAGGCTGGGTATAATGTAGTCATACCGAGGATAAGAATATCAGCCCCATTCCTGCTTCTTAACACCTGCCAGAGATGCTACCAGTTGAGCATGCCAAATGTTTTTCCAATATCCAATGGTACTTATGCTGCTTCCAAGGCTGTATGTCCTTCTGGTGTAGTGCATGGGGCAGTCTTCTTAGATACATATGCTTACCTCTTCCAGGCATGAAACCACACTGGTCCTCGTGTATGAGGTGAGGTGCTACCCTGCGCAATCTAGTCACAAGAATCTTCAACAGTATTTTTAAGTCTACTCCCAGCATAGACAGTGGTCTGGAGGAACCAGGATCCATTGAGTCTCTAATTGGCTTTGGGATCATGACAATCTGAGCTTTGTCATGGACCGTGGCAGCACCCTCAACTGCCTTGCCTCCCAGAGAATCTCCAGCAGGCGAGGGACCAGAAAGTTGGAAAATACTTGATAATACTCCACCAGGAGCACAACTGGTCCCGGTACCCAGTAGTGCGCCATGTCCCAAAAAACCTCCTTCAACTCCTCTACCTGGAGCTCCTCCTCCAGCTCCCTCTCCTATGTTCCTGTAAGTCAGGGAAGCTCAAGTCTCCCCAGAAAACGCCCAATGTCTACCGACTGGTCCTGTGTTGCCTCACTATAAACCACCAACTAGTGTCCATGCAACAAGGAATTGATGCCGGACTGTGTCCCAACCTCAGTACCATCTCATTGTCAATGAGAAAATCAACGGGGGATGCTCCCTTTTAAGCAGGCACGCTAGGAGCAGCCCCAACTTATCGCCCTCCCTGTGGAGATGTTGCCAGTATTGACGCCAGACAAGGCAATCTAATCTGTCCCACAGCCCTCGCACCTTCCTCTGGGCTGTTAACAGCTTATTTTGTCCTACTCACACCACATGAGCATCTCGCTGGAGGCTGGCCAGCTTCTGCTCCTCCACCGCCAACTCTGCATCGAGTTGCGTCTCATACCACTTATCTTAAAGGTACATTCCCCCAATGTCACCACTTTCATGGTATCCCATTCTGAACCACTATGAGCTGTTGTGTTCAAATTAGTGTCAAAGTACTCAATCAGTACTTCTTGGAGCTCCTCCAGGTACAGGGCATCTCCCAGTGTCTCTGGTCTGGGGCGCCACATTGGCACCGTCAGTCTGGGTCCTCCTGCTCCCCACTTCAAAAACAGCATTGCTTTGTCCTTGAGAAACCTTCCCAAAAACAACACATCCACTACACTAGTATCTAACTCTACAGTCACCAGAAACCTATCAAGGCACCTCTATATGTCATGCGGTGGGGTGTAACAGAAAAATTCTCTCATGCCTGGATGTGTCTCCCGCCAGATATCTTTGCAATTCACTCATTCCATTATGGATCTCAGTTTTACTGCCATAATGGGCTTGGTAAGCAGTCAAGAGGTGGTGTCTGTCCATCTAGGACACAGTTAAAATCACCTGCCCATATATATATATATTTTTTTTTTAAACAGATTTTATTCAATTTTCTCATGTGTCACAAATATAACATTCCCATGATCGTACGGGCATCATATATGATCACGTAATTATACAGCTCCGTAAGATTCCAATAAATTATAGTCCTGCATCACACTAGATCGTCCATACCTTTATCTCCTTTTATACAAGGGAAAGTGTTCATCAGATGCAGGAATCATTTCCCATCCGAATTGCGTCTTAGACCTGAGGGGTCAATCCATCCTATCCCAGGAGTATTCGCACATTGTCTTCATCAATCCACCTTGCCAGAGAGCGAAGAACGCAACCCCCCTCTCCGAATCTATTCGCCCCCTTCCCCGGTCCCCCCCCTTAGCCCCACCTCCCTCCTCCCCTCAGACATACCGCTCTCTCCCTAACAGCGCAATTGTTGCACAATCTACATTCCTATCAGTTTGTTGGATTCCCTATGGCAATAACCCATGTCACATCTAGGAGGATGCACTTGCATTAGTTGTTCCCCCACCTGCCATCCCATCCCTCCACTATCACCCGCCCATATGAGCGAGCTCCCAATATAAAGAAGCAACCCCGCTCTAGCCCAAGAAAGAATCCCCAATCATTAGTATTGGCAGCAAACACATTCAGGAGAGACACCGCCATGGCATCAAGAAATCCGTACATTGATAGGTATCTCCCCTCGATATCTGCTTTAATGCCCTGGATCAGGAAAGGACCTGCGTTGCAGAACATAAATCTCTGAGCATTGTTAGAGTATGTGGCAGAATACAATTGACCCCTCCATTAATTATGTAATTTCTGTGTTTCTCCCTCTTTCAGGTGTGTCTCCTGCAACATTGGCATATGTACACCCTGTCTACAGAGATTACACAAGGCAAGCGCTATCTAGCACTCGCCACCAATATGGCGGTCACGCCAGACCCCGCCAGTAAACCGGAAGCACTTTTAGTGCTTCCGGTTCACACAAAACGCCGGACGTTTGGGGGACACAGGTTTAGACCAGCCTCCCGCCTGGTGGTCCCACTGCCCCCTCTTAAAAGGGGGCGGTGGGCGCAGGAACCGTCTCTTGTTCCTCGTGCTCCCCACCAGGATGCATCCAGGCCAGCGGCGGCCCGTAACTTAAAAAACAAAAGAAAAAAGAAATGCACTTACCGAGCCTGAAAACGGTGACAATGTCCTCTGCATTCCGACCTCGTCTGCTGCTGGGAATGCAGTGTAGGCCCCAGCAAACTCCCTTGACCCATCCAGGACTGCTCACGTGCTGTTAACCGTTATGTGAGCAGTGCCCTGATTGGTGGGAGTGGCTTCCTTTGCCACTCTCGAAGGTAATGGATGTTTGAATTTGCTCTCAACTTAGCTGTCTCAAGACAGCTGCTTTGAAAGGTTTAAAGAGCACATGTGAGGCTGGCCATCTCAAGACGACCGGCCAAAGACACATGCACACTTTAAACAAATGCAAAAGGCAGCTTTCTGGCCACCCTTCTGCCCTGATCACTGAGCAGGCACTGACCCGTCCTGACACTTGGTTCAGGATGGGACGATAAAAAATAAGATGGTGATTATTTCCCATTTTATTTTTTATCCCTGGGGCTTTGGGGGGCACATAAGTGGGGCGACGCTGCTCAGTTCCAATGGAGAAGCTGCACCTGGTCTCGACCCACGGGGCACCGCCTTAAGTATTCGGCTGTCCCCACGTACCTACATCCCATACCACATGGCCTCAGTTGTAGTAAAGGACTGCATGCAGCCCTTATGGAATATTTTCATCTTTGCTGGGTTGAGTAACATATACCTTAGTGCCAAATGCGTCTCCTAAATGTCAGTTCCATTTTCTACACTTATCGTGTGTAATTAGGGAAGATTTGGATCACATGATTCTTGAATGTAGGATCTCCAATTTGTCGGACCGCCTGCAAGATGGCATTTCTATCTCCATATTTGAGGATTTTAGTGATCATTGTGGAAGGTGGTGCACCCAGTTGCAGCTGCAGTACCAGGGCTTAGTGCTCCCTCTCAATCGCAAAGAGTGGCGATAGCTTTGTAGACGGTATTGCTGAGGTAACCCATCACTCCAGGAAGACAGCAAGCAAAACAATAAAGAGCTGAGAGCACCACTCTGCATCCTCAACACTAATTTTGCGTTCTAGAGCCCTTGCCGAGAGATTGTTTATCGTCGTCCTCAGGGCAGCAATGTTCTCCTGCAGCTTAGTCACATTTTTCTCAGTGGCCAGTTACCAATTCGCAAACGGATGTCCTCCTTCAGCAAATTGACATCCTGTGAGACCGCTTCAATTTTAGCCTGAACATTTGTGCTTGATGTCTCAATAGCTGCCAGATTCTGAGCAGTAATGTAGCCCTGTGGCTCCTGCAGACCCCCAGTTCAGTCAGAGGTGGGGGTCCCCACAGTGCCCAATGCCGGCATCGTGAATTGATTCATTTTTGTCTGCTGAGCATTAGGTTGCAGCCTGTCCTTCCTCATGCTTTGCCCCCAAAAGGTGGGGGGCAATAGCGCTCTGAAGTGTGTCCCACTCAACTGTCACTCCAGTATGCGAAGACTCAGCACCAATTTGAAGGCTTCCACGGCTACCTCTATCTGCCCAAACCATGTTAGCATATGTCATGAATTAGTTCCAGGAACCACAATGTGGGGAGACGGCTCCAAGCCTCATCATCTACGGTTCAGCACCCGATGTGAGCGTCAATATGCCCTAGTCCCCAGTCAGTCACTCACCAGATGATGAAAACAGGTCTCAGCAAGGCCTGCGAGTGCGAAAGGGTTTGCCCTTCTGTACGCTAAGTCCTCAGACTACATAAGAAATTGGCACGGAAACTGGAAATACAAAAACATACTTTAATAAACCTTTAAAGGTGGTACTACAGCCCACACAACACTGTACAGTATTGTACAAGGTAGCACAAAGAACACGAACATGAGGTCCCCTTTTATACACAAAGAAGGGGCTCATAAGTGGGCGGTTACAGCTCAAAAGTATGATTTACATCCATGTAAGAACATTTCTCAAGCATGATCGATACATGGGTGGAGTTAACGGTTCATGAAGCCCTCCGAATGCACATTCCGATCCCCTCTAAGCAGAAACAGATGTTACATGTACTGGGCATGCGCTAGATAAGCTGGAACTATTTATAGCTTGTTGCTGTGCAAACTCCAGGGGTGATGGTCAGTGAGGTAGGACTTGCCTCGTGGTGAGCACATGGCAAAATGTAGCCTACAAGATGGAAGCCGGAAAACAAAATGGAGTCCGACCGTACTTTCAAGTATGAGCGGGAAAACTACTATAAAGGCATAATAGCATGTCTTCAGCGAATGCTTACCTTATTGCCGTTTTATTTACAACAGACGACCCTTTCAGCATTTGCTGAAGACATTCGGTTTTCTTGGATAATCTAAATAGTCATCGTTTATATCGATGCTCATCATATCCGCTATCTCTCTAGTTATAGTTTTCTTATGGGCAGCATCTGCAACAGCTTGTTTATTGGGCACACAAAGTGAAACACATAACGAACATATCATAGGGCTACATTGAATGCATACACAGCAGGTGAATAATGCGGCAATAATTATGCATAGCCCAGTAAGAACTTTCCAACCCATGTGGAAATCAGGGTCTAGAACCACCCAGAGAATGTCCAAGATCCATTTTCTTGATGTATATCAGCTGCAATTTTGTGCAATTTGTTAATGGCTTTATACACAGAAGGAGTATGGTCAGGTATGAAAACACAGCAGCTACTTCCAATAATTCTGCAGGCTCCACCCCTATCTGCTAACATAACGTTGAGAACCATTCGGTTCTGCAACGCAACAATCCTAGTAATTTGTAGCTCTTCAGTAAGGTTCCCAAGAGCTGCTGCAGTTTGATTAGTAATAGCTTCCACTACTCTTGTCACTCACTGTATTTTCCTGCTATTCAGAGCAGCGCCCACAAAGAAAAACAATCCTAAATTGAAGTCTATGTACTGTTGCAGACTAGTGTCCGTCTGATCAACATCATCTATGGATAAAGTCCATTTAAATCTGTTTACTGTTACGTTATTCAACAACTTCAAATCTTTATGATATGATGCAGGTGCCAAAAATACAGGTGGCAATAGAAACGATACATAACATACTCCAGACCATCCAGCTGGTAATCGATAATAGCCCTTATTCCCACATACAAAATAGGTGTTATGTGAAGCACGGAAAGTACTGTTGTTCAGGCCATCAATGTTCAATACAACAATACAATCACTAACACCTACAGGAATATGGCCTACACTTTGTACACATAAATCAGCTTGTGCTTGGGCCACAGAAATCACAAACTTCTCTTGTCCAACAGTGTCTCTAGTGTTTGTGAAGATATAAGGAGTCGATTCATTGTCCGGTCGATACTCTTCCCACTCCCATATAGTTCCATTAGCTTGTGGATAGCTGTCTTTATCTTGATGGCATTCCTTATTCAATTTGAAAATCAATCGTCCTACGGTAGGCTTCCTTGTAGCAAAAAGCAAAGTGTACCATGCTCTACAAGAGCCATTGTGAGAAAAGGGAAGCGGTATGAATGGCGTTCCCCCTTTCTTTTGATGCGCTGGCATCATCCCACATATCCAACAATCTGTGGCCTTTGTAGCAACGTGGGCATGATGCAACATCTGAATGAAAGTGTTATTCAAATAGGTCTGTCGATGTTTCAGCTCTTGATATGGGAGTGTATAGAAAAAGTGCTCATCAGGGACTGGAGTAGAAACAACATACAGTTCACGGGCAGGAGCTTTCTCCTCAACAAACCACATGACTGTAGCGATGACTGCTATGATGAGAATGAATCCTACAGAACCAAAAATCTTTAGTTTGTCCATTTCGAGCAAGGTACACAGTATCTTCCTGAAACTAAAGTGTTGTCAGAACTCTTACCCCTGAGGTAGCCGTTGTTTTCTTCACCATCGGGCCAAGACGGGTGTCGCTACTCTAATGCCTGGCTGATCCCCCTCCCTTGCCTCATTGGCTCTCCGTTTCACAAACCTAGGGACCGTTCTGACAACTTCTTATACAATTGCAGATTCTTTCCTTGGACGCAGATTGTATCTTTTCGATGCAGGCGTTGTTTGGTCCGGGAAGAACTCCTCAGTATCGTCATGTACCACAGCGCGGCCTCTCTCCGTAGTCAGGATATCTCGATGGTCAGTCAGTACAGCAGATTCCACCAGATCAGGTTGCACTTTCTGGCAGTGTATCGAATGAATCCAATTTTTGCGATTCGTCACCCGTACTGCTGTTCTCGTGGCTAGGAGGACTTGTTCAGGGCCACACCATCTCGGTTCCAGACTGTTCGACCTCCCAAGCGATTTCACGAGGACAAATTCACCAGGCCGGAGATTATGACCTTCTCCTGTGGACCGATCAGGGAGTGCTTATCGAACCTGTTGATGAATGGAAACCAAGCTATCAGTTAATTGTGCCAAATAGTCATTCATTAAAACACAAGGTACATCATACACTGAACTCGGTTAGGCGCCCAAATACTATCTCATAGGGCGTTAAGCCCATCCGAGAGTGTGATACCGATCTGATAGACAACAACGCCAAAGGCAGAGCATCTGGCCAAGTCAGAGAAGTGGAGGCCTGTATTTTCGCAATCTTTAATTTGAGCGCGCCATTATACTTTTCTACCAACCCTGCTGATTGAGGGTGGAACACTGCGTGGAACTTTTGCACAATGCCTAATCCCTTCAGGACATACTTAATAACGTCTGCCACAAAATGGGGCCTGTTATCACTCCACAGTAATCTACAAACACCGAAATGAGGAAAGAATTCCTTCAGAAGCACCTTAGCAGTAGTCATTGCAGTATTGTCCTTAGTAGGGTATGCTTTAATCCATTTACTGAATGCACAAACCACAACCAGGACGTACTTCAGATTATTGCAGCGTTCCAGCTGAATATTATCCATTTGCAATACTTCAAAAGGTGCAGTGGGTGTTGCAAATCCTCCTGCTGGAGTTCGTGTCCCTTTTCCTGGATTGTATTTAAGGCAAATCATGCAAGTCTGTACCACTCTCTTAGCTGTGCTAGCAATCTCTGGATGCTCCCATACTTGCGTAAGCAATTTCACAATTGCCGAAGCTCCAACATGTGCTAGCCCATGTGCCATCTGAACCATAGGTTGTACGACGGCCGTGGGTAACTTCCACCCATCCATCTGCTTATTCCTCCAACACCCTTCATCATCCAATTCTCCATCTTTGGACCATTGCTCTCGTTCCTTCTCAGTAGCAGTCTTTTGCATTTCTAGTACCTTCTCCCTGGCATCATGCCACCGTTCAGCTTGTGACTTCACAACATACATCGAAGTGGAGCCAGGCTGCATCGCAGTTTCACGTGCCACTCGATTTACAAAAGCGTTTCCTTGTCCCACTTTGTCTGTCACTTTCTTGTGTGCACTACATTTTACTACAGCTATTCTCTTAGGGAGCGTCAGTGCGGTCAAAAGCTGTTGTACTAATTCTCCATACATGATCTGAGTTCCATGTGATGTCAAAAAGCCCCTTTCCTTCCAGAGCAGGCCGAAATCGTGCGCTACTCCGAAAGCATAGCGGCTATCTGTGTAGACATTCACACATAATCCTGCACTAAGCTCACAAGCTCGTATCAACGCTATCAGTTCTGCTGCCTGAGCTGATTTCTGTGGTATGCGTGCTGTGTCCACTATCGTGTGTAATGTGGTAATTGCATATGCTGCGGAAGTGGTTCCATCTGGTAACTTTAAACAGGACCCATCCTCCCACAGCTCTCCATCCACATCTGTAAAGGGCGTATATTGTAAATCAATACGACCCTTTGTCTGTTCTTCGGTCACAAAGACACAGTCATGCGTCTCTTGCGCCTCAGACTGAGTCGCTGGAAAGGGCAACAACGTAGCTGGATTCAGTGTTGCACATCTCTTCAACGTTATGTGAGGAGCCAACAATGTCAGCTCGCATCCTGTCAGATGAGCACTAGTTAAATGCTGCGTCTTCGTCTGATTCAAAAGGGCATCAACAGCATGGGGGACCAACACCAACAGCTTATGAGATAAGACTATCCCTTCACTCTGGCGTATTGACACAGCTGTCGCCGCAACTGAGCGAAAACACCCAGGCAACGCTCGGGCAACAGGATCAAGTACTGCCGAGAAGTATGCACAAGGGCGCTGCTTATCTCCGTGCATCTGCACTAACACTGATAACGCACATCCATCTCTCTCATGCACATACAATGTAAAGGGCTTTGTGTAGTCAGGGGTGCCTAATAGTGGTGCCGAACAAAGGGCCTGACGTAATTGGTGAAAAGCATTCTCACATTCATCCGTCCATGGAAGGGGAACCGGGGTATCCTTTGTCAACAACCCTAACAGTGGTTTAACTATATATGAAAACCCTAATATCCACTGTCTACAAAAGGAGGTGAGACCCAAAAAGGCTCGAACTTCTTTCTGCGTGGAGGGTAGTGGTGTGTCTAAAATGGCTTGAATATGATCTGGTGTGAGTGCACGCCCCTCCTTAGACAAAAGGTGACCTAAGTAGGTTACCTTTGGTCTACAATATTGCAGTTTCTTTTTCGATACTTTGTGATTGTGAGATGCCAAAAATGTAAGTAAGGACAAAGTGCATTCTTCACATTGCTCAGGGGTGTCGGCAGCCAACAAGATGTCATAGACAAATTGTATAAGCGCCACACCGTCGGGTAAAACAAATGAATCCAATTGTCGTTTCAATGCCTGACTATAAATGCTGGGACTCTCAATATAGCCTTGGGGAACTCTACAGAATCTGTACGATCTATTATTCAACGTGAAGCCGAAAAGATATCGGCTGTCAGGATGAATAGGGATCGAAAAGAAAGCGTTCTTCAAGTCGATAACAGAGAACGTTGTTGCAGTTGGTGGGACCAAAGTAAGAAGTGTCGTGATATCAGAAACCACTGGGTATTGAGGTATCACAATCTTATTGACCTCCCTCAAATCAATAATAAATCGATAAATCCTGGTGTCAGTATCTTTTTTCAAAATCCGTAGTATAGGACTGTTACACACATTATATGGAACTTCTTCAACCACCCCTACTTTAATCAAGTCCTGCACTGTCTGTATGAGCGCCTCCTCCCCCTCCTGTGAAATCCGATACTGAGGCAGGCGTGGCAGCACAGCTCCCTCCTTTACACTGATGTGCACCGGAGGGTAATCATCTGTCCCACGTCGGTATCGGACGTGGCCCACAAAGATTCAGGCAAAGAGGCCAATGCAGCCTCTATGGTGATCATGTACACCCTCTCCATTGGAGGACCGTATCGTGGCCCGAAAATATTTGAGCATATCCAGACCGACGATATTATCAGGAGTGTTTGGGGAAAGTAGGAATGGGCATGGTGCAGCAAACTGATCTACATAAAGTGCAAGAGGTTGTGATAGTGGGCTAACAGAAGGCGTTCCATCAACGTAATTGTTGAGCCAGACAGGAGATCCCTCAGAACGGATTTTTTGGACAAAGCGCTACGAGTAGCTCCTGTATCAACCAGGAACCTATCAGTAGAGCCCAAAACATGTGCTGTAACATAAGGACCCCCCTGATCTACTGGCACTTCAACTGGTTCCTTACCCCATCCTACGCAATCCTATGCATACTGCGAATCATGCTGCTCGGGAGGTGTATAGTCAGACATTTGGTACTGATTTTGTTGATCAAAAACATTAGACCCATCTCGGGGTCGCACATTAGAATCAAATCTAGCTCGGTCATTCGTGTTATTTCTAGGGCCTGAAAAATTTCCTCTACCCCTTATAGACCCCTGCCCACGCTCCTGGCGCTGTGCACGCAACACCGGGCACTCATTCGCCCAATGGCCTTTCTGTCTACAATACGTACATTGATCCCGGGCCAAGTCAGTACGGCCTGAAGGAGAGTTAGAAAAATGTCTGCCGCCCCTATCGTTATTCCTTCGAGGCGGCCCATATACTTGCGCTAACATAACCTTCGTTTTTAGATCTTTAGATTTCTTTTCCTCACTCCCCTTTGCTTCTAGTTCCTGACGCTCGTAATACTGAACCATCGTCAGGAGGGATGCAGGTGTCGAAGTCGTCCAAGAACTTTCACTCGCTTTTAATCGAGCTGCTATACTTGGTAATAAATTCAAGACATATTTATCAACAACGAGATGTCGACCCGTATCGACCGTGAGCGACTGACCGCTAAAATCATGGAACGTTTTCTCAGACCGCGTGAAGAAATCCGAAACGGATTCATCTACTTTCTTTTTACAGGACGCTAACATAGTCCAATCAATCTTTTTAGGGGGAATACGCGTTTTTAATTTAGTTACAATAGCAGTAGGAAGATCTAAAATCGACTGGGGCGGCTTCTGTGCTGGTTTTCTCTCCCTGCCCTCATCCTCAAGATCCGCCCATCGAGCTTTAAATGCTGGAAGATCATCAACCTTTCGTATTGACATCCACATATCTGGTGGTAATATAAGCCCGAAGAACAAATCAATATCGGCCAAAGCCATAGTACAAGAATTCAAAGCCCCCTCAACTTCCTCATAAAAGGCTGCGGGATTCTTTCGAGGATCAGGTAATGCTGCTTTCAATGCCATAACATCTGCCCTATTCAAAGGAGTATAAACCCAATTATAGATCAAATACCCTTGAGCATCAGGAGACCCTCTATCCGTACTAGTACCCGCTCCCTCAGGGGGAACGTACAAAGGCGCCGCCTCCCGCATTGGTTTAATATGCACTGCATCGATCTTATATAAATAAAAGATGGATGACTGCTTCCCGCTGCCAGCCAGATTTGATGGCTCGTCGCCAGCCTTCCGTTTCCGTGCTTCATCCCGGAGCCGAAACATTTCATCCCGTAACGCAAATAGCCGTCAAATTGCATTGGGCACCTGGGGAGAAAGAAAAAGACCTTTACGCAGTTCCTTTGCATCAGCTATCACATCCGCTAGTTCAAGAACATCAGAATATTTCCGAAAGGCTGACACCACTTCACCAGAAAGAAACCCAACAAAATATAATCTTTCCCTATCTTCCCATGTCTCAAGCTCTGTCAACAAATCGGCAAGGGGAATAGTATCTTTGGTGACCCGATAAGCAATCTTACGAAGATCAGCCAAACGATCGGTCGATAACATAGACCGCGTATCCCTCTTCTGGTCGGGCGGCCTAGAATCTTGGTGGTGAACGATCTAATAACGAAAAATCATCATCCAATTTATTAAGGACAGGATAGAGAGGCTGACGAACAGTGTACTGGCTAGATATTTGCAACCGACGTTCTCTCTCCTGCTTCTCTTCTAATTCCTTTTCTTCTCGCTTTTTCATCTCATGCGCCTTTTACGCTCACTCTTTCGCTGCTCTTTCTCAATCAGTGCTTGCTCACGCTTCTCACGTTCTCACACCTCTTTCACCCACATTCGTATACATTCAAACATATCTTGTCGCACTCTCCAGTTACACATTCACTGTTCCACATACTCAATCTTCCTCAAATCAAACTATCCATACATTGGCCATTGCAACTCAGGATCCTTCTTTGTATATTTCCTCCATAACGTGCTGTACATTATGGGGGAAAGGCCAAATTTGACGTACATGTCTCTATTGGGCGTCCCCTCTGGGGGAGCCGGCTGTGATTCTTCAAGTACCAACCGGTCATTTCCAAAACAGCAGCACCACTTACGGAGTACGCTAAAAACAGGCATGTCTAGAAATAATGCAGAATATGCAATGTTATAATTAAATGGCACTTAAACGTTGCGCCGCTCAAATTCACAGATCAGGAGAAATATCCCCACATTGCCTGCCTATATGGGTTGCAACTCTTATATGACTCTCACAGGATCAATAACATGACTAGTCATTACCAAACAATCAATCAAATTAGTCGGGGCAAGCGTATAAAACTGCCTTGCCAAACAAGACTAAGGCTCGGAGCAAGCATCGTACAACGATTCTTACCAATCAAGAGCGTCCAGATTCCAACTGCCAAGTTCCGAATTCGCCCAAACGGCCACTACGCGGCAAACCGACAGAAGAGGTCTCAGTCGATGACCGGCGCCACCCAGATGGTCAGATCGGAAGGGAAGGAAGAATACCTCGGGATGTCAGGACTAAAGGTGCTGCTGGCAGTGATCACATCCCCGGCAAGGTTCCAAACCTTCGTCACGACCAGTCCTTCGAGCATCCGAGTCGTCGATGAGCCCCACGTGACGGGCGCCAATTGATGAAAACAGGTCTCAGCAAGGCCTGCGAGTGCGAATGGGTTCGCCTTTCTGTACGCTAAGTCCTCAGACTACATAAGAAATTGGCACGGAAACTGGAAATACAAAAACATAGTTTAATAAACCTACTACAGCCCACACAACACTCTACAGTATTGTACAAGGTAGCACAAAGAACACGAACATGCGGTCCCCTTTTATACACAAAGAAGGGGCTCATAAGTGGGCGGTTACAACTCAAAAGTATGATTTGCAACCATATAAGGACATTTCTCAAGCATGATCAATACATGGGTGGAGTTAACTGTTCATGAAGCCCTCCGAATGCACATTCCGATCCCCTCTAAGCAGAAACAGATGTTACATGGACTGGGCATGCGCTAGATAAGCTAGAACTATTTATAGCTTGTTGCTGGGCAAACTCCAGGGGTGACGGTCAGTGAGGTAGGACTTGCCTCGTGACGAGCACATGGCGAAATGTAGCCTACAAGATGGAAGCCGGAAAACAAAATGGAGTCCGGCCGTACTTTCAAGTATGAGCGGGAAAAATACTATAAAGGGATAATAGCATGTCTTCAGCTAATGCTTACCTTATCGCCGTTTTATTCACAACACAGAGGCAAGCCTTCACAGCATAGGACACTCCGCTATGTCAGGATTCTCATTTAGCTACTGCCCTCCGGCAGACCCAGTCGGCACCAACCAGAATCCAGGGGATGCAGATCACTCAGGGACTATACTTGCCAGGCTGTCTCAGGCATCGACGCAAGGAAGGAGGTTCGCTAGGCCTAAATCCGCTAAGCTCTTCCCTGCAGTTCAATAATGGAGGATGTAGCCTCACGACTAGAGCTGCCGGCCTTGAAGCTGGGGAACTGGGTTCGAATCTCTGCAATGACGCTCAGCATCCTCTGATTCTGGGCAAATTACTTAATTTCCCTGTGCCTAACAAAACTTAATGTGTCCATCTGTAAAAGAAACTGGTGCTCATGTAAAGCGCTCTGATACCCAAAATCTTTGGGTCTAGTTTGTGCTATATAAAACTCTAAAAAGTTTTTTATAAATAATAGGATGGGGGGCCAGTCAGCATGCCCCACATCAGGCTGGCCGCAGACCCCTCCTCCAATTTCCCGAATTGCTCTCAGGATCGAATCAGGCCCCACCGGGGCTTCAAAGTCTAGCGGCTCTCCCCCTCCTTGAGCTGGTCAGGCAGCAGCTCCCCTGATATACAGGAAGCACCTGTGGCATCCTTGGCCTCTCAGCCGCCTCACGCTCCCAGGCTGCTGTATCTCGCACAGCCTCTTCACCACTCTGATGTCTCCTCTCGCCAGCTGCCTAGCCACTGCTGCCACTCTGCAGCTCGCCCCGGGTCTGCAAGTCCTCTCCTCTCAGTGGACTGTGGCAGATAGGCAACACCGCCCTCGGAGGCCTCAGTAGTATCTCAGGAGATCTGCAGTCCAGAAAATGCCGGGCAAGCATTGCTGCATACCCAGGCCCTCACCAGAACGTCAAGAGGCGGATCACATGCCGCAGCAATCCCACATGATTTACAGCGACTCCCAACCCTTCAACGCCCCGGATGTCATCAGCAGTTTTCCATTGAGTAGCTGCGGTAAGTTAGGTGGTTCCACGAGCAGCACAGATACAGGATGATTGAGGATGTAGATGGGCCACGATGGGAGCTGTGAAGTCCATGTCCTAGCGGCCATCTTACCAAGCCACACCCCCACCAGTCTATAATTGATATCTGCCTTTGACACTGCATATTGCTCCAGCCCTATTCTCTACTACAGTAGAATCAACATTGAACAGACTTTTCTTCAACTGTAAATAAAACTTCCACCTTTAGAAAAACGTTTTATATTTCATACCAAAGAACTGTCTAAATCTCCTTACACAACTGTCATATTAGAGGCCACTGATACTAGAAGGAGGGTCCAGTTGATGCCTGTCGTAGACAGTTGCAAAGATGAATTAAACTGTCTCTAATATCTTTAAATAGATCATCATTATAGGAAAGCCATTCTATGATACCATGACTCATACTGGCCAGGATAACCAAGGAAGTTTCCAGCAGAAACCTTAATGCACTGGGCTCCACTACCAGACATGTGGCAAACCTGTACTAAACCATCAGTGTCTAGAAAATAAAGTCAACATAATATCATGTCAAAATCTGCCAGGAACTTTGTACTCTGATCAAAAGATTGTTACCACTGGAGGCCTTCAACATTGCTTCAAATATATGATACATTTCCATTACTAAATCTCTGCTATGTGTAATCTACAAAACTCCTCTCCTACTAATGTCCTTTTATATTGCCCAGCTAGACCTATATGTAAAAAAAGACCAGAATGCTCAATCATTAAGATAGTTAAGGATTCATCTGAGTCTGAATGGCACTGTCATCAAAATTCTCTCATTGCCTTAATGCCTGACCACTGTATCTGTGATTGACATGTTCCTAGGATTTGATATTGCCATATAGGTTTACCTTTTCCTATCCACATCAGTAAGTGACACCTCTTTGCCATTGGTATGCTGGTCCAACAGATATGGATTCTGTAATGGGATTGATGATATACTTTGTCATACTCTTTCTTATTGTTTCTCTGTAACGATGTCCTCAAATTTTGCAACACTTGACACAGACTTTCAAAATTACTTTTGTTGTTTCTCATTAGCTTTCTCAACATCATCAATATGTACATAGGAATGAGAGAGTGCTCAAAATAGTTTCTTGCATCAGCACCATGTTGCTTTTGGTAATAATATAGATCTCCATGAAGTGACCTGTTAGCTCACTAGTTATCTGTAATCTAATAGCCTTCCTTGTTCCTTACATTATGCTTTCCACTAAATTCACTCTACTAAGACTCCCTCACTTATATGACTGCTTTTGTATTGTTGCCAAAAAATAACCACCTTCCCTATCCTTGTTCTACTCTACCTCTCTATAGAATTTGACAGTATCAACAAGCCCTACTAATTACGTATTTCTCTATTTATGTTACCAGCATTGCTCAGCATTGTTTCCCGTCCTATCTTAATCACTCATTTGCTGCCTTCTGCTACTCATGACACTTCCCATTAACACTCCTAGATGTGGTTCAATCTTTTCTCTCTCTTATGTGCACTTTGCACCACCACCCTGAGCGATAAATTACTATTTGGCATTTGACAGTATCTTAGCAATGATCATGTTAGACCTGGCCTGTCCAGCGGGTTTATCCCCAGACATTTTGCTTTTTGGCCTTCTGTTTCTGACTTGTTTTTGTAGGTTTTATGACTCTGGGCACTTTACCACTGCTGATCAGTGCTAAAGTGCATATGCTCCCCCTGTAAATTGTTATGATGGATTGGTGATTCCATGATTGGCATATTTGATTTACTGATAAGTCACTAGTACAGTGCATTGTGTGTGCCCAGGGCTTGTAAATCAAATGCTACAAGTGGGCATGCAGCACTGATTGTGCCACTGACATGAGCAGCCTGTTAATGTAACTCAGAGCTGCCACCACAGTGTCTGTGCACAGTTTGGTAGTGAACTAGAAAGGAGTGTGCAGTTCCTGTAAGGACAGTGGGGAAGACAGGTCTTTCTTCGTGATGCCCTCACACACCCCAAGAGGTGTCATGCTTCATCATTGGGAGCTTGATGAGGAGCTCGACAGGGCTCAAGCCATGAGGCCCTTAATGCAAGAAAAGGAAATGTGTGTAGCTCATGAAGTGAGCTTGGCTGGGCTGGAGGTGGAGTCCAGCTCAGATGGTGGCAGCAAAAAGGTGTTATCTATTGCTGAGGGAGTAGTACACACAGCCAAAGATGTGGAACCTGATTTGAAGGAGAGGGTTGACACACACCAGGGGGTTCAGGTTTATGAGGTAACTCCAGTGATGCTCAGTGTCCCTGAAGTGGATTGGGGAACTGGCACAGGGGATCATATTCCTAGTAGTGGAAGGGACACTCTACTGACTTTAGATGAGAGGTGCAGTGAGAGCGGTTCTCCTTGGTGGATTCCAGAGGGTCTGAAGAAGCATATGGGGTGATCCTGAAGGAGGTGGCTCAGGTTTTCTCCCACCAAGTGAGGTAGGGGAAGGTTGTGGTGGCCCAGATAGGTCCCAGAGTAATGGGAGGGGTGTAGGGTCCAATGTCCTGGTTGCCTTCATGAGGGAACACCAGGAGGGTGTTCCCTCATGGTATATTGTGATGCCAATTTCCAAGAAGTAATCCTCCAGGCGAATGTTGTATGGTTCGTTTTCTTTATTCAGAACAATATGTTGATGTCAGTTAGCTTCCATGCAACAGTAATATTATTAATACAACAAAGTTAACAGCCAACGCGTTTCGTCCCCATTTGGTACATCATCAGGGCTTAGAAAATGTTAATTCCACTGTAATTTTCCACTAGTATATTTTTCTCAAACCTTCCAATCCTCAACCCAAGTTCCAAATGAGCATGGCATTAAATTCAAAAGTCTTCCTCCTATACTTCGTGGTTCTAATCAATTTTAATTTCAATTTGAGTCTCCGCTCGTAATTCCTTATGACCTTCCAATCCTCCAATTCCTTCAATTCAATCCAATTTCCAGACTATCGTGGAGTACATTCCAAGCAAATTTGGCATAAACTTCTTCATGGCAATCTATTGCTCCCTTCTAGTCCCGCAATGTCTCTCCAAAAAAGTCCCAGTCTTTCCAATACTACATTGCGCCATGATCAGTGCAAAACGTCAGAGACCGCAACGTACACCAGGCTCCCGGCCCGATAAATCCGGAATGCGCCCCTATGAAGTTGAGCGTGTCGTGGTATAGAATCAATAGTTGAGTACTTTATTTTGAACTGATAGCTGCTCAGTGCACACAGTAGTACCCGACATCATCTTGTCGTAGAGGAATAGTGTTCCCTCATGGTGTAAAGATGATTTTTATATTGTGTGTTTGAAAATACCACTTTTAGAAAGTGGATATTTTCTTGCTTAGTCATTCTGTGTGCCTCTGCTGGTATGTGGTTGACTGTTGGCTTTTGAATGACAGGGGCTGGGGATGTGCATTCTCTCAGACGGCCACCAGGGTGGGGGGGTTGATGTGTGTCCTGCCTTTTCTGGATGAGTCAGTTCTAGGCTGAATAGACCTGGGCGGCATTTAGAGTAGGGGTAGGATATTTAATTCACACCTGAATGGGCCTTGTCTGCCTTGGACAATACTGTCTCCACCTCCTGCTGGGCCGCTGCATCACAGAGGACAGAACTGGTTTTGGCCAGGCAAAGAGCTTCTCTGCTACCAGAGAACAAAAGCATTTGTCCTATAAAAGTGGGGCCTAGACCCCTAAACTTTAGATTACTGCTGAACTAAGGAACCTGCCAGGAAGAAGAACTGGGTAAGCTGGAGGAGGAGTACTGCCCCTGTGCTGTTGGGGTTGGCCTGCAGTGTTTACTTCTGTCTTGGGCTGGGGAAGGACTCAACTGTGCTTTCATCATCCTGCTGCTAGAGTTTTCTCCAAGGACTTGAAGTAGAGCTTGCCTCCTGTTGGAAGTCTCGGGGATAGAAAAGACTTCAAAGATTATTTCTGGGATTCAAGAAGAACCTTTGCCAAGGAGAAGAGCTGGAGATGTTACTGTGTGCTGTCTGGGGTTTGCCTACAGTGGCTGTGTCCCCTACTTGAGGAAGATCTCTGTAGGATTGAAGTAGAGCTTGTCTCCTGTTTTTGAAGACTCAAAATATAAAGACCTCACCCCCAGCTCTCCCTGAACTTCCTTTCTGGGAGTTCTGACCTGCCAAGAGGTGCATGCTGCTGTTCTGGCCTCTGGAGGTTGTTCCTGCTGTTGGGTGCTGGGAAAGCAATGCAACTAAGAGAAGCACATCACAACCGTGCCTCTTTCCAATGCATTGCTGGAGAAACCAATGCAGCGCATGCCAACAGCTTGAGAAATCTCTGCACACCACATCGAGTGCACAGATCTACAAAGTCCGAGATCATCGCATCGATTCCGACGCAGGTCCAGTTGTGCAGCTGCAAGAACCAACACATCGTGGGACCGTAGCTGGAGAAACCGACACATCCCTGAACCTCATGCATCGCATCTGTGTGCCACGCCTGCAAGAACACCGGGGCCGCAGTAAGAAACCGGTGCATCACCTCCCCACACAGTAAGAAACTGATGCATCACATCCCCTTTAGTAAGGAACCAACACATCACCGACCCTGCGTGGCAGTAAGGCACCAATGCAGCACCTCCCCTGGGTGTAAGGAACCAACGCATCACCTTTCCTGGGCGTAAGGAACCGACGCACCACCTTAACAGGGACAGTTTGTGCACATGACGCATCTAAGATACTTTGTGTGAAACGTGTTGCATCTGCAATTTGCTTTGAACAGAACTGTTTCTACATTTTGAAAGTCATATTTGTATTACTGTATTGTGGATTTTTCTCGTTTTGGTCTTGTTTGGTTTAGAAAAAGATTACTTCTCTTTCTAAACTGGTGTGGTGTCCATTTGTAGTGTTTTCACTATATTACTGTATGTGTGCACACGTACTTTACACACTGCCTCTGAGATAAGCCTGTCTGCTCATGCCAAGCTGCCAAGGGGGTGAACAGTGAATATTTTAGAAGTGTAGCCCCCTTACCCTGACTAAGAAAAAGGGTCCATTCTTGGACAAAGGTGCAAACCATTGCCAACAGTAGACACCCATCAATTCTTATTTGTTTTTTTATCAATTACCACCAACCGCCATACAAGAATTTCTGACTGCCTTACAGTCATCAGGGTGTAGATGGCATTCTGCATTGTAATGCTAAAGCCATCTGAAACAGAAAGTCTTCAATTTCAGCATATTTTTCTCCCTCCTCTTACTGCCTTCCCTAGTGCACTAACACTCACATGGTGCACTAGTAATCTTTGTGTGTAATTTGATTCCAACAGGTGATGGCCCTCATTTGATCTCAATTGCAGCTGTTATAGCCGAGCTACTCAATACCACAGTACTCTACCAACAACTCTTTTTCTACATAACCTGATTGACATCCGTCATGAGCAAGCTGCATTTCTGCAACAACCTAGTGTTGGCTAGTTTGACAATTGCAGCACCCCTGACCCCTCTCCTAAATAAAATGGCTTCCTTATCTCTCTGTTAAAAAAAGTGAAATATTATTTGGGATGGACAAGTGTCCACCTCAAAGAATAAGGCAACCTGCTAGATGTCTTCCGAATTAAATAAAATAAGCATGCGCTCAATCTCAAGTAATGTGACTCACTTCTTCTGCTTGCTTGACGGATTCCTAGTTCTTGCAGAAGTTGAACACTGTCTTCCCTGTCAGTGACACATTCCTATGCGTGCGGCTCCTGTAGATCGTACATGGATACTAAAGTTAATCTTGTATCGTGCTGTATCCAAGGTGACTAACGTGCTACACACTACTTTAGAAATTAGAATAGAATAGAAAAGAATTGCATAGACTTAAGGTGGGTTTCCCTCACTAGTTCAATCTGTCCTGAAACTTCTGATGAGCAGACGTGAGGAACTTTCATACCGACTGTTCCTGGCCGGTCGTGGCACTTTTGCCAATTACCTTGGTTCCCTCCTATTCACGTTTGACCATGGATTATTTCACAATGGAGTGACTATACAATTATTTTTCTTTCTTGGTAGATAAGGAGCTGTTTAAACGCAAAGCAAAAGAAATCAAAACTTTTAACTAACTCGATATCACTAGTGGCACCAATCTCTTGATTATCTGGACCACTTCCTTCGCTCAACATATGTGAACTCTCTTTGTCTATTTACAGAACAGTTAAGCTGTCTATACTATATCCACTATATCCTCGGCTACTCTCACTTTTTGGATCATTCACCGCCCTAATAAGTGTACAGATTTATTTCGCCCTGAAGAAGTCCTTTTGTAAGGACGAAACACGTCAGCTGGTTTTTTGATCACCCTGATCATGTTTTAAACCTTTATCAAAATAAAAGAAGAACTTGGAAGAATATACATGTGGACATGGATTTAAAGATTCTTTTTCCTTGTCTGGGTCTCTTGGTGGTGCACCTGTGTTTTTGTTTAAACATAGAATTAAGGTGGTACACACTACTTAGTTCCTCTATTCCTGAGAATACCTAACAAAACTCTCATCCTAACTGAATAATTAGTACCACAATTGTGAAAGACTGACATACGGCAGGCCACATACCCTTAAACACTACTTTTGATAGATTTATGAAACTAGAGTGTGGAGTAAATATGCCTAAATATGCAGTCATATTGAAATCCTTATACGTTTAAATAAGTAGTAGGTAATGGGACTAGTAGAGTAATATGCAAATCCTAATATAGAGTAACATGTTAATCCTAGTATACCAATAGGGGTAACACATTTGTCAATCCTCTCCATTGTTCTCTTTCCTTTCTGCAAAGGGGTTGAGCTGTCAATCAGCTTAGCAGAAATATTGGGGGTTTGATATTAGATATATTGATAGCTAGTGGGATTAGCATAGTATTGGGAGCTATAAGCATGTCTCTAATTCAAATCAACAAGTAATGCTTTTGGGCTCTCAATGAAGTTTTATAGAGGCCTCATTTTGGTTCATAACCTCAAAGTAAAATGCTAGTTCTATTACATGAATATACAAAGGTTCATTTATATTGTAGTAGCCATATGCACCCCCTCTCACCTCATTGCTTATGTGTTCTAACATAGAGTGTAGGGCCTATATTACAGAAAGTGCATATTTAACTGGGTGTGCCGGTGCAGACCCGGACAGGATTCCCTATCACAATAAAGGAACTGTTTCTTCTACAGGCACAAGCTTCAACCTGCACTGGGAACAGTGCATTAGTGAAAGATGCGCAGACTGTGTGTATCCACTGCTTGGCCTATCACTTGATAGGCAGCTGCCTAACCTACATTTTAAAGGGGGCAGAGATCCCCCAGTGGTGGATACAGTGAGTGACCTATGGGCAGATGCTCGGGAGGAGGGGTCCCTCGGGCCATTTTTCCCTCTTTTTAAGGGGCACCCTCAGTGGGGTAAAGTAACAGTACATCCCTTCTATGTAGTACAGTCCGTGCACCTCCTGATAGACTCTTTCCCTCCACTTCTGCATATGCAATATGGCCACAGGAGAGAATGGTTCCTCGTTGCATTAGGCCACGCCCCCATGTGAATGCAGGAATGCCCCCTTGATGTTGACTCTACACTTTTAGTGGTGTCATAATCTGCATTACAGAGGATGTTGCGTAAATTACTGTTTCTCTTCTACAATACCAGAGGGCCCTTGAGTGTCAAAAGCATTCTCATACACTCCCAGGGTACTTCCAAAATATTCACCTCTGATCTTTTTCGTTTAATAACTCTTTAATAATTGTAAATTTGCACACCTTGCTAGTTAGCTCTGTACCCTCTATGCATATGCATATTCACAGCTGAGGAGCCATGCACAAACGGGACTAAGGAAGAGGCGAAACTGACACATAAAACCCCCTTAGAGCATGAAGCCATTAAGCAGGCCCGACACCATGCTCGAACTTTCAATACATGCTAGCCAGACAGGGGCTCTGGTTGCATTCGCCTCTTTTCACTATATTGTACCATGCAGCCAGCCGATAATTAGCTCGACACAAAAGCCAAAGGTGTAGGGATTATTGAGAGGAGAACAAACAGATAGCATATGTTACTTGTAGTGGGAAAGAAACATGCACTATGCGAGCAATTGTAAAAGTCTTCAGGTAAAGGAATGTTACTGTTATTTTTCCACATAATGCTTTCCGTTTCCACTTTCATATACAGTGGACATTGACAGAGTGCCTAACTCCAAATGCATCAAATGGATCCACTGGATCCTAATATACAGAAGGGACACGTGCTACATGGAACTCACTTGCAATATGTTGCGATTATTTCTTAATAATGTATATTGGAAGTGGTATAGTTAAGTAAATGCTATACTCACCTTTATGTAGGGTGCATTCAATTAAATAAGTCTATTGTGCCATATTGAATGATATCATACATCCTAGAGATGTGCAGCCATAGCGTTTATAGGGTACTTCAGTTGTCATAAGAAACTTAATGAAAAAGCGACTTTGTGAGGAAACCAGAAGCATGTCCTTTTTGCATGTTGGGCTTTATTAAATCTCCTTCCACTTTTGATTCACTGTTAGTCACTTTATTTTCTCCACAGTTGGGTCGGCAACTTCTGAATCAAATGTCAAAGGAAGAAGACCTATGGCGGACGGATCTGTCCTCAAAACAGAGAAAGGAGGATGAGAGCTTCATAGAAACAATGCAACAAAAAGAGCAAACACTGAAAATGGATAACAGGGCTTATGAACTACTTGCTGCCACATACGAGGAGATGAAGTTGGGGCTGTAGAAAATCGGACAATACATTTAGACTTAGAGTATCAAAAGTTTAAAGAAATTTCACAACTTTAATAAAATTAGTAAAATAAAATAAAGTTAAGCATGTGCGTGGTGAGTAGTTTTGACGACATAAATTGTTGAGTTTTGACACAACCAATAAAAATGGCCATGAACATGAACAACACAACTTCTCAGTGTGCCATATTTCTAGTTTTTATAATAAGGAAAATTCATTTGTGTTAGTGTGTTTGGGTGTAAATGCCGTTTGACTTCAACATTTGTATATGCTTCCGTTTTGAGGGCACGCGCATAAAATGACCAAGTGTGTACTGCTGGTATTGCAAACTATGTAGCGTTGTAAAAAAATGGGGTTCTTTACTACGTTACTTTATTCTAGATAATAACTAGTTATTAATAATTAAATAATACAATTTGTGTTTTAATTTCAGAGTGAAAAAGAAACAACAGGCGACATTTTGTTTATTTTGTTTATTTTGTTCAATACAGTTTTACAACATAACAAACAAACGAAAAGAATACCGGGTTTTGCTGGGGGTAAAAAGCACGCACACAGCCCGTATCTGTTCGAATAGTGCATAGCAAGCCAAGGAATACAGAACAGTAGCCACTCAACGCAAAGCATGCAAAGCACTGATAAGCCATTGGCAATTTTTCATTTAACCATGTCCCGGGGGCTCCCTGAGCAGGAAAGGTCCATCTGCTGCTGAGTCTGTCCAAGAGTGCTCAGTGATGCGTGGGCGAGGGTACAGATAATCATAACCAATCGACTGGACTCGCCTAGTCCCTCAAAGCTGGTGTTCCGCGTTTGGTCTCAGCCCCAGCCTGCTGTCAAGTAGATGGTCTGTAGGCCCCAAATGTCTTTGGGCTGCAATTGTGCAGTAGGCTGCAAACTGCTCCAGACATTATGACACATCTTGCAACCAGTTTTTGATTGAGGGGCAGGGCACCTGCCCCAATGTATAGCCATGCTGCGCTTAGCTAAGACAAGCAGCATTGAGCTTAGTTGTCGGGTCTCAGAAGGGACCTCCTCTACGTAGCCCAGTTAGGCAACCAGGGGCAACTCTTGCAAGCAATGACCCGTGATCGGGTGACAATTCTACAAAAGTCTGTCGAGAGCATCGCTTTAGAAGGGCAGTGCCAAGCAAGGTGCAAAAACTTGGCTGAAAGGGCAGCACACAGGAGGCATCTTGTCTCCCCCACGACTCCCAGCCCATGTAGTTTAGCAGATATGCCATATGTCCGATGAAGGAATTTGAAATGAATCAATCTGAGTTTGTAATTGGGAGACAATGTGCCTGATTGGATACAACAATAGTGTCATTGTTCCATCAAAGCAAGGGGGGACATGTCCGCTGCCCAAGCATTTGGAGATCCAGGCACAATCACCGGGTTTTCTCTTAGATTCCTGTGTAAAGTTGAGTGATGAGCTTGCGAAGTGATGAGTGTGTATGTTGCTCAATGCATGCACTGTCGGGAGGGAGGGTTTCAGAAAAATGCAGTGCAACCTATTGTTCGGGCGTGGAGCAATCCAAGGCTGTGTGCGAGAAGTCTTCCATTATTCTGTGTATATGGAAGAACTACTCCTCAGGATAAAGGCTGCCAAGCATATCACGGCCCAATTGGCAAGCTCAACGGCATGCCCCATCATCCGAATCACTGGGAGGGTAGGGTTTCAAGCTAATGGCACACTGGGTGCAAAAATGCAATTCATAGCGACTCATTGATTTAGGCCATCCCACTTCTACAACATGCAAGCCACCATATCTATTACGGCACATGGACACCTGACTGGTAGATATAATTCACTGGGAAAAGGGCAGGGGTCTACACTATCTGCCTTTATGGTGGTGTGTGGTTGAATAGCATAGGATGTAACCAAAAATTGGCAAACTAGGCTTAGGCACAATAAAAATATAAGTTAATGTCGGGCACACTCAAACCTCCCTGGGACAATGGGAGGGTTAGTTTTTCCCATGCTCACCTTCCCATATCAGGGACATCAAAGTAGAGAGGATCTGCCTGAGAAAATACCTTGTGAGGGGGATGGGAATATTGATGAACAAGCAGAGAAACCTAGGGAGGATAACCAATTTGGCAATGACAATCCTCCCTCCTACAATCGGGTTAGGTGTGTATTCTGTGACTTTATTATTCGTGACTGTTTTGCAGTGCAGGTCCTGAGGACAACCATCTTAAATATTTTCCATACCATTGTTGAGGTGTTCATTGAGTACTCATTATTAGTGAAATATTCAAGGTCCTCTGTTTGGATCTCGTCCCGGGATACAGAGTTTAGAAGCACATATAGTGGCATCCTCCACAAGAATGCCCCGGGATCAGTATTGGGGTGGGGGGGCTCTAGCAGAACCAGGCCATGGTCGAAAAGAGTCCTCAGGAGATGGTTGGCACCGGTGACCAAAGTGAGCACATACTGTGTGGCCAGCCAGTAGTCGATTCTGGATCAAGTGTTGTGTGTAGACGTGATGCATGTACCTTTGGCACCATGGGCATTGGTTGATTACCATGGTAACAGCCTTTACCACGCAGGCATGCATCAATTTGTGTGTAATGGGTTTACATGCATATTTTTTTACCACTGATATGCCTTTACCACACAGGCCGTTACAACAAAATATTAAGTTTAATCAAGGTAAGTGTGTGGGTATATATACATATATACAAATATATACATTTAGATATATATATAAATATATATGTGTATATATTTATTTATTCATTTATTTTTTTGTTTTTGGAAGACCTTTATTGTGCATAACATTGTTGCCATACATTGTACATTCCGTGGCATGCAAGGGCCGGTCGGGCCATATATAGCAAGTGGATCCTTAATTGAATGACACAGCCATTTAGCCAGTAACCCGGGCGTCCGGCGGCGATATCCATAGACATGTATGTACAACACTCTGGTATTCAGTTGCATAAATGATAGGTCTACATTTTATCTTTTATTATGAACATAAACATTGCAGAGTTAGTCAAGCATTAGTGCTGTTGTGTTCAGAGCTCAAGTCCCCCCTGAGGATCTGGGTATCCGCTGTGGTTAGGAGGTAGTGGGGGTGCTGTCAATAGGTGGCGGTTCAGACGTGTGTGCATAATGCCGACGCGGGTGCAGCAAGATGTGTGGTGGTATAGCTCACTGAGGAATAGGAGCAAGCGGATAAGCTTGGCGTAGCTTGCTTGCAGCCATTGTGTATGGAGAATAGGATATCTGGTAGTGCGGTATATATGTGTCTCTCCAGTGTTGCAAGTAGGAGGTCGCAAAGGAAAAGAATGGGGGGTGATTATAGGTGTACTGTGTATCCTGGTCGTGTCCTAATGTGGGTGGGGTTCCGGTGCGAGTCCGCATCTTACTGCAGTCCTGGGGCGCTGTCGCGGCTCAGCAGTCGGCAGGTGTTATGAGTTCCGTAAGGGGGCCGCTTCTTGCCAGCTGTATGATGCAATGGTTATCTTCGTCTGCAATAAGGGAGGGGGTCTGGTCGGGAACTTGACCAGTGAGTTAACTGTCCCCTATGTCTAGACAACTGTAGGAGAGAAAGTCCTCTGTAAGTGGGGAAGCAAGTGAGGTCAGGGGAGGGAGAGGGGGGGGAGGGCAGAGATCGGTGTGGGTTCCAGTCGGGGGTCAGCTGGTGCAGGGCGAGGTGCAGCAGGATGTTCCGTAATGCAAAGTAATGGACACGGGGGGGAGGAGACACGCAGCTATGGTCACTGTGATCGTTAGTTTGCGTCGTCGTAGTGGCGACGGGGCTTGCTGCTTCAAGTTATCCCTTGCTCCTGGCAGGCGCGCAGGAATGTCTTAAGGAGGTCGTCCCAGAGCTTAGAAAGCGGGGGTTTTAAAGCGGGGGTTGCGTGGAATGTATGTCGGTCCAGCTATAATCATCTCCCATTCCTTGTCAGTCCAGTCCCGTCCCCTGTCTGCTGCCCATTTTTCCCGTAGCGGCATCGTTGATGGTTGTGAGTGTGCCTGCAGGGCTTGCGCTAGCCAGTGTATGATGTGTGAGCCGTTGCCCGTAACGTGCAAGTATTGCATAAAGGTGTGCATCGGTGGCTCCACTGTCATGTCGCCCCAGGAGGCGGTAAGCGTACGCAAGAGGGACGCATGTAACAGGAGCTGACCAGCTGGGAGGCCTGTGTCAGCTGCTAGATTCGCAAAAGGGAGCAGCTCTCCATCCGCATACAGATCGCTTAGCGTGTCTACACCTGCTTGCGGTCAGGCGTGTCTCAGTCAGTGCACCTGTCGGGCCTGGAGTACCCTGTAGGGGCAATATCGGGGCATATGGTGTCGTTGCCCGGGTGAGTCTCAGACATCTCAGGAAGCACTTGCGTGCTACTGCGAGGTGCAACTGGGAGGGGCAGGGGCCTTGGTTAGCGGGTGGAACAGTGTGCAAAGTTGGGTTTGCGTCCAGGCAGCGGTGTCCGAGGTAGTGTCTTCCAGATGGTTGCCGCTTAGCCATCCCGTCACCCTTTGCATTTGTGCCGAGAGGTAGTTCAACTCCATGTTGGGAACCGCTAGGCCTCCAGAGTCAGTAGGCATATACAGCTTGGTCAGTGCCACTCGGGGGCGGCCCGAATTCCAGATGAGGCCGCGCAGCTGGACCTCCAGGTCTCGGAATATTCTGTTGGGCACATACGTGGGAAGATTGGCGAAGTAGTTCAACAGCCTAGGCAGCACAATCATTTTGGTCAGCGCTATTCGGCTAGGAACATTAAGGGGCAAGGTGTTCCAGAAGCTGATTTGTGCCCTAATTGAGGTGACCGTCCGCAGGAGATTCCCCTCCAGGACATCTGTTGGGTCCCGGTAAATTCGTATCCCTAGAAACCGAAAGGTGGTAGGGTACCATTGTAATCTCCCTCCGCCCAGGCGGATGTCGCACTCGGGTGTGTCCGGGCTGAAGGAATAGGCCCCAGACTTAGCCCAGTTGACTCGCAGACCCGACATCTCCTCAAATGTCCGGAAGACGTCAGTGAGGGAGGCAGGGATATCAGTTATGTCTCTAACGTACAGCAGTAAGTCATCTGCATATAGTGACACTGCATGTAGATCGTCCGCCAGTGGTATCCCCCATTCAGGCCCCTGGGTCCTGAGAGTCGTGGCTAGGGGTTCCATGGCTAGTGAGAACATTATGGGCGATAAGGGGCAGCCTTGTCTAGTGCCTCTCCGCACTCGGATTGCGTCCGAGAGCAGTGCGCCCGTGCGGACCCGAACTGTTGGTCTATCATATAGGAGGCCCACCATAGCTATGTAGTCATCCCCCAGCTGGCACTTCTCAGTAACCGCTCTCAGGCACGGCCACTCGACCGAGTCAAAGGCCTTTTCCAGGTACAATATCAGGCATCCTGCTCTGGGCCATTGCTGGACAGCGTACTTCTGTATCCGTAAGAGGCGGCGGATGTTGTGGGAGGTGTATCGCGTCGGGACAAAACCATTCTGGTCCTGGTGAACCAGACGGGGTATGTGAGGAGCCAGTCTGCGGGCTAGTGTGGAGGCCAGAATTTTGTAGTCCGTATTCAGTAGCGCTAGGGGACGGTAAGAGCCAGTCTGTGTGCTGTCTTTATCAGGTTTAAGGATAGAGATTAGAGTGGCTTCATTTAGCGTCGGGGACAAGGCCGCGTCTTCCGCAGCAGGGGCATACATTTTCAGGAGTTCCGGGACAAGGATGTCAGAGTTAGCCTTGTAGAATTTGGCCGGGAGCCCGTCCGGTCCCGGGGATTTGCCGTTGGACAAGTTAAATATAGCTTCTCGGATTTCGTCTGGGTCAAGCGTGGCTCCCAATTCGGTCTGCTGGGCAGGTGTGAGTTGTGGCATCGGCAGGGGGGAAAGGTAGCCAGTAATGTCAGGGCAGGGGTTTGATAGTCGGGCGGTGAACGCATCGTGAATGTGTCGCTGAGTGTACAGTAAGCCCTTTCCTTCCACATGTATAGCTGTTACAGGGGTCGAGCGATTTTCCTGTGATATCAGCCAGGCCAGGAGTTTGCCGGGCCTGTCACTCAGGTGGTGTGTCCTTGCCGAGTGTGCTGCGTAATTAATGTTGCGCTGTCGTTCCAGTAGTCGCGCATGTTCTGCTTGCGCCTCCCGTAGCGAGTCAGCATCCCCCCAATGGCCTCCTCCTCCCTGTCAAGCAAGTCAGATTCCAGTCTAGTTAGATCGCCTTCCAGTTGGTGCCCTATGTGTCCCTGTGTTCTCAAGCAGTGGCCTCGGATCACTACCTTGAAAGTGTCCCGGTCTACCTGGGGGGAGGACGCTGTGTCTGCATTTTCCTCGAAGTATTGGGCAGTACGTGTGAGGAGGGAATCGCAAAAGGTCGCATCAAGCAGCAGCGCGGGTTGTAGTCGCCAGGTGGGTACAGGGGGGCGCGGGCGTTCCCAGGATAGAGATAGAAAGTGTAGGTTATGGTCCGAATGCGTGCGGCCCATGTATCGCGAATCTGTTACTAGAGGTAGGAGTTAGGTGGATGCCATGAACCTGTCAAGGCGGACATGTAGATCGTGGGCGCCAGAGTAATAGGAGTAGACCCGCGCTCCGGGGTTGCGCGATCTCCAGACATCATGGAGGTCCCACTGCGCAGCCCATCCAAGCAATGCTTTTTGTGGCGGCCCGTGTGGGCGCATTAAGTGTGGGTGGGGAGGAGCGGTCCAGTGTCGTGTCAAGAGTGCAATTGTAGTCCCCGCCCAGTATCCATGGAATTGCGTGCCAGGTCGCCATTGCAGTGGAGAGGCGCGTCAGGAAAATTCCCTGATCTATATTAGGGGAGTATAGGGATACCAGAACCTCCTGTTGCCCATCCAGTCTGCCCTGCACAGCAATGAATCTACCCTCCTGGTCTATGGTGGTATCGGTGGCTGTCCAGGGGGTTCCAGGACGAACCCATATAAGTGTGCCGCAAGCATATGAGGAGTAGTCCGTGGCATAAAGTTATCCATGCCATCTGCGGCGTAGTGCGTGTACCTCGGTCTTATTCAGGTGCGATTCTTGGAGCAGTGCTATGTTTATCTTGTGTCTTTTCAGGTATGAATAGATCTGGTAGCGCCTGGCCAGTGTGTGCATTCCCCTGACGTTCCAAGTACATATTCGTATTTCAGCCATATCTACCAGTTGTGTGATATCTCCCATCCCCCCCGCATTTCAACACTCCGCGTGCGGTTCCCCACCAAATCCAGTGTCCCATTCTTAACGCAAAAAGGTTACCAGTCTTAAACACACTGTGGAACAATCTTCACTGGTACGGAGGGGTAAGGAAGGGAGGGAAAACATATGGCCTCAACATGGCAACAAAATCGAAAATACCAAAAGGTCGGCTACACAACATGTCGCCGTCCAAACGCTCTAATGAGCTCGTAAACTATACAGTTCTAGGGGGTATCGTGTGACTTATTCGAGTGAGAGTAGTAGTTACAGTGTGGTTCGTGGGGAGTGTAGCATCCCTCCCGGGTGGGTAAAGAGGCCGTTGCTGTCTGGCGGGTGCCCAGGCCTCGCCGCTCGGCATAGTGTCAGTGGTTTGCCCCAAGTGTCAGTGGTGGGGGGTAGGGCCCCCGGGGGAGATCCCCCTTCTCCAGCAGCTAGGGCAGTAGCGGCAAGTATATGCAACACTGCAGTCTTGTCTCTGGTTCTTGCCAGTGAGTGGTCGGCTCGGGTGTAAAAAGCAAAAGATTACTCACAGTGTCTGGTGCATTCCCGGTCCCTCAGGTTGGGGAGTCTGCATCCATAGATAGGCGCACAGCTTACCTGTGAAGGGGTGAGCAGCTATACAGGTCCCCAGCTGCGTCCGTGCTGCATTCCGGAGGCGTAGCGGTTGTTTGGCCCCCCTGGTTAGCCGAAAAGGTCTGTTGTCCGAGGCGTAACTTCTGGAAGCTCCTCGGAGCGCTGGGTGTCCGGTAGGCCGTACACCGCTTCATCGTCCATCAGGGATGCGGTCGGGCTGGCATTCGGGTGTGGTGATTGGGATGGTGAGCTGCTATTTTCCACCACTTTGCGTAGGGCGTCTCGTTGGTCCTGTAGAATTTGATCCATGGGTGGAGAGTGTGTAGCCGCTTCTCGATTCTGTGGGCTCCTCGAGTCCGTTCCGTGGTGGTGGTTCCTTGTGCCTTCCTAGGTGCGTCCGGTTGTCCTTCATCTAGCCAGGCCTCTGCTTCCTCCGGGCTTGTGAAGAAGCGTGTCTTATCCTGTGCGACAACTCTAAATTTGGCCGGGAAGAGCAGCGAGTACTTGAGATCCGCTTTGCGTAGGCGTCTCTTCACTGCCAGGAATGAGTGTCTCTGTACTTGCACAGTGTAGTCGGGAAAGAACATCACTGTAGCATTGTCTATTTTGACTTCCCCCAGCTTCCTGGACTCGCGTAGTATCGCATCGCGGTCCCTGTAGTTGAGTACACGGAGGAGGAATGGCCTGGGGTTCGAGCCAGGTGGTTGCGGTCTCGTGGGCACGCAGTAGGCCCGTTCCACCACGAAATAGGGTGAGAGCGCGTCTTCCGGTAGCAGGTCACGTAGCCAGTCCTCTACGCGGTGAGCAGGATCTGTCCCTTCCCATTTCTCCGGAATGCCCACCAGGCGGATGTTGTTCCTTCGCGCCCGTCCTTCCGCATCCTCAGCGCGGTCTTCCAGAAATTCCACTCTGTTTAGGAGATCCTGTATGTGTTTATCCGCCTGGGTTATCTTCGGTTCGATGGTTGTCACCGCGCTCTCCAGCGTCGTGGTGCGGTCTTGGAGTTTTTTGTGGTCGGCCCTAAGGTGGGTCAGGTCAATGGCCACTCCATCGATCCTGGTCTCCAGGGAAGTGCGTGTCTGTTGGAGGGATTCTTCCATCCTTTCCATGGCTGCCAGTACACTGTCCAGGTTCGACGCCACTTGCTCCGCGTCCATCTTGGGTGCCGCTTTCGTCTGCTTCCCCTTCGTCAACGCAGTCCCTAATCCAGAGCGTGATCTCACCTCTCCAGACATGGGCCAGGCAGGGCGTGCAAGCGATCCCCGCTATCAGGTGGAGGAGAGGCGGCAGCGTGGAGCGTGTAGTCGTTGAGGGAGGATAATCTCCGCAGGCTCCAGGCTACCCCTGTGTGGAGGGGTGTAGTCTGTGCAGCCGCTCAAGGGTCTTAGTCGCTGGCCTCCGGGTGGTGTGTAGTGGGCACCTTCCTTTGCAGTGGCTGCTACCCCAGGCCTCAGGGGGCGAGTATCTTGCAGGTGGGTCATGAGGTCTGCCCGCAGCTCGGCCCGCGCCCGCTAGGCAGGCGAGGTCTGGGGCGTCCAGGCGCGTAGGGCTCTTCAGTCCGTCCCCTGCGTCTCATGAAGTTCATATACTTTAATTTTTCTGGTTTTTGGCGCCAGCGTGGGGGGGGAGCGCGTGGGCGCCCCTAGCAACTACAGCCTCTCTCCAGTGTCCCCGCCCGTGTCCGGGCGTCACCTGTAGCAGTCTGTGGCTCCTCAGTGGGTACTGCGTGCAGGGGGGGGGCTCCCAGGTCCTGGGGGGTGTGGGGATTGCGTGTCCGGCCCAGGTGTCTCGCGGCTGTTGTGTCTCCCAGCGCGGGTCCCTGCTCCTGGGTGTGTGCGGTGAGGACAGCGCACGACGGGGGCAGTCAAGGGTGTCGTCTTCTCCTCGGCGCCGCACCTCCGGTGTCAGGCCCCCGCTCAACTCCGCCCCCGTGGAGCTCCTCAGGTCCGCCACAGGGCAGGGCCACCGCCTTCCACCGCTCTCCATCGCCTCCTTACGCTCCCTCAGGGGTCACAGGTGCCGCTGCCATGGGCGGGGTAAGGCATAGGGTCAAGTCCAGCACCGACAGGTATCGCCCAGTCGTCCCCGCAGGTCCGCGCCGGCATCGGCGCAGGCCGCACGCCAGGGCCTAGCAGCCCGCCAAAAGCCGCGGCCTTGCCCAGCAAGGCCTCCCAGCCGGGTTGCGGGCAGGCCGGCGTCAACGCGGTCGGCGTCCTCAGAGCGGAATCCCGTCACCGATTCTCACCAAATTCAGGCTGCAGGCGGGAAATGAGTGCGGGTGGGTCCGCCAGCAGTTTCGGGCCAAAAGGATAATTGTGAACGGAGAAAGGACCCGGGGTAGGGGAGCTTAAGCTGGAGCTCTACCCGGGTGCGTCCATCTCCATTGCGCGCTAAGCCACGCCCCCCATATGTGTATACATTTATATATATATTTTCACTGAAAATACCATAGGCTTCAGGCAAGTTATAGTTAGAAATTAGCATTTAAAAAACCTTAGAAATACACTGAAAAAACCATAAGTTTTAGGGAATGTAATAGTTAGTTGGAAATTTCACTGAAACAAAACCATAGTGAAGTACTGCAAAAATAACATAAAGGGCTTTACCTACCAACAGCCCAAATCCCATTACTAAATAATCAGTCAGTTGGCAGTGAAGAAAGTTCAATCATTTATTAAGCAAAATACTCCATAGAGGAGCCTCTCTGTCCTCACCCATCCGGTGCCCAGAGAAGACTGCTGGCTTACAGTCAAAACAGAACATATATACTTTCAGATCAACACATGAATTCACTGTAAAATGTAAAACACCACTTGGCCCCCTAGCTCCAGGTAGGAACCATATATGGCACAGCTTTGATAGGAACAAAGGCATAGCTATCTATTACTGGGGAGGGCAGGGAGGGTGACTCCCTTTCATCTCGATACCCGGGAGTGTAGGCACAGCGCCTCCAGGAATGTGCTTATCGCACCTAAAGCCAGATGCAACCTTGAGTCTCCGGAGAGCAGGAGAACAGTTTACTTTCAGCTGCTCTCAGTAACTCAAATTAACTGGGACCTGACAGCTGCTGGAGAGGAACAGGTGATCACAGCAAGATGGCGTCTGTCTAGTTCCCGGCCTACTCCATTAATGGGACAAATTGAAGAAGGATAACCCTTTTCCTACCAACTAAATCATATGTGGGTTATGTTATATACATATGAAGCACAGAAGATATAGATACATCATGCTCACACAATATACTTGTTCTGACACTCCGGTATATATGAGAAAACCTAATTTTTATCCCTCAGAACGTCCCTTTTAGCATGATGTAGCTAACTAAAGCAGTTCAGTCTTCGAATATTCTCTCTATCAGTTCCATTGAAACTAACAAGTTGACATTCCATTGCCTGCAGAGGGGTGAGATCACCACTACCTTGCCCAAAACCATTTTTCATTAAATCAATCATTTCACTGAAAGCCAAGGAGATTTCATCAGGAAAATACAAATTGAAGCCTAAGGCCTAGGTCAACTTATACTGTTGGATAACATGTATAAAATAGTATCGTTCTACTTGATTATATGCAGATATCCGGATACATATCCAAATAATGACATTCCATGTTATATATGTCTGATTGATTCAACTAAATACCCACTTTATTACACAAAAAATACTTATTTGCTCATGGGAAACATTCTGCTAATGGAGAGACCTGGAGTACTCAGTGATGGTGAACCTTTGGAAACCCTACATTTCATTTTCTTATCTAGCCAGGAAACATTCATGCTTCCCCATTACATTTAGGCAAGTACTTAGATGCACTATACATTTTTCTCTGTCCTTCTCTCAGAATCTAACTCTAATGCAATGCACTGTACTCCAGGACACCTTCATAACCTAATTTACTAAACCTAGGGTGTAATAAATATATATATATATATACACCACCATAATTAGGCCTCTCAACCTACACGCATATGCAGAAATAGGGACAAATGGGAAGCAATCCATGGGCCCTACAGCTAGTAGATACTATCATCACTCCATCTGTGTCAGTTCTTGTGTGGAATCAAAACGGGTCATAGATATACTCAGGTGAGACAGTGGCGATCCTTATCAATGCTCTCAGCTGAAATGGGGATACTCTTTATCAGAGTAAGGAATTGATGCTATTCTACTAAACAGAACACTACTTTAAAACAATGCCAGCAGAACAGTAAGAACAGTCACACAAATTCACTTCTGGTGGACCATTTTGGATGCTAGGGGCAGAGCCACTTCCTCTCCCATGGCAATTCAGTCATATTGGGAAAATATCTAACGCCCACATTATATAATTGTACTGGAATCACTTGTGCAACTATGCCCAAAGTCCGTTCTAAGCCTCTTTGGTAAGCTTCTATCGTCCATCAAATCTGCTTCCATTGTCTTCTTCCACGTTGGGCCTCTCGCTCCAGGCCTTTCCATGAAAATAGTGCTTCTTAGTATCTGTTGGAGTGCCCTCCTGGCAAACACTTACTTGAAAGTCTCAATGTCTCAAAGCAGTGCACCAATGTTTCTCCTCTGCGGCAGGCACTACAGATATCGTGCTCTTCGTTGGTTGTGGGCTCAGATCATATCGTGCAGACCCAAGTACTGTTTAATCAGGAAAGAGCAACAGACTTTCACGTTCAGCAACACCCTCAGGCTCCAACACTTGTTATTCAGTGTCAGAGGACGCTCAGGCTGCTCTTTCATTTTATTTTTCCTTTCAACATGGGTATCACAAATGTAGTGCCTTTTGCCAATCTTGGATCCTCTGGTGCACTGCCCTTCTATTGGAGCAAAGAAAAGGAGATGGGGTGGCCAAAACCTAGATCAAGGGGCTCAAGGGACCGCGCGCTGTCAGTGGTTACCAGCACATGATAGGTAGAAAACTGAAGCCTCAACCAGCCCTGCCATCAACAACAGGGATCCATCTCTTTCAATCATTTTGCACTGAAACGCTTGTTCTGTAGTAAACAGGTAACCAGATTCTCCTTCTTCTCTGATGTCCAACGCCGTCTGATGGAGCAAGCACAATGCTTTGGAGATGTCATCGATGACGGGCTGGCAATCGTTGTCCAGCCTTGCTACTTTCTAGGTGCTGGGAATGTAGGTCCAAGACATCCGCCTCTCATCTGTAGCTGTCACTGATGGGAGTTAGGATTCTTCTTTATCATTGTTCTGCAGGTTATTATGAATCTACCTTTTACTCTGGAAGATCCCACAGAACCTAGTGATGTAGGCAATGTGATACAGTTGTTAGTTTCCTTCAATTTAGCTCAAAAACAATTTATTGTATTTAACAATGGGACTGCAAGCAGGTGGCCTGCAATCTCCAAGGGAGTGGCCCGACGCCATGGGACAACTCTGGTCTAGAATACACTATCACTCTCATAGAATACCAAGGCAAAGACAGTGCTTCTAGTCTCTTCAATTGGGTACACTTCATTATCCTCACTAACTTATTACCTCTGCCATCTAAGGGTAGATAGCTACATGGGAATTCTATCTGAATGTATTTCCTTACACATAGTGGCATTGTCTAATGGGGTAAACATCTTTTGAATTACTACATCTGTGTGTTCCTACATTCCTTGTCTAGAACACCTCAAAAAGGGGAAACACAATGATACAAATTATCAGGGGCATGCAGATACCTCCCTTTAATAATAGTGCATCAGGTGCACTATGCAATAAACAGGCTAATGATAAAAATGTGGAAACAAAAGACAAGAACTGGAGAGTCCTTTATTTCCACGATTAGAACACATCTGATCCCACCAAAAATCAAAACAGCAGGGACAAAAGTGTAAAAACCAAACTAAAATAGGCATTGAAAATATATCATGTTAAAAAAATTTACTTTAAGTATCCCCTATTGAGGTGGAAAACTTGTCTACTATAATAAAAGATCTTATTGAGTCAGTTAATCAGTCCATCACTACTCTGACAGTCAGACTGGAAAACATCGAAGAGGGCAAAAAAAAAATTCTTGAAAACCAGTCTACTCATACAAAGAAATTTATACATAATATGGGGTCCCTAGTACATCATTGCAGTCTGGGAGTGTGAACTTGAACAATACACCAACAATAATAAAAGGGCTGACTGGTGAAAGGAATACGGGGAAAAGAAATGGGACTGGGACTCAGCTAAAATCCCCAATAACTAGGCACAATGCGACATCGATTGGGGAGAGGCGACAAAATAAAAATCTATAGGAAGAACAAGAAATTACTTGAGTGATAGTCAGGCATGTGACACAACACCAAGAGTACGGGCGATACACAAAAGTCAAAGTAGTACACAGATTTTAACTCTACCGCCGGCCGCTACACCATATACTGTAATCTCAGCTAATGTTCCAGTTCCCTCCCAGGGGAAAATGAAACTTGTTTTCTTTTGAGGAACAAAGCCATACATTACCTAGGAAGCAGAACAGGATTAACTAGTGCAATAATATGAGAAATGTTAGGTCACCTTTAGCAAGAGCCACAGATTTATAGTTCATCCTTAGGGTCCAATCAGGGAACATTTAATCAAGGGCTGCCCGTCCCTTAAAGGAAGGGGCAGTAACATGACTAACTGCAGGTGACATACTTTTAATCCTGTAAATCTCTTTTGTTTTCTTTATTTTTTTCTCTTCAATACCATTATAGCCAAATAGACATGCACTGGTGAAGTGTTGTCTGTCATGTTCACAGCATGAAATATTGTATCTGTGAAATTTAGTAACCAGAACAAGTCCAACCAACTGTTGCGTAGTGATGGGCATCTTCATGACCACCCCTTCACAACACAGGGGAGCTTGTAATAGTATCAAAAGTAAAATTGTCAAAACAACGCAAAAACAAAAACGTACATAAAATTAAAACACACATGCCAAGCCATCAGGTATACTTGCTGTATACCAAGCACAGAAAGCATTGACAGATTACAATAGCATATGTAAATGAGTGGTGATGCACAACACTATGTTATGCACTTTATGCACAGTGAACCTGCAGCCCAAACACCAATAATCTGTCCCGCCTAATTTGTCAGGCTTAAAATTAATATTCAATTTCCTTACTTTCCCCACCCCCCTCTGACAGCAGGCCACCAAAGAGCTGACCGGCTGTCAACACAACTTACTGTGTCGCTTCTGACACACAGGAACAGCAGGAACAATTCATAGAAAAACAAAATGCACAAAAATGAAAAACACACAAACGTTTCTTTTCAAAGAAGTTATGCAAAAACACATCTGTTTCAGCACACTGCTGACAGCACCCTCCTTTTTGCAATTCGCACATTGATTAGGTCCCACAGGGACACATGGAACACTCGTTCCACCACCTCGTGGTATGGACCATTGCTGTTGCGTTTGCTATTGATCCCTGCATTTTCACTACTTTCCTGCACCTACTGTAACATTCTCAGTCCGTTCTAGTCTTCTCTCACCCTGATTTCCTGCCTATACCCATTCAGGGCGCTCCTTTCACCATTATCCCTTCACAACTATGACGTCTTTTTCAAACCAACTCACGTGTCCAACTGTAGTCTTGTCAGCCCTAGAATCACCCAGAACAATCCATGAATGATCAGTGGGCAGAAGCAAAAATACACAACACACAAAAGAGAGACATTTCACATAACACACAAAAATATCAACTGTAACTTTTAATCAGGAGACAAAACATAAAACACATTAACAAAACACAAAATAGAAAATATAAACCTAGTAGTACTTAACTGTAACCATCTTGTCAACTTTGCAATGACTAAAACATGTAAGCATGTTAAGCCACCTTAACCTTGACTTACTAAAAGTAAAACTGTTTCATAGACACTATGGGGTTGATTCTGATTCGGGAGAAACCGATCCGAATAGCCGTTCGGAGCGTTTTTCCCGTACGAATCGTACCCTGCAACGTCCCCAGTACGTAGAACGAAGTACGATTCCTACCAGGAGCTGGACTCCGTACGAATCGTACAGAGACCATACGAATCAAATCCCCGTACGAATCTCCCTCGGAACCCACTGTACGCGACATCTGTATGGTTCGCGGCTGCTTTTTCTGACCCGGCAAGTAAGATTTGTGTCGGGTACGCACCGTACGACCCTTTTTCAACGGGAGCTGAAAACAGCTGTAAAAGCAGAGTTCGCCCCGAAACAGGTACGGAACGCCCCCCCCCGGGTACGGTGCGTACACCCCATGATAGCAGGGGTCCGGTGCGTACCCCTGCAATCTTGGGGTCTATGCACCATACCCCGCGATCTTGGGGTGTACGCACCGTACCCCATGTTCGCTGGGTGTACGGTACATCATCTTACTTTTTGTCTAAGACTTATGCAACATTTTTTAAAAAATAAGGCAACTATGTGGACATTATTCTTCAAAGCAGAAATACAAAAGGATCATTTTCTTCACAGCACCTCTTTTTTAATTTGTCTTGAACAATATTGGAACAGACAGGGCTCCTTAAGTTTCGATTCTCGGCCGCCCTATCTTATCAGAAAAGCTAAAAATAGCACCTCAGCGCTGAACATTCTGAGCTGTTAGCCAGCCACTGTGAGCACTCCTGGCCTCCACCTCTTTCCAAGGCTCACCGGCTGCAAGCATTACACATTTTCATATCAGGGAAACTTTCTAAGCAGTGAGTTCACCTCCTGTTTTACTCGCTCCTATTCCTAGCCACCACTTTACAAACTTCAAGGTCAAAATATGCCTTCAATTTCTGCATTGCGCTCTGCGCTCTTTAGCCCCCCACCTTCTCCTCACTCTGAAGCTGTCAAGTACAAAAAACCCTCCTAATTCTTTCTAATCTTCAATAATTAACCCTATTTAAAAATAAATTTTTTAAAAATACTGTCTCTTTTTAGGGGCCATAATTTATTTCTATTCTCAGATTATTAAAACACTTACTGTGAATAATTCACAGAACATAATAACATAACATACCAGCATAGAACAGATGTTGGTTACTACCCCTCGCAATGGTACTCATTTTATCAGCCTCAAATGGATGAAAGTCTCAGTAGGTCCAGCTAGAGTTAGAACCTACAACCATGATGTTAAACACAAACCTCTGCACCGGGCACGTTGGCTTACTTAGCCACCAAAAAATGGGAACAACCTACAAATTCCAAATGCACACATTTTTGTTCTTAAACTGAACTTTTGATCTGTCCATATTTACTTTTTATTAGTACTTTTGTACATCAAAGTTATCCTCAAATCACAAGGGGTGCTCTTTTTCTAGTTACACCCCTTTCAATAACCTTTTGCGACGCATTAATAGCAATGAAGCCAAATTAAATTCTCTCCTTGACAACTTCACTTCTCCCATTCTCTCACACATTCACAGCCACAATGCATTAACAAAAGTGCGTAATACCATGCTTTACATACATATCATGACTCAGGCTGACCTCAGGCGGGGCAGATTGACTCTCAGCCAAGCGCGTATCATTAGGGCGACAACAACTGCCAAAACAACTCAATTTGCTAACACACGACATGGTGATTGTTGTCACGTATTTCTCATTCAATCATAACAACACACTTTTAAACATTGCAACATATTCAACCTCACTCTAACTCAAACATACATAGAACAATAATATATGTACATACAAAGATATTCAAAATGACATGTCCAAACAAAGAACAGAGCCCGTCGATTCCTGTTCATGGAGAATCAATCAAATTCAGATTCAAGACCAAACAGGTACCAAAATCAGGCAGTCCAAAGACTACCAAGAGACCGTCAGACAAGTATAACCACAGACTGTCTGACAGACCATCCTGCAGTCCCTTCTGGTTCACCCCAGGGTCTATTCTGACTGAGCCTGCTGCCTTAGCATCGCTTCAGATGTATCCCCAAGGCTACCCAGGTACCCCCACAGACCTTTCCGAGACCAGTCCGGCTGGGTGCGCACCACACGTGCCACACCAAGGCGTCCAAGTGAAGTCTCTATTATTCACAAAACAAGTCTGTGGAGCATCTACCCGTGCAACCACAATGCTGCCCCGTCAGACCCCCACATTTCTCCGTGGTACACCGACCACCAAATTCCAGACACAGTTAACTGTTTCAAAAACACTGCTCAACTGCGCATTCCAAAGACACCAAAGACAATTCACTCACCTGGTGAACACAGGTACAATTGCGTATTCTCCACTGCCAACTCCTGAAGACCAACACGGTCAGCTCCTGGGTTACGCCCGTAGGACTCCGGTGAAGGGTCACTAGCAGCTGGGGCTCCCTGATCGCGAGAGCGGAGTAAGTCAGAATCTCTGGTCAGTCCAACCCTCGACCAGAGCTCCCCTTTCTTTGTCCTTTTCTACCCAGTTACGGGAGGACGACCCCAACGCGGAGTCCCTTCGTGGTCTGCCAACTGAAGTACTGCAAAAATAACATAAAGGGCTCTACCTACCAACAGCCCACATCCCATTACTAAATAATCAGTCAGTTGGCAGTGAAGAAAGTTCAATCATTTATTAAGCAAAATACTCGATAGAGGAGCCTCTCTGTCCTCACCCATCCGGTGCGCAGAGAAGACTGCTGGCTTACAGTCAAAACAGAACATATATACTTTCAGATCAACACATGAAGTCACCGTAAAAGGAAAAACACCACTTGGCCCCCTAGCTCCAGGAAGGGACCATATATGGCACAGCTTGAATAGGAACAAAGGCATAGCTATCTATTAATGGGGAGGGCAGGAAGGGAGACTCCCTTTCATCTCGGTACCCGGGAGTATAGGCACAGCGCCTCCAAGAATGTGCTTATCATACCCAAAGCCAGATGCAACCTTGAGTCTCCGGAGAGCAGGAGAACAGTTTACTTTCAGCTGCTCTCAGTAACTGAAATGAATTGGAACCTGACAGCTGCTGGAGAGTAACACGTGATCACAGCAAGATGGAGTCTGTCTAGTTCCCGGCCTACTCCATTAATGGGACAAATTTAAGAAGGATAACCCTTTTCCTACCAACTAAATCATATGTGGGTTATGTTATATACATATGAAGCACAGAGGATATAGATACATCCTGCTAACACAATATCCATGTTCTGACACTCCGGTATATAGAAATTCCCCCTTTATAGTTAGTTCAGCTAACTATAACTTGCGCCCCCGCAATGCATTGCCGATGACATCTCATATTACATCACTCATGACATGGTCAGTGACATCACTCATGACATCACTGATGACATCTCAAATGACATCACTGATGACATCAGCCAGTGACTGTGTGTTTCTGTAAAGTTTAAATATGTTTAATATATATAGGGAAAGGCGTATTGAAGAATGAGTGGGTGTAGAAGGTTCTGAATGGATAATTTAGTAGGTGTGTGACTGACTCTATAAGTGAGTGATTAAAAGTATCTTACTGAATGCATGGGTTAGTGAGTAAACTGTGTGAATGTCTGTATCCGTCTGTCTGTTGGTGTGTAGGCGGCTGCATGGGTTTGCAAATAGCTACATGAGTGTCTATGTGGGTTATTGATTGGTTGTCTGAGTATCTGTGTTAGATTTGGGGGTCTCTGCTTGGCACAAGTAAGTACTTGTGACAAGCAGGGACCCTCTCCTCTAGTCAGGGCAAGGGATTTACTCTTTAAAATAACCCCTGCTCACCCTCTAGGTTGCGTGGCGCGAGTAGACAAGGCTAATCTCAGAGCATTATTGGTTAAGCATTTATGATTACATACAGTAATTCAAGAATACACCACAAATGGACATCAGTCAAGTTTTATATCAAAAATAGGTTTCTTTTATATAGGTATTTCAAGCAGGCTTAATACAAGACCCAGATAATGTTTTAAGTCAGGCCACAATACTATTCAGCAATCAAAATAAGGATTCTGGTCAAAATGCATAGTTCTTGGTTTCTGTGCACATTGCGCACTCTTGTTCGACTCTCAGTGTTGAAACAATGTCAGAAAAAGTATTAATCACACATTGCCGACTCCTGGGTCATTGGCGTACACTCTGTAGCACCTGTTGATGCAACAATACCTTTTGCGAGGTGGAGTCCGGTTCGTAGGTGGCGTCCGGGACTTGCGGGCACCCACAAGATGCTGGGGGCTCCTTACGAGGCATACCCCGGCTCTGGCGGCATCTCAGTGCGAGGCAAAGAGCGGGGGGCCTCAAGGAGCGGGGCGGGCAATGTAGATTGACAGGCGCGGTCACGGCATATGAGCCATACCTCTGGTTCGGGGGCTGCTGGGGAAAGGCAGGCGGCGCGGCACGAGGCAGCCGGTACGAATCGTACATGCAGGCTCTCTCTGTGCGGCGTGGTCCCGGGAAACCCAAGTGCGATGCGAGATGGTGTGGATGCTTCATGCGTACGGGCCTTCCTGCAATCAGAAAAGCACTACGGTCAGCTTCCAGCGGTGGGGGGCAGCGATGCGAGCAGTGTGGCTCGTGAAGGGGCAAAGTGCAGCAGAGAGCGGGCGGCCCAGTGGAACGTGCAAGGATGGCTCAAAGCTTGAGCAGGCTTACACGATGCAGGGGCGGCCAGGCACCAGCGTCACGGCAAGGAGGGGGAACGGGGCGCACTGGGGATCGCAGCTCCAACGATAAGGAAGCCCCAAGCTCAGCAGCAGTCAGCGAAGGCAGGAGGAATACAATAATCCTGGGACTCCGTTCAGTGGGCAAGCTCACCCACAAGCCCTTGGAGATTAGTTTGAAGCACAGGTTCTGCAAAGTCTTTTTAAGTCTTTTCCTCTCCTTCTTCAGCAAGGCACCCACTGCAGGCCAATCCCACAGGTCAGGGACAGTACTCCTCCTCACAGCTTCTTCCAGGTCCATCTTGTTGGGCAGAGGTTCTTCGTGGTCAAACAGGATCTGATTTCTAAGGAGCAGGGCTCCTATCTTTATACTGCAAATCTTTTGTTCTTTCAGGCCAGGCAGGATTTTGCCTAATCCAGTCCAGTTCCTGAGCAATTTGTTTTGGAGACTCTGGCTTCTTCTTTCAGTGTGCAAGGCAGAGACATCAGATGCTCCCCAGGGGGTGGAGCCAGCATTGTGGTGGCAGAGCACAGCCCTATTCAGAGTAAAGGGGCACTCCTCCCACTCATCCTGGTGTAATCTCTCTATTCGCCACCTGGCATCCCCAGCCTGTCTCCTGGAATTCCTCAGCCCTGTCACTCACAAAAACTAGACAGCAGATACACATCCTAGCAGAGGCGGGCTGAAATAGTTAGGCAAGCAAATACTAACTTTCTAAAAGTAGTATTTGCAAACACAGGATATTAAAATAACCTTTATTAAAAGATGTATTTTATCATTCTGAGTTCAGGCATACTAAACTTGACTTTCTACCATGTTCTCTGAGTCTGTTAGGATTATATGATGTAATAATTCCAGCAGCCTATTCTGGCCTATGGATAACAGGTAGCCTTAAATAGTGAAAAACGAAAATGGTTGTAATTCACTATCAGGACTTGCCACACACATCAGGGCTTGTCCTACCTTATGCTTACAATGCACCATGCCCTTGGGCCTACCATAGGGGTGACTAATATAAAGTTAAGGGAAGGTTTAGGGACTGGCAAGTGGGTGCACTTGCCATGTCAGCATGACAGTACCAGACTGCACACAGGTTCTGCAATGGCAGACCTTAGTCACATTTTACCAGTGCTGCAAGCCCACCAGCAGCATTTGTATTTACAATCCCTGGGCACTCCTGGTGCACTGTACCAGGGACTGACAGTAAATGAAACAAGCCAATCATGGAAACCAACCAATGTATACATTTTTATATGGGAAGCACTTGCACTGTGGCATTGGTTGGCAGTGGCACGGTGCTCTGAGCAGCTAACACCAGCAAAAACACATGAGGCAACAGCAAAAATGGAAGGGAGACCGATGCCAATGGTGCCAGGTCTAACAATCTGTATGGGTGCCTGAGTGTTTTTGTGGGTGGGGTGTGTGTGACTCTGTGCATAGATGTGTGAGTGGGTGATTTACTGGGTGCATGGTTTCAAGAGTGCATCTGTGATGGACTGTATGGGTGGGTGAGTGTGTGTATCGGTGTATTAGTGAGTGAATGTATATCTCAGTGATACATGTGTGAGTAACTACATATGTGATAGGCAGTATAAATGTGTGTTGGAGTTCATAAATGGCTATAAGTGAGAGTGTGTGATTGTGAGAGTTGCTGTATGGATTAGTGTGTGCTTGTATCAGTGATTGTATAAAAGCATAAGAATGTGCTAGTATTTGTATGAGTAATTGAGTTGGTGTGTGTATAACTGTATAGGTGAGTAAATGGCAATGTGATTAATTATTTGCATGACTGACTAGGTGTGTGAGTACCTCTATGTATGATTGACGGTTTGTGAGTGTCTATATAGGTGTATGAGTGCATATGATAATCCTGTACTGAGTAACCATTAGTATGAGTGATGGTATGAGTGAGTGAGTGGATGTGTGTGTAAACCTAAGAATCAGTGAGTGGGTATGTAGTTATTGGTGTTGGAGTGTCTATGGTTTTGAGAATGGCGGTCTGTAATTCAGCGTGGGTGTATCAAAGGTTATATTAGGGTGTGAGAAGATACATCAATTTATCACATGGATGATTTTACCAGTGATGTCATCAGTGATGTCATTTGAGATCTTGTCATCAATGTTACATTAAAACAGCTTCAATTACAACTGGACAAGTACTGCCAGTTTATGCTCTCCTTGGGATTAAAAGTTAATAAGAGCAAGACTTTTGTGATGCATATCGGCCCGAAAGTGAAGAAACCGAAACCTCTTTTTGTAGAAAAGGTTAGACTGGATTATGCTAGGGAATATCTCTACTTGGGTATTCTCATTGATGACCGAATAACCTGGAAACCCGCCATTGTGAGTAAAAAGTTGTTATTTCAGCGAACAACTGCCTCGCTGATTTCTTTTTCTAGGAAACTGGGCAAACCCGCTCCCGCCGAGTTGCTCAAAATCTACCACGCTAAATGCCACAGAGTAGCAACTTACGGTGCGGGAGTTTGGGGCTATGCTCCTTCTGACGAGCTCCAAAAAATTCAAAATGGGTTTTTAAAATACATTCTCGCGCTTTCTCAAAGCGCTCCAATCTACGGTTGCCATATCGAGCTCGGCTTGGATTATCTATCGGATACCATCAGATACCAGCCGATCCTCTTATGGCACCGTATTTGGACTAAAGAGCAATGCCACCTTACACGGTCTCTAATAACTGACTGCTTATCCTTGGCTCACTGGAAAAAAGATTCCATGGTTATTGTATGTTTTTAACTTTCTGAAAGATCTAAATTGTATAATATTTTTTACAGGCCCCTCTTCACTTTTTGATATATCCAGGAAGGCCTTGAAGAATTTGTGTGTAAATCACCTTAAAGATCTACGTTTATGCTCAGAGATAGGCAAACGTACAAATACTCATGTACTGATGATACAAACCTCACCTGGCATTCAGTTGTATTTGTCCTTCTTTCTGTCAAATCACGAAAAGTTTGTCTTAACCAGGTTTCGTTTTGACTCCTTTTTTCGTCTTGTTTCTTTTCCGGGGGTTTCAAACTGGTCTCACGAATTGATTAGATGTCCCTGTGATGGAATTGCACATCAGTCAATCCTACATGTAACATTGTTTTGTAGCTATTATGAGACCCCACGCAAACGTTGGATTATTCCTCTCCTCCGGCAAATGGGCCTGAGAAGATGTAGGCCTGCGCTCTTGGCTTTACAGTTTTTAGAAACTCAATTTGTTGCTAAATGTATAGCCTGTTTTTTAAAAGCATGCTTGAAAATCCGCTTACAATCACCTGAGTTAATTTTGTAATTCTCATCTAATAGATATCAACTGTCTTTTCTTAAATCGAAGCGCTTTTAACTCATTTGTCAGAAATGTGCATGTGATAATCTGTTTTTTAGAAGTTTTGATGTAATTTATTTACTATGCACTTTTTATGATTGTAAAAAATTCAATCGAAATAAAGACTTTTGAAATGAAATGAGATGTTATCAATAGTGCATTGCGGTGGTGCAAGTTTTTAGTTAGCTGAACTAACTATGACAAGGGTATTTCTATGATTTTGTGTGAGTGAAATTTCCAAATAACTATAACTTTCCATAACACCTATGGTTTTTTCAGTGAATTTCTAAAGTTTTTTAAATGCTAATTTCTAACTATAACGTGCCTGAAACCTATGTTTTTTCAGTGAATTTCAAAGGTTTTTTAAATTTCTAATTTCTAACTATAACGTGCCTGAAACATATGGTTTTTTAAGTGAATTTCAAATGATTTTTAAATGCTAGCTTCTAACTATGCCTACAGAGGTAGGACATGTGACGAAAGATGAAAAAACACACAGAAAGGAGCAAATGAAATGCTGAAAGAAGCAACAGAAGTCCACAAAGATGTAGAAAGGTGCAGGAAGAAGAAAGACACATGCAGAAAGAACCAACAGAAAAGCCGAAAGAGGCCTTGTTGTAGAACCATCCTGGACCCACAACCTTTTCAGACGGGTACTGGTGGTAACTGACTCTGACTAACCAGGCCTAGAGCCAGTGCTATGCTAAAAGACACTTAGAATACAGTGAAAACATCTACATACACTAGGGAACACTATGTGTTGGGGTACCCCTGTGATTAGCATGACCTCCTCTGTAAGGCCCTAGTCGATAATAGGGCAGGGGGATTAAAACTACTTCTAAGTCATAGGTGCAGTAATATGCTACCTTAACTAGTAGTCGCGTTTGCAGAGTGGTGGAGAAAGGGTGCTGGTCGTCCGACCAACAGGAATTCTGCTATGTAGCACTTACAGGAGGTACCAGGAGGGATTCTTGGTCCCCAAACTCCCTCAGGACTAAATTGGATTTCATCCCCCATCCCCCTGTCTGCCACGAGGCATGTTTGCAGAGTGGTAGAGAAAGGGGGCCATGTCCTCGGAAGATGTCTCAGCAATCCCACTGTGTGGGACGTACTGGAGGTAACAAGAGGGGTAGTTGGCCCCCAAGGATATCATTGGGGGCCAACTTACCAAACTATTACCTTTAGTCAGTCCCACACAGCAGCACTGGTAAGAACTCGTACCAGCCCACGGCCACTTTGCCCTCCACTCTACAAACGTGCTCCCTGGCACTCTCTTGAATTGGGACTGAAGTCCCCTTCACTGCTGGGCATCCTTTAGGGGCCAACTAGCCTACCTTTTACCTCCAGTAAGCCCCACGCAGAGGGATTGGTGAGAGGTGGACAAAGACCATGCCCCCTTTCTCTACCACTCTGCAAACGCTCCCCTGGCGCGTTGCAAGTTTGGGGATTAGGTCCCCTTGAATCGTGAGGGTCCCTGGGGTCCAACTAGCCCACCAGGCACCTCCAGTAAGCATTACAGAGCTGCGTTGCAGAGAGGTGTAAAAAGGGGCGTGGGCTCTGAACACCTCTCTACAACGCAGCTCCCTGGTGCATACTGGAGATTCCTGGTGGGCTAGTTGGCCCCTAGGGACCCTCAGTATTCAAAGGGAATGAATTCCCTAACTTACAAAGCGCTAGGGGGCACGTTTGCTGAGTGCTGCAGGGAGGGGCAAGTCTAGCCGCGATGCCAGTTTTTTAAAAGGGGGCTATGTGGCCACTCTTCTGTTGCCTTTTTTCAGGCCCTGGGGACCGCATCCCCCAGGGCCTGACCCCCTTTTTTTATTTATATTAAAATGTAAATGGGAGGGGGGATGTGTGGGGCCCAATTTCCCATGGCCAATTCCAGCCCCGGGGACGCCCTCCCCCGGGCAATGGCCACATATTTTTTTTATAGGAACGGGGGGCCAAGTCCCCCTCATGTGGTCTCTATTGGCCCCGGGGACCCATCCCCCGGGGCCGGCCTTTATTTATAAACATTTTTATTTAGGGAGTGGCCCCTCTCCCGGGCCACTTCTGACCCCAGGGACTCCATCCCCCGGGGCCTGGCCACTCCATTGAGGACCGTGGGGGGAGCCCCAATGCCCCCATGGTCCCTGCTGGCTCCCCGCCTCCTGAGGGAGCCGGCATTGCTTTTCCACAGGGGGAGCTGCTAACATGCATCTTCCCATGTGGAAAAGCAATGTGGTTTGTATTTTGAAAGAGAGAGCAGGTTTCCTGCTCTCTCTTCCAAAATCCACACCACAGTTTGCCATGGCAGGGCAGGAGCCTTGCAGCTCCCGCCCTGCCATAGCAAATAGCAGTGTCCCAGGGTGGGGCACCCCGGGAAACTGCAGGAGCCGACCATGGGGGGTGGCGGGCCTCAGGGGCATCACAGGCTCCAGGAGGGGGCTGCATGGGCCATGCCCCCAAACATTACAAAAACAAGCTCCTGGGGGTGGCGGTCCCCAGGCCCTGGGGGTCATTGTGGGACCCCCTGAACAGGCCAAGGGGGTCAGGGTGTTTCTACCCTGCCTCCTTTCCTTGTTTTTTGCATTTGATTTTCTGTTTTCTTGTGACTCGGTTCTACTGAGTCACAAGATGGCTGCCAACACTTTGGAGTGTTGACAGCCAATTATAATAAAGCTTGTGGTCGGGAGGGGGCGTTGTACTACCACGCCTCTATGTATCTAAACCTTTATTTTTAGATTTTCCCAGCAACTACTGAACGGATTTACACCATTTAAGAAAAAAGAGTTCTTTCTGAAACAAGGGCTACTAATATGCCAAATTTGGTGTAATTCCGTTTAGCAGTTCAGGCTGTAACCGTGTCTAAAGTTTTGTATGGAAAATAACATGGAAAACCAAATTTTGGGACCCCCTTTTTTCTAGGCCCCGCTTGGCAAATCACCCTGAAACTTTAAGGATGAGAGCTGACCAGGGCGTGCCACAAGTTTTGAAACTTTCCCGATGATTCGTCAACCGGCGCCCAAGTTATTGGGAAAACATAAAATGCTTTTCCTCTGGAAACTAGGCTCTAACTATAACTACCTACTGGAGACCGCCAGTAAGTAATATATATAATATATACACACAACCATATATGCATGAATATATATATATATATATATATTCAATGAAAAAACCATAGGTTTTAGCCCATATATAGTTAGGGATTAGCATTTACAAAACCTTATTTTACTCGCATAAAACCATTGAAATTCGCATATATAGTTAGATGCGCTAACTATATATCGCGCACCTGCAATCCACTGCTGATGATGTCACATATTACATCATTCATGACATGGTCAGTGACATCACTGATGACATCACTGATGACATCTCAAATGACATTACTGATGACATCTCAAATGACATCACTGATGACATCAATGATGACATCTTAAATGACATCACTGATGACATCTCATTTGACATTACTGTTCACATCACTGATGACATCATTCATGTGATTATACGATGAACCTCTTTAGACTCTGATATAACCTTAGATACACTCAGTGTAAACAGACACTCACAGACTGTCACTCATCCATGGAGTTACTCACACACCTAGTCAGTCATGCAAAGAATCAATCACACCTCCATTTCCTCAACTATACAGTTATACACATCTTACTTATTCAAACATATACTAACACATATTTACTCCCTTATACAATCCCTGATACAAGTTCACAATGATCCATACAGCCACTCACACATTCACTGGCTCTTATGCACAGTTATTTATATATGTAAACTCTCACATGTGCTGTGTTTTACATATGTACTTACTTTGACATGTAGCACTGAGATATCCATTCACTCACCAATACACTCATGCACACAGTCAACCGCCCATGCAGCTGTTTCCACATGCACTTTTGAACCCATACATCTAGTGAATCAACTGCTCACACATCTATGCACAGAGTCATACACCTCCCAGCCACCCCCACACACACTCAGTCTCCCATACAAATACTTGGGCAACCAATCAATAACCCATATAGTTACTGATATAGCTACTGATCAACACATGCAGCAGTTTACAGAACAACAGACATAATGATGCACAAATTAAGACAGTTTAGTCACTAACCCATGCACTCAGTGAGACATATTTGATCACTCACTTGTACAGTCAGTCATGCACCTACTAAATCCTTCATCCAGACACTTATACATCCACTCATTCTTCAATATGTAAGACATATTTTAACTTCACAGAAACATACAGTCACTGGCTGTTGTCATCAGTGATGTCATCAGTGATGTCATTTGAGATGTCATCAGTGATGTCATCAGTGATGTCCCTGAGCATGTCATGAATGATGTAATATGTGACATCATCAGCAGTGGATTGCGGGTGCGCGATATATAGTTAGCGCATCTAACTATATATGCGAATTTCAATGGTTTTATGCGAGTAAAATAAGGTTTTGTAAATGCTAATCCCTAACTATATATGGGCTAAAACCTATGGTTTTTTCATTGAATTTCAATGGTTTTTTAATAGCAAATATCAAAAGCTGTCAAATGTCAAGTACATGATAGGTAAAAACATTTTCGTGTTTATGCACGCTGATGTGCTTTGAACGCTGTCCCCCCCCCCCCTCTTTTCTCTTAGCAGTACTCTCTCTTTGCAGATAGTGAAGGGTAGTTAACGCAGGCCTTTGCCCCCGTTGTAATCCGTCGTGCCTGCTTCTCTCTCTATTTGATTGATTGCTATCCAAGCATTTACTGTTTTAGAATTGGTTCTCTTTGGTTCATTCTGTATTTACAAACAAGCACAGAGTCGCAATACTCTGTTTAGTCTTTGCAGATAGTGAAAAATCGTTTAAAAAAACAAAAGGAATCGAGCAAAATCAGTAGGCCACTAATGGGATCTGTTTTTGACCTCGCTAAAATAGAAACATTAAGAACAACCCCTCATGAGAAATACGAAACTAGTGAGATGAACTTAGCTCCACACCATGATGGCTGCAAGACAGCTCGGCTCCGCCACCCACCCCGCCTAAAATAACGACAAACCCTATGCAAATATTATAAATATATACAACACACCAGCAAAGTAACAGGGTAAAACGTTTTATTAAATAACTATATACATGGCAGCCTGCTGCAACATCGATCCAAATGCCTTTTGGTGACTCTTCCATTGTGAACATTGTCCCACAATCCGTTTGACCTGAAACGATTACACAAATAAAACATTTGTGAGTTTTAAATTTCCGGAGAAGTATAATTCACCAATAGTTTTCTCTGTAGATCTTTTTCCATTAACAATCCCAGTTCCATCACCTGCGCAGGATATCACTACTGTTAGTTGTCATTGTTGCTTCTGTTTTAATAAAAAATGTTTTACGGTGTTTACTGTTTTTGTTGCGATGTATATATTTATAAGTTATTAAACTGTTATAATCCTACTAATTTTTTTATCGATTATTGCTGTTTGAGATATTCCCTGTCTACAAACAGAGAAGAATAGAAATATTCTGTCTCTCTTTGCAGATAGTGAAAGATAGGTAATGCAGACTTTTGTCCCCCGTTGTAATCCGTCATGCCTGATTGATTGATTGGCTGGACATTTATTGTTCAAGGAATAGTTCTTTTGAGGTACTCTCTGTTTGCAAATAACGTGGAATAGAAATATTCTGTCTAGTCTTTGCAAGTAGTGAAGGAAGGGTAATGCGGACCTTTGTCCCCCGTTGTAATCTGTCATGCCCATCTACTCCCCACTGATTGAGAAACTAGTTCCACCAGGACCATTTATTAGAGGTACATCATCTGACTCAACCGGAGAGAACCCCTAATAAAGAAGACATATGTAAAATACGAAGTAATCCCTGTATCCTGTTAAACAGAAACTTTAGCATGAAGCACACTTGAAAAGGAAAGGAAAGAAATCGAACAAAATCAGTAGGCCTCTGATGAGTTTTTGACTTCGCTAGAAATAAGAAACATGAAAGTGGTGAAAGAAGCCAAGCTTGACGTTACGGCAGCCACAAGGTAGCTAGGCTCCGCCACCCCCCCACTGCTCCAAGCATGTCTGTCCCACCGCCCGCCACGCCCAATAACGGTAACATGAAATAAATACAAATCAGCAGATACCTACCCCCATTCCGGAAACTCCCGAAGTGCAACAGGTTCGCGGCTACGCCCATCCGGAAGACGAGGCCTTCGGCACGTGTAGGGCGAGTCCTGCTGGCAGCCGTCAGCCGGGGAGGTCATCCCGTAAGGTGGGCCAGGAGAGGAGCCGAGGCCGACGGGATTCTTCTTCTTTCTTAGATAATGGCTGCGACAACGGGGGGGGAATGTCTTGCACATGCCACCGACCCCCCCCCTCGTATCTCCTGGTCTGGCCCCGGCTTGATATGAGCTCCCCGTTCGGGCCTGAAGCGGCGCCCTGCAGGCCACGGGGGGGGATGTCTTGCCTCTGCCTCCGACCCCCCCCTCTTATCGCCTGGTCCGGACATCACGGATATCAACGCCAGGTGTCGGCGTGGGGTGCGCTGGGAGGGAGAGGCGACGCGAACAAGCCTCTCCCACCCCCACAGGTGAGGGCCCCTCGGCTGCACCCCCAACGCTCCACTCACCCAACAAAAGGGTTCCTCCACTCTTGCGATACAGCGACGCTGCATTCACCGGACAAAAGGGTTCCTCCACTCTTGCGATGCAGCGACGCTCCACTCACCCAACAAAAGGGTTTCTCCACTCTTGCGATGCAGCGACGCTGCACTCACCCAACAAAAGGGTTTCTCCACTCTTGCGATGCAGCGACACTGCACTCACCCGACAAAAGGTCTCGTCCACTATTGCGAGGCAATGATGCTCCGCTCACCCAGCGGGGGTCTCGTCCACTGTTGCGGTGCAACGGCGCTTCTGAGTTCAACTAGAAAATGAGTCCTGCATCCAGAAACTTTGAAGATTCTATAAGAGCCACGGGGGCCCCCGACCCCCGATGGGGAATGACTGCCATGATCACCCACGGAACGACCACGACGTAGCCGCGGGACGTCGGCGCGCTCATGCCGGCGCCGGCCTCAGTCTTGAAATCACCAAAATCCTGCAAGACTACCAACTTGATCAGTTCCGGTGGGACACCAGTATGACCCGGGAGGAGAGATTTTTACCTCCCACCCCTCTTTGACTAATGGTTCATGTCGCCAGTCCCCTCTACTACCCTTCAACGAAAACCTTTAGACTGCCGAAAGAGGTCCCGGTCCAACCATGAGTTGGTGCAGACATTTTGACTATACTTGGACCTTCCTGACCTCACCCAAAATGGCGCCGGTACAAATGAAACTATTGTGCCCCGATTGCTCAGCCTTGATATCATGAGATATGTATGCAGTTTTTAGCACATGAATTGATATGGGATAAGACTGAATATATGTTCGGACAATTAATTGATCCGCGATGGGTATTGATTATACGTTCGAACAATAAATTGACATGGGACTTGTACTGATTACACATTCGGACAATGAATTGATATTAAGTTCTAATGCATCATTGATTACTGTATTTATTGAAGGTTAGAATTGTCGACACTTTTGGTACTTGCTCACAATGAATTATCGATATGATTTTGTAGCACTTGTCGCACTTTTTACTGATTATATATTCGGACAATGAATTGATCCGGGATGGGTATTGATTATAAGTTCGAACAATGAATTGACATGGGACAGGTACTGATTACACGTTCGGAAAATGAATTGATATTAAGTTCTAATGCATCATTGATTACTGTATTTATTGAAGTAATACTGATCTCTCCGCATGAAATTAATTTTCCACATGCTACACAAGTCAATCTCATCTGCCCAAAGTTCTTTTGCAGATTTGGGACCGTTTCCCTTGCCTCTGACTCACTTATTGCTAAGTCATTGGTGGATGTTTTTGCCGGTCGGGGGTTATCCCCCAAATCTCGAAGTTGTGCTTTAGAATAATTAAAAGGGTGCCACCTCTCCATGTGCCGATGCATGGTATGATTACCATAGCAATATTTTTTTTCGGTCCCTCTCGAGAGGTTTTTTTTTGCAGATGAGGCAGGTAACGAACCTGGCTTTAACTTTCTTTTCATGAGAAGGAAAAGAAAAAAATTGCCAGATAAAATTCACTTTCACATGGGACGTTCTTGGCATTTCTTTTAGTTTTTTAATGTACATGTTCATAAAACGATTAAACAAATGAAACATTTTTGAGTTTTAAATTTCCGGAGAAGTATAATTTACCAATAGTTTTCTCTGTAGATGTTTTTCCATTAACAAACCCAGTTCCATCACCCGCCCAGGATATCACTACTGTTCCCCATGTCATAAAACCTTAGGATGTTCAATAACTGAAACAGCTAATATGGGTTTACTTACAGGGGACATCTTTTGTTCTGTTTTGTAAAGTAAAACTATTGTGAACGCAAGTATTATACATAGTAAGTGTTTAATATAGCATTTGTCAGTCATTGGTTAAGCAGCTAGGACCTGTTCACTCTTGACACCCCAGGTGCTGTGTATGTTGCACTATAGTGCTGCATTGGGAATACGGACAACCCTATTGATGTTGATTTTTCATTATTGATTATTGTAAAGAAATGGCGACTCCCCCCTTTAGCAGATTAGCTAAATCTTTGCTTAATTTGGGCATAAAAGTTATATTATTGGAAGTAGATGGTTATAGTTCTGGTTAATTTCCATTCAGAATGTCCTACACAGCACCACTCTAGGTAAATATGCTGCCTTGGGACTATTCGCACAACAGACCGCTACTGACCATTGTTGCTTCTGTTTTAATAACAAATTTTTTAAGGTGTTTACTGTTTTTGTTGCGATGTATATATTTATAAATTATTAAAGTGTTATTTTCCTTCTACTTTTTTGTGAGTGCTATATATTTTTAATGTGGCACATCATTGTGAAGACTTTGATGTACAAAAAGGCATCCCTGGAATCTTCCGCTTCAGGCTCGGTCCCACACACCCTCACAGTGAGAATCCCCTCTCCAATCACAATACAGGATGGTTATCAGATTGCAGGAACGCGTGTAGTGTGACGGATCTCATCGGGTGGGGGCCTTGATCTACTGTAACTTCTTTGAAGAGGGGTGATTCTTTTTAGTTGAGGCCATAAACTACATCTGCAGGGCTAGGTGATAGCCTGGGACGGGCCTGGACAATCGGACACAGAGGAAGAGGAGTGTCAGAGGGTGCGGTAGTGAATAGGGTGAAAGGCAGGTGTCGGGCGGGCACAGGGTGTGATTCTCAGAGAAGAACAGCGCAGATGGGAGGAGGTTTCTAGCCCATACATGAGAAAGAGAGCGGGACTGACCAGTGCGTGGGGGAGATGCTTGCGAGGGTGCATACAGTGGGTCTGGTCAAGGCATCTAAAATGGCTGCCATGCTCAACAAAAGTGTGGCATTGCAAAAAAGACAAGATGGCGCAGACAATGTTTATCAATAAGGATTAATTTATAACAATTATTTAAAACAAAATATTTACTCGCAGTGACAACATGGCGGTCAACAGTTCCTGATTTCCATCGAATCGAACGTTAACAGACGTCACGCAACAAAAAAAAAAAACGCTCACGCACAGCCGCTGGAAGACATGTATCAACATATATGAGCCTCCTCAGCCACCCTCAGAAAACAAAAGGGGTCAGGATACGTCTCCCGTACCCCCTTATACCTAGTAATTTAATGAAATCGAAACACAAAATGGCGAATTCACGTTTCGCTACCAGTTTGCGAACCGAGAAGCGCTTCTACCGCGAAAAATCAAATTTTTATTATTTGCCCCACGGGACCCTTTAATAACCCCAACATCATTCCTAGGGGGTCAAGAGAGGTCTACCTAGCCCCCTTTCATTAAATTCCCCCTTCGTTTTTCTCCTCCTCTTGTCTATCGATCCTACCGACAGACAAGATGGCGGCCGCACCGGACTGTTTAGAATGTTGACAGACACCGGAGAGCCAATCAGCTTCGCTACGCAAAGCTCCGTTACGCAAAAAGTACGCGATCTGGAGCGCTATCTGGGACGCTGTCACAGATATACCTGTTTTTTAAACGTTAATTTCTCAAAATCCACTGGAGCACATATATTGAGACCCAGCAAAGGCACATCGGACTAACAGTCCCTATAATTTTGCCAAGTTTCGTGCAAATCCATTCAGCCGTTAATTTGCGAACCGAGAAGCACTTCTACCGTGAAAAATCAAATTTTTTTAATTTTCCCCACGGGACCCTTTAATAACCCCAACATCATTCCTAGGGAGTCAAGAGGTGTCTACCTTGCCCCCTTTCCTTTATTTCCCCCTTCGTTTTGGCCTCCTCTTGTCTCTGTTAATCCTACCGAGAGACAAAATGGCGGCCGCTACGGACTGTTTAGAATGTTGACAGACACCGGAGAGCCAATCAGCTTCGCTTCGCAAAGCTCCGTTACGCGAAAAGTACGCGAACTGGTGCGCTATCCAGGACGCTGTCACAGATATATACATTTTTTAAAACGTTAATTTCACAAAATCCACTGGAGCACATATATTGAGACCCAGCAAAGGCACATCGGGCTAACAGTCCCTACAATTTTGCCAAGTTTCGTGCAAATCCATTCAGCCGTTCGAGCTAAAAGTGAGGCCAAACGCCCTATGGAAATTAACATGGGAAAAACGTGTTTTGGGACCCCCCTTTTTTCTCGGCCCCCCCTTGACAAAACCCCCCCAAACTTTCAAGGGCTGCTCAGAAACAAAATGTGCCATTTTCCTGAAAATTTCAGCCGATTCCGTCCACAAACGCCAAAGTTATTAGACATAGAATTTTCAAAAGTCCCATAGGAAAAAAATCCTAACTATATATACCTACTGGCGACCGTCAGTAGGTAATATATATATATATATATATATATATATATATATATATATATATATATATATATATATATATATATATATATATATATATATATATATATATATATATATATATATATATATATATATATATATATATATATATATATATATATATATATATATATATATATATATATGTCCGAAAGGGTTCCCAGCCAACATCCACGCCGGAACCACACAAAGAGACTCGCACTCCAGGGTCTGTGTTTTCAGATGTCTTTAATGGCGACGCGTTTCGACCAAACGGTCTTCTTCCAAAGCCAACCATAAATAAACAAAATCACCATTTTATGCAAAAAGTGTTCCACACAATAAAGGAAATTGAGGTAGGACTGCTCCATTACTTGGAACTACATTTTAAGTAAACTACCATGAAGGTAGAAGACAGACTGTGCCAAAACGGTCTCAGAATAAAAATTAGAATTAATGATGACAATTTGTTGAACATATAAAAGGGTACAGATTGAATAGTATAAATTAAATCACTATACTATTAATGGTAATTTTACAAAATATTGTGTACTTAAAAATATGGGCTACTTATATGCCAAAAAACAGTTCATTTTTCACTGCACATAACAAACATGTCATTTCAAAATATTGTTTAACCTTTCCTAGACCGCTTGAAACTATCATAGTTTCATATTGAATGCACAGTACTGTTAAGTTATACCATCACGGCCAAGTGGCCTAATTCACAACAACGTTGAAAGTTAACACATCACGGCCAAGTGGCCAAATAATAATGTCGTAAATACTCCAGAATGGTAGTCTTAGTTGCTGATAAGGATTAAAGCAGTCGAACCTACTCTCCATCTAAGGAAGGATGGGGAAAAACCCCCTTATATATAACGGGAGTTCCCAACGTTATATAGGAATCATTTCAAACCAACTAAAAAAGTAAACAAAATTAAAGGGTGAGGTGCTGAAATACTTCTTTCAGCCCTGTGAGCTAAAAAAGTGAACCCTGTGTTGTCTGAAAACTTACCTAGCCAGGTATATCAAGGACAAGCACAATGGTGTGAATGTGAAAAAATAATAAAATCAATGGTATTAGCATGGATACCCTCATTCGGATAGGGGACATTTCATTACACATGATAGATTGTATAATAGTACAAAACCGGACATTTCGGACGGATTGGGCCAAGTAAGGTAACTCTGATCCCATTTGGAGTATAAGGGTACTGATGTAATTGACCCACCTGTGTCAGAGAGAGCCCTCTCTGAGCAGGTTAGTGAGGGAAGGGGGGACAAACACAGACACCATTGAAGAGGGATCTGGGTAACAGAGGGAGTAAGGACACAGTTAGAACTGGTGCAGAGTAAAGGCAGATCTTTCGGCTCAACATAGGGTCTTAGCCAATATGCACATACAGTTCTTCATCTTCGTTCAGACCAAAGGGGTTCATCGAATCCAGGCGGATGATATAGCGGGATTCTAGGACACGTAGTTGTTTGAGACGGTTACCCCCTCTGGGGTTTGCTGGGACCCTGTCGATGCCAAAAAAGGAAAATTGGTTAACATCACTGTTGTGAACACGAAGCCAATGTCTTGCAGTTGCATAGGACAAATCAACATTTCTGATAGCACGCATGTGCTCGAGGATCCTCTTTTTTATAGGGAAGATGGTGCTGCCATCATAGAGCTTTGAACATGGACACATAATTACATAGACACAGTGATCGGTGTTACAGTTCATGAATTTGCCTATACTCTCAGTTTTTCCCGTAGGGAGTAAATAGGACTTCACATTTCGACTGCTAGCACAGGCTTTGCATTTGCCACATTTATAGAACCCTTTTTGTTCTTTGAGCCAGTGTTTCTTTTTTATTGGGCCCTCAAAGTAACTCCTAACAAGCATGTCTTGTAGAGAACGTGCCTTTCTGTAGCTAACCTGTGGTGAACTATTGCTCAATTTACCAATGGTCGGATCACTTTTCACTATGTGCCAATGTTTCTTGAGAATACCTCGTATACTGCCTGCCTCAACATTGTATGATGTTATCATCCTAACATTGCTAGACCCAGAATTCTCAAGATTTTTTGTAACCTTCTTGGTTAGAAGTGATGCCCTATTCCTTGTTTTCACTTTTTCTTTCGCTGTCATAAGTGTCTGGTCTGAGTAACCCCTGGCTCGGAACCTTTGAATCATTTTGCCTTGTGCCCTTTCAAAGTTATAATTGGTGCTGCTATTTCTTTTTGCCCTTAAAATTTCACCATATGGGATGCTTTCTTTTAAACTGTTAGGATGATGGCTTCTAGCATGTAAAATGCTATTTCCCGAAGTGGGTTTCCTGTAAAGGTCTGTTACAATTTCCCCTTCAACTACCCTGACTGTGACATCTAAGAAATCCATCTCCACGGGATCTATCTTACTAGTGAATCTAAGATTCACATCATTTCTATTGTTGTCAAGGAGTAATTTGTTGAGGTCAGATCTCGACCCATCCCAGATCAGGAAGATGTCGTCTATGTATCTGGTGTAAAACACAATATGACGAGTTGTATCAGCATTGTCTTCAGACCACAGAAACTGTTCCTCCCACCATCCCATTAACATACAGGCAAAACTAGGAGCAAAACAACTCCCCATAGCCGTCCCAACTTGTTGTTTGTACCAGGTATTGTCAAACAGGAAGAAGTTGTTAGTAAGGCAAAATTCCAGCATCTCTAAAATCATTTTTGTTTGGTTAAGATGGAAAATCGACCGGTCCCTCATGTAGTGTCTACAAGCATTCAGACCATCACTGTGATTAATGCACGTATACAAAGAGACCACGTCAATGGTAACCATACAGTAGCTGTCCTCCCATCTGATACCCTCAATCTTGGAGATAAAATCAGTGCTGTCTCTACAGTATGAGGGAAGATTCAAAACATAAGGAAAAAGAAAAGTGTCCAGAAAAATCGAAGTATTCTCAAGCAGGCTACCATTTGCAGATACTATCGGCCTACCTGGTGGGTCATCTTTGTCCTTGTGGACCTTGGGTAGCATATAAAAACAGGGGGAAATGGGATGTTGTACATGCAGGAATCTGAACTCGGATTCGGCTAACAGGTCCCTGTCTCTCCAATTCCTTAGTTTGTCATGATAAGTTGAGATACTCAACATGTATTCCTCCCTGTTCGCCCTTCTGTAATTGCCTGACAGCTCCAGTTGTTTCCTGGCTTCCTGTTTGTACAGGTTAATGTCCCACAAAACAACGTTGCCGCCCTTGTCTGAGGGTTTGATTACAAGGCTCCGGTCCCCATTAAGGGTTTTCAGAGCTTCCCTCTGCTGTGGGGTCAGAATATGGGCATGCATATTCTTAGTTTTCTCCCACAGGATAAGCAGATCCCTATTGACAATATCGTGGAAGGTTTCCAGGTTGTCATGGGGGGTGGTAGGATTGAAAGTGGATTTGGGTCTATGGTTAGTGGCACTTCTGCCACCCAATGTTAATCCCATCCTGTTTAAAATTTCTTCATCATCCAAGCCACTCACATCTTCCCCACACAGCTCAAATGCACTCGCCAGACTGTCAACATCTTGTATTTGTAAGATTCTAGACACCTGTGTGCTACAAATGGTATCATTGCTTTTATGTTCTAAGGCACGTTTCTTCTTCAATTCAAACATTTTCATCAATTTCAGTTTACGGACAAAGAGAAACACATCAATCCTTGTTTGGCTGTAATCGAAGTTGGCTGTGGGGCAGAAAGTCAGGCCCAACTCCAAAACCGATTTTTCAGTCTCAGTTAGGATGTGGGAGGAAATGTTTACAATGGTCAAGTTTTGCTCACCCATCATTGTTGCTTGTTCTGTCGCTGCGTTTTCCCATGCTACATTCCTCCTCTTGTGTTGTTTCCCCCCATGCCTTGTTGTCTTCCCCTTGCGTTTCCTCCTCTTCCTCTTCCGTAAGTTCGGTTTGGTGGTCTTGCCCTCAATGTCTGTGCCGACTGTAAAAAATCATATTCTTCCATAGGTTTAAAGGAAAGCAAACTCCTCCCGCTTGTGTCCAGACTTTCTTCAAAGTCCGAATAGTTTTCTGATCCAGATTCGGAAACTGTTACATTCCGTTGTTGTCCCGCAAGTTGTTTAAATTGTTTAATAGCCGCATCGTATTTCTTTCCAAAGGTAAGAATACGCCCACTGGCATAGTCTTGTTTGTCTCTCAAGAACTTGGTCTTTTTCTTCTGTTTAATCTCATTCTCATACTTGTCAAGCCTCTTTTCCATCTGCTCAATGGCTTTGGCTATTTCTTCCTTTGTATCAAGTTTATCCAACTCCGCTTTCAATTTGGCAATGTCTGTAATCACTTGTTCCAGCTCCATGCCTGCATATTTTGACAGCAGGCCAAGCATATTTTTACAGGTGCCTGCCATTAACTCGGACCAATCCTCGATCAGTTTGGGGTGGGGATTTTGGTATGTTGGGGTAATCATAATCCTGAGGCCCCTTGGCACCCTCCCAACTTCTATATAATTGTTTAGTGAAGTCACCTCCCACCACCTATTGATTTCTTTTTTCAAAAGTTTTTCATATTGGAACAGTAACTGCTTCGTTGATTTGTCAGGTGTTGTTGTTATGGTCTCATTGCTGTTCGCTGGTCCTGTGTTTGCCGGTTCACCCTCACAGAACAGGGATCGAGCTTCTTCCATTCTGCCCGCTCGTCGGCTCACTGTTATGGCATTTGCGCTTGTGCTCGCATCCATGCTTGTAGATTCAGCATTTGTGTTAGTTTCACTGCCCGTGATGTTTTTCTGGGTAGTGTTCGCCGCGGCAGCCGCCGCCGCTTTTTGCGAGCCCCTGGTCATAGTTTGGTAAATGAAAATGTCCCGTTTCACTCTGGGGATACCAATGCTTGTTGGTATAAGAACACAGTTCAAAACCCTGCCGCGCCGCTACTAGCGATTTGCAGCGCGGTATCTCTGCCCGTTTACCTGTTCTCAGTCTCCGGTGTCCTGCGAGCACTGCGGGTCCACCGCTTGGAAGCGTTAAACGCGGTAACAAGTCACTCCCGCAGCCCGTCTCCACGATCACACCCCCAGCCGCGGACACAAGCAGTCGCAGTCAATTACCTTAGTTGAGGACAGGCGGTCGGAGCGAGTGATGTGACCCAAGGGTCGGTGTGTTGGAAAAGCTTTTCGGCTCCACTCGCTCACGTCCTATCGAGATTGGTGCAAGTCCCGGGTGCCGAAAACCCGGAAATTTGTCCGAAAGGGTTCCCAGCCAACATCCACGCCGGAACCACACAAAGAGACTCGCACTCCAGGGTCTGTGTTTTCAGATGTCTTTAATGGCGACGCGTTTCGACCAAACGGTCTTCTTCCAAAGCCAACCATAAATAAACAAAATCACCATTTTATGCAAAAAGTGTTCCACACAATAAAGGAAATTGAGGTAGGACTGCTCCATTACTTGGAACTACATTTTAAGTAAACTACCATGAAGGTAGAAGACAGACTGTGCCAAAACGGTCTCAGAATAAAAATTAGAATTAATGATGACAATTTGTTGAACATATAAAAGGGTACAGATTGAATAGTATAAATTAAATCACTATACTATTAATGGTAATTTTACAAAATATTGTGTACTTAAAAATATGGGCTACTTATATGCCAAAAAACAGTTCATTTTTCACTGCACATAACAAACATGTCATTTCAAAATATTGTTTAACCTTTCCTAGACCGCTTGAAACTATATATATATATATATACCAACAATACTAATGAAGGGCGAACAGATTAGCTGTGCTTGCCGCAAGGTTGGACTCACCCTTAAATATATAGTTACCACCAAAAGTAGCACACAGCACTCTCCAGAGGGTTTTTCTTTCTTTTATTTTGGTAAGATTTTGGTAAGCCATCCTTACTCCACCTACGTGTTTCGACCAAACTGGTTTTAATCACGGTACATGGTAGTAGTCCATCTTTGCTTTCCTCTTTCTATACTAAACTCCAAAATTGTCTAATATGATGCCTTATGGGATAAGTAGTTTTTAGAATATAATCACATATTTTTGCAAGATACTTACAAATTTAATTATACCAACATTAGTTACTTTCTCAAGTCGTTTCACAGTACTGCTTCTTTCAGAGTGTGGATGGTATAACAATCTCAAAGTCTTATTGACATTTTGAATTACATGTCTCTGTAATGTAGTAATTCTTAGAAGTACTTGCATATGTATGTATGTTTATGTGCGTGTGTGTGCATTTATAGTATGACTGGCGGTTGTAGCTATAGATAGGACCTGATTTCCAATAAAATGCTGCTTTTGATTTGCCAATAAATTTGCACTGTTTGACGAATCTTTGCAAACTTTTTAATAGAGCCAATTTGCGAATTCGCGGTCCGCGAATTCGTGCGAAATGGCAAAAAAATCCGCGAGTACGCAAATTTTCCCGTGAACTCGCTGATTTTTGTGCCATTTGCACAAATATGTAACCATGTGTGCCTGTAACTTTGCCAGCACGCCAAAAGGCGCCAAGGTCCCTTGAGTGAGCTGGCCATTATACTGGGGACTGGCGGGAAGACGTTTCATACCGCTAGTGTGTGGTGGACGGGGCCATGTGGTATGAGAAGTTAAGGATGAGTCTGGCAGATGACTTCTGGGTGGCTAGTTGTCTTCTGGTGAGCTGCTTAGTTGATCATGGACACCTCCTAAACATTCATGTTAATGTAAAAGCAATGTTTTCACATACTAAAAGCCCATTTGTGTATGTATAAAGTCTGTTGACTTGAATGTAGGGCCCTTGAACCCAAAAAGTACTCTCAGGCAGGACTTCCAGTTGTGAGTCCGCAGACTTCCCATGCAAGTCCAGTGATCTTGTACATTTCTTTTGCTGAGTTCAATATTAATCTTAGCACCAATTTGACTCTATGCACCTCGAATGTGCTTATATGTGTAATAAAACCCTTTAAGTATGTATAAAGTATGCTGGTTCATGCCTAACGTCTGCTGACCCACAATCTGCATGTCCAAACCCTGCTTATGCTCACGGTTTGCAGACAGTCCACTGACTCAAACAAATCAGCAAAAGAATGTAATTGATTACTACTTATACATTGTTTTACCATACACAATTGTACCCTCGGTCAAATTTTGAACCACTGCAGAGAGCATCACTCTTCAAGTACCTCATTGTGGAAAGGTTCTTCACCTCTATGAACAGATCTCATACTGTGCATTTTCTCTTCAAAGGAGATGGCTACTTCAGGAGACATCGTGACCAACATCACAGGTTCTCTACGCTGAAGGGATTGTACCTGAATTGCAGATGGCAGACGAGAGAGCTGATGATACTGGAAGTAGTTCTCTACTCCAGAGGATAAGAAATATTTAATGCTCAACGTGTTGTATCATATGGCTAGTATGTACCTAAACCCTCAGTTGATCTTAAACTAAGAAATTCAGTTTTGGCGTGTGATCTATGAGCAGGTTCTTGAAAAACAAATGTGATCATGCTTTTCAAACTGAACAGCAAACTAGCCTCAGTGAAGAAGAGCTAGGTGGCCCATTACGATGGCATAACGATCGCCCTGCCGAGCCTGCTGTGGCGACCATTACGCCATCGTAACGTGAAATACCCACCACCATATTAAGATGGCAGTGGGTATTGGGGCAGACGGAAAGTCCGTCCGCCACTTTTCCTCCGGTCAGCAATCTTTACGATTGAAGGCCGGGTGGAGCTGGGGCACAAATATGGTGGCGGTGCCTAGCAGGCATCGCCATCCATATTAGGATGTTGAGATTTCAAGGGCTTTCCATGACTGCATTGCCGCCATGGAAAAGCTGCAGGGATTTGCTTTGGGGCCCGTTGCGGTCCCAGGGTGGGTGGGGGGATTAATGATTGACTTGACGGTATCTATGGTACCCCCTACATGTCCATGCACAAGGTGGCAGACACCTCGCAGTGCCTGCCACGTTGTGCATGGAAATGCACAACATGCCATTTTACCATTGTGACGAGTGCTGCAGCCAGCAGCACCCACTGTAATTTTAAAATGCCAGACGCGATCCCCGCGGTGGCGGTCGCATCATGATCAGGGGTGCGGGACCGCTGCATGGCAGGCGGGGGGTCCCGTTCCTGCTAGGATGGCGGGCGAACTCAGGTCCGCCCTCCATCCTAATAGGCCCCCAAATCCTGGGAACTGCCCTACTGGCAATATAATTGAATTACATTTTGCTACCTACAGTGCTGAAAGAAAAAAGCGATATACACAAATGTGTCCAGTACATTTAGTCTAATGGATTTCATTGCAGGCGTATAATTGTGAGTGAACAGTACAGCACTTTGCGTTCCCAGTTTATCAACATTCACATGCAACAGTGCAATCCTTCATTTTCTCCTTCTCTCAGTTACATACTCCTTCACTTAATTTTTGAAAACAATAGGTTCTTCCTAATAAAACCCCCAATAAATCTCATAACTTTATAAAATATAAACTACCTCCCTATTTAGATCTACATTCACTGGACCAAAAAGTAGAGCACTTTCTATCTGCTTTATTTTCCTTTTTATCTCTAAGCATAAAGGCATTTGTGCAGTCAGGGTTGGTAGCACAAGTGGATGGACTGAAGTATGGCTGCACGACCTTACCAACCCTTGCTGCTCATTGTCTACAGCCAATGACAGCAAGGGTTGGATAAAGGGGATTTTATTCTGCTAGACTCTAAGTGATAATGAATCTGACCCCTGCTGCACATGGTCGATGGCTGTGTGTAGCAGAGTTTAGATGTCAGGCCTGGACTTTGACCAGGCCCTGTGCCCAACTGTTCAAGTGCCCAACTAACCATCTGGATTTACCTTTTGAGTTTTTTATTTTTCAAACTCAAAGAGCTGCATTCTATTGACAAATTCTGTGGATGATTTTCTGCCACCTATTGAAAGGGCAATGTCCTAAAGAGAGATAGACAAATGCTTTCAGTAGATTGAAAAATATTGTTTTTGTTGCAGCAAACAAATAATTGGGGGCAAACAGCAAAACACCTTTCACTGCCAACTTACAGGCACTTAGATTTAGCAGTGTAAGTTGCATTTTTTTGCTTCCTTTCTTCATGCCTTTTGTTATTGTCCATAGACATACTTGTTTGTGGACATTTACAAAGTTTCAAGGCAAACCACTCCTTGCAACACACAGTTTCCCATCCCTCAAATAGTATTTACAGGGGAGGAGATCTCAGCACAAGTAAATGGCTATACACCTGCCAGGAGCTCCTGAAAGGCATAAAATAGGCCAGTTCAACTGCAAATTAATGTTTGACCACATTTACTTGAATATGGGCGCACATATTCAGTCTGATCTAATTTTATCCCACAACCTAAGGTTGGCAGTGCAGTCTGCAGGCATGTGGTTTCACTGCCAAAACAAAAAGGAGTAAACCATGAGCATCCGTCTGTATGCCGTGCTCCCCATGTCTGATATGGTAGGTCTTACAAGGGACAGTGGTTCTTGGATAAAAGACCATTAGTCAAAGTTCATCCAGCGAAGCACATAGAGAACATAGGGGCATATGTATCAAAGAATGGTTTTGCAATTCTCAAATAGCGATTTCTAGAGAATCGCTATTTGAGAATCGCAAAACGAGATGTAATTAAAAATTAGCAAATATTTTGTGATTCCTTAACATTCCTTAATTGCGACTAGCAAATTATGAGTCGCAATTAAGGAATGGCTCCCCATTAATTTCTATGGGCCAAGAGGCCCATAGGAATGAATGGGAAGATATTAGTAATTTGCGAGTACCCATTGCGCTCTCGCAATTTGCAGATGAAATTTCAAGGGTGCAAGGGTGCAATGACACCCTTGCACCCTTGCACCCCTGAAATATGTATGTGTGTACATGTGGTACACATACACGCCCTAAAGTATGTTTGTGTGCCTCATGGCACTTTGAAAAATGCAAAAATTTGCATTTTTCAAAGAAATCGCAAATTACCATCAACTTGCAATTTGCGATTCCTTAAACATATTGCAAAATAGCGAATCACATATTTTGCGTTTCCTTATTTCGCGATGCCCTTTTGGGATGATACATGCAAACAAAACAGGTGATGGACAGAATGTGGATCAATGTCACACATTCACCCCAGTCCAAAGATCTGGGCCCAAATCCATCGTTTTTTTGCACTCCACACCACCCTGGGTTAGACAATGGCGATATGCAAATCAGCTCTGACCCTGTGCCCCATGGGAACAGTCCAGTCCGAACTACAAAAGCCATGTCCTTCCCAGAACGGAATCAAGCATCCGGGGACCGGACCGGTTTCGAGGTAACACCTCTCATCAGCCCGGCTAGCTTGACTCCAGTGGTGTGGAGTGCCTGGGACCCACGTCTGAGCATCCCCACCGCACTTATGGCGGCAATTGCAAACAAAACAGGTGATGGACAAAATGTGGATCAATGTCACACATTCACCCCAGTCCAAAGATCTGGGCCCAAATCCATCGTTTTTTTGCACTCCACACCACCCTGGGTTAGACAATGGCGATATGCAAATCAGCTCTGACCCTGTGCCCCATGGGAACAGTCCAGTCCGAACTACAAAAGCCATGTCCTTCCCAGAACGGAATCAAGCATCCGGGGACCGGACCGGTTTCGAGGTAACACCTCTCATCAGCCCGGCTAGCTTGACTCCAGTGGTGTGGAGTGCCTGGGACCCACGTCTGAGCATCCCCAGCGCACTTATGGCGGCAATTGCAAACAAAACAGGTGATGGACAGAATGTGGATCAATGTCACACATTCACCCCAGTCCAAAGATCTGGGCCCAAATCCATCGTTTTTTTGCACTCCACACCACCCTGGGTTAGACAATGGCGATATACAAATCAGCTCTGACCCTGTGCCCCATGGGAACAGTCCAGTCCGAACTACAAAAGCCATGTCCTTCCCAGAACGGAATCAAGCATCCGGGGACCGGACCGGTTTCGAGGTAACACCTCTCATCAGCCCGGCTAGCTTGACTCCAGTGGTGTGGAGTGCCTGGGACCCACGTCTGAGCATCCCCAGCGCACTTATGGCGGCAATTGCAAACAAAACAGGTGATGGACAGAATGTGGATCAATGTCACACATTCACCCCAGTCCAAAGATCTGGGCCCAAATCCCTAAGTGCGCTGGGGATGCCCAGACGTGGGTCCCAGGCACTCCACACCACTTGGAGTCAAGCTAGCCGGGCTGATGAGAGGTGTTACCTCGAAACCGGTCCGGTCCTCGGATGCTTGATTCCGTTCTGGGAAGGACATGGCTTTTGTAGTTCGGACTGGACTGTTCCCATGGGGCAACAGGGTCAGAGCTGATTTGCATATCGCCATTGTCTAACCCAGGGTGGTGTGGAGTGCAAAAAAACGATGGATTTGGGCCCAGATCTTTTGACTGGGGGAATGTGTGACATTGATCCACATTCGGTCCATCACTTGTTGTTTTTGCAATTGCCGCCCTAAGTGCGCTGGGGATGCCCAGACGTGGGTCCCAGGCACTCCACACCACTTGGAGTCAAGCTAGCCGGGCTGATGAGAGGTGTTACCTCGAAACCGGTCCAGTCCTCGGATGCTTGATTCCGTTCTGGGAAGGACATGGCTTTTGTAGTTCGGACTGGACTGTTCCCATGGGGCAACAGGGTCAGAGCTGATTTGCATATCGCCATTGTCTAACCCAGGGTGGTGTGGAGTGCAAAAAAACGATGGATTTGGGCCCAGATCTTTTGACTGGGGGAATGTGTGACATTGATCCACATTCGGTCCATCACTTGTTGTTTTTGCAATTGCCGCCCTAAGTGCGCTGGGGATGCCCAGACGTGGGTCCCAGGCACTCCACACCACTTGGAGTCAAGCTAGCCGGGCTGATGAGAGGTGTTACCTCGAAACCGGTCCGGTCCTTGGATGCTTGATTCCGTTCTGGGAAGGACATGGCTTTTGTAGTTCGGACTGGACTGTTCCCATGGGGCAACAGGGTCAGAGCTGATTTGCATATCGCCATTGTCTAACCCAGGGTGGTGTGGAGTGCAAAAAAACGATGGATTTGGGCCCAGATCTTTTGACTGGGGGAATGTGTGACATTGATCCACATTCGGTCCATCACTTGTTGTTTTTGCAATTGCCGCCCTAAGTGCGCTGGGGATGCCCAGACGTGGGTCCCAGGCACTCCACACCACTTGGAGTCAAGCTAGCCGGGCTGATGAGAGGTGTTACCTCGAAACCGGTCCAGTCCTCGGATGCTTGATTCCGTTCTGGGAAGGACATGGCTTTTGTAGTTCGGACTGGACTGTTCCCATGGGGCAACAGGGTCAGAGCTGATTTGCATATCGCCATTGTCTAACCCAGGGTGGTGTGGAGTGCAAAAAAACGATGGATTTGGGCCCAGATCTTTTGACTGGGGGAATGTGTGACATTGATCCACATTCGGTCCATCACTTGTTGTTTTTGCAATTGCCGCCCTAAGTGCGCTGGGGATGCCCAGACGTGGGTCCCAGGCACTCCACACCACTTGGAGTCAAGCTAGCCGGGCTGATGAGAGGTGTTACCTCGAAACCGGTCCGGTCCTCGGATGCTTGATTCCGTTCTGGGAAGGACATGGCTTTTGTAGTTCGGACTGGACTGTTCCCATGGGGCACAGGGTCAGAGCTGATTTGCATATCACCATTGTCTAACCCAGGGTGGTGTGGAGTGCAAAAAAACGATGGATTTGGGCCCAGATCTTTTGACTGGGGGAATGTGTGACATTGATCCACATTCGGTCCATCACTTGTTGTTTTTGCAATTGCCGCCCTAAGTGCGCTGGGGATGCCCAGACGTGGGTCCCAGGCACTCCACACCACTTGGAGTCAAGCTAGCCGGGCTGATGAGAGGTGTTACCTCGAAACCGGTCCGGTCCTCGGATGCTTGATTCCGTTCTGGGAAGGACATGGCTTTTGTAGTTCGGACTGGACTGTTCCCATGGGGCAACAGGGTCAGAGCTGATTTGCATATCGCCATTGTCTAACCCAGGGTGGTGTGGAGTGCAAAAAAACGATGGATTTGGGCCCAGATCTTTTGACTGGGGGAATGTGTGACATTGATCCACATTAGGTCCATCACTTGTTGTTTTTGCAATTGCCGCGCTAAGTGCGCTGGGGATGCCCAGACGTGGGTCCCAGGCACTCCACACCACTTGGAGTCAAGCTAGCCGGGCTGATGAGAGGTGTTACCTCGAAACCGGTCCGGTCCTCGGATGCTTGATTCCGTTCTGGGAAGGACATGGCTTTTGTAGTTCGGACTGGACTGTTCCCATGGGGCAACAGGGTCAGAGCTGATTTGCATATCGCCATTGTCTAACCCAGGGTGGTGTGGAGTGCAAAAAAACGATGGATTTGGGCCCAGATCTTTTGACTGGGGGAATGTGTGACATTGATCCACATTCGGTCCATCACTTGTTGTTTTTGCAATTGCCGCCCTAAGTGCGCTGGGGATGCCCAGACGTGGGTCCCAGGCACTCAACACCACTTGGAGTCAAGCTAGCCGGGCTGATGAGAGGTGTTACCTCGAAACCGGTCCGGTCCTCGGATGCTTGATTCCGTTCTGGGAAGGACATGGCTTTTGTAGTTCGGACTGGACTGTTCCCATGGGGCAACAGGGTCAGAGCTGATTTGCATATCGCCATTGTCTAACCCAGGGTGGTGTGGAGTGCAAAAAAACGATGGATTTGGGCCCAGATCTTTTGACTGGGGGAATGTGTGACATAGATCCACATTCGGTCCATCACTTGTTGTTTTTGCAATTGCCGCCCTAAGTGCGCTGGGGATGCCCAGACGTGGGTCCCAGGCACTCCACACCACTTGGAGTCAAGCTAGCCGGGCTGATGAGAGGTGTTACCTCGAAACCGGTCCGGTCCTCGGATGCTTGATTCCGTTCTGGGAAGGACATGGCTTTTGTAGTTCGGACTGGACTGTTCCCATGGGGCAACAGGGTCAGAGCTGATTTGCATATCGCCATTGTCTAACCCAGGGTGGCGTGGAGTGCAAAAAAACGATGGATTTGGGCCCAGATCTTTTGACTGGGAGAATGTGTGACATTGATCCACATTCGGTCCATCACTTGTTGTTTTTGCAATTGCCGCCCTAAGTGCGCTGGGGATGCCCAGACGTGGGTCCCAGGCACTCCACACCACTTGGAGTCAAGCTAGCCGGGCTGATGAGAGGTGTTACCTCGAAACCGGTCCGGTCCTCGGATGCTTGATTCCGTTCTGGGAAGGACATGGCTTTTATAGTTCGGACTGGACTGTTCCCATGGGGCAACAGGGTCAGAGCTGATTTGCATATCGCCATTGTCTAACCCAGGGTGGTTTGGAGTGCAAAAAAACGATGGATTTGGGCCCAGATCTTTTGACTGGGGGAATGTGTGACATTGATCCACATTCGGTCCATCACTTGTTGTTTTTGCAATTGCCGCCCTAAGTGTGCTGGGGATGCCCAGACGTGGGTCCCAGGCACTCCACACCACTTGGAGTCAAGCTACTGGGGTGATGAGAGGTGTTACCTCGAAACCGGTCCGGTCCTCGGATGCTTGATTCCGTTCTGGGAAGGACATGGCTTTTATAGTTCGGACTGGACTGTTCCCATGGGGCAACAGGGTCAGAGCTGATTTGCATATCGCCATTGTCTTACCCAGGGTGGTGTGGAGTGCTAAAAAACGATGGATTTGGGCCCAGATCTTTTGACTGGGGGAATGTGTGACATTGATCCACATTCGGTCCATCACTTGTTGTTTTTGCAATTGCCGCCCTAAGTGCGCTGGGGATGCCCAGACGTGGGTCCCAGGCACTCCACACCACTTGGAGTCAAGCTAGCCGGGCTGATGAGAGGTGTTACCTCGAAACCGGTCCGGTCCTCGGATGCTTGATTCCGTTCTGGGAAGGACATGGCTTTTGTAGTTCGGACTGGACTGTTCCCATGGGGCAACAGGGTCAGAGCTGATTTGCATATCGCCATTGTCTAACCCAGGGTGGTGTGGAGTGCAAAAAAATGATGGATTTGGGCCCAGATCTTTTGACTGGACTGTTCCCATGGGGCACAGGGTCATAGCTGATTTGCATATCGCCATTGTCTAACCCAGGGTGGTGTGGAGTGCAAAAAAACGATGGATTTGGGCCCAGATCTTTGGACTGGGGGAATGTGTGACATTGATCCACATTCGGTCCATCACCTGTTTTGTTTGCAATTGCCGCCATAAGTGCGCTGGGGATGCTCAGACGTGGGTCCCAGGCACTCCACACCACTGGAGTCAAGCTAGCCGGGCTGATGAGAGGTGTTACCTCGAAACCGGTCCGGTCCTCGGATGCTTGATTCCGTTCTGGGAAGGACATGGCTTTTGTAGTTCGGACTGGACTGTTCCCATGGGGCAACAGGGTCAGAGCTGATTTGCATATCGCCATTGTCTAACCCAGGGTGGTGTGGAGTGCTAAAAAACGATGGATTTGGGCCCAGATCTTTTGACTGGGGGAATGTGTGACATTGATCCACATTCGGTCCATCACTTGTTGTTTTTGCAATTGCCGCCCTAAGTGCGCTGGGGATGCCCAGACGTGGGTCCCAGGCACTCCACACCACTTGGAGTCAAGCTAGCCGGGCTGATGAGAGGTGTTACCTCGAAACCGGTCCGGTCCTCGGATGCTTGATTCCGTTCTGGGAAGGACATGGCTTTTGTAGTTCGGACTGGACTGTTCCCATGGGGCAACAGGGTCAGAGCTGATTTGCATATCGCCATTGTCTAACCCAGGGTGGTGTGGAGTGCAAAAAAATGATGGATTTGGGCCCAGATCTTTTGACTGGGGGAATGTGTGACATTGATCCACATTCGGTCCATCACTTGTTGTTTTTGCTTTTGGGATGATACATCACAAACGGCCTTTTTTCCGTTCGCAAACTGGCCGATTCGTAGAATTGTCCCGTTTGCGAACGGGAAAAGGACTTGATACATATGCCCCGTAATCCCATCTGATTGATACTGAACTCTTTCTCTGTGTCCAAAGACACCAAGGCAAACTTCTTTTCACAATCCGTTGCTGCTGTATCACAAGGGAGAATCTGAATAGTTTCAAAACTCTCCTTATATTTGGCATAGAGCTGCACTGCGTCCTCATGAACCAGCTACACTATAACTTACAATAACTTCTTTGCAAACAACTTTCCAAGTATCTTGTTAATGTTCACAGTGGCAGCTGGCATGTAAGGAGGGCAGTGGGCGGAGGGGCAAAAATAAAACAAAAAAGTAAAGAAAAAATAATCCCATTTACCTTCCTGGCCCGACGTCCTCCTGCTAGCTCGGGTCTTCTCCAGGCAGGCAGGCTCCAGGATACTGCAGTAACCAATCCTGGTGCTGCTTTCATGCTACATGAAAGCAGCACCAGAATTGGAGGGAGCAGCCTCTCTCGCCGCTCCCGAGGACACAAAAAACATGTGTATTTTAAACTTAAAGTGCCCTGCCCATCACTGCTTTCTGCTGGTGCCTGACTGGCAGCAGCAGAAATCAGAAAGCCCCGCCCTCTTTCCTGGCACTCGGCTCGGGACAAGGTTTTGAAAAATAAAATGGTAATAAATGAACATTAATACCATTTTATTTTTCTATCTCAAGGGGCAATTTTTTAGTGGGGTGATGCTCCTCCACCTTAACAGAAGAGCTGCACCTGAATGTTTATATGAACTAAAGATGTTCCACTTTGTAATTCAACAGGGCTTTACTGGCTTTGTGAACAATACCTACCCATGCTTCCATGTTGGATTCCGAGAGCAAAACCCATTCCACATTACTGGGAGTTGTGTATTAAAATATACATTCTATTATGTGTTATAGCAGTAAGCTGGCAGGCAGTGACCTCATGTTCATTTATCCACTTTCAAGCATTTAACTGCTCATGTAATTTCCTCTCCGCACAGTTCTTCTTTCATTCCTTTCCTTGGCTAATCAGTCAGTTCACTAACAGCACCGTTATAAAGGCTCCTGTTTCTGGGGGTGACTGTACGAGTAGTCCTTTCTTTAATATTGTTAGAAGATGTAGGGGCATATCATCAAGGACAGGCGATACATTATCGCCGCTTTTATCGGCAGGAAACTGCTGATAAAGCGGCGATAATGGCCTTGATAATATGCTCTATGAATTCCAATCGAAGACCATGTTAGATGTGAACACATCTAACATGGGCTTCGATTGGAATTCATAGAGCATATTATCAGGGCCATTATCACCGCTTTATCAGCAGTTTCCTGCCGATAAAAGCGGCGATAATGTATCGCCTGTCCTTGATAATATGCCCCGTAATTTTTACCTCTCTGGTGTAAACTTTGTTCTCATGATTGTCTTCTATCAAAATTTCCACCACTCAGAATAGGAGCAGAATGAGGAGTAGAATTAGCCACTCAATCACTTTGAAATCTTTTGTCTCTCCTCCAAAGTTAGACTTTCCTTCAGGAATGCTACTTGCACCCTCTGTTCATGGATAGGTTTGGACCAAATGCCTCTTAATAAAATAGCTTAGACCTCTGATATTCCAAGTACAAATGTGAATCCTTTCTGCTTTGTTCTGTGACTCAGTTCACTTAGGCTTCACACTCCTTTAAGTTGAGCTTTATTGTTATTAGCCAGGACCCTATAGTCTTCTCCTCTGCCTCCTTGAATGGGACTCTACACAGGTCTGCCTGCACCGAGTTCAGAATTACTGCATTTATACTGGTCTCCAGTACAAAGGTGTATAGAGAGACAGCAATTCCCACAACGTCTGCTGTAAAAAGCTTTGAGTTCCTATCAATCCAAGTTACCTTAGTTTACCTATCCATTTTGAGAGTTTATGACAGCCATCCTTGTTTTCCTTGAAAATGGTAAGCTGCACTACAGATTCCTGCTCCACAATAAACCGTTGTCATCACTGCTCCTCCAAGGTTAGCCTCCAACAAGCAACTGTCCCGAACAACAGGTGAATCAATGTGCCCCATTGTGTGTTTACACATCAATTATTTGGGTACTTCAGGGTTTGCAAACATTCATTCTGCTTTGTAAGGTACATCAAGATCCAAAGGAGAGAGCACAGGCTAGGCTTCAACTTTATAGTCAGTCTGCGTGGTTCACTGACAAAATATCAAAACCACAAATATCGAGGGACATAAATAGTATATATCCTATACTTTTAATGTAAATAACAAAAATATCGAAAATTGTTATACACTTATATCGAACACAAAAATATTGTTTTTAATACAAACATAGCTAAACACACAGAAACATATTAATATAAATCTAAACATTATAAACATAACTAAACAAAACTATAAAACTGTAGGAATAATACATATACTATTTAGGAGGGATAAAATGTACTGTTCCCTCTCCAGTATGTACAACACTACACAAAGCATTGGGCACAGGAAGGATACAAATTACTATTCCCACTCCCGTCACTGCAACAGAAGGGAACGTGTTGGATTGTGGAGGGGTACAATTTACTATTCCCACTCCTGTTGGTGCAACAGTAGGGAAAAGTTTAGAATCAGGAGGGGTAACAATTTACTATTCCCACTCCAGTCAGTGCAACAGTAGGGAAAGTGTTGGATTGTGGAGGGGTAAAATGTACTGTACCGCTTCAGTCTGTGCAACAGTAGGGAAAGGGTTGGACTGGATAGTAGAGAGAGAGAGAGTAGTTTACTTCAAACAAATAAAATATTTTTAAAAAATCATTAAATATGAACACATTTAAATATTAAAATCTAAAATATACATATATTTTCAATGAAAGAAATTGCATATGTATTACAATGTTTGAAAAATATGTTAAATTAAAACCAATAATGATAATATAATTGAAATACAACATTATATTTTCACAATTATAACAACCAGAAAACATAATGCTAAGCATGTACTCAAGCATGTAAAGCATAACACAATTAACACAAAATATAACAAATAACACATTTTCAAACAATAAATTAGAATTTTCACATTTAATATTACTCTAATAGCTTCCTACCCTATACCGCTACAAACTAAACAACACACCTAAAATACATCTTAATAATGGAAAAATGTACATAATTAATTATCAATGGAACAATTGACAGAAATAACTAATAATACAATGATTATATCTAATTAACTTCCCACCCTTTATCCCTACAAATCCAACAATGCACACAAAATATATATTTAAATAAAATCTTAATTACATAATTTACGTAATTAGTTACCAATTAAACAATTAATAAGAGGCTCATTCTGGGTGAAGTCAAGCTGGCGGCTGTGTGACTGCAGTGAGAGACGCTCACCTCACCACTGAGAAGGTAACATGAAATGAGCCTGAAGATTAAAAACACCCAAGAGAGACAAGATACCGGATGAGGCCGGACCAAGGGACCGGAGCATGGCTAGCTCGCGCAATAAAAGAAATTCTTCTTGGCATCTCTAGAACGAGGAGGAAAGTTTACCTGTGTCCTGGGGTACTTTGCGGTTACTGGCACCAATGTGGAAGGACACGACGGTCTTGAGGCTCGCTACAATGCCCCCCAAACTAAAATCATCGATGAAGGAAGGTGGAGCAAAGGGGATGCCGTCAACCCGTAAGGCAACCACTGAGGGGAAGAGTGTGGACACTAATCACTCTGCCGGCCAGGAAGAGGAGGGGATCAGCGGCAGGACGCTCAGCGGTGAGCAGCGTCATATCGACCTGGTAACCAAGCCCAAGCAGCAGACTGTGCCTGGGTTGTTTGCCAGCCGCGGACTAGGTGGCAACCAGACAAAATCAACAAACAAAGACAAAACCAATCCTAACGCTCCAAAACTGGCTAAAGAAATGAAGAGCACTGAAGGGCAGGCAGCTGGAAAAGCGACAAGCGAAGGTAGGCTGCCCCTTGAGGCACTACAAAAAGAAAATATTGATGTTAAAATGACTAAATTGATTGACATGAATAACGTGGTTTTTGGGCCAAATACTGGGAGAGGAACCAAGTCGGGGGATGCAAGTAAATGTTCCTCTGCAAGGAGAACAGGGTACTCCCAAGAGCCAAATACCTCAGATATCGCCCACGCACCTGGCAAGATCACAGGGACTCCAGAGGGAGAGAAATGTTATTCTCTTACGGAAGAGTCTGAACTCACCAATACCAGTGAAATTGAGGGTACAGACGTGGAAGTCACAGGAGAGGATAGTGGAAGCCCTCCTATAAGACTTGATACACAGAGGCGGGTACCCAACCGTACAAAAAGGAGAAGCACCAGGGGCAAATGCAGGGCTCAGACTCTGATCACAGCCAGACAAGTCAGTTAAAGTGGGATTACTCCACCACTCACTTTGGGATAGAGACCGATGAGGCAGAGGAGAATGGAGTGCAACTCGATGCCTCAAAACTGTTTGCGGAACCCAAAACTAATACAGAATCTCCTCCATCCATGGGACTAATTTACTCAGCACTTAAGCAGATGCAAACAGAAGCTTGTCAAGAACACAAGGGGGCTCATATGGAGACGAAAAAACTTCAAGGGGCCATCCACAAGGTTAATAAACTTGCTCAGAAATTGCTGAACGTACTACAGCACTAGAGGAACGAATTGTGGCGCTTGAGGCTAGAGCTGAGGATACAAGACAGTAAACTGTGGCAAATTAAGCCAGAATGATGGACGTATTATGGAAAATGGAAGATTTTGAAAATCAACAAAGGTGGAACAATTTGAGGCTACTATACACTGAAGAGAATGCAGATATACGCAGATTTGTTCTCTGACTATTTAATACCGATTCCCTCTGATGATGAAAAAGAGAGCGGGCAAAATGAAAAACCTGGGAAACATCCTTTAAAATGCAACCATTACATCGCACTACACTTATAACGCAGTAATTACATCGCAACATCCTTTACAACGCATCTCACTACAACACTCTTCTCGTCTGGCATGAAAGAAGTGGCGAATTGGATGGCTAATAATTATCTCCAATGCAATGTCAGCAAAACAGAGATTATGTTATTTGGGGAAGCTAAGATACTCTGGACTCCTGATTGGTGGCCATCAGAGCTAGGAGCAGTCCCTGAACCTAAGCAGGTCGTGAAGAACTTGGGCATTCGGCTCGACCACGACCTGTCATTAAAACAGCATACCAACTATATTTCAGGGATCTGTTTCCACACCATTGGCCTGCTCCGTAAAATCTTTCCACTTCTACCCAACTCGGTGAGAAAAACTCTTGTTCAAGCACTCATTCTGAGTCGGATCGATTATTGTAATGGTCTGCTTCTATCTGCGAACAAAGGAGTGCTAGACAAATTACAGGTCATTCAGAACACGGCAGCTCGCCTTGTTCTGAATGCCCCTCCGAGAACTGCCTCCAAACCCCTCCTTGAACAACTGCACTGGCTCCCAGTCAGACAAAGGGCAAAGTTCAAAATATGTTGCCTGATCCACAAGTGCCTGAACGGACAGGGACCTATCTATCTTGAACGAAGATTTGTTCCCTATGTTCCAACACGATCTCTTAGATCAAGCAACAGTCTCCTTCTTGTGGTCCCCCATGTTAAGAGAGCTAGACATGGAGGCAAAGCTTTGTCCACCATGGGCCCAAGGTTATGGAATAAATTACCCCTTGCTCTAAGACAATGCAAAGAGCATTTAACCTTTTGCAAACATTTAAAACGATCCTATTTAAAAATGAAATCTAACTCCTCCCTTTCTGTACGTTTACTGTTTTACCGGTCAAAAGCGCAGAGATACTCCTGGCGGAGTGATTCAAGCGCTATACAAACCCACAAATAAATAAATAAATAAACACAGTCATTACAACGCATGACACTACATCGTATGGCACTACATCGCATGTCACTACAAAGCAGGCATTCCAACGCATACCATCACAATCCATACCATTACAACGCATAGTACCCCTACACTATCCAAAACCTACCCTACTGTTGTATCCCCTGGAGTTAGAATAGCAAATTGTACCCCTACACTATCCAACACTTACCCTACTGTTGCACCCCCTGGAGTTAGAAATGTAATTTTTACCCCTACACTATCCAACACTTACCCTATTGTTGCACCCCCTGGAGTTAGAATAGAAATTTTTACCCCTACACTATCCAATACTTACCTGAAATGCAACCTAACGGTATGCGTTGTAATGGTATGAGTTATAAAGGTATAAAGTGATGTAATGGAATGCGTTGTAAAGGTAGTTTCTAAAAATGCGATGTCATGTCATGCGATGCAATGGAGTGCGTTGTAAAGGATGTTACGATGTAAAAACTGTATTGTAAAGGCATGCATTGTAAATGTATGCGTTGTAACGTCATACATTCAAAAACCTAGGGCTATCCTCATATTTTTGGGAAATTTTGTGCCAGTAATTTTTGAAACAGCCAGATCCAATGCTAGGCGGTCAGCTGAAGGGCACTCCTTCTTTGTAAGACCGGATTTTTGTCACACTATGCTCGAAAAGAGATGGAGGCTCCATCAGTTAATCACCCCTTTTCAAAAATTGGGCTGTGAGGTCTTCTTAATGAACCACGCCGGACTCAAGGTCATTTCCAAAGGTACAACCAGGGTGTTTACCTCAGAGATTCAAGCCCAGGAGTATATGTAGGAAATCTCATGTTGATAGGGTCACAATACAATGGCAATGCTCTGCTCTTACTTTCTAAAGGGTGTTTGGGGATGACATGAGGATGCTCTTTTTGGATATTAGTAGGGACTCTCTCTGTTCCTTTTTCTTTCTTCTTTTTTTTTTGGTGGGTTCTTTTCTTCATTTCATGTCCTAAATTTAGAGGGAGAGTGGCTAGAGGCACAGCAGGATACAGGAGGCATCACAAGGGTCCATGGACCTTTCTTGCCTTTTTGAGGGGGTGTGGGAGGGTGAGGGGTTGATCCAAAAGAAGAGTTTTGTGGATATTATGGTAATTATGGCAAGTGTGTGTAAAGAGATTTGGGTATGGGTTACGTCGAAAATCGAACCTTCTTGGTTAATGGGCAATCTTAGAATAGCATCTATTAACATCTGTGGCTTAAATAATCCCCCCAAAAAAACGTAGGGTTAGTGTGGATCTCCAATTCTTGAAGGCTGATCTCATCTCCCTTCAGGAGACACACATCGAAGCAAATAGGTGGGAAGTCTCAGAACTGGCAGGCTATCAATTGATTTACAGCACTACACAAGGAACAAAGGCAAGAGGGGTGGCAGTTATGGCACTGACAGGATTAGCTAGGTTCCCACGGACTAGCTCGGATAAACTGGGAAGATGGGTAATCATGCAATATTGCCTAGAATATAACATGTTTACATTGTGTTCGGGTTATGGCTCGGTTCTCGATGATTCGGCATTGTTCGGATGGCTTAATGTGGAGCTAGTGGGCTGGCCGCTTCATCTAATAATTTGTGGGGACTTTAATATCAATATGAATTGTCAAACAGTTAAACAGGCGAGGCGGGGTATCAAGGTTGTAATTCTAAAGTGTTTAGGTCTCGGTCACAACTAAGCCTTCTCCATGGGTTGTCTGATGCTTGGGCAATGCAAGAACCTAACGACCCGGGATTTACATATTTTTCGGCACCACATCAAATACATGCTCAACTGGATTACTTTTTTGTATCGCAGGAGCTGGCGCAGTGCTGCAAAATATACAAATACCCTAGAGTCATGTCTGATCACAACCCCCCTGGTGTTGGAAGTGAACACTTACACTAAATCCTCGCCAGCGGCACGCTGGGTGTTTAATAGGGCTTTACTTAGCGAGGAGGGTTTTGTACAGCAAATGAAAGTGTGGATTCCTAGGTTTATGGAAGAGAATCTTGGGAGCGCTAACATTCATGTAGTCTGGGATTCCCTTTAAAGCTGTTATTAGGGGGGATATGGCTGAGCGAGCCAAAAAAGAAGAAACTTCTACATGCGCTATATGCAGAATTGGTAAGAACTGAAACATATTTAATAGAAACTATCGCCAATGGGGGAGACTTTGAGACAGCACAATCAGGGGTACTGGTTGTGAAATCGGGAATTACAGAGATCACAGGCAAGAAATCTGATGAAGATTTTTGGCCTGGCGTAGAAAGGTATATGAGAGCAATGAAAGATTAGGCCATATGCTGGCAGTTCGCATTAGGGAACAGGTAGTCCAGGCTCGAATTGCCGAAATTAGGGACCCTAGCAGTGGCATAGTCACCGATCCAACACCAGTTTGCGCCGCGTTCCAAACATTTTATCAGAAGCTATATACAGAGGATACCCAAGCTGAGGATATAGCAGTAAAAGAATATATGAAGGGTCTGTTTGTGGAGCAGCTTTCCCCTGAGGAGAGAGAAAACCTAGAAGCACCTATAAAGGAAGAGGAAGTAAGAAAGGCGATTGAATCCATACCATCCGGTAAAGCTGGGGGAATTCTATAAAAAATTCACTCCATATCTATTGAAACTTACGCAAGAGATATTTTTTAGGGTGCAATCAGGGGAGGAGGCTCCCAAATCTTGGAAGTCGGCTAACATATAGTCATGTTTCCAAAAAAGGGCAAACCCATCAATGAATCGGGATCATATGGACAAAATACACCGGTCAACAGTGATACTAAGATATATGCTACAATCTTAGCTATTCGACTAAATATAGCATTTGTTTCTCCTTTCCAACATGGGTTTGTCCCGGGACGGGGTACAACTGATCATATACATAGGACTATCACCCTTTTTGATACTTCCAAGGTTACCGGAGACCCTATGGCTTTAATATTATTAGATGCTGAAAAAGCTTTTAATAGGGTCTCCTGGCCTTTTCCGTGGGCAACTTTGGAGAGTAGAGGCTTGGGTAAAGGGTTTATTAGTGCTAGTCAGATTATTTACCAGGAACCTACTACTAGAATAGCCATGATGGGTTCCATGTCTGATATAATTAAGATCTTGCGTGGCATTCGGCACAGCTGTCCCTGTTCCCCCCTATTATTCGCCCTATACATCGATCCATTATTTAGGAAGATAGAAGGGAATGAAGGGATTCAGGCTATGCACACCAAAGGAGGGAACACTTGGGGGCCGATTCACAGAACTAATCTGAGCCAAAGTCCTAAACGTACTACTTTTGGTAAATGAAAGTCACCCTGAGCACACAAATAGTTCTTAAATGGTCCAAATATCCCAAAACTCTTGATCCAAGTTCAAAATATTCATTCAAGTTGATCACTTCTCCAATGTAGCCAGGTAATATTTTCAAGACACAGCTTGATTTCAAATTCTAATTTCAGTAAAACCAGCCAACACGTGTTTCGTTGTGTGTAGTAATGCACAATTGGCTTCTTCAGGGCTGCTAGAAGTTCTTCCGTAAAACCCGTACGATAAAATGACCGAGTTGAGGAAAACACGAACGCCAAAGTCCTTTTAACTTACTTAATCCTTCTTTGCCAGTACATGAACTCCTGATACAATGTATTTTATGTACACCGATTCTCTCTGAATCAAATATTCTGTAGTGTGTAATTAGTCACTGACTAAGTACGATAATCCAACAGCAAACGTCTCAAAAGTAGGATAAAATTGCGTAATTCGGTGTATACCATGGAGAAAACAGGACTACCGGGACGCGGTAATTCAGACAGGTCACGAACTTGTGATTTCTTTACTACGAATTACACAATTTTATCCTACTTTTGCAGAGAAGGCTTAGCAAGTTACAAGGACTTTAGGGTTTGTGTTTTCCTCTACTGAGGCATCTTACCGTACGGACATAAGACACTTACGATTTTTGATATTCACAGAATGCACTTACGACTCCTAACTTAACGTCAGCACCCGGGCTGGAATTTCCGCACACGACAGTACTCTCCACACCTGGAGCATACTCTCCACACCCAGACCGTACTCTCTAGCTAGGTCCGTACTCCCGGGCTCAAGTCGTAATCTCCGGCTGGGGCCTGATGAAGTGTAATCAATGGGCCGGATTGCAATTTTTACAAAAAGGAGCATTTGGAATGCGTGATTAATGGTAGAGGAGGTCATGAAAAACTGTTTGGGCAGACAAAAGGGTATGGCCAGACACTACATCATAACCCAGAAAAGTTTTTTCTTTTGCATCATGGTACATGCAGTGCACAATTTGCGCTCCCCTCAGTGTTGACTGTGCCGTCAACACTGTTATATTATTTATTGCTATTAAAAATAATGTTGATCCTTTACACTACTTATAAAACTTTCATGATGTTGCTGATGTCATCAGCCAGGTAGTGATCCTTTCACACAAACACATGACATGCTGTCATCTAATCTCTGTAGCACAATGTTGGCATTGATAGGATAACGCAGGCTTATCCTTGCATTTTTCATTTCACAGAGGCAAAACCCATGCAGTCATGCATTCACTGTGACACTACCCCTGCACTTATGCAATCCCCAATGCTCTACCCATTTACTCATGTGATCACTCAGGCACTACGGTTGAACTCATTCATTCACCTCTTATACTACTTCTGCACTCATTCATTCAGTGATACACTACCCATGCACTCATCCATTAACCCAAGGCATTTCGTTGCAGGCATCCTTTTACTCAGGCACTACCTATGCACTCATATAAGCAACCAGACATTAGCAATGCACTAATTGAGTCACTTAGGGACTACCAATGAACTTATCCAATCACTCAGATGTACCCCTTCACTTATTTATTTATTTATTTATTTATTTATTTATTTATTTATTTATTCAACTTGTAAAGCGCAACTATCACCTTGCAGGCATCCTGGCGCTGGTGGCTACATGAAGGGGGGAGAATATACAATCACCCATGTACAGCCCATTTACTTATGCAATCACTCAGGCATTATTCTTCCACTCAACCATTCACTGAGGCGCTAACCATGCACTTATCCAATGACCCATGCATTAACCTTGCACCCATTCTTCCAGTCAGGCATTACCCATACACTCAATCACTGAGGTACTACCTATGCAGTCATGGAATCAGACAGGCACTACTCTTGCACTCTAGCATTCACTTAGGCAGTACCCATGTACTCATCCTTTCACTCAGGCAGTACCCATACTCATGCTGTGCAGTCAATACTGAGGGAAGTGGTACAAAAGGGGGTGGTGATGGACGGAGCATCTGAATCAATCAAACACTCACACCCAGTCAAAAGATCTGGGTTTAATCCATCACCGTTCTTTAGCCCGCTCTGCCACCCCAGTTCAGACATGGCTATATGCAAATCAGTCTGACCCTGTGCCTCATGGGAACAGTCCAGCCCGAACTGCCAAGCCATGTCTTCCCTGGACCGGAAACAAGCTTCCGAGGACCGGTTTCTGGCATTCCAGCCGTCTTCAGCCCGGCTTGCTTGAATCCAGTGGCAAAGTGAGCAAGGGACTCACGTCTGAGTATACCCTGCCACACTTATGGCGGCCAAAAGCGGTACAAAAGGGGGTGGTGATGGACGGAGCATCTGAAACAATCAAACACTCACACCCAGTCAAAAGATCTGGGTTTAATCCATCACCGTTCTTTAGCCCACTCTGCCACCCCAGTTCAGACATGGCTATATGCAAAAGATCTGGGTTTAATCAGGCTGGACTGTTCCCATGAGGCACAGGGTCAAGGCTGATTTGCATATAGCCATTGTCTGACCTAGGGTGGTGTGGTGTGCAAAAAAACGATGGATTTAGGCCCAGATCTTTGTACTGGGGTGAATGTAAGACATTGTTCTGCATTCTGTCCATCAACCGTGTTTTTTGTCAATACTGAGGGAAGCACAAATTGTGCATTGCATGTGCCATGATGCAAAGGAGAAAACTTTTCTGGGTTATGATGCAGTGTCTGGCCGTACCTTTTTTCCTTGCCCAAACTGTTTTTCATGACCTCCTTTACCATTTATCACACATTCCTAATGTTCCTTTTTGTAAAAATTGCAATCCAGCCCATTAATTACACTTTATTTGTCCCCAGCTGGAGATTACGGCTCAAGCCGGAGCGTATGCTCCGGGTGCGGAGACTAGGGTCCGGGTGTGTAAATTCCGGCCTGAGTGCGGACTTAAAGTTCGGAGTGTCAGTGCATTCTCTGAATACCAAAAATCGTAAGTGCCTTCTGTGAATACCAAAAGTAGTATATTTTGGATTTTGTCTCAGATTAGTTCTATGAATCGGCCCTTAAGATCTTAGCATATGCAGATAGCCTGGTCATAATTACACCTAGGCCTGGGGATGCTCTTTTGGAATTAGAAAGGGAGGCCAGCTACTTTGGCAATATTCCGGGGTACAAGCTTAACCATAGTAAAACACAAATTGTGATGAATGATAAGGTAGATCTGAATGATGAACGAGTAACCCCGAATGCTAGACATCTGGGGGTTGAGATTACAGCCAATGTAGAGAAAATTGCCAAACTTAATTTGAGACCAATACTGCAGAAATTCAAAACAAATTTTGCTAGAATAAATGATCTATAACTCAGACTATTAGGCAGGAACAACGTTATCAAAATGGTGTCTTACCAAAAATGTTACATTTATTTAGAACCATCCCTGCGGAAATTGATGAATCTTGATTTATAACTTTAAATCAGCTGATTTCTAGATGTTTATGGGCCGATCAACGTCCTCGAAGAGCCTTAAAATATATGACTCTTCCAAGAGATGGGGTGTTGGGTGGTTCCAAATTTCAAACTTTATTACTGGGCCGCAACTATCCAGCAGATGGCCGGATTGCTGGGAAGGGATAAGAGTGAGTGGATGGAGGAGCCAACGGTGTCTATATATGAATTAATATATGGGGCAGAATCTAGAGGCTGTCTTATGCACCATATTGATTTTGCTTTTTTCAAGAGGGTTAAATTCAAGATCTTGTTGGGTGCTTTTAGGGAAAGAAACTGAGTTTTAAAAGAGTCCACAGATCCTCTCCCTTGGCTAACAACAATTTACTCCCAGCGACATTTCAAGACGGCTATATGAAATGCTGGGATGAGAGGGGAGTGAGGAAAATAGGGGATTTAATGGAGGATAGGACAATGTATTCGTTTGATACAATCAAGGACAAATTCAGGCTGGGGAACAATCATTTTTGAAAAATATTTACAAATAAGGGACTTCCTAAAAACTCAGGGGGAACAGTTGGCCTTTCTTAGGTCCCTCTGCTGGACACTTTGTAGGGAGCCCAGCCAACATCAGCTATAATATATAAACTATTGAATAAAGAAATGGGAGATGATCTTATAAAACACCCAAATCGCTGGCTGGACCTCTTGCAAGTGGGGACCCGAGGAATACGAGGACTCGCTCCTCTGCGGTAAATCAACATTGACCTCGGCTAACTATCATGTACAATGTTTTAAACCCTGGCTCAATTTATATATTACACCTGCATGAATATGCAGGTGGATGGAGGTGGATGGAGGTACTCAGGCCTGCACTGTCCACAATGCGGATATTTAGCTGCTGACAGTGTACATATGTTCACCACATGTCCTAAACTCGACTCTCTTAAAGCCGAGATCCCTAAACGGCTAAGAAATATACTGGGATTTGGGCTGGATCTAACCCCCAGGTGATAATCCTCTGGTGAGTAATCAGGCTATGGCCGGCTGATCCAGACTTTTGTGTTTACAGCTGACTTTACTTAGACTGTGTCTCGCTACTATATGGTTAGACCACAAACCTCCTTCCGTAAATTATTGGCTTGGTAAACTCCTCACAGTATATCGCTGGGAGATGGCAGTGTATGAACAGAGGGGGCATAGGGTCTAAAAAAAGGATCCGAAATTAGGAGCCCATGAAGCAGAAGGATTAACGGGGATGAGGAATCTATGGAATACTGTTTGGGGTAGGGGAGTAATGCACTGTATATATAAACATATTTCCCTTTTAAGACGTTTTCACTGCATGCCTCGTATCCTGCTCATTTGTTTCATGGAAAAACTTAAATCAAGATTTCCTGATATTCCCGTTATGCCTTCAAATTGGAAAGAGTTTAAGAAATCCAGTTTACTTGAGAGCAAACATTTTCCCCGAGTTTCTTCTTTGTGGAAGTTGTTAGTTGTAGGGAAATCGAACATATGTCAAGTAAAATGGAAATAAAATCCAAACTTTACATTTCAGTTTCTACTTATTTTCCTGATTCCCTGCCAATGGAATACAACAATCTACCCACCGTTAGACAAGTTTGGGTGTGTCTTCATGCTTCAGTTCCTAGTAATCCTTAGATCTAATTTCAAGACAATGTTTGAGTGGCTGTGCAGATATCAGTGATAATATGAGAGAGGAATTCAAAAAAAGGTGGTACATTTAGGCTTACAATTAAGTAAGGGACAGATTTATGACATGTTCCTGAGCTTAAGATGTGCGGGAGGGAATGTCAGAGTGCATGACTTACCAGTCGGGACTCAGTGGGCGTAGGGGTGTAATAGTACAACCACCTGCTAGTGTTGAGATCATTCCATGTAGGAAAGTCTGGTGCTGGTCCTTGAGTGTAGGTGCACCTGGCCAAAGGCTACACACACCTGTAGAGAACACACTAAATACTGGTGCTCCACAAGAATACTATAGCTCCTAGGATTCATTGAAATCTCATGTTACTTTAAGATGGTGGCAGCTTTCTTGATTCTTTGATGTAATCTTCCTTGTGTTCCACAGCGTTCTTGCCAGAGAGTCATGCTACGATGTTTTAAGTCAAGGATCTTTGGATTGGATTCATACGTTTTCTGTTTGGAGGACCATTGTCACAAGACAGTATTTCATGGCAATTTGTATTTCAGAGAAGTATTGAAAAATCAAGTTGTGATGTAAGGAAAATACATTTTGGGCCTTATTATAAGTTTGATGATGTGGGACCTGGGTGCCATGCCAACGCCAAACTCGATCGCCCAACAGATTACAAGTTGTAATCATGGCGGGCAATCCTGCGGCAGCTGGCCCACATCCCTGCCTTTCGAAGGTTCATAGGAGAGCCATGGAAAGGCAGCACTGTGGGACCGCCACAACGCGTTCCAGTATGGCATGGACTGTAAAGGCCATGCTGTGCAGGAACTGAGGGTCAGAAAGACAGTGGGGCACACCATGTGCCCCCCTGCATGCACCGCCGCACAACAAGGCATCCTGTAGGCCACCCTTAGTTTCCTCACTGACACCCTTTTCATGGTTGGCTCATCGCCATGAAAAGGAGAGCAGTGAGGAAACTCATAATTTGTTTGCCAGTGCAGCAGCTGCACAACCAGCATATTGAAGCCTCCGACCTCTGCAAGACCAATAGGGATCGCGGATCCCTGGTGGTAGCAGCGGTCCTATGGCACTTCGACCGCCAAAATGATAATACGGCGGTCGGCCTTCCGGTGCAGAATGTCCGCAACGCCATTGTGGTTTGAAGATCCAGCGGACAGTCAAACTCATAATTCGGCCCTCCAAACATTTAAATATTGATTCAAATTAATTTGAAATATCATTTTCATGTGTTTTCTATTGTCTACCCAGATTACATTTAGATTTTTTTAGATTCCTTAGAAATTTACGTATGACACGTTAAGGCAGTTCACCTACTTTTGTCCAAGATGGATGAATTATTGTTCACACTGCTACTATAAATAATGTGGGACATTTAATTACGTTGGAGGGCATTCAATGGATGAAAAGAAAGTGCCAGCAGCCCTTCAGTGGTCACAACAATCTCAGTCAAAGCTAACCAATGAGTTTAGGATTTGCCAATGTTAATTAGAGGTTACTAAGTTACTACTATGAAAGGGAGCAGTATTTGCTTGATTGAAAGAGGTTGATAAGGCTTTTTATGAAGAGAGATTTCTAGTGCTCTTATTCTGCAACTGTTGCAAAGTCATCCTATGTGCCCTGTGCACCCCCATGTTTTGCATCACTGGTACTGGTGGTAACTGACTCTGTCTGTCCCTGGGCTCTGTCTAACCAGGGTCAGTGCTATATTGCAAACACAGTGAAAATACGCACATATACGAGGGTATAATATATAATAGGCTACACTTTTAGTTGTCATGGCCTACCCTATAAGTCCCTAGTAGATAATAGGGCAGGGGGATTAAAATAACATAAAAGTCCCTTGAAAATAATAGGTCATGGCAGTTTAGAGGCCAGCAACCCTTTCTACACTTGCATGTGTGCACTACTGAGAGCCTGAGGTCATTTTAAAAGCAGCCTGGTGTTGCAGTACTTATTTTAAATGTTAATTGTGCCCAAACTCATCTTTGGAGGTAGAAACACATACACAATGTGATAAAATACAATATTGGGACATTTTAGGTACCCCCAGGGTCTCCCCTGGGTGTTCCAGGGATGGGGGTCTGATCATTATAATGAGAGCCCTTATAAAAGATGGTTTATTTGCCCTAAGGGTAGAGAAATTGCCGATAGTGGTCAGCCTTGAGCTTTCACTTTGTCTTGGTCAAGTGCGACCAGATGTCCCAGAGTGGTGCTATAGGTTTCTAAATGTTATATAGTACTACATTTTAAAACCTTCATATCTACGGTTCCCTACATTGGATTTTTTGTCATTTTGGTGTATTTTTTTAAATAATTTTTTTCCTATGTTTATAAATTGATATGGGATTTTTATTGTGTGTTGTGTTTAAATTAATTACTAAATTGTAGTTTTTAAATGCTTTACTTGCCTGTCTCCTAAGTTAAGTCTGCTTGCTCGCAGCTCAGCTACCCAGGGTTGAGCATTTGCTTCTCATTTTCATGCTCCACATTTGTTGTGTGATTCCTACATCACAATGCAATGCTGCTACCTTTCCTGTCGCTCTTTGACTTGCTTGTCTTTGACCCTGTACAGAACTCCGCCACCTTTAGGCTATGTTTGTACTATTGAAATACCATAGCCACGACCATGGCCAGGAATTGGAGCCGGGTAGACACCAAAGTACTCGACGCCTTACTAGCCACCTCTAAACCCTCTGGTTTGATGGTATCCCCTCACATCCAGGCGGAAAATATTAATGCTTGGTTGGAATCTGCCAGAGATAGTTTAGCTCCCTTAAAGATAATAAAAACAAGAGGCACCATGATGCACAACGTTGGTCCTCTGACAACTTGAAGGTGATGAAACTGGCCTTGCGACAACTTGAACGACAGAGGAGACTGGACTATTGTCCTCATGAAAAGACCATCTTTATGGCAGCACTTAAAGATTACAAAAGCGTCATTATCAGGACCAATTTGCATACTTCTTCTCAAAAATTCTAGAATCAGCTAATAAGGCCAAGGACATCTTCTCTATAGTAGATGAATTTGTCAAACCTGACCATGTCATAATAAAGCCCACCCCGTCACAATCCTTATACCACTCTCTCAACACTTACTTTATTGAAAAAATTGCCATTATGAAATCTAGTATCCCCAAGATCTCTCCACTTTCAGACCCCTGTTGCTCACACACTAATCCTCACCACCTGGATCAATTACCTCTCATCACCCAAGAGGCTTTTGTCTCTTTACTTAAGAAGGTTTGTTCCGGTTCTCCCATGGACAGATGTCCCCCTCACATCCTTCGGGAAGTCTTCCTCCATTGTGAGCCCCCAATGTAGCTTCTTAATAATTCCCTCACTAAAGGCTTTTCCCCAACCTTTTTTAAGAGTGCAGAAGTCGTACCTATTCTATAAAAAACAGGCACTGACCCCTCAACGCCCAGTAATTTTCATACTATTTCACTTCTGCCCTTCTTGGGAAAAATCCTAGAAGCTATGTTGCCAACTAACTCAGCACTTTTGTTGAGCAGTCTCACTATTTGGACCCACACCAAGTCAGTTTTAGATCGGGACACTCTAACGAGTCTGTCATTTTATCAGTTCTCAATGAATTAAGAAGGGGGGCTGACCAAAACACTATGCAAGCTCTGGTGCTCCTGGATCTCTCGGCTGCTTTCGATACGGTCGACCACTTCCTTCCTCAGTCTCGTTTTCCTGCTCCTTGCTGAGAAAAGGAGACTGACTTGTGGAGTCCCAAAGGGCTCATCACTTTCTCCCCTCCTTTTTAATTTGTATATTTTTCCCCTCATTCTGGCCCTCCAAAAGAGAGAGGTTGTTACATTTAATTATGCTGATGATCTCCAGCTAGTGTTCAATATTGACTCTTCCCCTTCATCTATGGAAAGGTTCCAGTCTACTATGATATTCATCAGCAACTGGATGAACATTAATCATCTGAAATTAAATCCCGACAAAACTGAGCTGATTCTCACCGGTGGCTCAGTGAATCTCTGGAATTCCAACTTTGGTCAAATTCACTGGGGTGCCCCCCTTCTTCTGTCAGTTTGGTCAAAAGCCTGGGAATCATGATCAGCAACAATCTCACGATGAAGGCTCAGATAAGTTCTGTGGTCTCTGCTTGTTTCTTTCACCTTTGGAGAATACGGAAAATAAGCAGATATTTAACGACAGAAGCCCGGATCCAAGTCATTCTTGCCCTGGTTATGTCGCGTATTGATTAACGCGTATTGATTAACTCCCTGTATACCGGCATCCCAGCCTACCAACTACGTTGGCTACAACCGGTGCAGAACAAAGCTGCTAGGCTTGTTTACGGCCAACCTAAATCTCACCACTTGAAACCTTTGTTAAGAAACTTACATTGGCTTCCTGTGACCCAACGCTGCCTCTTTAAATTAGGCTGTACGATCTACAGAGCCCTATCGGATCTTGGTCCAGCCTTTATTGCTTCTAAACCACAGCACTATGTCCCCCTAGTGATCTACATTCTTCGAACATGAAACTGTTGACCCCTTGCCCATTCAAACACAAAAAACATGGTGGCCTAAGATTCTCGACTCTGGCGCCACAATTCTAGAACTCTCTTCCCCCCGAACTGTGGCTGGCCACCTCCTATATCCAATTCAAAGGAGGGCCTCAAAACGTGGGTATTTGTTCAGGCCCACAATTAAACTCCTCGGTTACTGTACCCGCAACTGACCCTGCTTAGTGCCAAGAAACCATTTGGTGAACGCGCTTTATAAATTGTTTTTAACATAGCAGAACATATACATACATACATACATAGGCCCTAATTACGATGCCGTTTGGACGAGCGTCCGACAGGCATCGTTGCAGTAGAGGGACTGTCCGACAGGTAGGCCACATAGGGCATGGATGTTTGTGGGAGCACCTGTGGTGCCCTGTTGGCTCATAGTGGAGGCCGCAGAGGGACGGGGTCTTGATAGGGGTCCCCAAAGTACGTTTCCAACAGCCTTTCAATGGCGGTCGGATTGCCTTTAAAAGGTTGTCAGGATGGGCCAATGTAACCCCGATAGCGGTGCCTGAGCAGGCACTGCCCTCATTGTAGGGATCCCAATCAGACCGCAGGGCCGATGTGCTCCCTGAGCACGTCGAACCACAGCAGTCTTTCTCTCAGACATGCGGTGACCGCATTGTAATGAGGCGGTCTGACTACTGCTTCAGATGTCAGTGGGACTTTCACTGATGTGCCTTCTGTGTCATTCCCGCCGGCATCATAATGAGCCCCAAAGTTAAGACATTCTGAACCAGGAGCTTCAATGCAGAGATGGCAACCTTTTGAGTGCGGCTTTCAGCATGCATGGCTTACTGGTCCTGACTTGCTGGCATGGGAGTATATAATTCCAAACCAACTTACACTCGTAGGAAGGAAATGTTGCGGGTCATTGAGTGTTAGCACTGCATGGCAAAAGGTTTCACTTATTTTTCAGAGAAGTATTGAGAACTAAAGATGTGTTAAAAGATAAATGATATTTGAACTTTTGAAAAATCTGAGAATTGAGAGATTGTTTTCAAATGAAGTTGGGGTTTTCTTCTTGTGAGGAAGCAGAAAGAGATACCACAGAAATCACTTTACTCACGAAAAGCTTATATGATTGTGTGCAAGGTACAATAGGTGTTTATCTAATATTAAACATATATATATTATATATTATGTCTACAGCAGACACGCTACGTGATCGAGAGCCAGCAGATGATGCCTTATTTGAAAATCTACCAGAGGTGATGGAGGAATCAAGCAGCAGTAACCCCAATATTAAAACTAATGTTAATGATTTGAAAAGTCTATTAAAGAAATTGGAAAAATTACAAAAAAATGAATTCACTAAATGGTGGGAGAAGAAGTCTCTGGAGAAATACAGGGACGTTAACCGTGTTCCTAGACGACTGAGAGTGATGATTGCCCCTATATTTCAAAATCCACATCCCGCTATGTTAGTCGAATGGGCAACTAACAATTTGCAAGCATCAATGAATATGGTTCTAATACTCATTAAGTATGCGGGAATAGACAGAACCAGTATTATCAAAGACATTGACCAAACCCTATCAGATTTGGAGGGCTTAAATAAGCACAATGAAGTTAAGAAGGCACGTGAGGACATCAATGAATGCCTTAAAAAATTTGAAGAGGGGATGAAAGAACACAAAGTATATAAATTTGCCCGAGACAAAAAGGATTACGAGGAAGGAAGAATATTCACATTTTCAAACAAAATTGATTCCTATTGAAGAAAGTCTTTAACAAGCAATGTATCAACCTTACCACAAATTAACCAAGCTGTAAGCACAGATGCCAGTTCACTGTCAAGTAATTATGAATTTGATACCTCAAATGAGGCTAGTACCTCCTAAGCGAACATTGTAATTCCAACACGAACCCCTGCAGAAGAATTACATTTTATGCAGGAGGCTCGGCGACTCACCCTACGACCGAGACATCCTCAACAGCAACAAGGGTCAGGAGAACAGAGTCAAGGAAACAGAGGCGGAGGGCTCAGAGGGAACGCAAAAGGCAGAGGTGCCAGGAATTACAAGAATTAGTAAAGCCTATTAGAACATTGGAATGTTGGGAGCTCCATTGAAAACAATGGAGTGCTCTGGGCTTATAAAGGCTGGTATAAGCCTGGAGCTCGCACATTCCAATGTTTAGGCTTCAGGGAGACTGAGGTGATTCCAATCCCCTCACGCTCCCAAAAGGCTTTGCTTTTTTGTTAGAGCATTCTGTCCTCTAGTGGCAGAATGTTCTAATAGCCTTATAGCCCTTCGTAGATAGGCTACACCGCTATTAAAGTCCCTCTCCCTTGTTAAAGGCCCTCGCCTTCGGCTCGGGCCTTTAACACTGGAGAGGACCTTTAATAGCCGGTATAGCCCTCTACGGCGGGCTATAAGGCTATAATACAAGCAATGACAATACTGTGATTAATCTTTCTTCTGTTACTTTGACTACAGCGGAGACTCAGTTACTATCACTAGGTTTGACATTTTGCCCGGAGAGCAATTTTAATTACTCACAGTCCCGCATTGATGTTTATAAGTTTATAAGAAAACTGAAACTCATAAAGTTTTTTCAATTGAAGAAATCGACATCAGTGGCGAGTGATCTTCTTGGGAAAACTGGCATCAATTTGCAGGCTTCTGATTCAGATATGTTAAAAACCTTACATGGTTTAGCAACAAACACGGAGATGGAGGAACATTCAGCTCAGGAAATCCTAAAAGACACTGGGGTCCCATTTGAAAATTCTAACAGAAGCCCATTTTGTCCTACATCAACATTTGTGCCAATCATGCCTAAAGATGCCACGGACATCTTTAGTGATATGGTGAAGGAAGATCTGAAAAACTACATAAATCGATCAGAAACAAACTATAAGATGAAGCACAGAGAGCTGCAATATTATAATCTTATGCAAACATTAAAAAAGGACAAAAATGTGATCATAAATAAAGCATATAAAGGTGGAAACATTGTCATTTGGCCAAGGGATTTATACATGACATGACGGAGGCGATGGTCCACCTAAATGATCATGCATGCTACAAGGAGGCTTCATTTTCGGATCTAAATAAAATCAAGGACATGGTTCATAAGGAATTGTTTAATTGGAAAAGACAACGCCTTATAAGTAAGAATGAATTTTTGTTTTTGAAAAAAGATGATCCCATCACTCCCACTCTTTATTTTATTCCCAAAGTCCATAAACAAATTGTTCCTATTCCAGGCAGACCTATAATCTCTGCCCAAAATAGTTTGTTGGAACCTATAGCCAAATTTGTTGATTTCTTTTTACAGGAACACATGAGCAATCTTCCATCATTTCTAAAAGATACTGGGGACTTTCTTAACAAATTGAAAAGTGTTGAATGGAAAAATAACTATTTGGCTTGTTGTTATGAACATCACGTCGTTATATACTAGCATAAATCATGATGACGGAATGAATGCTGTGGAACACTATTTGGGGCAACGCGACATTAGACAAATAGAGCACAACAAAATGTTGTTAGCTATGATTCAGATCTGCCTCACTAATAATTATGTTTTATTTAACAACAATGTGTACCAGCAGCTCCGGGGTGTGGCCATGGGGGAGTGCTTTTTCCCCAGTTATGCATGGTTACATGTAGGCTGGTGGGAGAAGCATGTCCTCATGTGTAGGCACAGGATCTGGTTTGAGGGACACGCTTGCCATTGGTGGCGCTAAATTGATGATGTTTGTTTGATATGGAAGGGTTCCTCTGCATCTACCCTAGCCTTTGTTGATATCATCAATTATAATGATTTGAATTTAAAATTCACTGCCACTATAAGTGAGATACAAGTTGAATTCTTGGATGTTTCAGTTTATGTCGATAAAGGAACATTGCATACCAAATTACATCGTATGGAGACGGCTGGGAACTCAGTTCTTCATGCAACCAGTTCCCATCCTAGACATTTAATTCGCAGTATCCCTTATGGAGAATTTTTGCGGCTCCATCGGATCTGCAGCAATAGTTCCGACCTAAGAGTCTGTCAGGAGGAGGCATTGGATAGATTTCTCAGTAGAGGTTATACCAAAAAAGATCTTATTAAAGCACGTGACAAAGCAAATACCTCACTTATTGAAAGAAATCCTAGCAAAATTACTCCTGACACTGAGACCCCCCTTGAAGTTGGTACCTCGAATACGACCCATATCCAATCAGTAAGGCTGGTCACGACTTATTCTAAACAGCATAAACAAATAAGACAAATAATGTAGAACAATTGGCCTATTGTAAAAACTGATTTAACACTTTCATTGTTACTTCCCAATGCACCTCTATTAACCTTCAGAAAGTCTAGGGCAATGCAGGATGATTTGGTAAAAACTATTCCAGGTTCATGGCTGACACACAAAAATGGGTTTGTGAAATGCAACTTTTGTAGGGCTTGCAAATTTGGAACTAGTACTACTGAATATTGGACTCCATTTTGCAACACACCAACTAAAATTGATGGATTCTTTACTTGTCGCACTGACTATGCGGTTTATGTATTACGCTGTACTTGCAATTTAAGATATATTGGTAGTACAAAATTGCAAGTCTACAACCGCATCAACCAACATTTGAGGGCAGTAGTCAATTCAGACCCTAATTATCCGGTAGCCAGGCACCTTAAGTTAGCTCACAACAATAACTTAAAAGATCTGGATTACTTTGTGATAGGGGCAGTTCCCAAAAATATCAGAGGAGGTAACCGTGAGCGTCAGCTCAGACAATTGGAAAGTAAGTTCATCCTTGAGCTCGACACTAAGATGCCGAACGGGGGCTCAACATGCGGGAGGATCTACATAATTTTCTATAAAGCTATCCGTTGCCTTCCCTATATCTCATGAACCCTTTTTCCTGCATTGTGGCACTTTAATTAGTTAACTGCTGAGTCAATTTTTCTAGCTACTTAGCAATGTACAGTCATTTCCCCTTAGTGGGTTCTTTTTTAATTGTAGGTTGCCCTTTTTTTGCAATTCTTTAATTAAGTACACAGTTGATTTATTGTTTGTGATGATTGGTATAGTTATTGGACACTGGCCCATTATATCATCAATCTTTCACAAACAATGGTCTGTGTATAACACTCTTTTTTTGGGTACTGCTGCTATATTTTATCTGTCCTTTATTTATGGACATATTCCCGGGGCTCCGGGATGATATTCATTACTGCTGCCTTTTCTATTTTAATTGTTATAGATGTACAATATTTGCACTTTTTTGCACTTTCACAATAGCACTTTAAAATGTTTTGTGGCTATATTGAGTCTTGATCTTAGTATTTTGATCAGATACATTTTTTGCACTAATATCATATGTTTACAGAAATGTTTGCTTCATTTGCACATATTTATATATGAGGACTTATCAAATGTTATTTTTACAATAGTAGGAATGGGAATTTCCCTACTCTATTTTTGATGTCCTGACATGCCCTTTTATATTATATATGTGCGAAACAATATTTATTGATTTTAATCTCAATATTTATTTATGTATGCATTTATGAAATATTTATGTGAAGCATATTTACCTTATTTGAAAAACATATATATGGAACAAGTATCTCTTTCTATGTCTATGTTCATGTGACATTTGAAGTGATTCGACTCAAAAGCATTTTTATTGGCCTTTACCTTATTTAGTTTCACATTTAAGTATCACGAGAATTGTGGCGTGTCATGTGATCAAGACAGACTTGTTCTCTCGAAACGCATCATGCTGGAGCACTGGCCAGGACTGACTGGATGCCTTTAAATAAATGAAGCACTGAGAAACTTCATTGGAGACCCTGAGTGGTTCGTACCTGTGATTGCTGTGCTAAAGATTGCTGGCGTACTGCAGGATTTTGCGCATATATATATATATATATATATATATATATATATATATATATATATATATATATATATATATATATATATATATATATTCACTGAAAAAACCATAGGTTATAGACCATATATAGTTAGGAATTAGCATTTACAAAACCTTGAAAATTCACTGAAAAAACCATAGGTTATAGACCATATATAGTTAGGGATTAGCATTTACAAAACCTTATTTTACTCGCATAAAACCATTGAAATTTGCATATATAGTTAGTTGCGCTAACTATATATCGCGCACCCGCAATCCACTGCTGATGATGTCACATATTACATCATTCATGACATGGTCAGTGACATCACTGATGACATCACTGATGACATCATGCAGTGGCTGTCTGTTTCTGTAAAGTTAAAATATATCTTACATATTGAAGAATGAGTGGATGTATAAGTGTCTGGATGAAGGATTTAGTAGGTGCATGATTGACTATATGAGAGAGTGATTAAATGTGTCTCACTGAGTGCATGGGTTAGTGACTAAACTGTCTTAATGTGTGCATCATTATGGCTGTTGTTCTGTAAACTGCTGCATGTGTTGATCAGTAGCTATATGAGTAACTATATGGGTTATTGATTGGCTGCCCAAGTATTTGTATGGGAGACTGAGTGTGTGTGTGTGTGGGTGGCTGGGAGGTGTGTGACTCTGTGCATACATGTGTAAGCAGTTGATTCACTAGATCTATGGGTTCAAAAGTGCATGTGGAAACAGCTGTATGGGCGGTTGACTGTGTGCATGAGTGTATTGGTGAGTGAATGGATATCTCAGTGCTACATGTCAAAGTAAGAACATATGTAAAACACAGTACATGTGAGAGTTCACATATATAAATTACTGTGTATAAGAGCTAGTGAATGTGTGAGTGGCTGCATGGATCATTGAAAACTTGTATCAGTGATTGTATAAGAGAGTACATATGTGTTAGAATATGTTTGAATAAGTAAGGTGTGTATAACTGTATAGTTGAGCAAATGGAGGTGTGATTGATTCTTTGCATGACTGACTAGGTGTGTGAGTAACTCCATGGATGAGTGACAGTATGTGAGTGTCTGTTTACACTGAGTGTATCTAAGGTTATATTAGAGTCTGAAGAGGTTCATCGTATTATCACATGAATGATGTCATCATTGATGTGATCAGTAATGTCAAATGAGATGTCATCAGTGATGCTATCAGTGATATCATTTGAGATGTCATCAGTGATGTCATCAGTGATGTCATTTGAGATGTCATCAGTGATGTCCTCAGTGATGTCACTGACCATGTCATGAATGATGTAATATGTGACATCATCAGCAGTGGATTGCGGGTGCGCGATATATAGTTAGCGCAACTAACTATATATGCGAATTTCAATGGTTTTATGCGAGTAAAATAAGGTTTTGTAAATGCTAATCCCTAACTATATATGGTCTATAACCTATGGTTTTTTCAGTGAATTTTCAAGGTTTTGTAAATGCTAATTCCTAACTATATATGGTCTATAACCTATGGTTTTTTCAGTGAATTTTCAAGGTTTTGTAAATGCTAATTCCTAACTATATATGGTCTCTAACCTATGGTTTTTTCAGTGAATTTCAATGGTTTTTTAATAGCAAATATCAAATGCTGTCAAATGTCAAGTACATGATAGGTAAAAACATTTTCGTGTTTATGCACGCTGATGTGCTTTGAACGCTGCCCCCCCCCTCTTTTCTCTTAGGAGTACTCTCTCTTTGCAGATAGTGAAGGGTAGTTAACGCAGGCCTTTGCCCCCGTTGTAATCCGTCGTGCCTGCTTCTCTCTCCATTTGATTGATTGTTATCCAAGCATTTAATGTTTTTGAATTGGTTCTCTTTGGTTAATTCTCTATTTACAAACAAGCACAGAGTCGCAATACTCTGTTTAGTCTTTGCAGATAGTGAAAAATCGTTTAAAAAAACAAAAGGAATCGAGCAAAATCAGTAGGCCACTAATGGGATCTGTTTTTGACCTCGCTAAAATAGAAACATTAAGAACAACCCCTCATGAGAAATACGAAACTAGTGAGATGAACTTAGCTCCACACCATGTTGGCTGCAAGACAGCTTGACTCCGCCTTGGATGGAAAAATCCTGAAGAATGTACAAACTGAAAACCAATTTTTGTCTGTATAGCATCAGCAGCAACGCTTGAGTCCGCTTTGTGTGAAGCCGCCATTTTGATTCAATCAATAGCATCCCCCTGCACACATTCAGGGGCCTGGTCGTGTCTTCAGGTCAAACGGCTTGTGGGACAAGGTGCAGAAAGGAAAAGGAAAAAAGTTCCGCCAGACCCCGGGAGCCGGCCGCCTATGTCATGGGCGATCTTTGGCCACACCAGGGCGATAGTGAAGCTGCAGCAGGTGCAAATAAGCTTCAGACAGTGTTACAAGCACTGCTCAGAACTCTCAACTATGACACCACCTCGGTGCCATCCGGATCTTGGCGCCTTGTGCTGGTTCCGGCCTATTCACACATCGGTCCGCTACTGACACCACCTCACAGGCCAACGGGGCACCCCACGCCGACTTTCGGCGCAGCATTGTAGGATGGCCACACCAGAGCAGCAACTTGCTAAACACCACCTCGGTGCCATCCAGATCTCGGCGCGTTGTGCTGCCTTCGGCCTACTGTAGCCGCAAGTGCGGACGCAACTCAACTGGATAGCGAGTGAAACACCAAGGGGCGCCCCACTGCAGCCGAGGAGCCACCATCTTGGGGGCAACGCACAGCATCACATTGCTTTCCAATGCAGTCAGATCCTCAAACAGTCCCCACTGACTGACGCGACCTCACAGGCCAACGGGGCGCCCCACGCCGACTTTCGGCGCAGCATTGTAGGATGGCCACACCAGTGCGGCAACTTGCTGGACACCACCTCGGTGCCATCCGGATCTTGGCGCGTTGTGCTGCCTTCGGCCTATTCACACATCGGTCCGCTACTGACGCCGCCTCACGTGCCAACGGATTTTCTACGCTTTTTATAGCCCTATGCCGCATAACAGGTCATGTGACTTGTTTATAAAACTTTTCATTGGTTCATTTTACTTTTGGTTTCCTAATGATGGAAGGCTTGATCATATGACCTAAAAATAACACTTTTCATTGGATTAAAACATTTTTTTTTCCCAAACGATGAAAGCCCCACCTTGTTTCTGGATGTTTCAGACTGAAGCTGGCGTCAGCATGAGAGCATCACCATCTCGTGGCTCCGTCGTGGTCATTCCGTGAGCAATCATGGCAGCCGCTCCCCACCGGAAGCCTGCAGGAGTCGGGGGCCCCCAAGACTTTTGTAAAATCTTCAAGGCTCAGGGGACGCTTTCGAGAATGGGGTCCAAGACCTAGCAGACAAGCGTCCGAGTTCCAAGGTGTCCCAGGGCCATTTTAGTGGACCAGGCCCAAATCCGAAGAGCCGTCCGCCATTTTAAGAGTCCTGTGGCAGCCGCCTATCGCTGCACCGCAAGAGTGGGCGCAACTCAACTACATGGTGAGCGAGACGCTGTAGCCGCAAGAGCGGGCGATAAACAGCTGAATGGAGGATGAGGCACAGTGTAGCAAAAGCGGGCGGAATGGCAACTGAAACGGTAAAGGGGCGCCCCAGTACAGCAGACGAGCCTCCACCTGGGGAGGCCCGTTCACGCCGCCTCCCTCCCCCCCCCCGGGGCGCCCCACGCCGTTTTTCGGAGCAGCATTGTAGGATACCAAAACCAGTGCGGCAACTTACTGGACATCACCTGGGTGCCATCCACATCTCAGCGCGTTCTGCTGCCTTGGGACTATTCGCACAACAGACCGCTACTGACGAGGCCTCCCCCCCCCCCCCCCCCCGGGGCACCCCACGCCGTTTTTCTGAGCTGCATTGTAGGATACCAAAAACCAGTGCGGCACCCAGGTAACATCACCTGGGTGCCGTCCAGAACTCAGCACGTTGTGCTGCCTTGGGACTATTCGCACAAAAGACAGCTACTGACCATTGTTGCTTCTTTTTTCCAAAAAATGTTTAAATGTATTTACTGTTTTTGTTGCGTTGTATATATTTATAAGTTATTAAAGTTTGATAATCCTACTACTTTGTTGGAGTGCTATATATTTTTAATGTGACACTAATTGTAAAAACTTTGATGTACAAAAAGGCATCCCTGGAATCTTCCGCTTCAGGCTCGGACCCACACACCCTCACAGTGAGAATCCCCTCCCCAATCACAATACAGGATGGTTATCAGATAGTAGGAACGCGTGTGGTGTGACGGATCTCATCGGGTGGGGGCCTTGATCTACCGTAACCTCTTTGGAGAGGGGTGATTCTTTACAGCTGGGGCCATAAACTACATCTGCAGGGCTAGGTGATAGCCTGGGACGGGCCTGGACAATCGGACACAGAGGAAGAGGAGTGTCAGAGGGTGCGGAAGTGAATAGGGTGAAAGGCAGGTGTCGGGCGGGCACAGGGTGTGATTCTCAGAGAAGAACAGCGCAGATGGGAGGAGGTTTCTAGCCCATGCATGAGAGAGAGAGCGGGGGTGACCAGTGCGTGGGGGAGATGCTTGCGAGGGTGGGGAGCCATGCTGAGGATCGGCGGCGTGCAGACAGTGGGTCTGGTCAAGGCATCTAAAATGGCTGCTGTGCTCGACAAAAGTGTGGCATTGCAAAAAAGGCAAGATGGCGCAGACAATGTTTATCAATAATGATTTATTTATAACAATTATTTTTAACAAAATATTTACTCGCACTGACAAAATGGCGGTCAACACTTCCTGATTTCCATCGAATCGAACGTTAACAGACGTCACGCAGCAAAAAAAATAAAACGCTCACGCACAGCCGCTGGAAGACATGTATCAACATATATGAGCCTCCTCAGCCACCCTCAGAAAACATAAGGGGTCAGGATACGTCTCCCGTACCCCCTTATACCCTGTAATTTAATTAAACCGAAACACAAAATGGCGAATTCCCGTTTCGCTACCAGTTTGCGGCCCGGTTCGCGAACCGGGAAACGCTTCTACCGTGAAAAATCAAATTTTTTTTATTTTCCCCACGGGACCCTTTAATAACCCCAACATCATTCCTAGGGGGTCAAGAGGGGTCTACCTTGCCCCCTTTCATTAAATTCCCCCTTCGTTTTTCACCTCTTCTTGTCTCTCGATCCTACCGAGAGACAAGATGGCGGCCGCACTGGACTGTTTAGAATGTTGACAGACACCGGAGAGCCAATCAGCATCGCTTCGCAAAGCTCCGTGACGCGAAAAGTACGCGATCTGGAGCGCTATCTGGGACGCTGTCACAGATATATAAATTTTTTAAAACGTTAATTTCTCAAAATCCACTAGAGCACATATATTGAGACCCAGCAAAGGCACATCGGGCTAACAGTCCCTACAATTTTGCCAAGTTTCGTGTAAATCCATTCAGCGGTTCGAGCTAAAAGTGAGGCCAAACGCCCTATGGAAATTAACATGGGGAAAACGCGTTTTGGGACCCCCCTTTTTTCTCGGCCCCCCCTTGACGAAACCCCCCCAAATTTTCAGGGGCTGCTCAGACACAAAATGTGCCATTTTCCTGAAAATTTCAGCCGATTCCGTCCACAAACGCCAAAGTTATTAGACATAGAATTTTCAAAAGTTCCAAAGAGAAATAATCCTAACTATATATACCTACTGGCTATCGCCAGTAGGTAATATATATATATATATGTGATCAAGGTCACCGTGCAGTGACCGAAACGCGTCATGCTGGCGATTGCGTGTGAATAAACCACTTTGAATTTACTTTTTGCGCTGTGGAGTGGTCTCTACCTGTGGGTTTCGTTGATGCGGATTGGATTTCTGTCCATTTGCTGATGCAGCGGAGCAGGATTGTGAACCGTATATATATATATATATATATATATATATATATATATATATATATATATATAAATACAACTTGCTGTTTAACCTTTTCTCCAAACACAGCAGCCGTGGACACAACGAGGACCTTGTGGCAGTCAAATATATTGGTTTAAAGTACAGAACGGCATTCTGGCAAGTCTCAATGCATTTCGGGACTCTCTCACTTTCTCCTTGAGAAAGGGAGAGAGTCCCGAAACCTTCATGTACAGCGAATCTTGTTACACTCTAGTTTTAGCTTCAGAAATGTAAGCTTCACTTCAAGAAAACAGGCAGCAGACAATGCAGAAATGCTGTTACCTTATGGAATTTTCTGCAGGACCTCCTCGCCTAAATAGCCAACTGTGAAATATCAACTTCAGTAAGTAGCTGAACACATATAACTGTGGATATGACATTTTAGCCTCTATTTTATTTTTGGGGGAAAGTCAATACAGTGGATAAAACCAAAGTTTTAACATGTTCTTCTAGTAGAAACAATGTATAATGCCCTTGCCGCCCAAGTTCTGCTGCTCATTGCATTCATAGCAAAACCAAAGGGGATGATGGATGGAGTGTTGAACCTTGCAAACACTCACCCCTAGTCAACTAATCTGGGTTTAATCCATCAGAATTCTTTAGCTCACTCCGCCACCCCAGTTCAGACATGGCCATATGCAAATCAGTCTGACCCTGTGCCTCATGGGAACAGTCCAGCCCGAACTGCCAAGCCATGTCTTCCCTGGACCGGAAACAAGCATCCTGGGACCGGTTTCTGGCTAATCAACCGTAATCAGCCAGGCTAGCTTGAATCCAGTGGCAAAGTGAGCAAGGGACCCACGTCTGGGCATACCCTGTCAACTCAGGCCGAACAAAGCAAAACCAAAGGGGATGATGGACGGAGTGTTGAACATTGCAATCACTCACCCCCAGTCAACTGATCTGGGTTGATTAATTCTTTAGCTCATTCCGCCATCCCAGTTCAGACATGGATATATGCAAATCAGTCTGACCCTGTGCCTCATGGGAACAGTCCAGCCCAAACTGCCAAGCCATGTCTTCCCTGGACCGGAAGCAAGCATCCTGGGACCGGTTTCTGGCTAATCAGGCTAGCTTGAATCCAGTGGCAAAGTGAGCAAGGGACCCACGTCTGGGCATACCCTGCCAACTTAGGGCGAACAAAGCAAAACCAAAGGGGATGATGGACGGAGAGTTGAACAATGCAAACTCTCACCCCCAGTCAACTGATCTGGGTTTAATCCATCATCATTCTTTAGCTCACTCCGCCACCCCAGTTCAGACATGGCAATATGAAAATAAGTCTGAATCTGTGCCTGATGGTAACAGTCCAGCCCGAACTGCCAAGCCATGTCTTACCTGGACTGGAAACAAGCATCCTGGAAAAGGTTTCTGGCTAATCAGTTGTCATCAGCCAGGCTAGCTTGAACCCAGTGGCAAAGTGAGCAAGGGACCCACGTCTGGGCATACCCTGCCAACTTAGATAGAATAAAGCAAAACCAAAGGGGATGATGGACAGAGTGTTGAACATTGCAAACACTCACCCCCAGTCAACTTATCTTGGTTTAATCCATCATCATTCTTTAGCTCACTCCGCCACCACAGTTCAGACATGGCCATATGCAAATCAGTCTGACCCTGTGCCTCATGGGAACAGTCCAGCACGAACTGCCAAGCCATGTCTTCCCCTCACCGGAAACAAGCATCCTGAGACCGGTTTCTGGCTAATCAGCCGTCATTAGCCAGGCTTGCTTGAATCCAGTGGCAAAGGTAGCAAGGGGCCCAAGTCTGGAAATACCCTGCCAACTTAGGGCGAACAGAGAAAAACTAAAGAGGATGATGGATGGAGTGTTGAACATTGCAAACACTCACCCCCAGTCAACTGATCTGGGTTTAATCCATCATCATTCTTCAGCTCACTCCGCCACCCCAGTTCAGACATGGCCATATGCAAATCAGTCTGACCCTGTGCCTCATGGGAACAGTCCAGCCCGAACTGCCAAGCCATGTCTTCCCCCCATTGGAAACAAGCATCCTGAGACCGGTTTCTGGCTAATCAGCCGTCATCAACCAGGCTAGCTTGAATCCAGTGGCAAAGTTAGCAAGGGACCCAAGTCTGGAAATACCCTGCCAACTTAGGGCGAACAGAGAAAAACTAAAGAGGATGATGGATGGAGTGTGCAACATTGCAAACACTCACCCCCAGTCAACTGATCTGGGTTTAATTCATCATCATTCTTCAGCTCACTCCGTAACCCCAGTTCAGACATGGCCATATGCAAATCAGTCTGACCCTGTGCCTCATGGGAACAGTCCAGCCTGAACTGCCAAGCCATGTTTTCCCTGGACCAGAAACAAGCTTCCTGGGACAGGTTTCTGGCTAATCAGCGGTCATAAGCCAGGCTAGCTTGAACCCAGTGGGAAAATGAGCAAGGGACCCATGTCTGGGCACACCCTGCCAACTTAGGGCCAACAAAGCAAAACCAAAGAGTATGACGGACGGAGTGTTGAACATTGCAAACACTCACACCCTGTCAACTAATCTGGGTTTAATCCATCATCATTCTTTAGCTCACTCCGCCACCCCATTTCAGACATGGCCATATGCAAATCAGTCTGACCCTGTGCCTCATGGGAATAGTACAGCCCGAATTGCCAAGCCATGTCTTCCCTGAACTGGAAACAAGCTTCCTGGGACCGGTTTCTGGCTAATCAGCGGTCATCAGCCAGGCTAGCTTGAACCCAGTGGCAAAGTGAGCAAGGGACCCTCGCCTGGGCATACCCTGCCAAGTTAGGGAGAACAAAGCAAAACCAACGGGGATGATGGACGGAGTGTTGAACATTGCAAACAGTCACCCCCAGTCACTGATCTGGGTTTAATCCATCATCAGTCTTTAGCTCACTCAGCCACCCCAGTTCAAACATGGCCATATGCAAATCAGTCTGTTGCTGTGCCTCATGGGAACAGTCCAGCCCGAACTGCCAAGCCATGTCTTCCCCGCACCGGAAACAAGCATCCTGAGACCGGTTTCTGCTTAATCAGCCATCAACAGCCTGGCTAGCTTGAATCCAGTGGCAAAGTGAGCAAGGGACCCACGTCTGGAAATACCCTGCCTACTTAGGGCGAACAGGGAAAAACTAAAGGGGATGATGGACGGAGTGTTGAACATTGCAAACACTCACCCAGAGTCAACTGATCTGGGTTTAATCCATCATCATTCTTCAGCTCACTCCGCCGCCCCAGTTCAGACATGGCCATATGCAAATCAGTCTTACCCGGCGCCTCATGGGAACAGTCCAGCCCGAACTGCCAAGCCATGTTTTCCCTGGACCAGAAACAAGCATCCTGGGACTGGTTTCTGGCTAAACAGCGGTCATCAGCCAGGCTAGCTTGAATCCAGTGGCAAAATGAGCAAGGGACCCACATCTTGGCATACCCTGCCAACTTAGGGCGAACAGAGCAAAACCAAAGGGGATGATTGACGGAGTGTTGAACATTGCAAAGACTCACCCCCAGTCAACTGATCTGGGTTTAATCCATCATCATTCTTCAGCTCACTCCGCCGCCCCAGTTCAGACATGGCCATATGCAAATCAGTCTGACCCTGTGCCTCATGGGAACAGTACAGCCCGAATTGCCAAGCCATGTCTTCCCAGAACTGGAAACAAGCTTCCTGGGACCGGTTTCTGGCTAATCAGCGGTCATCAGCCAGGCTAGCTTGAACCCAGTGGCAAAGTGAGCAAGGGACCCTCGCCTGGGCATACCCTACCAACTTAGGGAGAACAAAGCAAAACCAACGGGGATGATGGACGGAGTGTTGAACATTTCAAACAGTCACCCCCAGTCACTGATCTGGGTTTAATCCATCATCAGTCTTTAGCTCACTCAGCCACCCCAGTTCAGACATGGCTATATGCAAATCAGTGTGTTGCTGTGCGTCATGGGAACAGTCCAGCCCGAAATGCTAAGCCATGTCTTCCCCGCACCGGAAACAAGCATCCTGAGACCGGTTTCTGCTTAATCAGCCGTCATCAGCCAGGCTAGCTTGAATCCAGTGGCAAGGTGAGCAAGGGACCCATGTCTGGAAATACCCTGCCAACTTAGGGCGAACAGAGAAAAACTAAAGGGGATGATGGACGGAGTGTTGAACATTGCAAACACTCACCCCCAGTCAACTGATCTGGGTTTAATCCATCATCATTCTTCAGCTCAGTCCGCTGCCCCAGTTCAGGCATGGCCATATGCAAATCAGTCTGACCCTGTGCCTCATGGGAACAGTCCAGAACGAACTGCCAAGCCGTGTTTTCCCTGGACCAGAAACAAGTATCCTGGGACTGGTTTCTGGCTAATCAGCGGTCATCAGCCAGGCTAGCTTGAATCCAGTGGCAAAATGAGCAAGGGACCCACATCTGGGCATACCCTGCCAACTTAGGGCGAACAAAGCAAACCAAAGGGGATGATTGACGGAGTGTTGAACATTGCAAACACTCACCCCCAGTCAACTGATCTGGGTTTAATCCATCATCATTCTTTAGCTCACTCCGCCAACCTAGTTGAGACATGGCCAAATGCAAATCAGTCTGGCGCTGTGCCTCATGGGAACAGTCCAGCCCGAGCTGCCAAGCCATGTCTTTCCTGCACCGGAAACAAGCATCCTGGGAATGGTTTCAGGCTAATCAGCCGTCATCAGCCAGGCTAGCTTGAATCCTGTGGCAAAGTGAGCAAGTGACCCACGTCTGAAAATACCCTGAAACTTAGGGCGAATGGAGCAAAACCAAAGGGGATGATGGAGGGAGTTTTAAACATTGCAAACACTCACCCCCAGTCAACTGATCTGGGTTTAATCCATCATCATTCTTTAGCTCACGCCGCCACCCCAGTTCAGACATGGTCATATGCAAATCAGTCTGACCCTGTGCCTCATGTGAACATTCCAGCCCGAACTGCCAAGCCATGTCTTCGCTGGACGGGAAACAAGCATCCTGGGACCGGTTTCTTGCTAATCATCCTTCATCAAGCAGGCTGGCTTGAATCCAGTGGCAAAGTGAGCAAGGGACCCACGCCTGGGCATACCCTGCCAACTTAGGGCGAACAAAGCAAAACCATGGGCTGATGACGGCTGATTAGCCAGAAACCAGTGTCAGGATGCTTGTTTCTGGTCCAGGGAGGACATGGCTTGGCAGTTCGGGCTGGACTGTTCCCATGAGGCACAGGGTCAGCCTGATTTGCATATGTTAATGTCTGAACTAGAGCGGCAGAGTGAGCTAATGAATGTTGATGGATTAAACTCAGGTCAGTTGACTGGGGGTGAGTTCTTGCAATGTTCAACACTCTATCCATCACCCCCTTTGGTTTTGCTTTTTTCGCCCTAAGTTGGCAGGGTATGCCCAGACTTGGGTTTCTTGCTCACTTTGCCACTGAATTCAAGCTAGCCTGGCTGATGACTGATGATTAACCAGAAACCGGTCCCAGCATGCTTGTTTCCAGTCCAGGGAAGACATGGCTTGGCAGTTCAGGCTGGACTGTTCCCATGAGGCACAGGGTCAGACTGATTTGCATATGGCAGTGTCTGAACTGGGGGGCGGAATGAGCTAAAGAATGATGATGGATTAAACCCAGATCAGTTTACTGGGGGTGAGTGCTTGCAATGTTCAACACTCCGTCCAATATCCCCTTCAGTTTTGCTTTGTGCATTGCATTCATAGCACAATAAGATCGCACAACTACAGCATTGTTACAGCTTGGTGACCTTCTCCTAAACCTCTGGTTTTTCATTTTATATACACTAAGCTACTTAAATGGATAAGAATATTTCCTAGGTAGCATCTGTTTGAAGTAATCTGGATGTGTCGTTTTTGAATTAAACGACTTTCTGAACATCGTGCATGCTTTTACAAATCTGTTTTTGTGTTTTTTTATGATTTATAGGATTACCTAATCCACCTCTTTGATAAATCTACAATTCGTCAAAGCGAGCACTGAGACGCCAGATAGAACGTCCATTCTGTGAGACAATGTTTGTAAGCTGTACTGTGTTTGGTTTTATGTGCCTATTTATGTGTGGCTTCATTATTGGTATTTACTTTCAACAATAATGTGAGACTATAAATAAATATCAACTTTTTTTACTAATTATCATATTTATTTTAGATATGTAAGCGCTTAAGGTACAAGCAACGTAACACGAGTAATCACAAATGTACAGACTGCATTCTGTTAAATTATCTGCTTATTTCCAACCAATCACCATGAGGAAAAAACAAGAACCAAAGCATTTGTTATCTTTTCTCTATAAATAAGCGTTCATTCTATTTCACTTTCTTTCATATTGTACATACACCATGGAATCACCGAAAAGAACAGAACCACATCTTTAGTGTGCGAAATAGTGATGCCCATCATGGTGTAGTGTCGCAATGCCTGACCTGGCCTGTGACGTCAGGGCCAGGTATGGCTGGAAGTGGAAGGTTAGGAGGAAGAGGAAGAGTTTGGTTAGCAGAAAAGAGAAAGGAGAATAAAGAAGTGTTTCACTACTGCCTTCTTATTTACTTGCATGTAAACACGAAATCTGGAAACGAGGGTTGCGCAGGACCCTACCAGCACCCTCGCTATTGCTCCCAGGCCCAGCACGCCTCGTTGCAGCTCTAAAGGTGTGCCCGCATACGTCAGCCCGACTACCTGCATCCCACAGCTCCTGCAATACCATCAATAGGTATTAGCATTACTGCATTGCCCCCATGCCTACCTGCGCTCTGCATCCTCTGCGTGCCTTTGGAGCACTGGTGCTCCCGGCACGGTACTGGTAGAGCCTGCGTAAGTCCGAGAGGTGCGCACATGCGGATAGACATCCTGTTGAGCCTGGAGTACCGGAGTGTACGGCCCGGGCCACATCGCCTGCAAGAAAATACCTGCTGCTAACAAGACTGCTACTATGTGCCTGAAGCCAGCACATGTCTGCTTTACCCGGTGGCCACCTTAAAGTCAGGCACCCATTACTGTGGAGTCCCGGTCAACACTTAGGGAGCCATTTTGAAGCCAGGCAGAAGAGAAAGCCCTGTTGATCTCGACAAAGAAGGGACTGGGACATTCTCTGCACAGTACTACCGCTCAGTGCTTTTCAGCACTACCAGACGCCAACTGCCTGCTGAGCCAGAAAGAGTGAGTGAGGTCAGTTACGTGTCATCATGTCCACGCGCCCAGATTCCTCCAACCAACACAGAGTACACAGCCCGGGCCAGTGATGATAGAAGCCTCGTTCCTGCGTCCTCTTAAACCCCTTATGCTGACGTCTGGAAACAGCATGGGTCCTAAGAGGTAAAGCTGGCTTGAGGACTTGGAGGACTTTATGAAAGGATCACAGGTCAGTGACCCTGAACAACAACTTATCGTGTTGCGCAATCTAGTGGGCAAGGACGTCGGACAGATTATCAAAGAACTGCCACCAATCATCTCTGCTTTGTATGCCGATGTAAGAGAAGCACTAAACAGAAAATTCCTCCACAAGCAGAATCTTGACTATGAACGTTACACCTTCAATTTAGCGTCTCAAGAAAATAATGAATCGGTGGGCAACTTCATTTCACACCTCAAGCGATTAGCCAAATATTGTGAATTTGACCATTTCAACACTGAAGATGCACTTTGTCTACGAATTATAGAAGGGTGCCAGTTGCAGCCATTGTGTCGTTGTCTGCTGAAGAAGCATTATTCTTTAGATGACATTGAGGAACTCACGGTAAATAAATGTCCAAGCTTAGGAACATGCAAAAAAGATGGAAGGTAGCAAGACGGAGAAATGGGAACTAGCCTTCCGATTACATTCCCAAACAGAATCAAGACGCCAATCGGATCATCAGAATCCTTCTAAATCCACAAATCAAACTTGCAGCGGAAAAAAGAACAGTAGCAGTAGTTACTGCTGTGGTCAAGACTATCCTCATACAAGCCCATGTCCTGCCATGGGGCAACAGTGCCACCGATGAGGGAAAGACAATCGTTTTGAAACGGTGTGTCAAACTTACCGCAAGAAGTCAGTGCCGATTAAACGAACCAGCGGGTCCCGGTCACTATGCGAGGGCAGTGCAAGAGAGAATGGATCGATCCACGAGCTCATCAAGATACAGTGCTCGTCACACTTTTCATACCGATCTCGACGGTCGTCATCAAGAGAATCATCAGCACTCACTCCCATATCACAAGACAGTGACGAGTACATATGCATGGTAGCAGACCCGGACCGACTAATGAAATACCCTAGGCTGCACATTCAAATGAGCAATCACCCCACGAAGTTTGTTCTAGACACTGTAGCATCACTTAATTACAAATGCATGACTGAGTACAGGAGGATGAACCCAAAGCCAAATTTAGGGCCAGCCGCCATGCGTGTCTACACGTGGATGTCCAAAGATCCGCTGCCATGTCTGGGACAATTTTGCACGTCTTTAGAGGGGATGATGAGTGTGTTAAGCGTTTCATCTTAATATCCTTAGGCTCAATCCTTTTTGTGTTCTGTAAACTTCCTCATTCTATACACAGTAGGTTTCAACATTTGGTCCGGTTTGTAAATCAGGACTTGCAGACAGTTGAGCTGCAGCCCCGGGGGCGCCTCGAAGCGGAGGCTTCATCTGCAGGCGCTGTGAGGCCTGATTTACAAACCGGACCAAATGTTGAAACCTACTGTGTATAGAATGAGGAAGTTTACAGAACACAAAAAATTGTAAATAGCCTTGAGAAAGCCCTGGCGCAATTCGCCACAGGGGCGAAACACGTGTCGGCTGTCTACGTCTTTATCCTCACAAATAAAGAGCAACTTTTCTATAAAGAACGGGCTCCTTTAATTCTATTCATACAAAAAGGATTGAGCCTAAGGATATTAAGATGTAACGCTTAACACACTCATCATCCCCTCTAAAGACTTTGTTGTTTGAAAACTCAAGAGGTCCAGATTTTTCTTGAGTGTGTTATCATTAACAAAAAACAGTGAAAACTAATGTGGACTTGGATTCCTTTTGTGGACCACCTCTCCTCTGTAGTGGACAATTTTGCACGTCCCTGAAAAAGACAGGACAGTTCACGGGCAGATACAGGTCATAGAAGGCCATGAAGAAACTGACTGTCTTCTCAGTCTATCCACAGCAGAATGGCTGAAGCTAGTATAAATTCTGTACAAAGTTGACATCATCAGCAAATTTCCGTAACTATTTTCCGGCCTAGGAAAGTTAGCTCACTTCAAAGTCTGATTGCATATCAATGAACAAGTGACACCTGTGGCCCAGCACCACCGGAAAGTACCGTTCCACCTCCAGCAAGTGGTGGATGATGACCTGCAGGATTTGCTGAAAGCAGACATCATAGAGAGGTCAACTGGACCTACTCTGTTGGTATCACCAGTGGAGGACAGGAAAATAAAGTGCGTCTATGTGTGGACATGCGAACCCCAAAGACAGCCATCAAACGTTAGCGGCATCAAGGACCCCATAATAGCGACATGATTACTCACCTAAATAGAGCAAAAGTCTTTTCCAAACTAGACCTGAACAAGGGGTACCATCAGCTGGAGCTTCATGAAAAATCTAGATGCACCACGACTTTCACTACGCACCAAGGACTCTTCAGATACAAGCTCCTCAATTTTGAAATTTCCTCGGCAGCGGAAATATTTCAAGAAGCTGTGCAGCGTGTTATTCAGCATGTTCCAAACTCATTCAATTATAGCAACAACATCTTAGTCAACGGCGAAACACGCAAACAACACGACAAAGCACTTGACCGGTGTGTCATGCCCTTCTCAATGCCAACCTCACGCTCAACAGTGACAAGTGTGAATTTCACAAGTCAACCCGAAAATTCTATGGCCACATCTTTCCAAAGATGGAATGTGACCGGATCCTGAAAAAGTCTCTGCACTATCTGCCACACCACGCCCTAGAGATGTAAGTGATATAATATCCTTCCTAGGTCTAGATAGCTATTGTACTGGATATATCAAAGACTATGCTATCATCAGTTACCCACTGCGGGAACTCACGAAACAAGGTCAAAGTTTCAACTGGTCAGCCAAGTGCTAGCATGCCTTTAGTCAAATCAAAACAGCTGTGAGTTCAGCTATCAACCTGACATACTTTAACCCTTGGAAAAAGACAGAAATAACAGTCGATCCAAGCCCTGTAGGTCTTGGAGCCATCCTAACCCAGTATGATGATGAAGGAGAACCCCCCCACATTGTGGCATCTGCTAGTTGCAGTCTTACTGACACTGAGAAGGCTTACTCGCACCCCGAAAAAGAGAGCCTGGCAGTTCTGTGGGAGTGCAAGCATTTACATCTGTTCGTCTATGGGAAGCATTTCACCCTAATCACTGACCATCAGGCCCTACTCACAATCTTTGGAAATCCCGTGTGAATATGGATCGAACGGTGGGGGATTCATCTCCAAGACTATATGTACACCATTATTCACATCCCAGGGAAGGCGGAGAACCCGGCAGACTACATATTGCGATATACCCAAGTCTCGATGTGGTCAAGATGCTCGTGGCAGAAGAATACCTCCATTTCGTCATCGATCAAGCACTACCACCCGCTCTCCCACTAGAAGCCATCATAGAAGCCACTGCCAAGGATGCCACGTTCCAGAACATCATGCATCGCATCCGCATGGGTTCTCGTAGACACTTGGAGAATGTACCGAATGATGAAACTGTCAACATGCAGGAACTTGTGTCATTCCAACATGTCAAAGACGACCTCACGATTAGTGCTAACGGGCTGCTACTGAGAGACAGGAGAATCGTCATTCCCCAACAACTGAATCAAGGAGTTGTTAACCTAGCGCAAGAAGGACACAGAGGCGTGATGGCAACAAAGAAAGCATTACGGGAGCGAGTCTGGTTCCTGTCTTTTGACCTCTTGGTAAACGCCACACTTCAAGACTGCCCTCAATGCCAACTGGCAGGGCGTGAAGAACCACACTCCCGCTTTAAATGTCGGACCTCCCAGACAGTGTGTGGCAACAAGTCGCTATTGACTTCTTCGGCCCCTGAAGTCTGGATAGTACATCATCAGCATCATGAATGGGTACTCCAGATTCCCTCTAGCGCAACAGGTCTCATCCACAAGGGCAACCTCCGTCATACCGGTCATCGGCGAATCGCTTGCTGCATGGGGAATCCCGAAAGTAGTGAAAACAGACAATGGGCCACCATTTAATGGGCATAGGTTTGCAGAGTTCGCAAGCCATCTAAACTTTAGACACAGGAAGATCACTCCCATGAGGCCTCAAGCCAATGGGATGCTCGAAAGATTCATGGCCATGCTGAAGAAAATGACACAACAAGCCGAGCTGACCCAATGTGACATTCAACCAGCGCTCAATGAAGTATTATGAGCATACAGGACCACTTCACATAGCACCACCAACAGCTGCTAGGCTACTATGATGCAATGAAGAACCCCACACACCAGAATTCCAACTGCTGATATCGTCATACAGTCCAACTCCCCGACCATGGATCATGGGACGCTAGTGAATCTCGACAAGACCAAGAAGGCGAAAATGAAAGAATACGTAGACAATCATGGACACGCCAAGACATCCGACATTCAAGAAGGAGATTGGGTGTTAGTCAGACAAGAACAAAAGACCAAGGCAGACAGTCGCTACTGTACTCAACCACTACAAGTGATGAGGCGGAAGGGAACTCTGAGACCAAGACAACTACACGAAATGTGTCACACTTCAAGGAATGCAACTCTGCAGCATACACCCGAATGGAAGAACCAGAATGGGACACGCACGGATCGAGCCGAGAAGCTGAAGATCAAGAAGAACACCAATCTGCAGTGAATCGGCACGAGCCAAGAGAGGGATGCTCCTCTCGCCGACCGCAGAGGACCATCAGGAGACCTGTTCAGCTCATCGAAGAACTTTGAGCAAGTAATCATGGAACACTTAAAATAAAAAGGGGGAGATGTAGTGTCGCCATGCCTGACCCGACTTGTGACGTCAGGGCCAGGCATGGCAGGCAGCGGAAAGTGTGGAGGGAAGAGGAGGAGTTTGTTTAGCAGAAAAGAGAAAGGAGAATAAAGATGTGTTTCACTGCTATATACTGTTGTCACATTCACTTGCATAAAAACACCGAAACATGGTAAACGTCCTCGACAATGCCATTTCATTATAAAGTGTGTCTGCAGCACCTATTTTGACAACAAATGTAGTGCTTACATAGGAATAACTGTTTTAACAAGAGAGTGCTGGTACACTACTTTGGCCCTCATTACGAGGGGCCTGTTCTTAACTAATCTCTGTTAACTTCTTTTTAGACAGACATCTGAAAGTTTTGAAGTAATTAATCTCATCCCGTGCAATTTATCCCAAGATAAATTTCAGTTGGTCAAAATTGCTGAACTTCTATTACACTGTTTTCTTTTTTTTTTCAAAAAGAATAAAAAACTCCTGAAGCTGGATTTTCTTTTTCAAACTAAAAAAGAAAATACTTTCCCATGTCTACAGGAGCATTTAGTAATTTTCACTTCCCCTTACTGTTAGGGTTTTCCTGCTGGTGACTAGCGGTGAAAACTGAACTCTAATTATACCCATTTAAATTAGGTGGCCAGAATGAGAGGTTTGCTTCTGACAGCTCTTACCCAACAAGGCTATTGGAGTGGTTTGATCATGGTGGAGACCACTCCACCATGATAAAACCTAAGTTCTACCCGCATTTAAATTCGGCGAGCAGACCTTTATCTTGGCAGCATGTATACTCTGTCACTGCTGCGACGCCCTATAAATACGCCGAGATATAAATCAGGCCCTTTGTCAGCTGAGTCAGGGGTTGGGAGAAGAAGGATGAAGAAACTGAAGTCAGGAACCACAGTTTATGCAGACAGCCTCATAGAAGCCTCCGGACAGCTAGTACCCGGAGTAAGTCATATTTTGAAATGTACCTAGGACTAGAGTTTAATTTGTAAAAAAAATAAGTGATGGGGCCCAAACGTTATTCTCAAAAGCCCAGGGCCAGTGCTATCAGATGTCAGTGGTGGCGAATACCAAAGCTGCATAGTCTTGATTCCAAATTACGCTTCTTTCATCCACTGCCAGCTCCTCTTACCTTTTATATCAGTCCTTCAAGTTCTTTTTCATCCCTGCTTTCTCTTTTTGTCATTGGTTTCCCATCTTTTACTTCCTTCTTCTTATCCCCTTTTGTGCTATTCTCTCTGTTTCTCTGGGTCAAAGTCTGATGATGAACAGTAAGTGCTGGCTATCAAAAATGAGTGCGGTTGGCTCACCCGGCAACCACCAGGTCAAATTAAGCACTGTCCATGGCCTCTCTCGTACATATCCTGAGAGAAGTCCCAAATAACTTTGTCCACAAAGGTGTTAAAGGGAGCTACCTTTTCTTTCACAGAAAAACCTCTGCTGAGTGTGAGCGGGACTCTGTGGTTTATAATACTCCAAGTGAGCAGCCAGTATTCCAAAGATTCGGAGCATTGAGATTGAGGAAAGGCAAGTGAGGCCTAACTATGGTGATGAAGGAGTGTAAGAAATCAAAGCAGGAATTAACCCAGAGACAGCCTTTTAGCCTATTCAGCAGAAGATCACTTGTATGACAATTAATTTCACGTCCTGCCCATTGTATGTCGTCAAGACTTTCCCTCTATGATTACTGGTTTATGTTGTAAATATATCCAGTACAAGCCATTACGTTTTGTGTACCAGAATAAGACACTGAAAGTAGCCAAGCCAGTGCTCTTAAACCCAAATGTGATAGAAATGTAGACACACTGGATGTCAACAGATATGCTCCAATATCCTCATTAAGATCCCCTACTGTAATAAACCTAAGCCCTCATTTACAAGAGGCCTGCGTTGCTGGAGCATCACTTTAACACCCATGGATTTTTGACACTGCTCCAGCTTTACATCACGTCCCAGAGCATGCATAAAATAAGTAGAAATGTTTACACATTTCCTTGTTTTTTACCTCTTTCCACACATGCTGCATTCTGCAGCACACATAGAATGAGGAAATGCCTGTTATGATTGCTTTTGTGCTGGAAAGTGCCCCTTCCTGCACAAAAACAATCATGCCAACAACACAGACACCCTTGCACCATAGTGCAAGGGTGCCTGCGTTGGTGCTGGGCTGCAATTTGTGTGCCAGCACAGACTGAAAGGACAGGAATGCTCTGCATCTTGTAAACACTCTGCACCTGGGCTGGAACTGCCCAGGCCCACTGGAACCAACGAAGAGTACAGACCTCTGCAGCTAACACAGGTAGGGCTATCCTTTGAAATTTTGGTGGGAAGGGATCAGGCAGCTGTATTAGCAAGGAGCAGAGCTGAGACTCTCAGGAAAGGTCTTTCTTTACACAGGTTGCCATATTGGATTGGCCCAGATTGCTTTGCAGGGGGTTGGGACAGGTAGGGAGTGATGATGTGGCAATCTACAACTGACCAGTGGTATGTGGCTTTTAGAACATTCTACCCCCATTTAAAAACCCCCGCACAAGGAAGAGACAGATGAGAAGACACCAGACCTGGGACAGAGGACAGTGAAAGGACGCCCAGCTGGAAGGAGAAGCCATCTAATGCCTTGCAAAGATGAACTTTGGGACTTTCACTTCAGCTGACCCCTAGAACTAGAATTGGTCTCTCTAGGGCCTGTGGAGTAGGCTCCTTATATTCTTGAGGAACAGTTGGGAAATGGATGGACCTGATAGGGACCATGGTTATTTTCCCTTGACATTCTGTGGACTGGCCCTTAACACCACTGCTAACACACAGGTGTCTTGCAAAATTACCAGAAGGCCATGGGGTCTGGGGAGTGTGTGAGGGAGGGTGTTCTGCTTGCTGGCTAAGGAGGGACTGTGGAAGATGGCCCATAAGCAGAAGAGAGCCTCAGGAGCACAGGCAGAAGGCAGGCTTGGCACCGTGAGTGAGAAAATGCAGCTCCCCACATAAAGCACCCCTTTAAAGACCAAGCGATCTGACAAATATGCTTCTGGTGGCTCGGGCTGGCTACTGGGAGTGAAACGAGCCCAAGAATGTAAAAAGTGGCACTACTGGGCCCGGGATACAATTTGGTCCCACAGCGGGACCAGATGGAGAATGAATCACATGGTACTTTGCCTTCAACTCTTCAATTACCAACAGGAAGGGCCAGACCTTTGCAGTTAATGAAGCTATATTTTTAAATATTTAATGGAAAAGGAGTATGAGTGGGGCCAACTCCCCAATCCAACACACAATTAGATATCCTGAGAACCCATTGCATGGGACAGAGAAAAATATCAAAATGCCAGGCACACTGCACATCCCTTGTGCCCGTGTCTGAGGAGTTGGGACTTGCTGGCCTGCTGCATCACTGCTCATTACTAGTCCAGGCAGGGTAAACTTAGCTGCTCCCGTCTTCGGGCGGGAGCCAAGAACAAAGGATTGGCAAAAGAAAAGATTTAGGTGCATGCTCATGAGGGAAGGGACACTGTGCATCACTCTGGATTGGTGCTAGACACTTCTTTCCAGGGATTGTCACTTTGAGCTTCCAGAATGGCAGGCAGCAGACGTTTTTAGCTAGGGAGACCCCTGTCTAGCACTGTTTAGGTTTACAGGTTTTGGGATGGATGTCCACGAGTAGGAGGTGGCATAGGAGGCCAGTGAACCCATAATGGCACAACTAGCTGACACCTACTCCAAAGGAAGAGGACCGTGAGCATCATTCTGGGTTGGTGCTAGAAGCTCTTATTAGGGATTCTCACTCTGAGTTGTCGAAAGGACAGGCTGCAAAGAGCTCTGCCTTAGTTGTCTCTTGTCTGGATGTATGTGTATTCTGCATAATGTTGTGAAGCATTATTTTTTAGAATTCCTGCAAATGTAAGTATCATTATGTGTAATTGTGCAAGATGCATTTGGCCCACATTGTGTTAGAAAAATGTTGCTGGGGACACATTTTTTGCTAGAAAATAACACAAACGGCACACCACATTGGCCAAGCGTGCAGTCATTTTGTGTACTACAATGCTGTTTCTGATTAGTCATCTCCTCTTGTTTCCAGCTTCCATGGCACAATCCAATGTAATCAAACCCATTCTGATACAATCGTAACTATATTTTCACTTTTTATTAGTTTACCACTGCCTGGTGTGTTTCTTTTACATTATTTTACACTGGTTTGCCTTTTTGTATTGTTCTTTGTTTCCATAGGAAATAGATTTTTGGTACGCTTATAACTGTGCAACTGTTTAGTGAATCTTCACAAAACTTTCCAGAAGAAAGGTAAGCCAACGCAGCTTCCTCCTGGATTTTTTAGTGTGATCCGTTAATTGAGGACTGCAAAAACGAGGGGGGTCCCAGCATACATGTTTCCCAATGCTATTTCCGATAGGAAATTAAACAGCGCTGCAGACAAAAATACTGAACAGAATTACACCAGATTTGGCAGAAAGCTATACCTTTACCAAGAAAGAATGTTTTTTGTGATTTGGTGAAAATCTGTTAGGAATTTTTTGAGCAAATAAGGTGTAAAATGTATGTATTTACAGAGCTGTGGTAGTATCATTGGCTAGGGACACCAAAACATTAGACCAGGTTGCTGCCTCACATCAACAGTGGATTCAGTCCCCGTGTCCTGAATTCTTTTTTAAACGTGTAGGGAGGCAGTGTTGGAAAACCCTACCCCCCCCCAGGCATTGTGAGCGTGGTAGATTTGAAAAGTATCCTTGGGCGAAAAACAGTAAATTGTTTTTTTTAAAAAGGTGTGCCTTTGTCATACACTACTTATGTATTACAACAAATATATTGGAGGGTCTGACACACAATGTATCCTAACAGGATGCCCTATAACAACTTCAAACCAGGTGTATCAAAAACAAGAGAGTCATCCCCATGATGATCAACACGTGTTTCGGGAGATCTAACATCTGTCTGTGAGTATTCTACGTGGTGGGAGGGGACTTTAATTCTCACTTTGAGCCACTGCCTGGTCTTCTGGAGGGGTTTTCAACGGAAGAAGAGGCCAGATGAGCAGTGCCCTCGGTAGAAGCTCCCCCCCGAAGGCATGGACCCCACTTGCACTACAAATCACAGCCCTCACCCTAAAGTTCGGAATCAGAGCCTGTAACGGGCGAATGAGATCTGACATACCCAGCAGAACCACCTATAATAGAGTGGGAAGAGAGTCCCGCTTGGATTATGTCCTGGCCTAAATAGTGAAGTGGCCGACAATCCGGGACTTTAGGGTAGTGGAAAGGGCCGATAGCGACCATAATGCACTCGAGCTCGACCTTGTCCACCCTGGTCTCCAAACTCCCACGATAGCAGGAGAAGAATCAGGTGGGAGCATCTGGTTACAAGTAAGAACAAACTTCCCATGCTCTATGATGGGATAACTCCCATCTTGGAAACTGTGGGGAGTTGGATACCGAGGCAAACAATAAAGATTCAGGCTAAATTATTTAAGGCTCATGAGGACCTTATAAAAGCTGCGGCCCCCCATCTTTTTTGTAGCTCACGGAAGCCAAGCAAGGGCCGGCAATGCAAATCAACATGGTACAATTCAGCATGTAGAAGGGCAAAAGGGGAACTCCTTAGATTTATTAAGGAGGGTCTAGGGGGGGACAACCTAAGAGAAAGCAGGCGGGCCTATAAGAAACTTGTTGCCCACGCTAAGGCCGAATGGGAGGAAAATCAGTGGGAAGAACTTACCAAGGCCCTAGCGATCAAAGACCACCGTCTGTTTTGGAGGATAGTGAGTGGGGGGTCGGGAAACCTCCAATCGGCAATTGAGCCAAATATTGCTCCAGGGGTGTGGCAGGCACATTTCCAGTCCCTATACAGCTCTGAGCCGGGAGAATTTTCCGCTGATACCGGGGTTGGTTGGCCAGATTATGAAGGGGATCCAATAACGCTGGGTGAGGTCACTGCTGCCATAGCAGGACTTGCCTCGGGAAAGGCGCCGGGATTGGATGGCCTACCCGGGGACCTGTTTAAACAGGAGCCCATTGTCTGGGCCCCCTACCTTACCGCTCTTTTCAACGGAGTTCTTAGCGGCATGGAAATCCCTAGTACTTGGCTGGGGGCAGAGGTGGTCCCCATCTTCAAAAAGGGCTCGCCCCTCCTCCCAGCCAACTACAGACCCATCAGTTTAATTGATGTAGCACAGAAACTGTTTGGCAGGGTTTTGCTGAATCGGCTCCAGGACTGGGTGGAAGAGGTGGGTGTCCTTAGTCCCTATCAGGCGGGATTTAGGAAGGGTGTATCCACAGTGGACCAGGTTTTTAGACTGAACATCATCTATTGGAGGGCAGCAATATTCGAGGGCGGTAGTCTCTACACAATCTTTGTGGACTAACGGGCCGCCTTCGACCTGGTGCCCAGGGGGAAACTTTGGAGCGTCCTGGCAGAGATGAGCGTTCCCCCGGACATCCTATTAATCTTACAGAGGCTACACCATAATAATTATGCCCGAGTGAGGTGTGGGAGGTCCGGGGAACTTACTGATAGATTCCCCGTTGACCGAGGGGTAAGGCAGGGTTGTGTGCTGGCACCGACCCTGTTTTGCCTCTTCGTCAATGGGGTAATCGCCCACCTGAATGCCATTGACTACACCGACGCCCCCAAATTGAATGGCAGCTGGGTGCCTGCAATCATGTTTGCAGATGACACCCTGCTGCTATCCAAAACCCCTATGGGGATACAGAGGATCCTCGATTCATTTGTAGCCTTCTGCACTGACAGGGGGCTAGAAATTAACGCGGCCAAAACCAAGTTCATGGTTTTGAATCCGAGCAAAAAATTGCGTCCGAACCCGCAATTGGGAGCAGCACGGCTCGAGAGAGTTGCAACCTTTGAATACCTCGGTGTGACTCTTAACGAAACCATGTCTTGGGGATCCCATCAGAGTAGGGCGAACCTCAAACTGACACAAACTACTGGGGGCATTGCTCGGATGATGACCGGCTCCTCATACCGGCCGCTGGGGGCGCTCATCCAGATATACAAGGCCCAGGCCAGGGGAGCAACCATGTACGGGGCGGAATTGTGGGGACATACACCTTGCCGTAGTCTGTCACTAACGGAGAATAAGTTCATTAGACAGATAGCCGCGCTCCCGCCCAGCACCCCGCTCCTTCCCTTGAGGCTTGATTTGGGTCTACGACCAATAGCTGATGAAATAAGTTTGAGACCCATAGCCTTTTGGCGTAGGCTGTGGAGCAGTAATGATCTTGCAGCATATAGGGCGGAATTGGTGGAACTATTGACCCACCCAAAAGCGCTCCGGATCCCCTGGATTAAACACATCCAATGCATTTGTATGGAAATAGGGCTCCCGGATTTATGGACTGATCCTGCCAGTGCCGCACTAAACATCTCCAAAAGGTCCCTGGCTAATGTATACCATGAACAAAAATTAGCTAGGGCCCTAGATGGCCAGGCAGAAGGGTCATTATCCTCTGTGTTTTTACAAAGCAAGGACCTTTATAGGTTTGAGGGGGTTTTGGATCCTATTTCCCCTGTGCTTGCCAGAAAGCTGTTTCTCCAATGGAGATACGGCACATTGCCCTTTCGGTCTTTTACTAGTTCCTGGTCATCGCCTCCCACCACAAAGGAGTGTCCGGCCTGTGACGCCACGGAGGAAACTGACTTACACGTGGCTCTCTGCTGCCCAGCCTACAGAGTTGCGAGAAAATATTGGCTCCTCCCATTGATTAGAAACATGGGCGGTAGGGAATATGCCCCAATGTACAGGATTTTAAAATCTGATGTCTCAGGCCCAACTGTCTTTGCACTGACAAAATTTCTTACTAATGTCTGGCACACTCGTAACCGTATTTTAAAGGTGTTGGGTCCCTCCTAATTTTTAGATGCATAGTTTTTACAGAATTTTTAGCATATGCATTTCCAATGTTTTACATCTTTTAATGTATTGATTTATTGTGATTGTATATGTGTATTGTTTATCTTTTATGGCCAATGGCCGAAATAAAGATTGGAAAATGAAAAAATATTTTCACTTTTTATTAGTTTACCACTGCCTGGTGTGTTTCTTTTACATTATTTTACACTGGTTTGCCTTTTTGTATTGTTCTTTGTTTCCATAGGAAATAGATTTTTGGTACGCTTATAACTGTGCAACTGTTTAGTGAATCTTCACAAAACTTTCCAGAAGAAAGGTAAGCCAACGCAGCTTCCTCCTGGATTTTTTAGTGTGATCCGTTAATTGAGGACTGCAAAAACGAGGGGGGTCCCAGCATACATGTTTCCCAATGCTATTTCCGATAGGAAATTAAACAGCGCTGCAGACAAAAATACTGAACAGAATTACACCAGATTTGGCAGAAAGCTATACCTTTACCAAGAAAGAATGTTTTTTGTGATTTGGTGAAAATCTGTTAGGAATTTTTTGAGCAAATAAGGTGTAAAATGTATTTATTTACAGAGCTGTGGTAGTATCATTGGCTAGGGACATCAAAACATTCGACCAGGTTGCTGCCTCACATCAACAGTGGATTCAGTCCCGGTGTCCTGAATTCTTTTTTTTAAACGTGTAGGGAGGCAGTGTTGGAAAACCCTACCCCCCCAGGCATTGTGAGCGTGGTAGATTTGAAAAGTATCCTTGGGCGAAAAACAGTAAATTGTTTTTTTTAAAAAGGTGTGCCTTTGTCATACACTACTTATGCATTACAACAAATATATTGGAGGGTCTGACACACAATGTATCCTAACAGGGTGCCCTATAACAACTTCAAACCAGGTGTATCAAAAACAAGAGAGTCATCCCCATGATGATCAAGGAGGGATGCCCATCAGTCACCACACGGAACCGCCCTTCATCATTTGGGATTCCACCAAGACCACTGCTGGGATAGCCAATCAACTATCACGGTCGGGGGTCCTAATGTAGGAAGGAGCTCCACCGCCGATCAGTGAGGTCTAACTGGGGTCTTGCTTCTCAAGTTCTAAGGGTGAGAATATCAAAACTTAGGGACTGATGTTGCAGTGCTCAAAAAATGTTAAAGTAAGAAAAAACTAGTGAATGTAAAATAGGATAGGGGGGTACTTATAACTTTATTCCGGTGTTACCCTGCCTTCCAATGTTAAAAAGTAGTAGTTAGTGACAGTCAAAAAATATATAGACCGTCTAGATGTTTTATGTGGTCGACATGTTTCAGCAAACTAAAGACATATTCGTCATTGCTTTCTTCAGGACCATGTTAACTAATAGCTACTGCAAACTCAGTGATAGTGAATACAACTAAGTGCTCAAAATTAAAATAAGATACAGAGGTCACCTGATGTTACTAGGTGTTCTGCTCCCTCTTAACATAAATTCTGAAAAAAGAGGAAACAGAAAGGTTTGAAGGATGCAGCCAAGGCTGTTCTGTTAGAAAAACAGTTTAACATTAAATTCATAGTTATGATTAATAATGAGTGTCAACACAGTATACTAAATGCCTCTAATCATGAAGTGCATACATATAATCATTGGGCCTAATCTGTTGACTACCAATGAAGAAATTTTGCCCCATCTTACCATTTTTGTAAGAGGTATAGACCTCACCCCACCTGGCCACAGCTCAGGAAAGAGGAGAAGCACCGCTCTGAGATAGAAAGAGATGTAAATATGCAAGCATTAATACACTCAAGCTACCGTTTTACTCCAAGAGTCGAAGTAGCGCATGTCAAGACAGGGGATTGCTCACTCTCAAAACATATACATAACAGCAGATACATAAATGGCTAGAAGCGTGCCATCACAGAGTAAATGCTAAAGTGAATAGGGCTCCGTAGTGTTATTGCTGCTCCCTCTATCTCAAAGAGAATGGAGAAGATGAAGCCCACCCACTGTTTATATATCTGTGTATTCAAGAATCAAGCCTGTTCTGTGTGGTTCAACCGCTCGAAATGGAAAATTCATTCAAGTCACGTGTGGCCCGTTGTCCGTGTCTTATCACTGGCACACACATTATCTCGCCCATTCAGCGTGTCACACACACATAAGAACTAAAAAGCATTTCCAGACCGCGAGATGACCCGGTATATACTCCTCACCTGTACGTCGGTACTACAGCGTCGGCATCCAAGCCGATCAGGGAGGTACCGGCGGAAGGTCTGGAAACCCGTTATAGTGTGTCGTCTGATTGATCCTTAGTGTTCACATGATAGTTTCTCATAGCCGGGGTGTAAGTTCTCTTCTAATTGGCTGAAGAGGACGGACTAATGGCCCATCAGGATGCCATGTTTATCGGAAGGCATGCTGCAGTTTGTAAACACTGCCGTGCACACAAACTCTAAATAACTTTATTAGATAGAATCTCTGAGAGCTGAAAACACGATCAAACCTCAAGGAAGGATTGAATACACTGCATGCCTATCAATTTGGAGGTGTTAGAGTCTACGATCTCCCGAACAAATAAAGAAACACCTCGGCAGAAAGACACTCAGACCGGGGTTTCTTGTGATAAAGCTAAAAAGCTAAAAAACTGGGACATATGTTGAAAAGGCTTTACATAGCAAATAAATGCCTATATTGGATTGTCAAGGAATTAATTAGACTGTTATACACCCAAAAGAATCTTTTGGCGATATTAATAACAATAATGCCTGATGATGACAAACTAGGGCAATGTTTCAATAGGTAAACACTGTAGATAACCACAATGTTACAAAGGGTAAGGGGATATCCCAAGCCGATGATGGGTAGGAAGATATCCCAAACCGGTGGTTGATTGTACCAAACCAAATGTAATTTCTACTAATATACAGGATCAGATATTTTCGAATTAAGGAAAAGATGATTGTACCTCGCCGGGGTGTCTGGCCATTCATCAAAATGTGGTAACTATTGGAAAGTGTAGACGCTCCTCGCCATCACTCATCCACAGATTTTGTATCGAACATGTTCAATCACATTTAGTGACAAGAAGTGTTTGTGTAGGGAACGATGACTCATCTTCCATACCAGTGAAGGTCCATGTTCAAATTAGGTTACACTACCCATTACAGACTATGTGATAATCAAAGAGAAACCTATTAGGATCAGATGGTTGACCAGGGTATGTCATCATTCAAACCCACCCGGTTGGTGCCCATCTTAAACACCCATTTCTGGTCTCTGAGTAAAAGGTTTTTAGATACATCAGTTATATGCGCAGGGATGTGAGGCTGTTCTATCACAGTCCACTGAAACGCAGTTAAAGGATTACGTGCTTCTAAGAAATAGTTCGTGAGTTTGGTCGTTTGCCTCCTACACCTAATGGTGCTCTTGTGTTCAGAGATTCTTATCCTGATCTTACGAGTTGTCATCCCTATGTATTTTAACCCACAGGGGCAGGTGGTAAAATACACAAGGTTCTCACTATTGCAGTTCGTGAACTTAGACTGAATCCACGATCTGGAGATGCCAATGTCCCATTCAGTAGATTTTTTCGTTTGGGGACACCAGTTGCACATCCCACAAGGATGGTGACCTACAACCGGAGGGAGGTCCCATAACATCCCTAGAGCCCTAGGTTTGTCCTCACGTGGTCGCGTATGGAGCAGTCGATCCCTAAGATTCGGTCCCCTCTTGAAAGAAAAAAGGGGGCTTTGGATCGAGACGTTGTCCGAGTTGAGAATGGACCAGTGTCTCATTACCACTTTCTTGATGTTATTAGACAATGTCCCAAAGGTGGTCACAAAAGTAATCCTTTCCAGAGGAGGTTTCTGCACCGGAGGTTCCAAAAGGGCCAGACGATTGGTGTTCCGCGCGCGTTTAAGAGAGGGTTGAACAAGTCTGGGGGGATATCTTCTTGAGATAAGCTGTTCCTTGAGGGCCTGAGAGTGTGTCTTAAAGGCCTCTGCATTTGAACAGTTTCTGTGAACCCTCAAAAATTGCCCATACGGCAGGCTGTCTCGTAGGGACTTAGGGTGATGACTGTCAAAACACAAAAGAGAGTTCTTCGCCAAAAGTTTCCTATATAATTCAGACTGCAGACCATCTGTAGTAGCAGTGATTAGTAAATCCAGAAACGCCAATCTGTTCCTTCCAATCTCAATTGAAAAGCGGAGGAAGGCATTACGATTATTCAACCAGGATAGAAATTCATGGCATCTTTGCTCAGTACCCCGCCACACCACTAGGACATCATCGATGTACCTTTTCCATGTTTTAATACAATCAATGAAAGGATTCGTGGTGGCCAGTACGTGCTCCTGCTCGAAGGAATGAACATATAAATTTGCAGAGCTGGGAGCGTAAACGCTCCCCATACTGGTACCCGACACTTGAAGGTACATCGATTCTTCAAATTGGAAAAAATTATTTTTCATAGCCAAGGTGGCACAGGCCATAATGAAGCTGACTGGAGTGATACTGTCTAACTCCCTTGATTGTAATAGGTGTTGAATCACTTCTAAAGTTTCATCCTGTGGTATTGATGTATATAATGCCTCTACATCAAAGGATATAAGAATATCAGTGTTTGTGTCGAAATCAATTTCAGGCAAAAGACGTAATACGTCCGTTGTGTCTTTCAAGTAGGTTGTTATTTCTCGGACCATGGGACGCAAAAAGTGGTCAACAAATGTTGATAAGGGTTCGAGAACCGATCCAATGCCTAAAATAATAGGACGACCAGGAGGTGGTCTCTGTTTCTTATGCACCTTGGGAAGGGCATAGAAGTAAGGGGTGACTGGGTGCGTGGTACAAAGAAAGGCTGCTTCATGTGGCATTATCCAACCTTCGGATACTGCTTCTTCCATCATGGTCTGGATGGTGGCTTTCAGTTCCGATGTAGGATCAGTCTCCAAGCGACGATAGGATCTTGCGTCGCCTAGGTGGCGCAAACATTCTGCCCGGTAGGTGCTAGTGTCCAAAAGGACAATATCACCCCCTTTGTCTGCTGGCTTGATAGTCACTTGGTCTATCATTGATAGTGTCTTGAGAGCTATTTGTTCCTCTTTGGGGAAGTTAGTATAATACTCCCTTTCCTGTTGTATGAAAAGGTTCTCAATGCTCTTTTCAATGGCTTGTTCGAAAGCCAAAACTTTAGGAGGCATAGATCGAAAGGGTGGGTAAAAAGTAGATTTTTTCTTAAGCCCTGTGTTTACTTCTTGAGAACCAACTTCTTGCTTGTTGCCAAAGAAGAAATGTAAGCACATTTTTCTTAGAAATTTGGACACTTCAAGACGTGTTTCAAAATGGTAATTTTCGTGTGTCGGTACAAACCCCAAGCCTCTATTCAGAGCCTTTTCTTCAATAGGTGTCAGTACATGTTGGCTTAGGTTGATCACGAGCCCGGTTCCAGGCTGGTTGACGCCTGCTCCTTGTTCTTCGTGGTGGTGCTCCTCAGGCTCCTCGCCGATGTTGCTGGGGGACTGTAATGTACCTGTGGTGTCTGTTGGCCTCTTCTCCTGTCACGAGACCGGCCTCCGCCTCCGCCTAAAAAAGGCTGGCCTCCAAAGTTGGTTGGGTATTGAGGTGCAAAAGGACCCATCTGAGGTGGAAAAGGACCCATCTGTTGTGGTCCCATTTGTGGCGGAAATGGCGGGCCTCCAAATTGTCACGGGTTAGGTTGCCCCCACATCGGTGTTTGATGATGTTGATTCCCTCTCCAGTTGTTCTGGGGGTTCCTCCTACCCCAACCTCTACCTCAGGCTCCCTGATTGCCGGAGCCTGTGTCACTTCCTGACGAGTTGTCATCAGAGCTAGAGGTGCCGTAATTTGACCCAGTTTTCCGCCCTTTCCCTGAAAAATCCGGTGGAGTGTAGGTGTCACTTGTATAGGGGTACATTTTGCCCAACTTGAACTTGTCCAGATCTTTCCTAAATTTTTCAATTTTTACTGACAAAGTGAATTCTCTAAACTTCCTATTGTTTTTATTAGTTTCATCCACATTTTTCTGGAAAGCCTTAGTGGAAAGGGTAGTCTTAATATGTGACTCCAGAATCTAGATCTCGATAAGTATTGCATCTGCAATTTTTTTGGAGGTCTGTATGATCAAGATATGCCAATCCCTAGTACATCGCCAGTCGATGAGTGACCAATTTTTTAAAAATTCTTTGTCTGTCAAGAAGACTCTAGGATGGTTTGTTACAATCAACCCCGTGGGTGCACATTTATTACGTAAATATTCTGCCATTATAGTACCATGGAGGCTTGTTCGTGTGTGTGATTTCTTTAGAATTAATATCTTGCCCCACTCATCCTTATTGCTGGTTGCAGGGGTGGGTACAGTCTCAGAGAGGTCAGGGTGGTCAGCGAGGACTAGTTGTACGTCGTCCTCATCAAATGACAAACCTTGGTTTTCAGCCATAATGCACTCAGAAAGGAGTGTGAGCAAAGCTAGATCAACCTATGTCACAACGAAAATAGGAGCAAAGAACAGAGCGAAAGAGAAGACGCTGAACACTGATATAGCAATGGAGTCTAAGAACAGTAAAAGATACTGTTATAGGAAGTGGTCCGCAGTCACAGCGACTGCTCAAGAACAAGCAATAAACAGGTAGTTGGGACCACTTTTGTGACCACCTTTGGGACAGTGTCTAATAACATCAAGAAAGTGGGAATGAGACACTGGTCCATTCTCAACTCGGACAACGTCTCGATCCAAAGCCCCCTTTTTTCTTTCAAGAGGGGACCGAATCTTAAGGATCGACTGGTCCATACGCGACCACGTGAGGACAAACCTAGGGCTCTAGCGATGCTATGGGACCTCCCTCCGGTTGTAGGTCACCATCCTTGTGGGATGTGCAACTCGTGTCCCCAAACGAAAAAATCTACTGAATTGGACATTGGCACTTCCAGACCGTGGATTCAGTCTAAGTTCACGAACTGCAATAGTGAGAACCTTGTGTATCTTATCCCCTGCCCCTGTGGGTTAAAATACATAGGGATGACAACTCGTAAGATCAGGATAAGAATCTCTGAACACAAGAGCACCATTAGGTGTAGGAGGCAAGCGACTAAACTCACGAACCATTTCTTAGAAGCACGTCATCCTTCAACTGCGTTCCAGTGGACTGTGATGGAACAGCCTCACATCCCTGTGCATATAACTGATGTACCCAAATACCTTTTACTCAGAGAACAGAAATGGGTGTTTAAGATGGGCACCAACCGGGTGGGTTTGAATGATGACATACCCTGATCAACCCTCTGATCCTAATAGGTTTCTCTTTGATTATCACATAGTCTGTAATGGGTAGTGTAACCTAATTTGAACATGGACCTTCACTTGTATGGAAGATGAGTCATCGTTCCCTACACAAACACTTCTTGTCACTAAATGTGATTGAACATGTTCGATACAAAATCTGTGGATGAGTGATGGCGAGGAGCGTCTGCACTTTCCAATAGTTACCACATTTTGATGAATGGCCAGACACCCCAGCGAGGTACAATCATCCTTTCCTTAATTCGAAAATATCTGATCCTGTATATTAGTAGAAATTACATTTGGTTTGGTACAATAAACCACCGGTTTGGGATATCATCCTACCCATCATCGGCTTGGGATATCCCCTTACCCTTTGTAACATCGTGGTTATATACAGTGTTTACCTATTGCAACATTGCCCTAGTTTGTCATCATCAGGCATTATTGTTATTAATATCGCCAAAAGATTCTTTTGGGTGTATAACAGTCTAATTAATTCCTTGACAATCCAATATAGGCATTTATTTGCTATGTAAAGCCTTTTCAACATATGTCCCAGTTTTTTAGCTTTTTAGCTTTATGACAAGAAACCCCGGTCTTAGTGTCTTTCTGCCAAGGTGTTTCTATATTTATTCGGGAGATCGTGGACTCTAACCCCTCCAAATTGATAGGCATGCAGTGTATTCAATCATTCCTTGAGGTTTGATCGTGTTTTCAGCTCTCAGAGACTCTATCTAATAAAGTTATTTAGAGTTTGTGTGCACAGCAGTGTTTACAAACTGCAGCATGCCTTCCGATAAACATGGCATCCTGATTGGCCATTAGTTCGTCCTCTTTAGCCAATTAGAAGAGAACTTACACCCAGGCTATGAGAAATTATCATGTGAACACTCAGGACCAATCAGACAACACAATATAACGGGTTTCCAGACCTTCCGCCGGTACCTCCCCGATCGGCTTGGATGCCGATGCTGTAGTACCGACGTACAGGTGAGGAGTATATACCGGGTCATCTTGCGGTCTGGAAATGCTTTTTAGTTCTTATGTGTGTGTGACACGCTGAATGGGGGAGATAATGTGTGTGCCAGTGATAAGACACGGACAACGGGCCACACGTGACTTGAATGAATTTGCCATTTCGAGCGGTTGAACCACACAGAACAGGCTTGATTCTTGAATACACAGATATATAAACAGTGTGTGGGCTTCGTCTTCTACATTCTCTTTGAGATAGAGGGAGCAACAATAACACTATGGAGCCCTATTAACTTTAGCATTTACTCTGTGATGGCATGCTTCTAGCCATTTATGTATATGCTGTTATGTATATGTTTTGAGAGTGAGCAATCCCCTGGCTTGACATGTGCTACTTCGACTCTTGGAGTAAAATGGTAGCTTGAGTGTATTAATGCTTGCATATTTACATCTCTTTCTATCTCAGAGCGGTGCTTCTCCTCTTTCCTGAGCTGTGGCCAGGTGGGGTGAGGTCTATACCTCTTGCAAAAATGGTAAGATCGGGCAAACTTTCTTCATTGGTAGTCAACAGATTAGGCCCAATGATTATATGTATGCACTTCATGATTAGAGGCATTTAGTATACTGTGTTGATACTCATTATTAATCATAACTATGAATTTAATGTTAAACTGTTTTTCTAACAGAACAGCCTTGGCTGCATTCTTCAAACTTTTCTGTTTCCTCTTTTTTCAGAATTCATGTTAAGAGGGAGCAGAACACCTAGTGACATCAGGTGACCTCTGTATCTTATTTTGATTTTGAGCACTTAGTTGTATTCACTATCACTTAGTTTGCAGTAGCTATTAGTTAACATGGTCCTGAAGAAAGCAATGACGAATATGTCTTTAGTTTGCTGAAACATGTCGACCACATAAAACATCTAGATGGTCTATATATTTTTTGACTGTCACTAACTACTACTTTTTAACATTGGAAGGCAGGGTAACACCGGAATAAAGTTATAAGTACCCCCCAATCCTATTTTACATTCACTAGTTTTTTCTTACTTTAACACTTTTTGAGCACTGTAACATTAGTCCCTAAGTTTTGATATTCTCACCCTTAGAACTTGAGAAGCAAGACCCCAGTTAGACCTCACTGATCGGCGGTGGAGCTCCTTCCTACATCAGGACCCCCGACCGTGATAGTTGATTGGCTATCCCAGCAGTGGTCTTGGTGGAATCCCAAATGATGAAGGGCGGTTCCGTGTGGTGACTGATGGGCATCCCTCCTTGATCATCATGGGGATGACTGTCTTGTTTTTGATACACCTGGTTTGAAGTTGTTATAGGGCACCCTGTTAGGATACATTGTGTGTCAGACCCTCCAATATATTTGTTGTAATATGTATGTAGGGAACATGTTGGAGCATGGTCTTTAAAATTCCCTTTGGTCCCAACTACCTGTTTATTGCTCATACACTACTTATGACCTCACATAATATATCCCTCATGAAACCTTCGATGACTTCATTGATAGCATCACTGATGACATCTGAAATAACATCATTGATGATAATATTGTGCTTCTAGAGGGCACAAGTTATAGTTAATACAGTTAATTATAACTAGTGTGTGTTTAAGTGATTTTGTGAGTTTAAAATGTTACGTTTAAATTGAGATTTCCACCTAACTACAATGCCACTTTAACAATTTTTTTTGGATATATAAATTAGGCCTGGGTGAAATTTAAGCGCAATTTTGGCAATTTTGTGTAACAAGATTTACATGAAATTGCCAGTATTACACCATTATACCATATTGTGTAACTTTCAGGAGAAAGTATAATGGGAGTTGCAGTGTTCTGGAAGTTTTTGAACATGAGCGGATTTTACTTTTGTTTTCTGCACATGAGCGTCATTTGAGGTAGAATTTTTACCCTAGTGGAATGTTTGCTTCATTTTTGAGCACTAAACTAAAATCCAAACGCAAGCGAGTGTTTTGAATGCGAGAAGCAGTTCCTTTAACATGGGCGAACAACAAACTGGGGACCATTAGGGTAAATTTTTTGTGCAAACCTACATATCGGAAAGTGAGCTGCAGAATTTTGTATATACAAATTGTAAGTTATTTATGTATGCATATGTATGAATGTGTTTAAAAACTGTCATATATGTATATATTTGACTTCTCATTTGCATCAAAGATTGTAGACAAGATCTGAAGCAAAACAAACATGTATTTATGTGGGTGGTAGAACTATTTCAGGGATTATTTCAGACACTTTTTAATGTTGATGTGTGTCATTCAAATAAATAAATGTACTTTTTTTGCATCAGAGAGTACCTGTGTCCACTGTCTTTGTTTCAAAGGATCGGGCATGTATTATGTAAAGTTAGGGTTTCTCTGTACACTTTTGAGAGTGGGCTGTGCATGCGGTCAACAGAGTAGTGGGGCATGTTGCCTGCCTGACATGGAGGGTGTAGAACTGGAGGTTTGGGAGTGAAGAGGAGTATCTGTCAAGTGAATCACACTGCCTATATTAAGTTTCACTCTGAGTCAGGTGATTGCTTGCCCTGGTTTAAAAGATGTCAGTAGGCAGTCTGATATCAGGTGTGTTATTATCCTTCATGGCTTTATGTTGCTAATACATTCTCCATCTCTGCGAGGTCTAGCAAGTGAAAGGAGTCTGACTTTACCCATCAATAGCAACATTGTACGATGCAGGGGGAGCAGCAATATCATTGTAGTAAACAAACACTATGTAGGACAGAGAACTCATTTTAGGCTGGAGGTTGAAGGAAGGAATTAGATCAGTTAGTTAGACAGTACAATGCTTGAATTCCCTTTCATAGAGATTACTTTGTGTTCTTTTTATCATTCCTCCTTTCAGGAGAACAGAAGATAGTCAAACAGACCAAGCAGGGGAAGGCCACCACCAGCAGCAGCATGACCAGAGCCAAGCCAGACGATGGTGCTGAAGAAGATACTCTGACCCCAGAAGCTATTCCAGTTGATTCTAGTAAGTCTTATTATTTTGTGTTTCTTAATTTTAACAATTCCCACCTAGTGTGTATTATGGACTTTTGTATGTTCCATTTTCCAATCGTCCCTTGATCTTCTGCTAATGTTGGCCATCTCTCCTTAGTTCATTGTGTTTTCTATATTCCGTGTCATGCCTGTCGGTCGCGCACGACTGGCGAACTACAAACATGGCCGGCTCCCTCTAATGTACATGCACTTGAACAGGCAGTTGAGCTTAAATACTCTTTGATCCCGAGTAGAGACGCTTCGAGTTCATGCTTCGGGGAAGAGAAATTCTCATCCGGGTCTTACCTGCACTTCAGGGTCATCGTCCCTCGGCGTCCTTTTTGTTGAGTAGGTGTCTCCTGGATCAGCGTTCCTTTTTCTGGCCCCGCTCTACAACTCTGGGTCCCTGCTAAGTCTGCTGTAGGCTCCAGTGAAGTTTATACCTAAAACCTAAATGACAAACCAGAAAAGCTGCATAATTTCGTTTACAGTAACAGCGCTTTAGCGCTGACTATACTTTGTTTCATTTTCACTACTTATCTGACATGGGCTCCGAGTTTATGGAGGTCTGCTTTTGTTGCTGATTTTCTTTCATAGTCCTGTAGATTCCTGATAAATTAAGGAATGTTGTTAGGTCTACCTGAAGCTAAGGTGGATGTTGTAAAGTGCATTAAAAAGCGTCACAGAGAACCTTATCCTGGAATAACTAAAGAAAGGCACTACATTTTTTAGGTGGTTTTTTGTACAGTTTTACTTCTACATATTTTATTACTCATTATTCTTCAACTCTAGACACTTTATTTTTCTCTACATTTTGCCTTTTTAGACCTACAACAGCCTTTCGCTTACACCAATAACCAGAATACACAGAAGAAGGGAATTATTCAGGTAGATATAAGCACACATAGAACAGACTTAATTGTAGGATTAGAAATACCTTGCATACTTACCTCATTTTCTTGCCTATCTCTTAACAGAGAGTTGTCTTGGTTGACTAGTTCTGTTCCAGAGGGGGGTGTGACATGGAACCTTTTGTTTTCCTCCTTGTTTTCTCCCTTCTTTCCAGAGTTACTATTGCTGCTTTGACTCCGTTAGCTACAATAGGTGACCCGGAGAGGTTGAGGCCTTTTCATCATTTGCAAAGCGTTCCTGGGGAAACGTGAGTAAAACCTGACATTCTGTTTCAGTAGCTGACTTGCTCTTGCCAGTAGAGTTTTCTCCCATCCCTTTTTGTTACAGTGGAGGAAACCAAGCCCTCACCCCTCTTGAACATATTACCACTTCATCTCTGTGCAGTGCACTACATGAATGGGCACTGATTTTGCCTGTAGCTTTCAGAATGAAAAAATAGCAAAACTGTCTGAAGCGAGAGGAGGAGCAATATCTTCTGTAGAAAACTGTGTGTAAAAGAGGGAAAATATATTATCTTTTGGATTACACTGATGGGAGAGAAAGGATTGCTTAGGTAGTAGACTTGTTTACCTGTAAAAGTGCCTCCTTTGTGTAAAGAGAACCTGCCAATAAGTACTATTTTGTCTCCTATTTTTCCACAATTCAGGACAGACCATCACTACTGCTTTACCTCCCTCAGCGCATACCTGCTGCCACTGCTAAATCATGTTCAATATGCTCTACTTTTAACATCTAGGGCCGAATTTACAGAGGTAAACCTAGACCTGAAGTCTAAGTTTAGAACTGAAGTCTAAGGGCCCAATTCACAAAGGTAAAATTAGGCCTGCACCTGGATACTCCCTGGGAAATTAGCCACGCTATATAAATCAACTGATTAATTAATTGAAGTCAACCTTTGTGAATCAGGCCCTTAGACTTCAAGTCTAAACTTATCAACACCAGGCTAGTCAGATATGGAGATTAGGCTTTGTTAGGACGATATATCTGATAACTAACAATAGAGTACAATACTACACTCTAAGATGGCCGACATATGAATCACCCAATCAGCAGACGCCAGCAACTTATGCACGAATTTAGCGCAGTGACGCGAGCACTTTTGCACTGTATAAATTCTTGTTCACATTGTTGATAAAATCACGCGACTCAATGCCAAATTTGAAACCCTTGATGCACGTCCACATCCAGGAAATAGCCAGAACTATAGACTTTCACCACATTCAAAGATGGCCTCCATGGTTACACTGTAGATGATGTCATGCCGACACCATCACACCACACACCAGGTGCGGCTGATTTACCATGCTTAACGGCACCAGGAGAGGGTATTTAGGACAGGAACCGGCAACCTGTCTTTTCCTTCCTGATGCAGCGGAATGGGTAGGTGAGCCGGACTGCTCTGAGCGGGAGCAGGTGAGTATGGATTACCCGTTGAGACTATGCTTGGTCACAAGCTTTTAAGAGAGGTAAGAGGTGCTGGGAATTGCTGACAAGTTATCGCTGGTCTTTGGGAAGGGTACGCTGATTCTGATGTTCTGTAGAGCTCTGCCCTAAGACATAGCTTGGGCAATGTAGGCGCTATTAACACACCGCATGATTGTTATAATCATAGATTTGCCCCATCCGAAGCTCTGTTCCGCAGACGCCTGAAGACGTGGCTATTTTCATCTATCTAGATTACTTCTTCTCCTCCTGCTGACAGTTTTTTTAGCGCCGGGACACCCCCGTTGGGGGTAGCCGTGCGCTTTACAAATTCCGTAAATAAATGTCGGAGTGCATGGGGAAGGCGCTAGCAGCTACGCAGGCAGGTCTGGGGCACTTTTGAGTCTGTTAACTAATCTTGTCAAAGATCCCAATTTCACGACTATGGGCTTACTTTAACCTGAACCATGCCCACTTTCACTTTTAATGCTCTGGAGTCATGGCCTTAGGAACTAAACGTTGTGCCTACAAGCCCACACCCAGCATATTTTGTTGTTTGTTTTTTCCTTTTAATAAACAGCAACACTACGTTGATTTCCATATACTCAGCTGCGGTCTGATGAAGCAGCACTTGAATCTTTAAGAGGTGAGCTGATACACACTCACCATGATGTTCAATTACTCTAGCTGTTTACACAGAGGTTTTTATGTTCTAAATACAAATGAAGGCACACTTAGAATGTGATATGCATGAAATCAAGTTGTTTTTATCACTTGTATAGATTCAAAGAAGTTGTGTACAGTGAAACACACCCACTGGAATTATTAGGATCATGACCCAGTATCTCCATGTGGTTTTTTGAACTTTTTTGTTTGTACTCTAGGTTGGCTGCTTTTCTCCGGGGCAACGTCCTACCGAGAGAAGTGTTATGGAGAACCACACCACACACTGTAGATAGTTTTCATTTAGTCACTAGGTCCTGAGGAATCACCAACTGATCTATTAGATACATTTTATAGGCGAGAAACATTTTGACCACTAAGGGGTAGAGCGTAATTTTTGTCAGATTAAAACAAAATAGTCGCCCCCTTCTTCTTTTTACTTTTTAATCAGATTGTGACCTCTCCAGAATAAAAATAATTATAGAGCTTTCCCTTACCTGTTTTAACCCACACACCACATCTACATCTTACCAGGCCGCTCACACCCATGGCACCTATACGGCAAGGAACAAAAGATCTCAGATAAAGAGCCCCGTTATGGGTGCCCGTCGAGCATTGCAGCGCCGGCTCGACGAGGAGCAGACCCATTTGATGTAGCATGACACCAAGCTTGCTGGGTGTTTGAGGGTCTTAGTTCCGAAAGGAGGTCTTCCCCACCTCCTCACCACTCTGAGTACTCACCAGGTTGCCAACTTGCCACCCAGGAACACCGTACCTCTTTTTGTTGTAAAAAACATCTGGTTCCGGGTGTTAGCAGAGGAGAGCTTTGCTGTCATTGTGAGGTCTCTACATGCTGATGCTTAGGCCCGGCAGCCAGCTGATATCTCTACAGGGGTGTCCAGCTTGTGACCTAGACAGGGACCTACATCCTTTCCCTTCAGGTAATAGGGGTTGGATCATCCACTACAGGATTATTGGCAGAACATATACACACGCTCTAGACAAGTAGTTTAGAGGACACGTAGTAGGAGTACCCTAGATTTCGAAATTATTTTATATGCTTGTATATATACATTGTTTTAGCACATTAATGGAAATTTTTATTGTGTTCACTGCCCTACTAATTCTAATAACCTTAATTTGCTTCTGTGTATTGACCATTGAAGCACATATATTTTATACAAGAATCACAAGTAACCGAGTGAAAGGGTTCTAGATCTGTTACAATGATTACTGAGGGAACAGGGTTGTCATGTTCAATGGTTGCCAGAACTCTTTGCTACCTGACTAAGTATTTATGGTGACAAATGCAAAAATAGCAGTTGAGGGACAGAATGCAGAACAATGTCATACATTCACCCCAGTACAAAGATCTGGGCCTAAATCCATCGTTTTTTTGCATTCCACACCACCCCAGTTCAGACATGGCCATATGCAAATCAGCCTTTACGCTGTGCCTCATGGGAAAAGTCCAGCCCAAACTGCCAAGCCATGTCTTTCCTGGACCGGAATCAAGCATCCTAGGACCGGTTTCTGGCTATCAGCCATCTTTAGCCAGGATAGCTGGACTCCAGTGGTGAGGAGAGTATGGGACTCACATCTGAGCATACCCATCCCACTCGGAGTGACAAATGCAAAAATAGCAGTTGATGGACAGAATGCAGAACAATGTCATACATTAACCCCAGTAAAAAGATATGGGCCTAAATCCATCATTTGTTTGCACTCCACAACACCCCAGTTTAGACATGGCCATATGCAAATCAGCCTTGACCCTGTGCCTCATGTGAACAGTCCAGCCTGAACTGCCAAGCCATGTCTTTCCTGGACCGGAATCAAGCATCCTAGGACCGGTTTCTGGCTATCCCATGAGGCACAGGGTCAAGACTGATTTTCATATGGCCATGTCTGAACTGGGGTGACTTGGTGAGCAAAATAAGGATGGATTAAACCCAGATCTGTGACTGGGGGTGATTGTTTTGCCATTGTGCAACATTCCGTCCATCATCTTGTGTGTTTTAAGTATTTACGGTGGCACTGTGAGCTAGCTGGCCTATGATGACATATCATGATGAGGGTGCATGAAATCAGTCTGGCGCCATCCCAACGGTTATGCTGTCCACAAACGTGCACTTCCTACCGTGCGTGGAAAAGACATGACATGACGCCACCAACATTGGTTGGGTTCTTATTTTAATGAATCACCTGAGTTGTTCAATCGTGCCTTCTCAGAGACCCCAACTTACCTCCTAACCAGAGAGGTCCATGGTGGTAGGGAAAACACATCTCCTATATCTTGGCTGTAGGATGTTCAAGCTTGAACTCTTAAAGGATCTAATTCCCACTGTGCTTACAACTCTGTAAATACCTTTTTTATGTCTGGAGATGAAGATCCTTGGGCATTAAACATAGCTGGGAACTGCAGACATGCAGTTACCCTGCAACTATTATACCATGGTCATACACCAGAACGCCAGCTTTGTACAATCTGAGATGCAGATCAGCTAGTGGCAAATAGCAAGTATGGAGACCGTCACCATCCCAGAGATGTTTATTATATTATTGTGAGGTTATGCTCAGGCAGGCACACCAATACTCATGATAGGGCTTTTTGTTGTGTACAGTTTATTGGTGATGCTAATTACATTATTAAGTTTTGTATGTTTTCTAATTGCAGCACAGTTGCTACATAATAGTGCATGATAGTGCCAATAAATATTGTAAACAGTTTTTGTGTCTCACTTCTGTTTATTGTGGACATGCATGAGTGAGCGAACAAAAGGTGATGGCCTGCTACCACGGTTCCCTGAGGGGACTGGAGTGTTGTGTTCTGGGGTGCCAAATCACCTGCTACTCTGGGAAGATTAGGAGAGCAGTTGAAGCACGATGAGCTAGTCTGGATTGGGGCTCATGGGTACTGATGTGATATGGTGACTGAGTCCTTAAATACTGACGTACAGCTGCATATTTAAAACACAATGGTTTTATCATATAAACTGCGTTTTTTCCCTTAGTGGGCCGAGAGGAGAATTCCGGCATAGAGACCTGTCCTAGTATGAACACACACCACTTACATGGTCCATAGCAAAACCTAGTAATATACCCCTTGGCTTGCACAGTAAAGATAGGCATAGACAGATACATAATTTGCCATGGTTGGGTTGTTCATTGTATACTGCCTGCTAGTATTGTTGATTAGTTTGTTTAGTTGTAATATGCCACAAACAATGAGAACTCTCGTCCTGAACTGAAGGTGGGTGGTGACTCTCCTCGACAGCGAGGCAGAGGTCACTATAGTGCATTTGAATCTCCAGGTATTTCTGGCAGTGAAGGCAACTGATTATGTTACAGTTGAAACCCAAAACAGGCACATAGTCTCTCCAGACAGATTATATAATTTGGATATACAAATTGAGGGTGACATACAGTGCATAATATAATGGGAAAATATACCATTGTCATATGACATTCTTTTAGCAGAGCTCGATTGACCCCCGGACTTTCTATGAACTTCTCCACAAGGTGAAGATGTAATGCTAACATCATTTTCTTTGCTTGTCCCAAATTAAGTCTAGCAAGCATATGCCCCAAAATAGGCTCCGGCACTATCCCCACCTTTATATTGCAATCATGTTGACTGGGATTAGGACTCTCCTTATCATTTAATACCCATAAGACCCATAAGGACCAGCCAACAAGTGCCACCAATCTAATCCAATAAAACAGGATGCTGAAGTACCTGTTAGAGAAATACTTTCACAATTAGAGTACCAGGGGCAATTGAATCCTATGTCTCTCAAATTATTAATCCCCTTTTACCGGTCTTAAAGCCAGATCTTTCATATTGTAGAGTGTTATACTATAGACATTGAAATAGTTATATGCGGACATTTGCAATTCAAAATGCACACAGTACGACCCTGATAAACACTATAGTCCGTAAAAAATATAAAACAACCTTGGATATTTCCAAAGTCCTTTTCTGCCAAAATATAGCGCCTGAAAGCAGAGATTGGAATGCCTTCTCAACGCTTGGCTTTCAAAGTCACTTTTCTTGACTCCCCATAGTCTATAAGGACAGTCCAGGACTGTTATCTGCCTGCATTATGTCAATTCTACATTATATTGATACAGGTGCATTGTCCTACGGAGATCATGGCTACCTGACAGACAATGAGTTATACACATTTATCCAGAGTAGATCACAATATATTGGATTTACCAAATCTAGTTATAAATTACATTTTAAGAAATCTAATATTAGTATTTTGCTCTTTTGTTAAAGAGAACCTTCCAGACTGTGAAAGCGCCCAGTTCAAAATTATCATAAATCCTAACTTCGCTGTATCTGGTCTCTATATCTACCGCCCACCTGGCCCCACTTCAAAATTCATTGAGGCTCTTCTCGAGACAAGTACCTCCCTAATAACTAAAAGCTCTAACTTTACGATCTTGGGAGACCTCAATCTTCACTTTGATCTTATAAACGACCCTATGATCAAAACGCTCCTTGCAGATCTCTCCGCACTGCAGCTCGACTCCTTCATTTCCACTCCAACTCACCTTGCTGGTCACATCCTGGACCCAGTTTTCTCAAACTTAGAGAAACTCACCTCAGAGGCCCCCCTCCCTATGGGATGGACGGACCATTCCCTCATTAAATTGACCATTCTGGTCAATAAAAGCAAGCACAACATGGCACCGACCCGCCGTCTAAAAAGACAATGGCATAAACTATCTCGAGATGCCCTCCACTCGACCTTAGGGGACTTCCACCTTGACAACAACTCCGACATCAACGACAACTACAGTGCGTTTCATAAATGGATCACGGACGGACTAGACAATCTCATTCCTGCCAAATGGGCAAAAGGCCGTAACTCCCCTTCCAACCCTTGGTACAACGACACTCTCAAAAACCTGCGCAAAGAGTGCAAAAAGGCAGAACGCCTTTGGCGTAGGGAGTACAACGTAGAAGATAAAACAAAATATCTACTTCTGCTAAAGGCATACCACAAAGCCATCCGTGCTGCACGGACCACCTTCTACTCCAATAAGATCGAATCTAGCCCCACCCCTGCTAAAGAAATTTTCAAGCTAGTACAAGAACTTCAGAGCAGCAAAGCCCCCCTCCCGAGTATCTCCTCCGAACAACAATGCGAAGACCTCGCTAGGTTCTTTGTTGATAAAGTACAAAAAATTTACACCTCCTTTCCTCAGCACTCCCCCAGCCCACCCAGCAATCCTTCGCCTACCCATAACTATTCGATCTTGACTCACATCCCGGAAATCTCTGACGATATCCTCACCAGACTTTGCAAAAAAGTCAAATCTGGCTCCCCTGCGGACCCTATGCGCCCGGCTCAATTCCTAGAATCTCTCAACTTCTTCCTACCGACAATCATCACCATCCTGAACCTCTCCTTTACTTCAGCGCGTGTACCATCTACCTGGAAGCAAGCGTGGGTTTCGCCTATCATCAAGAAACCCACCCTTGATCCATCCAAACCGGAGAATTTTCGCCCAATCTCCTTGCTTCCATGGCTGTCCAAACTCGCCGAAGCGCATGTCAACAGTGCTCTATCCCAACATATGGTCGATAACAACATTCTAGACCCATCACAAAATGGGTTTAGACCAGGCCATAGCACTGAGTCTGCTCTTTTAGCCACCACAGAGCACCTCCGAACGATCCTAGATGCCGGTCAAAGTGCTGCGTTGATCCTTTTGGATCTCAGCGCGGCCTTTGACACGGTGTCTCATAACATCCTCCTTAATCGTTTGGAGACCTTTGGAGTAGCTGAACATGCCTTGGAGTGGTTCAGATCTTTCCTCGAAAACAGGACTTTTCGAGTCTCCGCCCCCCCCTTCCTGTCCAAACCCCACCCCATCCCGCAGGGAGTTCCGCAGGGCTCCGCGTTGAGCCCATCGCTTTTTAATCTTTATGTCCAGCCATTGGCGGCAGTGGCCAAAGAATGGGGCTTGACATTAGTGTCGTACGCTGACGACACACAACTGGCCATCGCTCTCTCAGAAGGCCCCAACAGATCATCCTCTAACTTTAAAAACGGACTCTCTGCGGTCGCACAATGGATGACAATGAACTGTCTTCAACTCAATGGCGGAAAGACAGAGGTGCTATTCCTTGGCAAAGACACCAGCCTCTGGAATGAGCACTGGTGGCCGTCCTCCTTAGGCACCATCCCTCCCCCCAAAACCCTAGTAAAAAATCTAGGTGTTTGGATGGACGCCTCACTCAACTTTCGGTCACATACCAAAAAAGTTGCCGGCACCTGTATTGGCTTGCTGAGAAGCCTCAGCCACATACTAGGCTTTTTCAACGCTAAAACCCGCCAACTCATTATACAAGCCACAATCCTCTCACGTCTGGACTACGCCAATGTGCTCCTTTTGGGTGCCAACAAATGCGAGATAGCGCGGATCCAACGCGTGCAGAACTCTGCGGCTAGAACTCTGGTCGGCCTCCCCCGCAGATGCTCAGCCAGATCGACCATCAAAAAACTACACTGGCTCCCCGTTGATTCCAGAATCAAGTTTAAGACCCTCATTCTGGCCTTCAAAATCTTCAAACTCAACAGTCCTCCATTGCTTCGACCCCTTCTCACCCCCTATGCGCCGTCACGGAACCTAAGATCCTCAAACCAAAACCTCCTACACGTCCCACGCATAAAACTCAGCCGCATGGGCGGCCGCTCCTTTAAGTTCCTCGGAGCCAAGCTGTGGAACGACCTGCCACAACACATTCGCTCCATTGACAGCCTACCGGTTTTCCGGAAGGCAGTTAAAACGTTCCTATTCCCTTGCCCGTAAAAACCCCCTCCTACCTGGCTCCTCTATTCAGACCAGGACCCTGGGTTCTTAGCGCCGGGACGCCTCATTGCTGGGGCAGCTGTCGCGCTCTACCAAATCCGAATAGAATAGAATAGAGTAATCTCTGTGTCTTGTTTTTAGGATACAAACTTACTCATGAGGGGAAAAAGCCTTGCATCCCACTTCCTAGAAAAGTGTGCTCTGCTAGAAGCACCAAATACACTAGGGAAAACCAAATCCTTCTTAGGATTCCTAAAATGTCAGCAGAACATACATGCCGGATTATGCACAACTCACCAAATCATTATATTAACTACTTCATCCTGAATTTTTCAGTTCACATTGGACATCAGAACATACAGACATACTCAGATGACTTAAATATGACTTGCTTGCTACACATCTCATACATACAAGTGTAAAGACTACAAACTTGGTTATCCATATAGTTGAGGGTTCCATTGGCTTTACATGCATAACCTTTAGTGAAGGTGGTACAGTGCCAATTGCATATTAATTGCATTTATATTCCAATGTGAAAATGAATTTTGTATCCACTGAAAAAATCCTGACCATTGTGCAGATGGATTATACTTAAAGAATGGCTACTCGTACAAGTGAAACACATTTTTGTTGTTACTCCCATTTCAGCCTTAGAAGCAGTCACAAACAAAACGTACCAAATGCTAACATCCTCCATCATAGATGGATACAATCTACAGCATCATTACCAGTTGTGGATGTAGACTCCGTCTTGACCCGTCTTCAGATGCCATAATTTTTCCAATATGAACATGTCTATCTAATACCTAGCCATCTTTCGCCTCTTAAGCAGTATGAGAGAGAGAGAACTGCGTGATACCCAGGCTGTAAGACTTTTTGCCCAGAGTGAAGGAGACGCATATTTTAAAGATTTATTGGAGTAATTGAATTTGTTTTTAAAAACTATCTTTTAATTTACTTGCGAGTTTGCGCAGAAGTTGTTGCCTGGACACTCACCGAGTCCAGTGCAGACATCTCTTCAAGTTAATCCTCCCCGGTCCTCCACAGCGTTTGCTGATTGCCTGGAGGGAGGATTACCACTGAGGCATCACCATTCCAGTGAGACATTTACTAGCCGCCATCTTGCAGGGAGACGGTCTAGTCAGCTCCCTGTCTCCTCGGCCTTAGCGTATTTAACCCGGGGATATTGCGGACTTGCAGAGAGAGAGAGAACTGCGAGATACCTAGGCTGTAAGTCTTTTTAGCCCAGTGCGAAGGAGGCACGTATTTTAGAGTTTTATTGGGGTAATTGAATTTGTTTTTAAAAACTATCTTTTAATCTACTTGCGAGCTTGCACAGAAGTTGTTGCCTGAACACTCACTGAGTCTCGAATTCAGACATCTATTCAAGTTAATTCTCCCCAGTCCTCCGCAGCTGATTCCCTGGAAGCAGAAGTAACCATTAAGGCATCACCCTTCCAGTGAGCCATTTACTAGCCGCCATCTTGAAGGGAGATGGTCTTTTTTCCTCCCTATATCCTCAGCCTTAGGGTATTTAACCCGGGGATGCCGTGGACGCTCGCAGCGGGCACTCTGCTGGTTTGTTGTAGGTGCGCCAAAGGCAAGCCCATCTGCACCCGTCCGCGCACGACCCGGAACAGTGGCCAGAAATCCTGGCCCTCGCAAGGCAGGCAAATATAGATACTCTAGTGAGCAGTTACTGGATATCAGACTACAGCCACAACATGCCTGCGCGATTCAAATAGGAATCAACAACATATCCTCTCCCATGGCTCCCTGTCAAACTTGTGGTTATAAGACAATTATCATCCCGACAAGTCAGGCTCAGACAAATACCTTTAAAGAGGACATTTGGAAAATGGGGCTGATAAATGCTTGCTCTATTCCAAAACATCTATCAGACATTAGAATCTTTCTAGAGGAAGAACATCTGGATATTCTATGTGTTACTGAAACTTGGCTTAATACTTACTCAGGCCCAGATATTCATATTGCCCTTCCCCTTGGCTATAAGCTACACAGGCCAGATCGCCCGGACAGAAGAGGGGGTGGCATTGCTATCGTCTTAAAAGACTAATTCAAATGTACCATATCCAATTTTGCGCTTCTTGAGTGTGAAAGTGCCCAGTATCAGATTGCCTTATCTCCTATTCACACATTCTCAGGAGTACTTATTTACAGGCCCCCAGGCCCTAGCAGCAGATTTTTAGAGGCACTATCCGACTATATATTCAGCCTCATAATGGGAAAGTCCTGATTGACAATTCTCGGGGACTTTAACCTTCATGTTGATAATCACGACTCCCATCATATCAGACAGTTGCAAGATGACATGGAAGCATTACAATTAACCCAACTCATCTTTTCTAATGACCCGCAGCTTATAGTTTCTCAATCTACTCCAGTACCTTGGTCAGACCACTTTTTAATCACCTTCAGTCTGCCTAAGTCGCTGCAGGTGGAAAACCCCCAGCACAAAGCAGCACTTTTAGGTGCTGGTCAAAAGTGGACCCTAAAACTTGGCAGACTACCCTTAAGGAAAATTCCCCTACGCTTTCGGGAAATATAGACCCGAAATATCCGCAGTGGATACACTGGATTACCCAATCTGCCCCAAAAAAAGTTTAACAGTAAACCTCATTCCAAAATTTCCCCATGATATAATGAACAGCTCCTTGCCCTGAAAAACAATGCAAAAAATTAGAGAGATGCTGGAGGAAAATTGATGACCATTCCCTTAAATCTAATTACAAGTGGCTTATCACATCATACCATAATGACATGAAGACAACCCAATCCAAATTTTATGAAGGTAAAATAGCTTCACTGGCAGCACTCTCCCTAGCGCTGGGAAGCCCTCTGGCAGCCGTGCGCTCTATAAATAAAATAAATAAATATAATATTTATACTGATGGTTCAGCCCAACCTTCTGTAGTGATCAAGCACCAATATTTGGCTTTGTGTGCCACCATTGGTGGTGTGATGTTGGACAGAAAAACCAACAACAAAAAACTCGCACAGTCCTTAGGGGACTATATTACTAGGCAGTTGGCTGAATTAAAAGCCTTAAATCTTGCACTGGAACATACGGATCCTGAATTCCCCACACTTGTAGTATGTGATACGTATTATTGCGTCCAATTTTTTAACGACATTGCACTTTTGGTGCCAGAATGGATTAAAAGACTCCAAAGGCAACACTATAAAGCATTAAACGCTGTGGGTTAAAGTGAAAGACCTCAAGATGGTTTGCCACAAGCTCTTGTAGTACACACATTGAGTCATCAGTGCGTGGGACTACACAATGTAGGGAATCTTTTGGCTGATGAAGCGGCCAAATCCGCATTTGCGACTGTGACAGTTGCTGCAATAACTCGTTCTCATATGATGGTAGATGACGATATATTAGCTGCCATTACTGCTATACGTGACGGCACTCCTTTGTCAAAGGGCTTTCTAGTTAAATATACATAACATTTGAGTGAACAAAAGTTCTCTTTGTTACAATTCCAGCGTTGATGAACATCTGAATCCCAACCAAGACTACAGCATAGCGTTAATGGTAGCTTCAGTGTATTGCTTCTGCACATGTGGATGTGGTGATCACAATTTCATTACTACAATAAGGTGATTGGTGGCATGGCTTATATAAGAAGGCAAAGAAATATATCATTTGTTGTGATATTTGTCAACAAATTAAAAGTTCCACAGTGGCAAGTGCACTGCATACAAACCCGTTGATTTCCAACAAACCTTTTGACTGCATTTATTTGGACCATTGTGGTCCTCTTAATTTGGATGGTGCGTTTAAATGTATCCTACTTGCAGTTGATTTCTACTCAAGGTTCCTCAGGGTGTGGCCACAAGTTCAGCTGACGCTCACACTGTTATTACAGATTTTTAAGTCTGAGCACATGCATGTACTACATTCCACTCGGACCAGGGACCTGCTTTTGCTAGGGAAGTGTACAATGGATTCCATGGGTGTAGAGGTGCAATACTCTTCTCCATACCATTCTGAGGGAAGTTCGGTGGTGGATTAGATGAACCGGGACTTAAAGCAATCCTTAACAGCAAGAATATTAGGTACAGCGCAGAGTAGGATTCATCACCTATATGAGGCCCATACAGTGCTTAATAATCTCCCTAAATGAACTCTGGGTAGCAGGACCCAATACGAAGTCCTCTTTGGCATCAAAATTTATGTTTTAGACCTTGACGGTACAGACATCATGGTGGCGGCCATGTCCCTTTGACGTAATGATCATTGAGCTGACTTACAGGATTTAAAAAACTTCTCTGACAGCTAATACAATGAGCAGTTCAAGACATCTGACCCTACTGGAATCATGAAGGTGCAAACACCTTCTGCCTGGATTCCACAAATTGGGGATCTCATTTGTGAGAAAATTGCAGCGAAAAATGTGGCCCATCATACCAAGCACTGGTGCCAGTCCTTGGCATTCAAAGTACATGAATTGTGATATTGCCACCTCTTGCTGGCTTGGAGAGAGGAACACACACAGTCATCCACCCTGTCAAAAATAGTTAAATATAGCTGCTTCATAACAAATGGAGTTGGCTCAACTCAGGGTAAATGGAAGAGTTCACAGTGAAGTGCCATGCATTTAATTCAGCAGCTGGCCCCCTTTGGGCAGTAGGCTGTATCTTGAGCCCCGTAAGGCAGATTTTCACGTTCTTGGGCTTGTTTTGCTCCTGGTGGCGAGCCCTAGCCACTTGGTCTCTAAAGGGACGCTTTATGTGGGGAACTGGATTTTAGGGCTTTCTGCGCCAGACGTATCTTCTGTGTGCAATCCTGAGGTTCTCTTCTCCATATCCCTCAAGCTTAGTACCTTTCCTGCCACACTTCCCAGGCCCCATGGACTCGTGGCCATCTTGCAAGGCTCCTTTGTCAGCATCAAAACGGACCAGTCAACAGAAGGTCTAGAGGAACCTTCCTGAAGCCTCCAGCAGTTTCATTTCAACAAACTGTTCCTCAAGAGAAATAAAGATGCCTGCACCACCGGCCCTTTTGAGACCTATCCTAGTCCTGGTGGTCATCTGGAGTCCATGTCTCAAAGTCCATACTTGCGGGGGATTCTCTTTCCAGCAGGGAATCCTTTCACCATCATTGTTCCCAGGTCTAGTGTTTTCTCATCGGTCACCCCTTTGTACTGTGGGGTTTTGTGGGGGTGGAAAATTAGAGGAGCCAGGCACCCCTGACCATTGTTAGGTTGCCACATCATCAAGTCCATCTCTTTCCCAACCCTCCAGCACAGCATTCTGGGACAATCCAAAATGGTGACTTCAAGTTATGTGAGAAATAGCTCCTCTGAGAGCCTCACCTCTGCCCCTAGCTGACACAGTTGCCTGCTCACTTCCCACTAAAAATTGAAAGGCAAACCCATCCTGTATGGACTCCAGAGATCTAGCCCTCCTCCTTTTTTCCAGTAGGCCTGCCTGTTGCCCAGCGCAGCTGCAGTGTGGCAAACTAATTAACAGATACACATGTCCTCCTCACCCCTTCCTTTACCAAGAACTGAGTCAAATACTGTTAATTGCACTAATGTGTGGGAGTGGGAGGCCTTCAATCACTCTACAGTGGAGCGGAGTAATTAACTTGGCCCAGTAGGGTGGACAAAGGCCTGTAATCTGATCCTGGGCTGAGCCAGGGAAATATGACAACTCTTAAAATGCCATATAAAGTGTAGATATGATGTCATGGACTGTAAATCTACAAGCCGAAAACATCTTAAAGCCTATATTGGTCCCTCACTGGACTCCATGGGTCTAAGTGGGGTGAAACTGGACTTTAGGTCATATTTTGCCTATATTGTGTAATACAGTGTAAGCACCACAGATTTTCAGTAAGCACTACACACCTACATTAAGAATACCAATTCACATTATAAGGTCAGTACGTTTCGCTGAAGAGTTCCTTATGTGACAGTTTATCTGTGTGCATATACCAGACTGTGCAAGACGGTAACCACACTTGTGCAACTCGCGCATGTGCATACATACATGTGTTCATATGTAATCAGCCTAGAGCCTCTTACCCTAGCTGCACAGGAGCAGCCTTATCTTAAAAGGCAGTCACTAGGAGTTAGCACTCTCAGTGGAAATACTGTGAATTTACTCAGAAGGAGAAACCTGCTCATAGTAAAAGTCCAAAAACAAGTTAGTCAAATGTGAAAATTTATGGGGAACTAAATGGGAGGGAACATATTTTCTACAGCGGCATTATCACAGCCTTGGTCCTGTTTTTGACACAATCGACCATAATATGCTTTCTCAAACCCTCCCTGACCTTGGTTTCTCGAGTACCTGCGAGACAGACTAAGGAGCTAGATTTGCATCAATTCCTCTTGAAGGACTGGAATTTGACCTGTGAATTTTTGCAGGGCCCCGTTCTCTCTTCTTTTTCTTCTTTTTTACATGTGCCACCATCAACATTACTCAGCCATACAGAAGCTCAGTTATGCGTGTATTCTAATGACACACAGCTCATTTTGGTTGTCCCCAGCATTTGCTAAGTGATTATATCAACCATCTCTGATGATATTGAAGTATACCTCCATTTTGCTCTGTTGGAGAACAGCCCAGTTTCTTGAACTTAATAATCATTCCTTTGACACCACCACCTATTGCAGACTGAGATTTAGTCTCCTGTCCACTGACCATAGGCTCAACTCATTCTCAGATAGAGTTGTCTACAACTAGCTGTCCAGCAACATTTCAAGCTTACAGTAGTTCTGCAGATTTCTAAAATTATCTCGAGTCTAGACCTTATTACATCAACTCTATCTAGTTGGCCCTACCAGACCAACATCTTTGACGTTTACAGTCGGTTCAAAATGTGGTTGCCTGAATAATCACCAGCTTCCATATCATTCTTACATCACCTCAGTTTTGAGGGCCCTTCGTTGGCTACCTATTTGTGTCAGAGTTAAGGAATAGGCAATTGTCCGCAAGCGAATAAAAGGAAATTGCTGTAACCTTTGTATACATTATTTTCCCCGATATGTCTTACCAAACAAGTTGCTCTTCCAATCACAATCTATTAATAGTTTCGAGGCCTGGGGCAGTCACATATGGAGATAAAGCATTTTTGATTGCAGCAGCCAAGCTGTAAAATGCTCTCCCCATCTATACCTACACCTACAAAAAAAGTTTTCCATTTTAGTAGGCAAATAAATAGGTGATTTTTAACATGCTATGACTGTGTTTTATTTCTTTCACTATTTGTCCTGCTACTCACTTTCCTTGTGCACTGAGCCAGCCCGGGCTAGTTTCAAAGTTTTTTCTGCAGAAGCATGACAGTTCTAACAAAGTTGATCAGCTTAACATAACAATACGCAGGGCTTTAAGAGGGAAAAAAACCTGGGGGTGCTCTAAAAGGGGTGGGGCAAACCTCAAAGGGGTGTGGCCTAAGTAGGGGCGTGTCTAAATAAAGATAACTAGTGTAAGAGTATCTCCTGCTCTGACAAGCCGTCAGCTCTAGGACTTCTCAGAACCCCCCCGCCCCCTCTGTGTGGTAGCCCAGGCTGAGACAGCTTACCGGGTGCACACACAGCCACACCCGAGTACTTTACAGGTCTTTGAAAGACCATTTGCATGTTAATGATTCTTTGTCATTTTTTCACCCCTTCTTAGAGCCCCCGCATCTCCACACTTCCTACTATTGTGCCCACGGGCGTCTTGTTCAACAGTGCAAATGCTCCCTCCTCCCCTTTGTCGCACCGTGGGTATGCCAGTGGGTGCTTGTCGCCAGGACACAGAATAGGCCCCTCTGTGGCTTTAACACTGGCAGTAAACAGGCTAAGAGGCCTGCGGTGTTCCAAACAACTGGGCAATGCTGCAGGCCAGGGACGCAGCGCACAAAATCAGCCTGCTGTTCTCACACTTAAAAAATAGGGCTGTCACATCCTCGTTATGATGCGGTCACATAAAATTTCCTTCAGTGCAAACACGCTTGTATTATTTCACGTCTAACTTTTGTTTGACTGCACTTTTACAAGCAAGTTTCCCATGATCAGAAGTAAAGAAGAGATATCAAAATGTAGGCAGTTTCTCACATGAAGTGGTTTAAGCTGCTAAATGATCCCACTTGAGTTACCATTGATCGACACAATGGTGCAATGAAAGCACACTGCCAAGGAGTTGTGGGCACTCTAATTGCGCCTCTGATCGAGCTGGTGTGGGGATGCCAGGGGTACTGGGAGTGCAGTAGCTTGATTTGCTTAAGCAGTGCGCGTGCATGCTCACCCGAAACACCAACAAAAACCGGAACGTCTGGTCAACATACCTTTGACCTTTGAGGCCCGAAAATAGAGCCCCCTAGAGACCTGTTTCGAGGCCCCCCCCCAAAAAAACTGGGGGTGCTCAGACCCCCACAGACCCCACCCCACTTAAAGCCCTGACAATAATGTCCATATGTAGGGGCCCTGTAGGATCAAAGACCTTTTTTGAAGAAGATGTTATGGTATAAAAAAGGATATCAAGAGGACTGAACTGAGCTTTGAGCCTTCACGGTTGTGGTGGGGGATTGAGGGTAACAGGGCTATCATGCCACTCACCATATACTGGTAAACTTGTGACACATTTTTACTGCTGCACTTGCCCGTCCATGGAGCAGCCAACCACTCCACCAAATGTAGTGGATTTTGCATCGGTCAGTATGGACAATGGAAGAAACTCTCTGCAATTATCTTAATAAACTAATCACGTTTGAGAAACATGGGAATCTTTTTGCCCCTATGGTCTTAGCTGCAAACGTGGAGGCCCGGGGCACATGTCAGCTGTACAGCATAATTCAGGCAAATGCCTATTGAGCTCTTCGTGGTCCTCTTCAGAAATTGACTGAGCAGCCCTGCTCTTCGCCTGGTTAAGTGATACTCACTTATACTGATTCACTCTTGTTGCTTGCTATCCAGCTACGGAGATAAACGCGACACTGATGTTTACCTGCATGAATAGAGCCTGGACAATATGCTTTGTAAAGTACTATTGCTACTTTGTCTATTTATGCATATAAAAAACAGAAATAAAGTGGCTAAGAAGACTGACGATATTCAGGGATGCAGGTTAGTGTCTCGACACTGACCCTTGCCTACATATTTAGTCTCAACAATATTCATGGTAAAGTTGGGTTTTCAATCCCTGTACCAAAGAAAACAAAAAATAAGTTGATGGAAAAAAAAATGCCAGTCTCTTTTAAATAGTGCCTGCAGCCCCAGATACATAACATCGGTTCCTGACAGCATGGTGTAGGAGATCCTTTGTTATTTGGTCTGATTACATGGTTTCTTAATGCAAGCAGGTGGGTATCTGAGGGCTCCTCGTAGTCATAACGTGTTCAGGGGAAGCCTAATTTTACCTAACACCACTCTGCTCTTTCAATTGACCCAGAGCCAGACCGAGTTAAAGGCGGCGACGGCTGGGACACTCCTTCTGTGGAAATCTGCTGCTTTCTGTATGAAAATTGTAGGACAAATAGGTTTTTGAAGAGTGCCAGATCTTTTGCTTTTTTATCAAGAGGTGCCATTACGTCTTCAATTTTGAAGAACGCAAAGCACGAGTGACAGAAAATAAGAGCCCGTTTAAGATATAGCTGTCTTTTTCTCTTGTCAAACGCTCCATTTCTAAGCTGCCTGCTTCTTTTCATTTTCAAGCTTGCTGACATTCCCCGGCTGCCAAATGGCAGACTGTACAAGTAACTAAACACATAAAACAGAGAAGCAGACACATGTTCCCTTGGTGGACCATGCTTGCATCAATTGCCGCACTCTCACACCTCTCCTAGGGCATTCAGAGACAGCCCAGGTCTCTTTGTAGATGTGACAAATACATTTGACAGTATTAATCATTGTAAATTATTCCTCATCATCATCCTCTGCACACTGTCTCATCCCCGATTCACTTTATCTTCTAAACCACTCACATCAGCAGGATCCCGGAGTCACATACTTTTCAGCCCTGAGTCATAATGCACTTTGATATCGATAGTGCTACCTACTTCAATCATTTCAACTTTTCTGTTAAAAGTTCACAGAAGTGTGGAATATATATTTTATTTTACATTTTTCATGAATTCTCTTTAGGAATTTTCCAGCTAGCTTCCTGTTTATCAGCCAAAGCTTGTGGAACCATCAGCATGGCTCGAAAGGTGTAACTGTGAATACAGTCATTTTAACACACCGCAGCCCATCCCCACATGCAGGTCTGTCCATTGCATGAGCCATGGATATTATCTTGACCAGCTTATTGAGGTCCAATTCCGAGTGATGTTGTTGGAAGCAATATCAGCTCTGTGTCTCTTCGTTAGATTAACATCTTCACGGTTCGAACAGCTTCCTTAGACCTACCACAAATACACCATCAAAGTGTACTAGAACGAAGGGGTTCTTAGCACCATTCGTGTGTGACTTCTTTTGAGTTTTGCATGGGATACAGGGTCAGGACATTTTGTAATGAGGTATGCTGATGTGTAGAGATTTGTAGCCTATTCCCAGACCTATGCAATATACCAATTATTGCCTTGTCATGTCATTATGATGCCCACTCGTAGTATAATGCTGATCCTGCCATACTATTGGTAATTCTGGCTTATTGTGGACATCCATGAAAATGTCTGATATTATGCTGCCCATGGCAAAATATTGGTAATGCCTGGAATATTGTGGAAATTCATGGTAATCAATCAATCTATCACAGACTGCCCAGCGTTACTGGACTGTAGATGCTGATCGAAGTTGGGCAGCTTAAAATGCTGAATTAAAAAGCGACGTTTTCAAATTACATTTGAAAGACCCTGCATCTTTGATTGCCTGAAGATACCTGGGCAAAGAGTTCCATCCACTTGTTGCCATCCCGGCAAAAGAGGAATCTCCCCATCTTCTCTTCTTAGTTTTAGGCTCAGCAGTCAACAAAACATCTGGGGAGCTAAGAGCTCTAGAAGGCTGATATTGCGGGAGCCTCTTACATAGATATTTAGGTCCAAGTCCATAGTAAGCTCAATGTGCTATCATAAGACCTTTAAACTGCATTTTCACCTTCATGGATAGCAAGTACAGTTCCTTAAGATGTCTTTGAACAGAAGTGTATTTAGCAAACCTAAAGAAGAGCTGAGCTGCCTCATTCTTCACCAGCTTGAGTCTTCTCAAGACGTACTCCGGGAGACCCCAGGAAAGAACATTGGCATAATCTAGCAATGATGTTCTAAGGGCATGGTTTACCACCTTCTGGCAAACAGTAGGTAGTACAAACAAAAACTTCCTCAACATCCGCAGAAGGCCAAAGTATGACCCTAATACGCTCTTCACTTGCGGATTAAAGGAGAGGTTGCTGTCAAATTTCACACCTAAATTCCTAAACACTGTCGAAGGCGATGGCGGGGGAGGAGAGAAACTGGGCCAGCACATCATCTTGCTTGTGTTACATTGCAGGTTACTCTAGGACATTCACTGGAACACTGCCTAGAGGCAATATTTTAATCCGTCCTGGGCACATGAAATATCCCCGGCCCATGTCAGGATCATCTGTGAATCGTCTGCATAAGAGATTACCTGAATGAAATAGAATTCCACCAAGGATGCCAAAGGTGAGAGATATACATTGGACAAAGCCGGACTTGGAGCAGAGCCTAGGTGGACTCCAAATTACAAAACTTTGAGTTCAGACACAAATAGCGCAGCCACACTGATTGTGATCTGCCAGTCAAAAAGGAACTAATCCATAACAAGGCAGCCCCACCTACCCCTGTTGCCCTCAAACACTGTAATAGGATATAATGTGACATTGGGTTAAAGGCTGTCAAGAGGTCTAACAGCGGTAGAGCCACCTTCTTCCTGTTATCTATTACCAGTTTGATAATATCCGTAACCTAAACAAGAGCTGTTTCCGTACTGACACACGTGTGAAAAATGGAAAGTGACGGATGCAGCTGGTGATTACCAGAGAGATAACTAGAAAGCCAAATGTCAATCAGCTTTTCTAGGACCTTTGAGAAAGAAGGCAGCAAAGAGATTAGTCTGTAATTAGTCAGAACTGTTTTGCCCTCTGAAGGTTTTTTCAGTAATGGGATCAGTTTTGCTCTCTTCCAACAATTTGGAATAATATCCTTCTGCGAAGACTCATTGAACAACAGATTCAGCACCAGGTTAATGACCTCAGCATTAGAGGCTAGAATCTGTGGTAGACATGGATTGTCTAGAGAACCAGACTTACAAGCTTTGAGAGCTAGCTCTGAGTCTTCAAGGAAGATAGGAAGACAATCTGTTAAGCTGCAGGAGGCACAATCAGCAACTACAGAGTCCTGATTGTCCTCTTGACCTGTGGACTTGATTGAAGAGTCATGGCCTGTTTTTTTCAGAGTCCCTACAATACCCCGAATTTTATCTTTAAAAAGATTTGAAAGTTCAGAACAGAGTTTTAGCGATGGGTCCAGGTCTTGAAAGACTTTGTGTGGGTTGGTAACCTTTTTAGTGATTTTAAAAACCTCTCTCTTTTTATTGCTCAATCTCATTATTTCACTGGCAAAATAGTTTGTTTGTGCTATTTTTCATTTTGTTATGATAAACAGACAGTTCCTTTTTAGGGAGCCTATAGCCTTTTCCGGCCGGTTGAGATCACTTCATAAGGTGCAATTTGATCAGCCATATTACTGAGCCAAGTATTGGTTGCCCGAGCATCAATTTCAATATTTCCGGTGAACACCGGGACACTGGTCTCAAGAACTGCTGATATTTAATCTTGCTTTGTCTTGATCCACTTCCGATAAGATAGTGAAAGATGAGACACACTGTTTCTGTGGCTTTCCTTCAACAGCCAACAGAAGTTGAGTATATAACGGTCTGACCAACTGCTACTCAGAACCTCACCCATCTTAATCCAACTATTAGAGAAAATAGAGTCAAGAAGACGCCCCACTGTTATATTGCTGTCTTGGCATAACATGGTATTTTTTTCACATCATGAGCATACATATCAAGCTCATAGAAACTCTTCATATAATGCTGCGGCTGCCACAATACGGGCAAACACTGGTCAAATGTTAGACATCCATGGAACGATGATGCTCTCCCCTAATATAATGCATATTGTTGGCATCCACTGGTATATTGCCAGCTTTGGTATGAAGGTGGCAATCATTGGTGTACTGTGGAAATTCGTCACACTATGATGCCCACTCTTGGTATGCTGGCCCTCACACCAGTGTGGTTATTCTTGACATATAAGCATTCATAGAAAGAGAAGTCAAAACATTGATATACAAGAAAGAAATAACCTCTGAGCGGCACTATTGAGTACTTGATGAACATGAGAAATTGATGTTGTGGCACCAAACACCTATTTGTTAAATATGAACAGTTGTTATTTCTGGACAATAATATGTTTTTTCATGAAAATGATAACATTTTGTAAGTGCGAATTGACTTCATGTTTCCAATATGAAAAGATTGTGTAATAGCAATATGCATATTTTCAAAATTTGCTGATATTTGGGGACAAAAGGAGTGCTTTACCAAATGCATATTTAAAGGAGATATTGTAGTCATATTCACAACCACTGTCTGAGATACCGGCCTGTAGACTGGTGTAACCCATCTTCTATTTAAACTTGTAAGCTCTCCATAAACTGAGCAATAACATTTCTGTATGAGCCTATAAGATTGTCTTCCTCTGCTGTGTGCTGCCTGAGATTGAAAGATTTGTGTAGCTTTGCTTTTCCCTCTAGGGCTCCAATAAGATTATGAGACAGCACCGTTTGTTATGGCGTATTTATTTAGGATGGGGCGGCATTTGAAAACGTAGAAGTGTATGCAGGTGTTATGTAAATTACAGGCCACGTGAAATGACCTTTATTGCCTACAGATTTTTAGAATCTGTTAAATATTGTACTATTTGCCTCCCATTTCCTCATACATTTCTTTTAGTGGGTGAATCTGCAACTCTTCTGAAGAGGGCGGGGGGATTCTCCAACACTTCTGGGGGTACGGGGGCAAGCTTGTTTGACACATTTTGCAAGTTCTGCACTGTATCACAAATGCCCTTTCTGATCCTATTACTATTTAGCAAATGTATGTTAAAATTCTACTATAGAGTATGTATTTTGCCACCATTTCATTTCAGAATTTACGGGGGGGGGGGGGGGGGCACATCCGAAACCTCATACAAATGTAATGTTTGATCATTCCTGTTCAGGAGGGTATTTTTCCTCCTCACTCCCAAAAGATCGGCGACTAATACTGCTTCTTAGGGTAATAGTATTGCCCTGCATGTCTTCTTTTATTTAAGAAAACAAAGATCAATGAATAAGTTAAAGCCCTAGGAGAAGTGAGCGTTTAAACAGGCAGCAAAGATTAGGAACCAGGAGAGTTTATAAGAGTGCTTTCAAATGATGAAAGGAGAAGCATTATTATTAGTTTATGGGTTGAAATTAAATTATATTATTCTCTCTTGGTGTGCAGGGAGAACACAGATTGCAAAAGAAAAATCTAATTCGTTTTGAGAATAAGTGTTGGGACAATAAGCAGAATACATCTACCTGTACCTATGTGAGATGATCTCTGCTTCACAAGCAAAGTAGCATCACTTCATAGTGTCCTATTACAAGCAATATGCCTGCAAGTTAGCAGCATGTCTGTTTAGGCTTTACGATGCTGTTGTGGAAGCTGAGAATGTTTTTTATTCAGTGCTACACTTGTTGAATCAAATGGCTTTCCTCTGAATCGAAATACAATTATTTTTGATTTACTAATTGAATAGCCATCAGGATTACAATAAACCTGTTAACCACCCAGAGCTACATTCAAAATTAGGAAATAGCTTTTCATGCTCCGTTTGTGTTTCAGCGGAAATGTGACAACTGTAACTTTCATTAGCATCACCTATGTAAATTAATAATTTCACTCTTTCAGCATACCGTGCTGTGCTGCCGTACTTCCATTGAAGTTTCAATATTCCTAACCCACATGATTGATTGTAATCCTGTGGAATACTTCTTGTGCAACAAACAAGTGCATATTATTCTTGAAAGATACTTTCATGGTACCCAGATGTCTTTGTTGACTTCACAGAGGACAGAAACAAGATTCCAGCAACAACTATCAGTTACAACATCTATGTATCCCGATAGTCTAGCAAGGATACTCCAAGATCTACTCTGTGCTTCAAGATGGTGTTCACCTTTGACAAGGCTTGTGAGAGTCCTGTTGGAACACGGGCTACTTTGTCCTTCTTGCCTTACTGCAGGTGCTTCATGAAATGCATCCTTATAAGACCCACGGCTTCTCTTCAGGTAGCACACCCTTTATTCCTCCTAGACTCCTGAAGATATGTGCACTCATAAGCCCCAAAGTAGAGCATTGAACAGAACCAGCATGCAATGCTATGTGCATCTTGCTCTGTATTGTGACAGCAACCAATTCAATTGTATTGGTCTAGACCTTTTCCAAGATCAACAATTTAAATAAGAACGCAATATTTACATTTTTATAACAATTTTACTGACTGTCTGCATGATTTCTGTATTTTTTTTTTTGAATGATAAAACATATTTGAAAAATGTTTACAAATTGGAAGTGGCAAATTCATTTGGGGTGATTTAATTAAGTCAATCAAGTGGTTAATTGTAGGTAGATTATATCTAAAACATATAGGTTTAAAAGAAAACGATGCCTAGCTTTTACAAATTCTTTGGTGGGACAATTATTTAGCACATGGGCTAAATCTTGAACACCTACTCTATATAGCTTGCATAATCCTGTCTTATTGCTTATTTTGCTCCATTGTTTTGTACAGCCATTTACTGGCAAGATCCCTAGACAAGCATAATGATGCAGCGTTGTACGTTACGTTCTACAGTATATCTCAAGTACTTTTGATAGGTCTAATACTCTAGGGTTGCTATATAATGCGTTTAGTGTGATAATTGAGCACAATGTGCCATGCCAAAGTCAAGGTCATGAAGTCATGTTTTTTAAGAATAACTTCAAATGTGCTGGTGACCAAGACTGTAAGTATGTTGTGGTGCATTGAAAGTGCTCTAGAGCTGTCATGACATTTTTATTAAAAGTATAATGGCTTGTTTCAGCCCTTAGAGTTTTGTGCATTAAGATGGCTTTTAAAGAGCCTTCTTCTGCTTGCAAAAGATTATATGTTCATCTGATGCTTCTGAAGAATTTTGGGGCAAGTTGTATCGCAATTTCCCATAGCGATTTCCAAATTGCCATTTTTATAAGAAATTCTATTCATAATGTATTATTGTCACATATTTTCAATTTGCAAATGTCTAGAATTCATATTTGTTTTTTTGCGATTTCCTAATTGTGATTCAGTAAGTACAAAATCACTACTTGCAAATATGAAAGTCGTATTCAGAGGCAGCTTGACGCCCTCTCGATGAGGATTTGGTTTCACACATGCTCTATAGAGAACAAAGATTCACAGAGTAAGGCAGGCATGTGTGGTGACAACATATCTGAGTGTTTGGAGCCATTTGGATTGGGTTATGGTGAACATCTCCTGAGAAGATAATGAGAAGGATACAGAAGGGTACAAAAGAAAGCTCAAGTTCATGGAGAAGGAGCTAGGTGTGCTCAGTGAACAATGTGTGGTACATCACATTAAGCTAATCGGTAAACGCTCTTTCCAGGTACCAGATCTCCAGAAAGGCAAAGTCTGGAAGGATATTAGGGACAAAATATGTGCTGTTGGAGTGACATAACAACATAACATACCACAGGAGAGGTTAGAAAGCACTGGCATGATCTGTGGTCAATGAACCAAAGAGAAGGTAACAAACAGACTTCTA